>NC_046166.1:73193185-73793185 GCF_011064425.1 Rattus rattus
AGTGGAAGACTGGCCTCCAGGCAGTTAGGATGAGGGTCTTAAAGCCCATGCCCACAGTGGCCATACCTCCAAATAGTGCCATTCCCTTGGCCAAGCATATTCAAACCATGACACTATTCAACACATCTTCTTGGAATTCAATTCCGTGAGTTCACTAACTGCTTCAGATACAGATTTCCAAATACGATGCCCCATGCAGCTTCCTTCTGCAATGAGATGAATAACGTTTTCTGTCAACTTAGCTTAGCTACACTGTGTAGATATTGGTCTAGCACCATTCTGCTCATTTCTGAGAGGGTATCTCTAAATTTGAGTTAATTTAAAATTGAGTCTAGGAAACTGAACTAAAACAAGTATCCTTCACCTAAATGAGCTTTATCCAGTTCCTTGAAGACTTTAGCAGAGAAAAGACTGACTTCCCTCAGGAAGGGATTCCATAGCAGTTCTTGAACTCATGGTCACATCAACAAACCTCACTTTCTACCTGCCTGGAAAATTCTGGACTTGCTTAGGATTCACTAGAACAATTATTTGACAATTCCTCAAAGCGTGTGTTCTCTCTCTCTCTCTCTCTCTCTCTCTCTCTCTCTCTTTTCCCTCCCCTTCCCCCTTCCCCCCTTGCCCTTGGCCCCTCTGACACACACACACACACACAGACACACACACACACACACAGAGACACATACACTCAGACACACAGACATGTATACACACACACCACACACATACACACACTGACACACAGACACACTCACACAGAGAGAGACACATACACTCAGACACACAGACATGTATACACACACACACACACACACACACACACACACGGCATTCTGCTATTGCCATTTCTTATGTTTCTGTTGGAAGATTCTAGATAGACAGCCAGGATGTGGAGGGTGAATCAGAAAACAGAAGGAAAACAGAAGCCCAGTTATGCTAGAGTGACAGAAATGTAGAAACTTTTTATGCCCCATGCACTGTGCAGGACAATCTTATGCTGGAATTAACAAACAGCTGCCCTTCATTTGTCATCAGAACTCGGATCCCAAGGAGCCAGTGGGTGGGCAGGCCGGCTTCCTCTCCCACACACTTTCTACAGGACCTTAGCTCCCTTCCTCCATTCAGTCTCTAGACTCTGGGTTTCTACACAGCTTAGTGAAATACCTCCCTCTTTGTTTCCCCCAAGCCCCACTCCTCCCTTTATTGTTCCATATAGAGGGTGGCTCGGAAGCTCTGCACCGGGTCTTCTGCATGCCATGTCCACTGTAAGATAAAAGTCTGCTGCCAACGAGGAGCTGTCCTGGCAACCCTGGAGCTGAGAAGCACCCCCATCCCATGAACCATTTGTTACATCCCTTACCTTGCTTCTTGTCATCTGTAGCATCTGTCTGCTCCCCTCAGCTCCAGTTGACTGGGAGCCCCCTTAACAAGATCCGTAAGCTCTGCTACAGGCCATCCCTCCCCTTCCCCGGCACTCAGCAGACATCCGTGGAATGACTAAGTCACGCTGGTCTGCAGTAGTTGGCTGTGGCGAACCACACAATGGTTTGGAACTTGGGAACATTCTTTGTTATAACTACCTGCTCCTGCTCATCCAGCTCACCCCTCCCCCGGCAGGCATCTCAGGGCCTCGGTGAGGCTGAATGATCATCATTTTGTTGTCTATTGGTATTCACTATGTCTGAGGCATAGCAATATTTGAAAGGTTATTGCTAAGGAAACTGGATATTCTGGTTAGTTTTTATTGTCAATTTGATACAAATTAATATCTCCGGAGGAGAGAGAACATTAGTTGAAGAATTGCCTCTTCATAGGATTGGCCTGTAGCCTTGACTGTGAGGATTTTTTTTTAGTTGACATTTAATGTGGGAGAGCCAAGCGTATTGTGGGTGTCACCATCCCAAGGCCGATGATGGGTTATATGACAAATTTACCAGAGAGCCTCATTCTCCCATGCTTCAGTTTCTCATGAGTTCTTGCCCCTTCCTGTCTCTGTACTTCACGACAGCTTCCTCTGTCATACCACCAATCTCCGTGATGTTCTTGCCTTGCCTCAGGCCCACAATAGTAGTGTCAGGGACCACAGGCTGACACCTCTGACACTGTAAGCCAAAATAAAACAAATTGGACACCTTTGAATAATTTCTCTCATGTGTTCAGTCACAGACGAAAAAGTAGCTAACACAACTGGAATTAGCTAAATAGATTTCATCACTCACAAGAAAATGCTGAGTCTCTGCCAGGGGATCTCTATCAGGTAATCTAGTTTACTACAAGGGTCAGATCTACTGCTGTGTGATGAGCATTTGAAGTGCTGTGGTCCACAGCAAGTCCCACAGAGAGATCCAGGATGGGTAGTGCTCTACTCCCACAGTTATACACAGAGGGGGTTCACAGTTAGCCATCATGGCAATAGTCTATTGTTAAGAAGTAGACAGGGAAGGCATCATGATGGTGACACAGGGAGTGTGTGTGTGTGTGTGTGTGTGTGTGTGTGTGTGTGTGTGTGTGTGCATAAACCTTGAATGCAATGGAGTTTCCCTGGTTCAAGTGTGCCATAGCTCAGGAACTGTGATGCTAGACAAAACTCAAAAGTCACCAGAACCACCGAAGCCATTGGCTTCTGGCTCCCTCGACTGCAAACATGAAAAACAGAATTCCAAGACAACAGGAGGGTGAGTTTAGAAAGAAGCTTTATTACAGGATTATAGGCAAGAAAAACAAGACAGAACTCCTGTAAAGAAGAAGTGGGTCCCAGAAAATGGGATGCCAACTAGTTGTGAGACTAGTAGGGCTTCTACAGATATGGACAGGGTCTTCAGAAAAGATGATTAGGAGACACTCATCAGTGTGAGACTCCTCACTGCTAGAGGTCCATGGGTCACACAGAAGCAAGTAAAGAGTTTCTGAGAAGGAATTAGCTTCCATGCTGTGCATTAGAAAGGAAAGAGGCCAGTGGCACCATGACCATGGTAGAGTTTGAAAGGTCATGAGAAATGCTTTAGAAAGGGCAGAGCTAGACTATGAAAAACAGTAAAGGCAGTGTGGGCGATAGTATGTCTTGTCATTTGAAGAAGAAATAGAGCAAGATCTCACATGGGTTGTAGTGAGGGCATTGTTCTTTAGGGTTGGGGGAGGGGGACAAAGGAATGGTACGTGCAGTAAAAGTGCTGGCCTGGGGGAAACCACCAGGTAGGCTTCATTCAGCAAAAGTGCTGCCTCGTTGGGATACCAAGGCCGGGGTTGGGGGCAGGGTGTGTGTGCGCAAAAGTTTGTGTGAGATAAGAAGCAGGCACACATTTCCTGTTCCCTACAGGAGTAGCAGGTCTGGGACTCACTAGGTCAGGCTCCCATCTCTCTTCTCCATTGATGAGAGGCAACTGGCCAGCCAGGGCAGAAAGGAGTGGAGATGTCTAAGTGAGCAGAGGAAGACGGAGGCAAAAGTTCAAAGACAAGGATGTAGGAGGGTACCAGGAAAGCACCGGAGTGAGTGAGGGCAGAACCAATGGCCTGAGCACCTTGGAGATGTTATGTGCAGTGTCCATTATGTGCAGTGTATGTTATGTGTGGTGGCAATGGATTCCCATGTGCCATCCACTCTCCCCCCTCCTCTCAATTCCGTCTTTGGAGAGGCACTGCTGTAAGCACCTAATGTCTATGGTCCCCTTATGTTGGAAGGGGCTGGTAGCAGACATGTTACCTATGACTTTTGTCTGTCAGACATTGTTTAGCAATCTACCCAGTATGCTCTCTGAGACCTTCAAAGACCT
The DNA here is from genome assembly GCF_011064425.1 of Rattus rattus. NCBI lineage: Eukaryota > Metazoa > Chordata > Mammalia > Rodentia > Muridae > Rattus > Rattus rattus. The sequence continues at coordinate 73,196,956 of NC_046166.1, forward strand.
GGAAAGCTTAGGGAAGGAAAGAATGGCTTTACCTTCCTTAAGGATGTTCTCATAAGGAGGGTTCTTCTGTCAGCCCCATCTACAGCCCAGGCCCCAGAATCCAAGACTGACCAAGTGTAGTAAAACCCCCATGTTGGCTGATGACAGCAATCTAGCTCTGAGAGTTTCCCGAGCCTTCCTTATATTATTCTTTTCTTCGCTGCTTCTAGGAAGAACAGTGGAGGCCACAGCATCTTTCCTGTCTCTCGATTTCTTCAAGTTCTGAGGACCCATGTTTTGGGATGACGTGGTGTTCTGAACCCCACCGTGGTGTTTCATGCTTTGCCTCTATAGAGCAGTATCCAACCAGAATGCTTGGGGTGGCTAGACGCATCTGAGCCCCTACGTGGGAGAGAAAGGTAGCACACGGCTCAGGGAGCAAGGCCCTTGGATCTTTAGTAACATCCCTTTGTCTCTGTCCTGTAGCTTCCATGGACTACATTGCCAGAAGGGAGCATTGACGAAAAGACAAGCATCTCACTGGCAAGAGTTGATGAGAATGATGTCCCATCCACTCACTGGGCTCGTCCTGCAACACAGAGCCATGCTTTGGAAACTCAGGGAATCGATTCCATTCACTCTGCAACTCCCATTCTCTTCACCTTTGATCTCCAGACTCTTCTGGAAGGATCCCTGAATATCATGCTGGCTCTTGCTAGACAAGTGATTTGGCTACGATGTGTGTGTGTGTGTGTGTGTGTGTGTGTGTGTGTGTGTGTGCGCGCGCGCGCGCGCGCGCACGTGTGGGCACCCACACAAAAGGATTACTGATGATAGCATCTCAATTAATTTGTTTTCCTTTTTTCTTAAAACAATTTCGTTTTAGATATAGTAAAAAAAAATTAATCGATTTCTTTTTGGTTTTTATTACAATGAAAGGAAACATATATTGCAGGCAACCTACTTTGAATTTCTAGAAGATACTGGGCCTCTAACTCCAGGCAGCCTGGTGCTTAGCTTAGGGACCCCTTCTTCTCCTTCAACAAAGGAACCCCTGATTTACACCTCCATAGACCCATCTCAGTAAGTTCAGTCTTTCCATTAACCCCTGGTAGCCACAATGACTTCCTAATACCAGTTAATTAACAAACACTGGTGCTCCAACAGATGGATTCCTGGGAGAGTCTTTGGTGTGGTCCCCAGACTGCAGGAGCAGAGCTGCAAGGTTTCCTTTGTTCTTCCAACACTTTCCCTGTGGGCTGCAAAGTACTTTGAATCTCAAATGAGCTCTCTAATTAGTCTCCACCCGACGTCCTGCGGGATGGGCAAGGCTGTCCTTTATCTCCACTTTGCAGATAGTAACAATTTACAGGACTTGGCTGAGGTCACCGGAACATTAGCATCCCAGTCAGAATACAACTCTTGGTCTCTAAGCAGATCCTCCTACCCTGTTCCCTAGACAACTCCTTCTGTCCTGTTGGCAGAAGGACCTTATTGCAGCACGGTGAACTCCTGGTTGGTGCTTGAGGCCTGGAGGTTAAGGGGGATTTGGGGAAAGGTGTTAAGGTGTACTGAACAGCTTGGCGACACTGTGAACACTTCTGTCTCAAACAAAACAAAACAAAAACCCAATGCTGTTAGCATTCAGTCTAAGCTCCACCCCCACAGTTACCTGGTAGGAGCCAGGTATGCTTGACACTCTCAAAGGGGCTGCTTGCCCCTTCCTCACTCTTGCTCTCTCTCGCTCTTACCCTCTTCCCCCTTTGTTCCCTCTCTCCACATGCTCATAGCAGGCCTCTACTCTACTCCTCTCCTTCTCTATGCTTCTACTTCTCTACCTCCTCCTCCTCCCCTCCTCCTCCTCCTCCTCCTCCTCCTCCTCCTTCCTCCTCCTCCCTCCTCCTCCTCCTCCTCCCCCTACTACACTGGCCACTCTCCTCTCTATGTCCTGAATAAACTCTATACTATATCATCCTGTGGCACCCCCTTCCCCAGACCCCCATAAAACATATCCCCCCTCTCTTTATCTTTTTATCAACACAACATTGGTGTTGAAACCCAGGACGTATCCTCTCTTTATCTCTTTATAAACACATCAAATGCCATTTACACAATCCACAGACCATCTCCACGGCCTCGATATCTCAAGGCGAGACCGAGTAAACATATCACCTGTGGGTGATTCTCAGTAACTACGCTTAAGGAAAGGTTTGGGGACTCACTGTGCCCTGTGGTGGTTGCAGATGAGATTCTCCGCTGCCCAGTGTTCTGTGCATGTGCTTTTGAGCCTCTTTCTAGTGTGTTGGACAGTTGTGAAATGGGAAGCCACATCTTTTCCCCACCTCCTCAGGACACACCAGAACTCTGTGTGGCCAAAGTACAGGGCCACATTAACCAGAACCAGGTCTCTCAAGAAACACATGAGTGAAAACTGTACAAATCTACATCATCAGTTATGGACAGGAGCCTTAGAGCAGCCAGTACCGGGGGCTGTTATTGAATGGTCTACAGGCAAATTTCCCAGAGTGCCTTCGCTGGAGAACGAAGACAAGGCCTTTGATTACTAGAGCTCCAGTGCTCAGGAATGCTGTGGTCACTGCAGATGTGTGTTTATTCATGATATTCAAGTGACGCAGACTCCCAGACTCCGTTCCCCACCCTCTCTGAACAGTAAACAAGTCCTCACGATGACTGTGGGAACGGACTAATGAGTAATTACACGTTTGAAAGTCACCAGAATGGAATCCCAGGGTGGACCCCTGGGTAAAGGAGAGTTTTGGGATAAATGCAAACACATTCTTTGGATTCCAGATCCCAGTGTGGTGCCAGGGTGCAGCTTCCTCTGGGAGGGCATGGAAATACAGTAGGAGGCAGAGTTGAACCTATTAGCCACTCCACGCAGGCACTGGGTCCAAGAAACCTAGCTGTGAACACGAATATTAATGTTCAGATCTTTGCGCGCTCTCTCTCTCTCTCTCTCGCTCTCTCTCTCTCTCTCTCTCTCTCTTTCTCTCATCCAAATATTGAAAACTATAAACATAAGGGAACTCTCTACTTTAAGAAGTATTAATCTCAATCCAAAGGAAGGAATGACTTGTTCGTTTGTTTGTAGTAGTGACATTAACATATCTGTGTTAGTGATCAAAGGAATAGGCATTCTTCACGTTTGGGAAATGGCAACCAATCCTGGCATCATACTGACTATTCATTAACCTTCAAGAGACACAGTAAACAGCTCTGAAAACTATCCAAGTTAATGATTTAGTAAGGAGTCCTCTCCCCATAATCATAAAGATCACACACCAGTACAGGTGAACCCTATGCCATATGTGTTAATCACTGCAAACAATTACTAACTGCTAAAACCGCTTGAAGTCGGACAGGGCCGTCTACCATTGGTAGCTAGAAGAAACCCCAACCAACAATTCCTTTATGGCTAATCAGCTGATCATTTCAAACAACATAGCTGCACAGACACTAATTTGAATGATGGTTATATGTCACTTCTATGGAAAAGACCAGAGGAGTGTAGGATTTCTCTCAGGGTAGTCTCCAAGCTAGTATTTATGCAGGGAGAAAAGTCTTTCTTCAAAGGTTAGCTTCACCACAGGTAGCTTATCCCTTCTGAAAGACGCTTCCAGTCCCCACAGGCTGACTGGGAGCATAGCCGACCCCTGTTGCTTTGGCAACCCAAGAAGTACAGGGTTGTTGAAAACAGTTCTTTAATTTGTTTACTATTTCAGACTGGAGGACAAGCCCCAAGGTTTCAGCCTGTACCCCAAACTCTACCTTTCTAATGTTTAAAAGAAAAACAGGAATTAAAAGCCCTTAATGCTATTTTACATGGAAGAGACTCCGAGGAACTTAAGTTTTCTCTGAGGTTAGCCTGTCGTGGGGAAGCTCAACTAGGGAATTCCATTCCATATCACAGGTAGAACAACCTCACCAGAGGGCACTGTCTCCTTGCTGTTGCTTGATGTCAACCTGCCGTGTGCTGAGACTCATCCTGGAGTCACCTTCTGTTGTAGGTGCAGAAGTGTCTGGCTGCAATCAGAGCTCAGACTCTGAAGTCCAGACACTAGGACTGGCCAATATTTCTGTGGCTGTTTGGATTCCAGGGAGCTGAAGAGAGGTCAGAGCATATCAGCCAGCTGCTGATGCTTCCTGCCTGCCACAGAGAGCCCTGGCTCTGTGGTAGGTGTCACCTGCTGGGAAGGAGGGATCGATTAGTATATATCCTTGGTGAGGTCTATCCAGCAATCTTGAAGTGTAGCTTTTTGGTGAGGTAAAGAGCTGGTAAGACAGCTCTCTGTTTCTTCATCATAATTAAGACAAAATCAAGTCACTAAGAAATCACACTGGCTTTTTCACAATTTGTCTCCAGATGGGGTTCAATAAAACAAATGGGGCTCACAGACTGGATTCCTTTGCATTTAACTCCCATATTGGTTAGTTACCTTGACTGGAGGTCTGGGCAGACTGGAGGACTCAACTGGACAGGGGCTTCCTTGCTTGGTGGTGAGTTCCTAGGTGCCTCTCCCAAACAGACACTCAGGTGTCAAGGCCTGCCGTGGAAATGATAATAGGAACTTACACAGTTACAGAAAAATCATATATAAGTCAAGGAACCTTCCATAAGCATTAGTGAAGACATCAAGTAGGCAGGTTATAGCAAAAGTGAGGACATCTCTGCTATTGGCCTCAGGGGGTCTCTGATGACATTCTCAGCCCGGATTGGTCAAGACCAATGGGTTGCTGTCTAAGGGTTACTATTGTGATGAAACACCGTGACCAAAGCAACTCGGGGAAGAAAGGCTTACACTTCCACAGCGCTGTTCATTATCAGAGGAAGTCAGGACAGGAACTCAAACAGGTCAGGAATCTGGAAAGCAGGAGCTGATACAGAGGCCATGGAGGAGTACTGATCACTGGCTTACCACTCATGGCTCTTACCTTCAGCCTGCTCTCTTATAGAACCCACAGTGCACTGGGCCCTCCCACATCAATCACTAATGAAGAAAATGTCCTACAGGCTTGCCTACGGTACAATCTTATGGGAGCATTTTTAAAGCTGAAATTCTCCCCTCTCAAATGATTTTAACTTGTGTCAGGTTGGCATGAACCTGACCAGCGTAGCTGCAAAGTCATAGATTTTTGTGATAGGTTCTGAAGATGGGACTATTAAAAGGACTAATGACAGTCCAGGGTGATTTTGGGTTCTGATCTGCAACCTTACTAGGGCTCCCAAATCAGGGAGTTTTAGCAAAGCAATGAATCCGCCCAATCTAAGGCACAGGCGCAGCTGTTCCTGGGAACCTTGGCTCCCAGTTCCCTCTGAATGAGGACAACAGCTAGAGCAAGGACCCTAAAGGCTTGGGTCCTAGGAATGTCCTTCTTATCTCTTTTCCTCAATGAGCTCTCCAAGCAGGAGGCTACACAGAGGGTGTGACTGACTCTAGTGTAGACATCAATCCATTCCTGCGAACAGCTTTAGAACTAGATCTCTGGCTTTTCATGGTAGAAATGGGTTATATTCAGACCCTGATTTCAGACATCTCCTATGGGATTTCTGGACCTATGCTCTGAAAAGGATACTATGGCAGGAGCCTTGGAGACCGCCGGGAATAGACTCTTCTCTAACAGGGGCCCCTGGCCCCAAGTGGAGACGTGATGCTCTGACAACCGAAAAGATTGGAACTCGCAACACCATTGCCCCTCCATTCAGGAAGGTTGTTTCTCCTAAAGCCTCGCTGTAGACACAGTATACAGGGTTGTAAGTTGACTCCAGTGACTACATTTTGGCACCTCAGAAAGGGGAACTTAGGACATGCAACAGATCTGGTATAAGGAGGTTTATAGTGGGAAGGGAGAGGACCAAGGGCCTGGAGAAGGGTAGAGGTAGACTAGTGGACATGGAGATGGACATACAGACAGGAGAAGAGCCCTGAGGGTAGAGAAGGGGGTGGGGCTCAAAGGAGAGAACACTGGGGGGGGAGGGAGAGAGAGAGAGAGAGAGAGAGAGAGAGAGAGAGAGAGAGCAGGGGTGGTGGGCAGTCCTTTTATGTGCATCCCACACCTGGCAGCAGTAGGGGCAGCAATAGCAGGTGACGACATAAGGTTTTGCTAGGTCCCTGGGAGGAGCCTAGTAGAATTGCCTGTGGGCTAACATCCTCCCTTGGGGGGCAGGCCACTAGGAATTTGACCCTGCTCCAGTGAGTATATGGAAACAAAAAATGGTCTCTTTCTTTCCTTCCTTCCTTCCCTTCTTCCTTTCTTTCCTTTTTACTCTTCTCCTCCTCCTCTTTTTTTTTTTTTTTTTGCTGGAAGGAAGTCACAGGGAGCCGACATAGGAAGACTGGGATGATCCTGATACATGATGTGATTCCCCAATAATCCAAAAAATAATAATAACATAATTATATTATCGTATTATTATATTATCACAATTTATTATTATTATTATTATTATTATTATTATTATTATTATTATTATTATTATTAATTGGAAGAAAAACAACCCAAGGATATAAGCTCTCTTGGGAAAATCAGCCTGACCTCATTATCTCTGCTAATTGTATATTTTGGCTTTTGTAAATATATACTTAGCTTGCAGCTGCAGGAAGGGGACCTTGGGGAGTTGCCAGCTAGATTTTCTGGCTTAAATATGGACTCTGAGAAAGGCTTTGGGGCTGCCCTAGGGTCCCAGATAGGTGTAGTCACCGACTGGCTGTAACAAAGCCTTCCTGTTGACTCATAGACTCTATCTGAGTGGTCTTCTCTGTGGGATCCCCACAACAATGAGAGGAATGATTGTTCCTTTTTACTGAAACAATGCACTTCGTTTCCCTAAAGCCTTCCTTTGCCAGTGCCCATTGGGCTGCAGCCATACAGCTTAGCTCAGTCTACCTTCATCAGAAAAGCACAACTTTCCCTCCCTGTTCTCATTCCTCCTTCCCTAGTTCTTTCCTTCCTCTCTCCCTCCTCCCTGCCTTCCTTCCTTCCTCTCTATTTCCTTCCTTCCTTTTTACTTCTTTTCTTCTTTCCTTCCTTACTCCTGTTACTCCCTCCCTCTTTCCTTCCTTTAGTCCTTTCATTCTTCCTTGCTTTCTTGCTTCTTCCTTCATTGTTTCCTTCTTTCTTTCTTCCTTCCTTGCTCCCTTTCCTTATTTCTTCTTTCTTTCCTTCTTTTCTTCCCTCCTCTTTCCTTCCTTTCTTCTTCCCTTCTTTCCCCCCTTTCTCTCTCCCTCTCTTTCTCCTTCCTTCCTTCTTTCCTTCCTCCCTCTCTCCCTATTTCCTCCTTCCCTGTCTGATTTCTAAGCATGCTTTCTCTGATAATTTGGGCCCTCCTACTTTCTTGGAAATAACATCTTGGTAGAGTCTTTGGGTTGGCTCTGGGAACTCCCTCAAGGGCAGCACTTGAGCACAATGGTTATACACTCTCGTGACCCATTACTACATATGTGCCTGGCGTTAGTCAGTCAACCTGGACATTACGCTTGAAACTTCTCATCTTCTACATTAGCTCTTCCCATTCAATCCCTGACATCTCTTAATACACACTTTGCTAATGTTTCAGCCTGAGGGATCTAAATGTCCTGATGATGTGCTCAAATGTGTCACTGGGGACTTGTGTGCTTTTTTATCTATCTTATCAAGTCTTCAAATAAATACCAGCCACCAACAATGGCTGATAATAAATGCCAGCAGCTGGGAATGCATCCCGCAAACCTTCTGTGCACTGAGGTGCTTCAGGGCTCAGGATGCTGGCTCAGACTGCTCCCCATCTCGTGCTATGACTCCAGTTCTGTCATTTGGGGCAATTTAATTAACCTTTCGGTGACTGGCTTTCTTATCTTTCAGAAGGAGACAGTCACACTGCGTCATGGATGTGTTTGAGGATTAATTGAGTAGAGACACCAAAAGGCCTGCTAATACTGTCGACCACATGAAAGGGTCCACAAGGGTGGCTGGCTTCTGAAGTGACTGTGCAAATTTGACAGAGTTCCCCTCAGCCTCTTCTCCTCCCTCTGCAGTGGTGTGCACCAAAGGGTTTGGAGCTCTCAAGGCATATTGTTGTATAAGGTCTTAAAAACCAGGAATAGGGTTTGTATTTTTGTAAGACAAAAGACCAAGCTGATGGATAGATAGGAGAAACAACGCCATATAGGTGCAGGTGGTCTAGACCATGTATTCAAATATATGAACCAATGGGAGAGAGGTTTCTCATTCAAAACACAATAGGCTTCTATAATAAAGCCCCAGCTCCTCCCTGTTACTTTTTAATTTTATTAATTATATGTATTGGCATGAAGGTGTCGGATCCCTTGGAACCTGAGTTACAGACAGTTGTGAGCTGCCATGCAGGCACTGGGAATCAACTCCCTTGGAGTAGCAGACAGTGAGCCATCATCTCTCCAGCCCGCAACCTCCCTGGTATTTTTAAAATAGCAAGCCATTAGCTCATGAATATCTAATCCGTGGCATTTTAGAAAGTACAACCAAATGGGGTAGGAAAGTTCTTCTCGTTTCAGGTATGATCATACAAACTCCCCTTAATGCTTTGAAGCCAATTTGGACAGTTCTATAGATATTTCGACATACATTTCTGAGTGCTCCCGGCTTTCAGGTCTCTTTGAAAATGCGACCTCAAAACCAGTATCACCTTCAAATAGGAAGTAGTTCCCCCACACAAGTAAATATACAGTTTAAGGTTTTTATTTACTCTGCCTGGCCCACCCCCCCTTAAAATTTGAGTCAGGATGCTCTCAAGTTCACATGTGCATAGATATGTCTAGTCCATGGGTATCATGTTTTGAATGAGAAAGCCCTTCCTTTGGTTCATATATTTGAACTTGGTCCCCAGCTGTAGCTCTTTGGGAAGGTCTAGAAGGTGTGTGTACTGGTTGGTTGTGTGCGTCAACTTGACACAAGCTGGAGTTTTCACAGAGAAAGGAGCCTCAGTTGAGGAAATGCCTCCGTGAGACCCAGCTATAAGGCATTTTCTCAATTAGTGATCAAAGGAGGGAGGACCTATTGTGGGTGGTGCCATCCCTGACTGGTGGTCCTGGTTTCTATAATCGAGCAGGCTGAGCAAGCCAGGGGAAGCAAGCCAGTAAGAAACATCCCTCCATGGCCTCTGCATCAGCTCCTGCTTCCTGACCTGCTTGAGTTCCAGTCTGACTTCCTTTGGTGATGAACAGCAATGTGGAAGTATAAACTGAATAAACCCTTTCCTTCCCAACTTGCTTCTTGGTCATGATGATTGTGCAGGAATAGAAACCCTGACTAAGACAGTGTGCTACTGTGTGTGGCTTTGGTGTTCTGATGGTGTTTACCATTCCCAGTGAGTCAAATTAAATCGTTTCTTTTATGACTCTCCTTGGCCATGGTATTTTATCGCAGTGACAGAAAAGTTGCTAAAACTGGAGGTTTTGCCTCTTTTGTCCCTCACGTGTTATTTTTAAAGAAGCTGCATCATGCATCCTCAAGAGATGCGCTCACAGCCCCAGGTGGAGCCAACGTTACCAGCTTCTGTGAGCCTCTGGCTTGCAGACAGCCTATCTCCCCACCTGAGGAGACTCTATGAGGCAAAGCTGTGTCTCCCCTCACACGTCTCACTGGAGAAGCCTCAGACTGCTAGTCCTCCTTTCTGTTCTTTACCAGAAAAGAGATAAGAAATACACACCCGCAGAAGTGGAATGTGAGCTGTGACTCTGGGCGGATTGCTAGTTTTGAACCAAGCTCAGGACAACGTGTTCTTAGGGACCTCACAAGACCTGCAACTGTACCAAGAAACCCAGGCGTGGAGCACAGCAGTGTGAATGTAACTTACCACATGATATTTACGTTATCTCACTACATGGAAAAGTCTCAGGAAAAAGCTTTAGCTATTAACCAGTAAGTAACATGCTTGCACATGTGTGTAGGACATTTCACGTGTGTATAGGGCAGAAGCCTCTACCTGAAATTCCTCGGTTAAAATTGAACCCACAAATTATTCTACTAGCACTCCCAAGTTCCTCGAGCCTGGGAGAACACTGTTCTGTATTTCCTTGCTTTGTGCATTTACCATGTCCCCCTGCTAATTCTCCTTACCTCCTTTGTCCTTTGCTACAGTGTGGGATTAGGATTAAGTGAATAAGCATCACGATTGAAGACGAAAGGAGAGTGTCCCCAGCAGCTAAGCCTGCCCTCGAGTGTCTCCTGCCAAGACCACAGCTCTGAGCAGGAAGCCCAGTCAAACTGCAAACAGCATCTTCCAGGAAAGAGCATCCACTGCTGTGAGATGCCGCTGGGTTAGCTTTTCCTCAGGAGTGCTGTTTAGATGTCTGAAGGGGTATATCTGGCCAGGAAGGGGAGGTGTCCGTTCCATTAAAGATGGCTGCCATCCAATTGGTGTCTCATCTCAGTGTGTCTCAGAGGAAAGTGTTCCTTCCTGCTCATCATTCCTTAGAGTCGAGGAGGACTCACTCCACAGGAAACCAAAGTTGCTTCTGAGTGGGCTTTGTACAGAAGTAAACAACAATTGTGTCAGATGACATCCATGTATTCTTCTTGTAATAGTCAGGATCTCTAAAGAAAGCAAACTTACATAATTATATATGTTCTTTCTATAATAATCCTTTCTATATACATATATAGTCATTCTATATAATTATATATATTCATTCTATAATAATTCTCTCTATGTACATATATATTCATTCTATAATCTCTCTATATACATATATATTCATTCTATAATCTCTATGTATAGTATAATATATATGTATATATGTAGAGAGAGGGGGAGAGAAAAGAGAGAGAGAGAGCAAATTGTCAAAATTTGAAAGCTCCCTTCTTCTGTTTATACACCTTTCTTTATATACCAGAAAGTATGCCCTTGATTAAACTTATATCTTCCCACCTCAAAAAAAAAAAAAACTGGATTAAAAGTGGATCTTCTCACTTGGAAAGATTTAATTAAGGAAAAAACTCTGTCATAAACATAGCCAGACACTTGTGTTTTAGTTAATTCCAGATGCAGTCAATTGCCAACCAAGAAGAACCAGCACAAATTCACCCCTGTCAGCCTGACACACAATCATACCTTTATGTCATGCTTAATTTCCCAATGAAAGGAGGATCACGTCATAATGACTCCATGCGAGTATCCCTCATACAAATGCCTTAAAGATCTTAGAATAGGTGACAATGTCCCTTGAGGAACATTCTCTCGGTATCTCAAAACTTAAATATGATAGCCACGGAACAGTTACATAACGTGATAAATCAAAGGAGGGAAACACAGATATCTGTGTAAACACATTCTTATCAAAATATGACCGAAACACTCAGGTGAGTTATAATCTTTGTGCAACGAGTCATGTGGCAGATGGGGCCAGTTATCTATGACAGTAAGGCTGTGCTCTGGAGCCAGTTCACTTGGTACACACTGCTGGCATGACACTCCGTGGTTGGGGCAGGTTTTATCGTGAATGTGTGTGAGAGAGAATCCAGAGGCATCTTGAGGAGTCCAGAGCACAGAGAGCAAGAAGTAGACTAAACATGGTCAGGGGTCAGCAGACTTGAAATGGCCAAGGCTATCTGTGAGAGTGGGGAGAGCAGCAGGAGATGGGGGAAAGAGAGAGCATAGAGAGAGTCACAAGGGTTACAAGGAGGGTGAGGAGCTGAGAGTAGGGAAGGGCCAGGAGCTGGAGGGAAATTAGTGTAGAGGAAGAAGGACTAGGATGCTAGCATAGACTTTGAAATGCAGATAGATACCACAGGTATATGATATTTGGAGAGCCATACATTCCTTTTGTTGAAGGAACTTTTGCTCTTTCTGGCATGTCCTTTCTTTAATTGGCATTAAAACATACTTCTTCAGGATTCTAGAGTATACTGAAGACCAGCTGAGACATCCAGCCTGGTAGACTGAACATCTATTGTGTCTGTCTGTCTGTCTGATACCTATCCATCCATCCATCCATCCATCCATCCATCCATCCATCCATCCATCCATCCGTCCATCTGTCCATCCATCTATCCATCCATCTGTCTGTCTGCCCGCCTATCTATCTATCTATCTATCTATCTATCTATCTATCTATCTATCTATCTATCTATCTATCTATGTATACTTTCAGTAGGTGGGAACCAGCTTCACAAGTTCCTAAGAAATACTGGCTTTTATCTAACTACCAAAAATCTGTCTATGGTCCAGATTGAGCTCATTTCTAGACTTATTGGGGGCCTTTTGGCGTTTAGAGAATTGAGATTCCTTTTGGAGGTGACATGACAGCCTTTGTTGATAGTAAGTGGCAATGAGAACTTCTGACTGCTTCAGTGCCACGTTGGTCTTCCTGGATTTGTTATATCGGCAGTTGTAACCACCTCTCCCACCTTCTGGCATGGGATAGCACAGTGCTGAGGATGTGGCCATGGCGCTCACACACATTTTTTTTTTCTCTCCCCATACAGAAACACAAGCTGAATTCATCTCTTCATTAGAAGTTAGCCTCAGGTATTCAGAAAATTGGGCCAGACTGAGGCTTACCTTTCCTGGCCTTCTGGCTTGTGGCATGAACTCTGTGTCTTTAACTGTATTTCCAGACACTCTGATTCTATGAAAGTAAATAGGTTTCAGTAGCTACTGTAATTATTATGTCCACGTGCACTCATCTTTTCCAAACACAGCTGTATGCCTCATTCCCTTCATGACTACTATGACCGGTGTGTTTTGTAAAGAGCATGGATGTTTGTGTGCATGAAGGTACTTGCTCAGGGTCATCTGTCTAGGACGTGGTTTGACGTGCGTAAATTTAGGGTTTCTGACTCCGACTACATTCTGACTCTTAGCATTGTGACTGGTCTCTCAGTCCATAGTCAGGATCATGATGCTGAGAAAGTGGCCTAGGAGTCATTTAACTTAGAGAGACAATACTCTCCTTTTGGGGAAGTGAGGCAATGCAAACAGGGTTTCTGTGGAGGATGACTTTAAATGGACCTACACAAGCCTGGTCAGGTGCTACACGCCTTGCACATTCCACAGAGTCCGATTACACAACCTGCTTTGACTTTCTCCTCTGAGTAATTTCAACCATCTGTGCTCACATGTCCTGCTGAGGGGTTAGGTGCAAGCCTGGATGTTTAGTTTCATGATAGACCGGGATTCCTTCCTGTGTGGAAACGGGCAGACCAGGCCAGGCTAACCCCATACAAGGCCTTGGGCTGCTGGCACTTCCATTGTGTTGATATTCTATTTACAGGGAGCCTGGGCCTTACATAACCTGTATCTGCCAGTGGTGATGATGGCTTTCCTTATATAGCTCATGACCCAGCCCTGTAGTGAGCAATGCTTCATGCATTTTCTCCCTGAATTTGAAAACCTTGAATATGCTCCCTGATGCAATCCCATAGATTTTGTTTTGGTGTCTGACCTGAAAACCCAAATAGCTGGAAATGACTCTGATTTTTTTTCTGTTTGCCTTAGCACTTCCAAGTAGGGATCACCACCCGGTCCATGGTCCCCAAGAAACAAGTGCCACCTCTTCCCAACTGCCAGACACACAACCAACAGCAGAAAGTGAAGCTCACGCAAATTTACAAATTAACAAACACAAAAACTTCATGAAAACTATGGTCACATGGGCTCTCTTTCGTCAGAATGTCTATGTTTTAATTCCTAAGTTAAAAGTACCGAGGCCAAAAAGTTATTGTAAAGAAATTTAGTAGGTGTAGTTTTGATGCAAACACGTTTTAATTCTCTCCAGCATCCGTAGTGGCCTGCCAGGAATTCCACTCAGGAACAAAGAGAAACCTGAGCTTCGTTCACATCTGAAATGCTGTTAAAGCACACCACCCTTTGTGGGCAGTGTTTGCTTTTAATGTTAATAAAAGAATTTACATTTTAGTAATTTTCTATGTAAACAATATGTGTAGCTAGAAGAGAAATGGGGGCTGGGTGCTTTTGAGGCTGTTGCAATGGTCGCTCTTATGCTTAAATGCAATACCCATGTGTCCCTCCATAGAAAGTTCCTAGGACGGTTCCCTTTGCAAACCAAGTTCTGTGTATTTTTGCCTTCCTGAAGCAATGAGGTTGAAGATTGCTGTGGTTCTGACAGGGCTCCTTCTCTTGATCTCCCTCACATCTGCTATTCTTTCCTATAGGATCCCACTTGTTTCTTTGGAATGATTGACTTACATAGACATGGAAGAGAAAGCACACGGTATTCCCATTTGGGGTGTTTCCAAAACCTTCCTAACACAGTCGGCCCATCTTGCTGTCTTGTGCCTCTCGGCTCTGTTACAAAACATGTGTGTCCCACACTTGATAAAGACTGCTGAACTCAGGCTCCTTGTGAACTATTGAAAGTGGCAGGTTATTTTTTTTAAAGATTTATTATTATATATAAGTACACTGTAGCTGTCTTCAGACACACCAGAAGAGGGCATCAGATCCCATTACAGATGGTTGTGAACCACCATGTGGTTGCTGGGATTTGAACTCAGGACCTCTGGAAGAGCAGTCAGTGCTCTTAACCACTGAGCCATCACTCCAGCCCCGAAAGTTGGAGTTTTACTTGGAAAATAATGCCTGGATTGACTCAAGGAACTTGCAAGAAACCATTGAGTTCCTTCAAATCAACCATTCAGATTTGTATGTTGCATTTTAGCGTTCCCTGCTAATGAGCGCCTAGCAGTATCGACCTGTGAAACTCCCCCAACCTCACCTTGACTGAATCCCAGAGGTTCCACTAACAAAAGCGTCAGGCTAATTTTGGCAACTGCTTAGGCAGCTGTAGGAAAGGAGGTTGATTTCCAAAGCAGAGATCACTCAGAACAACTGTCCACTGGACTTGGAGCTTTGAAGCCAGGACCCTGAACTGAGGGGACAGTGCCACCTTACAGGTCTGTGGACATTACCTCATATGTGTAAAAATCGCCAGCCATGCTCCACTGTGCCCGAGGACATGCCTGGGGAATGGTAAGCTTGGGAAGACCTGGATTTGTGACTAGAAGAACAGTGGGGTCAGAGACTGGTGGGACACTGAGGAGGGATGGAGGTGGCATGTGACACAAGTTGTGTTTTTAAAAGGACCCTATGACTTTAAAATGTTTCATAAAGTACATACTTTAGAAGGAGCATGTTCCTAGGGCACCTGTAAAACTACAAGCTCGCTGGGAGTGATGGCTCAAGACTATAACCCAGTACCCAAGTGACTACAACACCAAGATGGATGATAGAGGTGACAGTGACACGAAGATTGCCTTGCTTTTGAGGCCAGCCTGGGCTACAATAAAACAACTTTGTCCTCTCTCCTCTTGTCTGTCTGTCTGTGTCTGTCTGTCTGTCTCTCTGTCTGTGCCTGTGTGTGTGTATGTGTGCATATGTGTGTGTGTATGTTTATGTGTGTGTATGTGTGTGTATAGTGTTTATATGTGTGTATGTGTGTATAGTGTTTATGTATGTGTATGTGTGTGTATGTGTGTGTATGATGTTTTGTGTGTGTGTATGTGTGTGTATGTGTGTGTATGATGTTTATGTGTGTGTGTATAGTGTTTATGTATGTGTATGTGTGTGTGCGTGTGTGTGTGTGTATGTGTGTGTATGTGTGTATGTATAGTGTTTATGTATGTGTATGTGTGTGTATGTGTGTGTGTATGTGTGTGTATGTGTGTGTGTATAGTGTTTATGTATGTGTGTGTGTGTGTGTGTGTGTGTGTGTGTGTGTGTGTGTAAACCAAAGACCACTTTTCGTTACCTTTCTTAACCAAACATCCTAAGAGACATCAATCATGGAGGAAGAGGCAGGAAAGTCTGAAAGACAATAGTCGGTTCATCCTTTGTAATCCACACACCCTGGGTTTCCTGGGTTCTGTGTCCCCCTCTACCTCTACCTTTCATTCCAGACTCTGTCATGACTTCCTTCTATAACTCTAGTGTTTCCCCATAGCAGCCTAAAGTCCCTCATGGAGAACAAAACCTTTGTCACATGGGTGGACATTAAGTCCTGGTGACTCTGCCTCTTTCTAAACACTGCCAGTCTCCAGGTCTCTCTCTTACAATTCCCTTTCTGCCAGGCGTTATCGCACGACCTTGGACACCACCCAGAGATTAGGTGATGGTTTATTAGGCCATCCTAGTGTCAATTAGGAGACTTAGGAGGCACTTGTCTGTTGTGTGGCATTGTTCTCAGAAGGGATAAACAAACACCTACTCTCCCTTGCTATGGAGCCAATGACAGACAAAGCAAAGACACCAGGAAAGTCCAACTGGTGACCTCATGAGTTGTGGTTCCTTATGCAGTAGAGCTAAGAGATGGGCCATAGATGACTCAAAACAGCAGCATCACCAAAGCCTACCCCAGCATGGGTGACCCTCACAAAAGCTGGAGACCTGGAGCTCACTGCGCAGCTCCACAGGCTGAAGAATGTCTCTCGTTTTTGGCATCTGGGCTGCCATTTTTTAAGCAACCCCACTTGTCTGAAGGTGTCTCCCAGAAGTCTTTACTGTATAAACTTGGGGAGGGAGGAGCTTAGTGAAATAAAAAGAAAAGAAAACAAAAACAAAAACCAAAAACAATAAAACAAAACCCCCCCAAAACTGCTTTTTACAGAATTCCTGTTCTTTCCTGCTACAGGCTTCCTTCCTTCCTTCCTTCCTTCCTTCCTTCCTTCCTTCCTTCCTTCCTTCCTTCTGTCCTTCCTTCCTTCCTGTCTTCCTTCCGTCCTTGCTTTGTTCCTCCCTTCTTTCCTCCTTTCCTTTGTTCCTCCTTCCTTCTTCCTTCTTCCCTTTGTTCTGTTGCTCCCTTCTTTCTTCCCTTTCTTTGTTTCTTTTTTCCTCCTCTCTTCCTTCCTTCTTCCTCCCTTCTTTCCTTCCTCCTTCCTTTGTTCCTCTCTTCTTTCCTCCTCTCTTTCCCTTGTTCCTCCCTTCTTTCCTTCCTCTCTTCCTTTCTTCCTCCCCACTTCCCTCCCTTCCTTCCACTGTTTCTTCCTCCCTTCTTTGTTTTACTTTCTTCCTTCCTCTTCTCCTTTCTTCTCGTTTTCCTTCTTCGTGTCCTCCTCTCTCCCCCATCCTTTTCTCTTCTTTTGTCCTCCATACTATCCTGTTTTCTGCCTTTTTCTTTTTCTTCTAGTGCATTTGCTTGTTTAGATTAGCAAAGGCTTGCTGAACGTGGTGAAGTCAACCTCTGCTGACTGTGCTTACTGTGAGAAAATTTAAATATGAGCTCCCTCCCAGTAGACATCACAGCTCTCCATGGATGAGTTTCCCCATCCTTTTCATTGTACATCCCCCACTGGTTTTCTAAGCTAGGACTGGAAACTAACAGTGTTTGGGCACTCAGAGTTCTCTGGTTTCTAAGTCCCCCAGGAAGCACTGGTCCCATGCCCCCCCTTATCAGTGTGAATCAGAGATGAATCAGAGTATCCACGTGCCTGGAGAATTAGAGCTCCCACACGTGGCAGGAGACTCCGAGTCACTGTCTCAGAAGGAAAACATCTCCGCATGATGCAGATGCTCGAGACAGAATAGTCCCGTCCCCACGTGGTT
Source organism: Rattus rattus (assembly GCF_011064425.1). Taxonomy (NCBI): domain Eukaryota; kingdom Metazoa; phylum Chordata; class Mammalia; order Rodentia; family Muridae; genus Rattus; species Rattus rattus. The sequence continues at coordinate 73,214,471 of NC_046166.1, forward strand.
CTGGAAGCCACCCAAGGTATTAATAGCCACGGTCACAGGACTGTACATTATATCGTTTCCTCGTCGATGGAACGGAATGTCAGGCTGCGGGGACTCTGACATGGAAAGTATGCGAGTTGGCTTTGTCTCTCCCCTTTCTCCTTTTGAGGCCTTTGTGTCCTGTTTGCTTGTGGGCAAACTTTGTAGGGAATGAGAAGGAACAAAAATGGCCTCCTAGAAGCATACTGGAGGTGACCCGCAACCTTACTGAAATAAGATGAACACGTTCTGTCTGTCACCCTCCTAGGGAGTGCCCCCAGCTTGGCTCCCCAGTGTTGGCCGTATCTATTTAAAACAACGAACCCAAACCCCCAGAGTGAGCACACTGGATGGAAAGACTTGCGTTTTCCCAGGCTGGCTTCAGATGCCCATCTGATCTAAAAGAGAGCAACTTCACTGACTCTGAGATGAAGAGCATCTGGAAAGGGCAGCAGCTGCTCTCAATAAGGCGGGCCAGCACCAGGGCAGGGGAATGGGTGGCTGAGTGAGACCAGCAAGGGCTAGCACCTTTACTAGCTGTTGCTGTGTGTTTGCTCACTCAACGGGACGTCAGGGATGTTCTTGCATCTAGCATTGGAACTACAAGTTTTCTGCACAGTGTCCCTGACACAGCTTCCTCTCCCACCTTGTGTCCTTTTCTTCGTACTTCCCAGCAGCTTCTCCCAGGCTGGGGAGGACCCATCCTTCTGCTTCATGCTTTGACATTACTTTACTCTTGACTCCTTGCCTTTTGGTGCTGGGTGGATAACTTGATGGCCTCTACGTTGATGTCCAGGTTGTCATGGTGTCATGACTGGAACTCTAGCTAGCTTTTGAGAGTCGAGCCAACCACAGGCTTTCTTCTCGGCGAGTGCATACTCGTTATGATGTGGCATTGACGTCAGAGCTGTGCATGGTCTTTTTCTAGTTAGTGGGCACTCATGAGAGCATAGGGACTTTTATTTTCTTACTTGAGGAGGGAAATTATTATTTATAAAGTATCATTCTAAAATAGTCGAAATTTGTAGCTAGATAGATGGATCAGCAGTTAAGAGTGCATATTTGTTTTTTCAGAGGGCCTGAGTTTAGTTTCCAGAACCCATATCATGTGGCTCAGAACTATCTTTGGGGATCTGACACATTTAAGATCTGAGAGCATACAAAAATACACAGACACAGATAGGGCACACACACACACACACACACACACACACACACACACACACAATTAAAAAAGAAATTTAAACCATCAAGCCCTAATCTGAACAGAGTTATCTGTCTATATCTCTGTGGGCTTTAGTGTGTATTTAAAGCACATAGTAGGGCATCTGCTTAGGGCTTCTCTAACATACTTTTCTTACGATTCTCCTAGGATCCTTAAATTTTCACTTTATAGTTCTTAATTTTACATTTCACCGTGGCCTTTTGGAATTCCACAGAAGACCTGCCTATGGGGAGACAATGTGAGAGGTGTTGCTCTCTGCTGAGCATCCCTCCTCTGACCTTCATCTGTAGGAAAAGCTGTTTGACTTTGCTACGTTCCTGAGGACTACCTTCTCTCCTGGTGCTCTCCAGGCAGTGCTGACCCCAAGAGGACTGGGGAGGGGGGGCAGGAGTCTTCCAACTTCAAGCCAATTTTTGTTCTCCGTCCAATAAGCAGCTCTCTCAGGGGTGTCAGCCAAGCCACAGACCGGTGCTTGTATTTTTTTCTGAAGGTTTTCCTTGAATGTACTTCCTTCTTCCTCTGGCCAGATCTATGCTCTTCGTTAAGAAGAGCGCTATCCCTTTTAGACTTCCTGGCTGGGACAACAGCAGCCTTCCTGCTGTTCTGCCTTACCTTAATTATCCAATTATGATACAAATAATAAGACTTGAGGGCTGTGCTCCAGAGATTTACATGCACTCACCGTCTTGTCTCCAGCTCCCCCACCTCCCCATCTCTGGATCTAGCCCAGTGTTCCCTCTGAGTGGCTGTTCACAGCCTCCTGCACTTTGCCCATCACTGCGACTGCTCTGTGAATCTCATCTCTCCCCAGACGACTTCAAACAGGGACAGGCACGCATTTGTAGTTCTTTATCTGAGGATTGTCTTCAGACTTGTGAAAGCAAAAGGCTGCATCTCCCTTGGCTGTTTAGTGATCCCCTGACAGTTGAGTAATAAGGTTGTAATGAGACAAAATAAGGGTAACTTGTATTTACAAACCACTCAGTGTGGACCTTTCCTTGGAGCGGGTCTTATAACTCCCACTTTGTTGCTGAGCCTACTGAGGGTCAGGACCAAGGAACGGATTCTCAGGCTCCGACACTCAACATAGCCTACCCTGTCCCCGCCGCGGGGACCCAGTTATTCAGGGTCCCGAAGAGGCTTTCTACCTGTGGGCCAAATGAGGGTGAAGAGAAGAAGGAGACCAAGCAAGATACCATTGTCAAGGTCTCGTTTATTGGGATGAACGTTACAGCTTTTAAGGCTTTCAGGTAGGGGGAGTGACCTTTGTGAAACATGAAGGAGGAGGAGATGAGGGTATAGGCAGTGATAGCTGGAGGCAAAGAGGTCAGGCGGTAGACGATGAGGTCAGGTGGTGGAGACACCGGGTGTTGACTCAGGAGATAACTGGTATCTGCTCGAGCTGAGGCATCCCTTGAATGTTATCTTCCTGTGCCGTAAATTCATGGGAGAGGCCTCTGTCCAACAATCTTAAGACTTATGGCAGTCATCTTAGGGGTGAATATCTGTGGCCAAACAGCCCAGAGTCACCTAGCCACTTTGAGCCATGCAGTCAAAAAGCGGCTAGGCCCAAATCCAATATGGCTCCCTACATCACCCAAGCTGCAAGGCAGCTCCATAGGCCTCTGCTCTTCCTCTGCTTTCTGCTTTTTACCCAGTGTGAGTCTTACCCTGGCATCAATAAAGATCTAGAAAGAGAAACCCAACCCCTGGCATTCTGGACTCATGCTTTGATTTTTACCATACTCCTCTGCTTAATAATTGTGTGTCTCCCGCCTATGTTACTTAGTGGGATTAGATTTGCAGCCTTTAACGTTCCCCCTCTGTCTTTTCTGAATGTAAGCCGTAGTTGACAATTCCTATAGGATTGCTCTTCAAATGTTTACAGGATGGGTCCCCACGGGTTGTGGGCATCTTGCCAGACAGTGCCGTTGGCTGTTGACATTCACGGAGGAGAACTTCCAGCTCGAATCATGTTCCCTTTGACCAACAGGTGAAATCTACCTTCAGAGACCCATGTTTGAGGGCCAGGTGTACACTCGTGTCTATAACACCCCAGCCTTCTTGCTGACCACCTCCGTCCTGTGTTAGTAGCCCCCTGCTTCTCTGGTGAGAATCCAGCCTCAAGCACAGCAGCGGGGGCTGTGTCCTCCTGTGCTCATTAGTCCTCAGAGTCACTCAGCTGCATGGGTTAGGACTCATCCTCACAAGGGCATATAGTCAGAAGACTTTTCCAAGAGCCACATGGGTTCATTTCTTTCATATCAAATAGGATCAACAATCTGATTGGGACCTCAATTTAGTTGAGTCTGTTTGTTTTGAAGGTGGCGGGGTTACTTTTTACCACAACACAAGATATATGAATCACAAATTCAGTTTTTGTCGTGAGCTCACATGGCGTTTTCGAGCTGGTATTTATAGCTCACTTTTTCCATTACCTCCTCTGCGTTACTTTGCCCTCAGCCAAGAGGATTCTTATCTAGCGGAGAGTTCTCAGTCTCGATTTGTGCAAAGTCTGAGTTCTGCTGAACTGTTAGCTCATGTTACCATCCACACAACCACGGGGTCAGTAGGGCCACTCTTTCCTTGGATTGAAAGTTGCTTTAGGGATAAGGCTATCTAAGATCACCACATGAGTTTGCAGTGAGGTGGAAGAGTCAGATATTCTTTTGTTCTCGGGCTTGCATCATGTGTTGAGGTTTGCTCTTCTGCTGTGCTAAATACTGGTAGCTCTCAGAGATCACACATAGACCTAGGTGACACTATGTGACTTTGCCCTCCCATGTTATTCCTGATTGAACAAATAAAGATGCTGACACCCAATAGCTGGGCAGAAGAGACATAGGCAGGGGTCAGGGTTCTCAGGCTTGGGGTAGGAAGAGACCATGAGAAGAGAGAGGAAGTTGGAGAAAAGAGAAGACACCATGGGATAAGAATCTTAAAATCATAGCCATGAGGGCCAGCCCATTGGAGTTAAGAGCCAGCACAGACATGACATGGCAAATCACATAGAGGGATTATTGGCAGGGAAGTAGACATAATAGCATGGAGGGTAGACATCTGCCCAGCTCTTGAGTTGATTAAGGCTTATTATAAATATAAAGGCTGTGTGTGTGCGCTTTATCTGGGTATTGAATCATCAAAGGTGAGGTAGAAGCCCTGGATGGGGATTAAATAATTTCAACAATAATCATGCACTCCTGTGACTGTGAAAGACCTGGCACTGCACATTGGTTCCTGAGCTCTGTCAAGGCAATGTGCCTCATTTCATTTGGTAGTGAACTCATTTTTTACACAGCTGCCCCACTGGGCTGGTGCCAGGTCTTCAGAGGACTATCTCAGCACCTGTCAAGACCCAGATGTGTCACAGGGAACAAGTCCCTTGAGCCTTCACCCATCAGCACTTTGCTTGGCTTCTTGAAGGACTGAAGTTTTAAGTGAGGATCTTCTGGGATACACAAGTTCAAAGTGCTGTGGATTTTTAATTGACTGTGTTATGGAGAGAAGGTTGGCAGGAAGGGATGAGAAATCCAGAGCCAGAATCTAAGAGGAGAAAGCCCCTCTGTGGTAGCGGAGTGGTCTACTGTGGGCGCTAGCTGGTGCAGATGGTAGCTGAGTCCCTCAGTGAGGTCTCCTTGGTAGACACGACATTTAGAATCTGTGGTGCCAAACTTGTATTTTACACCTGTCTGTGTTAGTGTGACCTCTTCTTCCAGGAGTCCTTTGAGAGGTCTTAAGGGTAGCAGAGAAAACCAGGTGGTCTGGCACTCACAGCCTAGGAGGGTTTGCTTGCACTGTCCAATGCTGGCCCTTTTAGACAATATCCCCATGTGACTGGATTCTGAAGGTCTTCTAGCTCTCTGACCAACATCCTTCTTCCAGGGGTGTTTCTCCCATGTTCCAAGTCGTCCATCTGAAATGTTCTCTGTGGCCCGGGAACCTACATGTGCCTATATGCAGATATCTCCACATCTGATTACTTTTCTGTTGGCTTGCCACCTCTGGGAAAGGGAGCATGCAAAGTTCTCTGTCCCTGACCAGGATGTCAATGACTCCAACCTTTCTTAGTATCCACTCAACTTACTCTGGAGGCACAGAAGAAACACAGAATAAATAATTATGTAAGGCAAGCACCCATCAAATACTAATAAATATTACAGATCAAAAAAAAAGCTACATTAAAAGGCAGGGATGTGGGGACACGTTGCAAGATGGATTAGAATGGTCAGCCGATGCTACCTTGACAAGGTAACAGGAACTGCACATTAACAATGGAGAGTCTAAAATCCACTGCTGTCCCTAGCAGCAGCTGTGCCCAGGGAGCTGCTTACGGGACTGTGGGGCTGCTGAGGGGAGGGTTCCTGCCATGGGAGATGCTGGCCAGGTCCAAGGTATAGTGATGGAATTAAGGTTTTGAGAGAATCCAGTCTAAGAAACTGTTTTAGAAGTACATTCCCCCAGAGACTGCTCTGGGCCTCAGGTCAGTCAGAAATGGCTTCATGAGAAAAGAAAGAACCAGTGTCCTAGAATCAGGGAGTGGAACTTGAAGGTTCCGGGGTCTTTGCATTTTCGGGATCATTAACTTCTTCCTTTCAACTCATTCCAGTTTTGGGAATCCTCATCCTAAGAGCTTCCACAGCCTGCACACTGCAGACTTGGGGGGCGGGGGCGGCGAGCAGAGGCTGATTTTTTTTTAACCTAGTAGTCTTACAGCTGTGAGGCAACATTTGATAGAGTTATGTGTTCCCTGGCATCCCACTAATAGGATGAACTTAAGCTTGTCTCTCTATCTACCCTTATGATTTTCAAGACAGTTGGAAACAGCCAAATACCCCCAACTACAATGTTCTGCCTTGTGCAGTTCTTGTTTGTGACAGCTGCTGAGGCCCCCAGGCAGTCTTTCCCTCAGTGGCTACTCTATTTCCCCAAAGCCAGAGACTTATTTTAGGTCCATGTCCATTACCGTATCCCATAGACTCACCAGAGCCCTTGTTTAGTAACATCTGAGACTACACTGCATTCACACCCAACCAGGTCAGATGGTGTTCTGCTAGGTTCCATTTCTGAGAGTCTGGTGTCTGGGATACCTCCCTGGACCCTGTCAATGTGTTCAAGCAGACTCATTGAAGAAATAGTTTGGGCTGGTCTGCCTAGTTTCCTCGGGATGGTAAGTGACAGGATGTGCAGAAGTTCAGTGGGAGCATGAAGACAAGACTTTGACTCTACAAAAGCGGCCTGTTTGGGGGATGTGGCATTTAGGTGGCATTCCACCAGGAAGATATTTCCAGAGCAGGAAGTCCAGCTCTAGAGCAACCTCCCATGTATCTGATTGGAGAAGAGAGTTGTCACCAAAACTATCTGCCAAGACAACATAGGGCACCAAGTCAACCAGTTTTGATGGTCTTTTTCCTTGGCCATAGACTCTTCTTGTGTTAAATTATTGGGTTTCTTTTCTCCAGTACTTGGTGAAACTTGATTGTGCTCTTCCCCTGACCTTCTAGGAAGCTGAATTTTCTACTGCGTTGCATGTGTTTGTCACCTTATGGAAAAGGGGAAAGGTATAGCTGGGGTTGTTTTTTTATTGGAAGATGAGGTCAGGGTGGAGAGGTCCTTGATCCATCACAGTGAGAAGCTAGAGGGCTACTGATACCCGGTGTCTTAGTCCATTCTGGGTGCTGTCACAAAATATCGTAGACTGGGCGATGAGTACGCATGAGGACTATACTACTCACAGTTCTGGAGTCCAGGACGTCCAAAATGAAAGATGCAAATGACTCTGCTGCCTCCTGAGGTAGCTGTGATGTTTGCTTGGAGCCTTGCTGCTTGCATCTGGTGGAAGGGACATGGGGCCTCCCTCTTTATAACATCACTCACTAACTCCATTCATGAAGGTAGGGCCTTCTGCAATTGGCCATCTCCCAAAGAGATTGCCTCTGGATACAGTATTAGATTCCAACTTATAAACTGGGGGGGCAGGGTATTGATATTTAGACCACAGAATGGGGTGCCACCTTTGTGGTGAACACTTACCTGAACTGTCTCTGTGGTAGAAAATAGGAAGTACCTGGGATTGCAAGTTCATTTCAGATAAACGCCTGTAGAAGGTTCCAGAGCCCTATGTTTTCATGGGTAGTAGCCCTCCTTCATACATACAGTACACTAGTCTGTTTAGGAAGCTTTTCCCACTACAGTGTCCTGTTCATCCAAAGTCCTATATAATGATATAAGCATGAAAAAAAATCCTCTTATCTTCAGAGATTTAGGATGGGGCAGGCTTCTGTTAAGTGTTAGAGTCTATATTCAGGAATCTCTCTTTCTCCCCCACTTAACCATTAGTTTATTTAACCATTAATGATAGACAGATATCCTCTGTATGCCAAGGACTGTTCTGGGGTCTAGGGAAGATGGGATTTTGTAAGTCCCCTCAGTTTTGAGGGGATGACAGAAACTACGCTATCAGTGGGCAGGTCCTGTAGGGAAGGCATGTGAGAACACTAGAGCCGTGTATATCAGAATCAATACACACGCTTTAGGTGTCACAGAGAAAATTTCAGGAAACAAAATGGAAAATCAGCAGCATTCTTTCCTCATAACAGCTGCTCAGTTCAAGAGAATGGTGGCTGTTCCCCAACAGTAAAAGCAGAAGGAAACGGTGTGTTCTCTAATTGAGACTGTTCAAAAGTTAGTCTGGTCCTTGCAAGACAATCTTACTGAAGATACTCCCAGAAGCCCAACACTAGGGCTCCTGTAGCACCACCTGAACCGCATGTCCCAGTGAAGCAGAGTGAACCCCCAAATCGGCTCACTACCATCTTGGAACACAAATAGTTGGTGCTCATCGAGTAACGATTATACATCATGGACACTCAGCTTCTTTATTAAGATCTTAAAGATCAAAAACTCAAACTGAACTTGGTATTAATCTTTCTCCCCCCCCCCGTGGAGCTTTGGTCTTTTTAAGAATATATCAATAATCTCATTCTCTTTCATTTCTTTAGACATTAGGCAGCAAAGGGTGACATCAGGAGAAATGGGAACCCTCTGGCTACCTTCTTTGAAGTAGTCCACATTCCCCGGGGTTTTGGAGCAAGACAAGGCAGCACACATGCCCAGGGGTCTGCAATGGCTCACTCAAAGGCAGTGAGGACATGCTGGGGCATCCCCATTACACCACAACAGTGGAAGGAAGGCATTACTTATTCATCTTTAATTAGTTTCCTGTAAGAAACTCCTATCATTGTGATGTCCTGGTTCTCTGCACAAAACCCAAATGACAAGCCTCTGGTGTTGGAGCACACACAAGTGACATTTAAGTATAAATACACTTCAGAAACCCCGGAGAGTGATCTGAGAAATTAAAACAGATGACAGATGTATGATAGGCTTCTAATGAAACTCACCCTTTGAAAATACCATCTTTAAAGTTTACAACCAGTCTGGATTTTAGAGAAATTTGTTGAAACCATCACAATGGATGCTCGCAGGGGTCTGAAGAACTTAGGGAAGGAGACACAGCTACAGAAGTGGTTCTTTCAAGGCTGAATCTTGGCTCCCACAGCGCTCTGTCTTTTAAGGAAATCAGTGTCACACATAGACACCTTGCAGAGCAAGCCATTGTTCGCTGTAGAATATTGTGTGATAGTCATTGCCTACGAAAAGGATGCAAGGAAAAGAATGAGGGTGGAGAGGGTGTGTTGAGGCTTTTGAAAGCTGAGGATTTCCCATTCTGCACCACACAGCCCTGTTTGCGCCCCTAGGGACAGTTTGAAAGCTGTAATAAGTTTGCACCAAAATTTACCTAGAATCCAGTTTTAATTTTCCACCCTGGACAATTTAAAAATGCTTTCAATGAGACTAGGAATTAAAATCAAATCTGTTAATTCCTTGTCAAAGACTTAAACTGAATGTTGATGGGTTAGGATTCCAGCTTAAAGTGCAGTAGGAGAATGTGCTGGGTTACTGTAGGGCATTGTATTTAACGCCTCAGATCCCTGTGACTGTGTGTGTGTGTGTGGGTATGACCCCGCACACATGTGTATGTGTGTGTGCATGTGCACGAGTGTGTGCATGTGTGTATATGTGTGTGCACGAGTGTATGTATGTGTGTGTGCATGTGTGTATGCATGTGTGTGTATGTGTATTATGCATGTGTGTATATGTGTGTGTGTAGACATGTGCGTATGTGTGTATATACCTATTCATGTGTATGTGAATGTATATGTATATATGTTCCTGTGCATGTATACATGTGCATGCATGTGTATGCATTTTTGTGTATTTATGTGTATGCATGCATGTACATTTGTGTGTATGTGGTTGTATATGGGTATATGTACCTGTGCATGTGCACATGTGCATGCATGTGTGTGTGCATATGTGTGCACATGTCTGTGTGGAGGCCAGAGGTCAGCCTTTTGTGTTGTTTCTTAGTGGTGCCCTCCTTTTCCATTTTCTTCTTCTTCTTCTTTTTTTTTTTTAATTAACTTGAGTATTCCTTATTTACATTTTGAGTGTTATTCCCTTTCCCGGTTTCCGGGCAAACATCCCCCTCCCCCCTCCCCTTCTTTTTGGGTTTTCCCCCCCCCCTCCTCCCCCTTTTCCCCCCCCCCCCACACCCATCACGTTCACTCGGGGTTCAGTCTTAGCAGGACCAAGGGCTTCCCCTTCCACTGGTGCCCTTACTAGGCTATTCATTGCTACCTATGAGGTCAGAGTCCAGGGTCAGTCCATGTATAGTCTTTAGGTAGTGGCTTAGTCCCTGGAAGCTCTGGTTGCTTGGCATGGTTGTACATATGGGGTCTCGAGCCCCTTCAAGCTCTTCCAGTTCTTTCTCTGATTCCTTCAGCGGGGGTCCTGTTCTCAGTTCAGTGGTTTCCTGCTGGCATTCGCCTCTGTATTTGCTGTATTCTTGCTGTGTCTCTCAGGAGCGAGCTACATCCGGCTCCTGTCGGTCTGCACTTCTTTGCTTCATCCATCTTGTCTAATTGGATGGCTGTATTTACATGGGCCACATGTGGGGCAGGCTCTGAATGGGTGTTCCTTCAGTCTCTGTTTTAATCTTTGCCTTTCTCTTCCCTGCCAAGGGTATTCTTGTTCCCCTTTTAAAGAAGGAGTGAAGCATTCACATTTTGATCATCCGTCTTGAGTTTCATGTGTTCTGTGCATCTAGGGTAATTCAAGCATTTGGGCTAATAGCCACTTATCAATGAGTGCATACCATGTATGTCTTTCTGTGATTGGGTTAGCTCACTCAGGATGATATTTTCCAGTTCCAACCATTTGCCTACGAATTTCATAAAGTCGTTGTTTTTTCCATTTTTTTCTTAGTCATGGTCTGTCATCTACCTAGTGGTTTAGGCTGTCTGGCCAGTGAGACTAAGGATCTCCCTGACTCCCTCCCTAGTACATGGGCTCTAAGCATACACCCCCATACCAAACTTTTTTTTACATACGTCCTAGGCACTTGAACACAGCACCTTGTGCTTATGTGGCAAGCACATTACTGACCAATCCATTTCCCCAGCTCCCAAACTTTGGGCTTGAATGGACTCAGGGTTTGAGTTTGATACTCAGCTGGAACCTGACAGCCATTGAATTTTGGCAGAATTCTGGCCATCGTTCTCAGCTAGGGAATTTGTAATGTATTACTTTTGCACAAACAAAGTAATTAATATTTCTATGTGAAGTCCTTTCACCAATCTTGGATTTTAATTGGTTGTTACTTTTATTGAGTGGATTTATGTAATCATAATTTTACTAAATTAGATACCACTACTCAAGAATAGTAATGAGGTATTTTTTCCACTCTGGAAAGTATGTTTTAAGTCATCTTAGCCCAATATAAACATTTTGATAGTAGTTTTTAGAGGGCCCTCATATACCTTTTTAAAAAAGCAATAGAGTAGGTAGTGTTTGAACATAGCGTCATAATTCTTACCAATTATATTGCTAAACATAAGGTTGCAGGCCTAATAATATATCATAATTCATACCTTATGGTCTGGTGGCAATTAAAATGCCATCTTTCTTCGCAACTGTGTGTAACTGAATATTGCTTGTGTAAAAATAATGGTCAGGGCTTTGTTACCCAGAGTGCTGCCTCTGTCTACTTACTTACAATGCTACCCTCATTACAGAGCCGAGCTTGGGCCTTCCAATACACACAAAGAACTGGGCTCGATCTCAGTTATTATGGCTGGTAATTGTGGATATTGTGGTGCTACTGCTGGTGACCTGCCCATCTTTCTATCCTGCAAATTCCATAGTCTCAGTCACATCATGCTACACAGTAATGAATGCACAGGTCATCTCTCTCCATAGCGGAGAAGCAGATCGCCAAGCACAGAGAACCTCCCACGTTCATGGAGGAGTTGGCAATTAGTATACAAAGGGTTGACTTCTGATCTCTAAAGGTCAACAAGGGACCTCTGGAGAGACCGACGAGCTCATGCTTTGTGGTGCTCGCAGCACTGTAGTAGTTGAACTCTTCCTGTTGTACGGGCCTCTAGGCTGCAAAAGAAGGCTTCGAGAAGATTTGGGTCACACATGTATCACAGACCCACCTTCATTGAAGGTCTCCCTATAGTGGCCTTGTAACATAATTCCACATGGTTATAGATCTGAAAGAATCAACTTTGAAGATCTTAAAGCTCTACTTAAATGTGAGGCGTTGACAGTGTCGGGAAATCAAGTTGCAGTGCCAAGCTGGAGTGGGAGAAAGGAAAGGTGATATTTTGAGAGGCTCTATTAAAACTCTGAACTGTAATTTCAATATTAACGTAAGAATGAACACAATGACCTTATGAGTGTCTGCCAGTGCCAGGAACTGAGCCACTGTGTGCTTTCCAAGCTGCAGCTGAGACCTCCGTGTGACAGCATGAGGAAGTAGGCTTTGGGGGATGACGAGGTCATGAGAACAGAGACAGGACCCTGTGAAAGACACCCCAGAGGCCTTGATCCCTCTTTCCCTTTTCCCCCCCATCACATGAGCTTATAATGAGAAGACAGCTTTCTGCAAACCAACAGTTGCCCCTCACTAGACATTGGCTCTCAAGAGAGCCCGGACCTTGGCCTTTCTGGTCAACAAGAGCCCCAAGAATGGGTGAGAATGGCCTTCCTCTAGTTCTCTCCCTTCTGGTAATTCTCTGGACAGCAGGAACAGTTCATTTTAGCAGTAGATAGCACAGCAGCGTGGTGTGGTCTGAGCATTGCACGCAGGAGCAGTGTTAGCACGTAATGGTCTACTCTGTATGGGGAACCATTCAACGGTCCAAATCAGCCCAGATTATTGGTATTCACAATCTATGAGGACTGGTGGAGGCCAAAGCAGTTTTGTGTCAGTGAGGAGCTGTCTCTGCCACAGCCTGTGGACTCAATTCGGAGAGATGGAAGTGAAGAGGTGACAGAGAGGCTGGACAGACCTGGCTAGGAGCAAGCCAAGCAGCTCCTCGATTTCTGGAGGGCCTTGTAGTTAGCCATGATGTTTCATTCTTCCTGTCATGATGTCCCGGAGGGGCTGTGGTTCTCAGGTGAGCTAATTCTTAGGTATAGCAAGTCACTTCTCCTTGGGCATTCCTTTCAATTTGAAGCTACCAACCCAGAGCTCTCACATCCCAACCCCGTCCTTTACTGTGCCTTGATTGCTATAGATACTCCTAGATTTTTTTTTCTAACACAGTGCACTCTCTTTGTGCTCTTTGTGTATAGTTTCTTGAAGCTTACAAATGGTTATAAAGGCCAGAATGTAAAGGAAGGCTGGGTGAAAGCTCTCCTCTCAGTTGCTTACACATAGCTGATCAGGAGACAAGAACTCCCAGAAGACAGCCCTGACCACAAATGACTGAGACAGATTACAGTTGCACCCTTTTATTGGCACAGAAGCTCTGCAACGGTGGAAATGAGTGAACAGGTCCAAGTGGTGGGAGGAGGTGGCAGATGGCTGGTAGAGCCACCGCTCAGAACTCACGGACAGTGGGCAGAAAGACATGGAGTAGCAAGGCCATCACACGCACGACAGCCGGTCGGGCATACAGCAAGGGAGTCATGCAGTGTTCCTAGGGAGGGCAGCACACTGCTCTGTCCCACGAGACTCAGCCTGCTTGTCAGTCCTGTTGAAAGTCCTGTATCATCAGCTAGGAACTTGAAGCCATATGTTTTGAACCGTAAACATCCTGTCATCTACACCGAACTGAGGGGTTGGGTGGGAACGAAGCTTAACCAGTGAATGCTGAAGCCACATGTACCCAAGGGAGATGCTGGGTGCAGGGAAGAGTAGAGGGACAGGGCACATAAACTCTAGCATTGCTGTAGGCATCTGTTAAAGCCAAGGCAACGCATAGTCCCCACGCCTTCGGGGGCTTTGGGTTAAAAATAAGCACGTAAAATTAAAAAAAAAAATCCCTAGAAATGTTTTTTTTTTTTTTAAATTTGTATTCTGATGAAAGGGAACACACCAGTTGCATAACGTTATAAAATACGGTAATAAACATGTAAAACATCGTTGGGTTTGTAATTCTAATGACAGACAACTACAAAGAAACGAAACACACATCCTATGTGCTGCACCATATGACAGCCACCGGTTGGGTCGTGGCCACTGTGGGGTGTACTAGAAACAGCTGCCTGGAGGACCTCCCCCCACCGCTCTGACCTCTGACCTCAGCCACATGCCTCCTTGCCTCTGGCTATCTGGAAGCAGGGTGGCCCTAAGATTTAGTGTGCTATCAAGAAATGGAGAAGGAACCAGTGGGCACACGCAGACGCTCACACACGCAGGAGGTCCTGGGTAGTCATCATTAGTGTCCTGTGCTTTTGTGGAGATGCCTGGAGAGGAGACCTCAGGCATCCGAAGGCAGCCTCCTGCAGAAGCAGCCCGCAGTCACTAGACAGCTCTGACAGGTGCTCACAGTCCAGGCTGTATCAGATACTGCTGTCCCAGAGTTGGGAAGGCAGCCTAGTGCAGGAGCCCCCCTCCGGCTTCTTTAGGAGTGTCGGCTTCTTGCAGGGTGGTGGTGGAGGTGCGCGGGGCTCTGGGTGCTGCACGGCTTCCTGCCAGCCTTCTCTGGACTCACAGAGCTTCCTCCTCCAGTCCAGCAGCTCCTGAAGAGCTACGCTTTCATTCTCGGAGAGCCTCAGCTGATGGATAACCTGCAGGGGAACGGAAAAAGCAAGGTAGCTACAGAGGTGGTGACCAAGCTGAGCTGGGAAAGGCGGGGAGAGGGATCGGGGTGTGACAGCAATGGCAGGGGAAGGGCAGGGCTGAGGTGCAAAGAGTCAGTGGCCTTCCAAACCTCCAGCTGCAGGACCACTGGCAACAGTATGGGTCCAGGGAGAGAGAAATGACCTCCGCGCAGATAGTGTGACATTGTCATCAAGAGGTACACAGAGTCATTAGCATGTACCTCACTTCCTGAGGGTACTAGAGAAAGCAGCATCAGCCTGCCCCGCATTTCCTGAGTTTACAAACACTTCTGTGCCAGCTTGTATTTTCTCTTCATTTAACTCCTCTCTGAATGGATTTGCTTTTAGAAAAACAAGACTTTTCAAGCTTTACCCCAACGCAGGAACCACTTATCCATTAACACACATTCGGCAGGAATCTCAGGATGACATAGCTCATCTCAGTCATATACTTTAGCCCAAGGACACATACCCCCCATTCCCCACCCCAGAACAGTTGCTAGAACCTGATCATACTGATATCAAAACAGTTCCCAAGCACAGGAGTAATAAGAGACATCCATTAACATGCTGCCTGCTGGAGGAAGGCTAGCTGTGTCTGAGAACACACTTGCCACCTGCTAGGGTGTCTAGCCACACTAAACACGGAGGACAATGGAACAGAGACATTTGTCTAGGTGCTGGGCGCTTTCTCAGATGGTAAGCCTCCAAACACAGGCACAGGCCCAGCTTTTGCTGGACAGCACCTGACATGCAATTGAATTAGCTGCTTCTACTTCGTTTACAGAGGTTCCTGAAAACTGACCCTTGGCTGTCCAGTTTATTTCAGCCTGGGCAATGGGGTGAAAGGTTACCCTCTTAGGAGTACCCCCACCCTTTTTGCCAGCAGGTGGAACTCTATTATGCAGACCATTAAAGGCACCGTTTTTGGCTATTCTAACACTGTTTAAAAAAGAAGAAGAAGAAGAAGAAGAAAGAAGAGGAAGAGGAAGAGGAAGAGGAAGGGGAAGGGGAAGGGGAAGGAGAAGGAGAAGGAGAAGGAGAAGGGGAAGGGGAAGGGGAAGGGAAGAAGGGGAAGGGGAGAGGGGGGAAGGGAAGAGGGGGAGGAAGAGGAGGAGGAAGAGGAAGAGGAAGAAGGAGGAGGAGCAGGAGGAGGAGGAGAAGGAGGAGGAGGAGGAGAAGAAGAAGAAGAGGAAGAAGAAGAGGAAGAAGAAGATTATTCTTAAAAAGAATGAGATTCTAGAAGCCAGGGGAGAAGTGAGAAGAAAAAAAAAACTAGAAGATGGTTCTCTCGTCTCCTGGGCCCCAAATGCCTGGCTACAGCACTTCTTCTGCTCTATCGTGACTTCTGATTAAACTAGAGAGAGCAGAGCTCTGTAAGACATGTAGCATGGCTCTCACGGAGAACAGTGCCCAGAAAGACAAACCTCGCCAGCAGTCCCGGTCTAAGTCTGAACCCACACCTGGGTGGGCTGTTTAGTCATGCAAGGTGCTTTCTGGGTTGACAGTTTAAAACGCTGAAAGTCACAGAGGTCAGATCCCTGTCCACATTCTCTACAGACAGCACAGGGGTGCCCATTAGCAAAAGAGATTTCCTTATACACGTGAACAAGTGATCAGAATGGCAGCAGGACCTCAATGTGGACATCTCTGGGCTCCTGGTCAACTGTTCCATCCCTCCCTCAGTCTCCAAGCATCCATAGGAAAGGTCTCCAAAGCAGGATGGTCCCTTAGTACTTTTTCTAGCCTCAAGGATGATCTGCACGTGAGACAATTCTGCAGACTGCTTCTACCCACTATGGAATGAACCGGGAAAGCCATAGAGTACTCTGGAGAGTACATAGAATTTATTCAGCTAGTGGATGCTGTGGAGGGCTAGCAAGAGCAGGTAACTCCTAGGAGCTCTAAAAGTCAGTGCTATTTATTTTGTGGACAGGGCAGCCCAGGCACAGATACATTTGCCCGACAGCACACAGAGAAGGTGGCATCGGAGCCTGTGTTCTTAGCTATGGCTTTGCTCGCCCTATCACCCAACTTCTTCTGTCCAGGCGCTCATGTAAGTCACAGTCAGGGTCTCCCATCACATCGTGTGTGACATCGATGTGACCCTTCACTGAGTGCATTTTAAAATCCCTCTGCTCCCCTCTGCTAATGTGAGACCTCTTGAGGCCATCTCCTGTGTGCTGTATCTGTTCACATTCAGCATACAGCATGGGGGAGACATAGGCACTTTTCTTCAAAAGCCCAAGTGGATGATCTTAAAACTCCTGCATGCATCCGGGTAGCGCTAACTGGACTGGATGGGTTAAACCAACCAACTGACTGACCAACCCACCCACCAACCACCCACCAACCACCCACCCACCAACCCAAACAAAACATTTAGAAGGACATGCGGTTAGAGGGAGCTGTGATAGGAGTATGAGCTGGAAGAAGGGAATGAGGGTTGGGTATGATCAAGATCTATTGTATACATGTATGAAATCTTCAAAGAATAAACACAAAACCAAAGGAAGAATGTGCTGACATCCGAAGGACCCACAATGAGAGCAGATACTGACTTCTTAACAGAAATAGTGGAGGCAGGAGAGAAAAGAACAGAAATACTGGAAGCAAGAGAGTAAAGAGACAGGGATGGAATTGCTGAGAGTCAACATGGCCTGGCACTCTGTCTGACAGAGCCGGCTCTCAAAACGCAGATCGGAGTGAAGACGTTGCACAAACCAGAAAAAGCGCCCTCAGACACAGTGCGTCGACAGAGACACAACCGGGAGGCTTTGCTTCACGTAGGAAGAGAGTGAGCTCAGATGGGAGAGAAAGTAAAATGTAAGGTTCAGGAACACTGTAATTAGCAAGCCTGCAGGTAAACATCAATTAGGAGCTTGGAAAGCCTCCTAGACTGTACATCGCACACAAAGCACACAAGGCTGCCAAGAGTAACTGCTCAAGCTGGGGGGGATTGCGGAAAGGTTAAAGCCTGCGTTCTAGAAGCATCAGGGAAGTGATAGAAGTAATAAGATAGGCTAGGATGTAGTGAGTCAAGCATGCGTGCCCCACCCTCTCGCCAAGCCACTAAAGGAACAGAAGCAAGGTTTAAGCTGGGAATTAAGACAGAAAGTGAATAGCAAGCGCTCAGCTGAACTGTAAGAGAGCCAGGTGAGACAGGCCTGTAACAGAGACCGTTCCTAACAAAGAGTCAAAACCCAGACAAAAGAACCCAGGCCTCCAGTCAGCAGATGGCACTGGGCTCCCCACTGGCTGTGCCCTCCTTCTCCCCGAGACAGACAAACACCCATCTACAGTTCCACTACAGCGTTTTCCAGGACAACCGAAAGGACGCCAGATGTTACCCTCCATTAAACCTCCAAAAGATGCAGATTTGAAGTTGGCATCATGCTGACCTGAGCACAGGGGTGCCTGTCTCCAAGGTGAGGTGACTCTAGGGAGCACCTGATCCCAGTGAGACTTGGCAGGGAATTTGACAGAAAACACCTCCAATCTCCTGAGTCATGGTGTCTTCTCTTGTGTGTTCCTGTGTGTGTGTGTCTGTGTGTGTCTGTGTGTGTGTCTTCCTGTGTGTATGTGTGTCTATGTGTGTGTCTGTGTGTGTCTGTGTGTTCCTGTGTGTATGTGTGTCTATGTGTGTGTCTGTGTCTGTCTGTCTGTCTGTGTGTTCCTGTGTGTATGTGTGTCTATGTGTGTGTCTGTGTCTGTCTGTCTGTGTGTTCCTGTGTGTATGTGTGTCTCTGTGTGTCTCTGTGTGTGTGTGTGTGTATGTGTGTGTGCTTGCTTTCTTTTTGTTTTTGTTTTGCTGTTGTTGTTGTTTCGGTTTGTTTTTTTGTAGGTTCTCAAACTCAGCTCTTTACATTTTCACAGTGAATGCTTTGATGACTGAACGATCTCCCCAGCCCTTGCTTTTTCTTTTTTGGAAAAACAAAAACAAATCCCCCCCCCAAAAAAAACCCAAAAGACCCTTTTCTTTCTTTTGAAAGCTTTGCTGTATTTACTAGAAACGCTCGAGTTCCCAAGTCCATTATAAAATGTGAGGCTCATGCACACAGACCATCAGCAAACCCTCGTAATGAGGGTGTGGAAGGCTTGAAGTGCTGAAGGGAGTCCGGAGGAACGGAACCAACCTGCAAAGAGCTCTCTGTGGTTCCCCAGAAAGAGGAACTCGGACCGATGATTTCAATAATCAGCTTGAGCTCAGAATAAACCCTCTCTTCGGAGAATACCGCAGAACATTCCTCAGACTCTATTTTAGAGATTAGTCCTGATTAAGGGAAATTTATTAGGCGTAAAGGAGAACTGGCAGACGTGCGTGGAAGGGACGCCGGAACACCAGCATTGCTGTTCTTCACTAAAAACTAAGCGCGTGTCTTCACAGCTATGTCTAGATGGAAGTTGGACATTCTGCATCTTTGACGCAGGGGGATTTTAAGATTATGATTTTCAGAGGCTTGTCCCAAAAGGAAAACACTATGGGGCTAATAACATTTAATCTGCTTCATTTAGATCCATTAAACTTATTAGATTGTGAAACCCAAGTATCACGGTCTCAGAGGTGATAAAAAGGGGTTTGGCATCTCTGACTAACAAGTCGGCGCCATTATGTTATCGAGTGTGGTTTGGTACAGTGTAAACAAGAAGCATTTTAAACATCACGTAGCATCATAGAAACACCTGTACCAGTATCTGTCCTCCTTTGTGGTCTTAGGATGTATTGGTAACAGTAAAATTCACATTGACTATTTGATTCTCATTTGATATTTCCCAAATAAACCAAGTGTTATCATTAAGAGGAGAAACTTATTTTGGTAACAAAATGACCATTTTGCTTCCGAAAGGAGAATCCTTTCATTTTAGAGAAAGAAGAAATCACAGGAGGGTCAGGGGCACTGCCACATCTTGGCTCAAGGTCGGCTGGCTTCATACCAGGTGGAATTCACCCATTTATAAGATGGAAGTCACCCTCCTTCATCCCCCCCTCCCCGGAAGGCCGCACAGAACAGTCATTGGCATTTATAGACGGGAGGCGACTGTTACACCAAGGCTTAAAAGGCACCCCAATTAAACCATTGGAGCCCATGGATCAGTCCTCAACTGTATAACACAACACAGGGCCTGATTTAAGGAGATGCCATGGATGCCTGTCTGTGATACCTACCCACTGTGTGGACAGAGCAGCTTGGCAAGGTTTGCCCCTTTTCCTGTCAGTCCGTTTTTAACCGTTTGCGTTGGTATGTTTGCCTTGGTAGAAGGTTTGGCAGAAGATCTGCGTTTTGAAAGGGGTACGGCCAGTGGAGCGACAGGAAAAGGGAAACAACGCAGACTTCAATCTTCACAGGGATCTTGAAGATGTGGTGGATCCGGAACTGGCGCTGAGTAGTAGCCCGAAGGTCTGTCCTCTGGAGAGCAGGGCTGGGCTAGATGTTAGATGTGAAATGTGACCCTAGAGCTTGGTCATAGAAGAGCTCACAAGCATTCACCAGCAAGAACCAGGCCGGGGGTGGGTGACGTGTGAGAACAGGCATGAGGGAGCAGTAGCTGTACAGCCTTCAGGACAGTGACTCGACAAGGTCCCCTAGAATTGCTGAAGGAATCCTGATGCCCAAATGGAGTAACATCCGATGAAAGGGCTTCTCTCAGTGAATGGCCCCCTCCCCAGGGAATGGCCCTGAGGTCCCCCCCTTTTGTTATGGAAGAGAAATTTTCCAAATCCTGAGCCATGCTGGAGTCACAGTGTAAGCGATTCAGGGTTAGCTGTTCATGACAGTCTCAGATGTGATTTAAAACCAAGGAAAGCCGTGCGGGCGGAGGAGAGAGGCTGAGAGCAGCTTTCATGTTTTAATTTGAGGTGTCAAATAAAATACTCTAACCATAGAAGCACATTGTTATGAACCATTTAAGCAACCTTTTAACAAAAATGCTTCATTTTTTAAAAAATGTGCCTGAGTGTTTAGTCCACATGTCTGTCTGTGTACCACCTTTATACCTGGTGCCCGCCTGGTCAGAACCCCATGGAACTAGGGTCACAGGCAACTGTGAACTATCAAGTGGATGCTGGGAACTGAACCTGGGTCCTCTGTAAGAGCAGCAAGGGCTCTTAGCAGTCGAGCTGAGCTTTCTCTCCAGCCCCCCTTGAACAACTCTTAAATACAGTGGTTCTGAGATAGCAGTTGAAGGTTTAGAAGTCCTCATGTTAAAATGTTTTACATCTGTAAGCTTGTGATTTTTGGGGGGGCGGGGGGATCTTCGTGTTAAGGAAAATTTGCATCATTTGAACACATTCTTGTGCGATTTTTGCTATTTTTCTAGTTTATTGCTGTGTGGTGGTGGCATACACCTTTAATCTCAGCACCCGGGGAAACAAGAGGTAGGCAGATCTCTCAGTTCAAGGCCAGTCTGGTGTACAGACTGCAGAACTAGGTTGCAGGACAGGCAGGGATATTCAGAGGAAAGCCTGCCTCAAACACAAAACAACCCCCAAAACATAAACAAACGAACAAACAAAAACAAAACAAAAAAAAAGAAAGAAAGAAAGAAAGAAAGAAAGAAAGAAAGAGAAAGACCAAGACGAGTTGTCCGCCCGATGCTGTGGAGTGGACAGAGGGAAGGAATCCATACAGTTTGTTTCTTCTCTGAGCAAACGGAGTGACCGTGCAAAGGTGAGTCAGCTCAAAGGCTGGGCTGCAGTACTTGTAGAATGCAGCCATGGATGAAGCAAAGAAGTGCAGGCCGACAGGATCCGGATGTAGATCTCTCCTGAGAGACACAGCCAGAATACAGCAAATACAGAGGCGAATGCCAGCAGCAAACCACTGAATTGAGAACAGGACCCCCATTGAAGGAATCAGAGAAAGAACTGGAAGAGCTTGAAGGGGCTCGAGACCCCATATGAACAACAATGCCAACCAACCAGAGCTTCCAGGGACTAAGCCACTACCTAAAGACTATACATGGACTGACCCTGGACTCTGACCTCATAGGTAGCAATGAATATCCTAGTAAGAGCACCAGTGGAAGGGAAGCCCTGGGTCCTGCTAAGACTGAACCCCAGTGAACGTGATTGTTGGGGGAGGTGGCAATGGGGGAGGATGGGGAGGGGAACACCCATAAAGAAGAGGAAGGGGAGGGGTTAGGGGGATGTTGGCCTGGAAACCGGGAAAGGGAATAACACTCAAAATGTAAATAAGAAATACTCAAATTAATAAAAAAAAATTAAAAAAAAAAAAAAAAGAATGCAGCCATGGAGGTCATGGCAGCCATGGCAGGAATGATCCAGCTGTCTGTTTCTGTTTCTGCCAACTCCGACACAATCCTGGTTTCAGAAGTTACTGTGCAGGAAGCATCCTTCCCCTGCGTGTCATGGGTCTTGATTTTACTGTAGGCTTTTATCTTACTTGATTTGTAATTTTTTCTTTTAAGGTCACAACTGCAGTATGATCAGGAAGGATAGAGTTCACGTAGCACTGGGCATACTTGTCGTTGACACGTCTATAGAAATGATGGTCAGATGCCAAGGGTTCAGGAGACCGTGTTTTTCACTTAGAATTCCCAGTCTCTCTCATGCGCATTAGAGAAGTGATCTGTCCTGTGTGTGTACGTGTCTGCCTGACCAGACAATGCTGCCCTTTGGCATTCAGCTTAGAGCGTCAATGGACTCAATGCGTGAATGCCGGGCTATGCTCAAGAGAAGGGAGAAACATTAGCAGAACAAAATTCACTCCTGGGTCCATTTGGTTTTTTGTTTTTTTTTTTTTAACTCAACAACAAGAAACATTGTCTCCATCCCTCTCCATGTTCTCTGTGGAAGACATTAGAGGTCTATAGCTTCAAGCAATGCAGGGCTCGCCTGGTTACATTGAACACGTCTTATGCCGTGATGCTTCTCACCGCTCATAGACCCACAGAAGCCCCTTTCCTATATGGGAAGCCCTGGGAACTTACTAAAAATGTGCTGCTGGGATCCCAGGGATGTGGGTGGCCTTGTAGCCCTGGCTTGCAAGGCACTCAGTCATGGCTGGATGGGCTTGAATAACCAGTGGGCAGGGGTGTGGAGGGAGAGGGAGACTGCCCCTGGAGACCTCCTGCTGGCAAAGAAGAAAGAGACTTAAACCCGGTGGATTAAATGAGCTTATGGTATGCCTGGAAGTGTTATCTGAGGATGCAGTGGGGGGGGGGGAAAATGGCTGCTCTCTAAGACAGGTCCGAACCAAGGCCAAACAGCTTCACAAACCAAACTGTTTGGTGGGAGGTTGAATAGGATACTTGAAAATCTTCCTGTGATTTTTTTCCCCCAGACATAATATTCCAGCAATCTGAAGACTTCCACAACCCTTCTAGTTTAGTTGTGTGATCACATACCACAGTGCATAGAGAACCAGGGAAATCAGATCTATAAGGCCCGTTTCACTTCAAAAGCTGGCTGAGGCAGCATGACCAGAGCCACCAGGAGATTGCATTTGTTTCCAGCTAGTAGGGAGCGGTTCCGTAAGGAGGACCGATTGTTTTCACAAGCCTCCAATGCATACTCCAGTGTAGACACTTCCCAGCTTGGAAACTACTTTTCCCTTAAACAAAATCCTTTTCTCCGAAGGTCTGTAAGGGACAGAACCAAGGATCCTTAGAAAAGAATGGTACAGCCTGGAACACACAGCAGGGAATAAAAAGTACGGTGTCCCCAGGGTCTCAGAGAGTCTGGATGACTTCGAGCTCATAACTGAGGCCATTACATAGTTTCTATTTCCCCTGCTCAGATCCTGGAGTCTCTTATGCTGCTCCACAGCTAGGGAATATCAATTAAAAGTGAAGACGGAACTCGATACAGTGATTCAATTCGTGCTTGCTCTTTCCTTTTAAATGTTTATTTAATTGTGTGTGTCTCTGTGTGTGTGTGTGTTTGTATGTGTGTGTGTGTCTGTCTGTCTGTCTGTCTGTCTGTCTGTCTCTCTCTGTCTCTGTCTCTCTCTTTTTCTGTGTGTGTGTGTGTGTGTGTGTGTGTGTGTGTGTGTGTGTATTAAGTTTATGTGCACTGTGTCCATGCAGGACCCCGAAGAGGCTAGAAAAGGTCCTCAGATTCCCCCTCGTGCTGGAGATACAATTGGCTGTGAGCCAACTTGTGAGTTCTGGGAACTGAAATCAGGTCCTCTGAGAGAGCAACAAATACGCTTAATCGCCGAGCCACCTCACCAACCCATGTTCTTTCTCATAAGTGAGACTGACAGTTACGTCAGAGGTTAGAAAAACAATAACTCACGAGCAAGAGAGAGACGCAGGAGGGCTGCAGGCTTAGCACAGCTGCACGTGTTCGCTCTTTCTCAACAGCGCCTTGCAGTGTTATTAACAGGGTTCCGTGAGGTGAGCTGATCTGATTACTCAACGCCCCCAGACTTCTCCTGGACCTGCAGCCTTTTGGACGATACTAATTATTAGCAACCGGTTCCCGAGATATTTTTTACCTCAAGTCTTTCGTCTCCAGGATTAAAATCATCTTTGT
This sequence comes from Rattus rattus, assembly GCF_011064425.1. Classification (NCBI taxonomy): domain Eukaryota; kingdom Metazoa; phylum Chordata; class Mammalia; order Rodentia; family Muridae; genus Rattus; species Rattus rattus. The sequence goes on from NC_046166.1 coordinate 73,238,392, forward strand.
AAATAATTCAGATGTGAAGTCATATTGCTGTTCATTTATCTCAGAATTGATTTTTCCCCCCATCGACTATTTACCCAATGGTGAAAAGAGGCATGTGCTGACGTTTACGGAAATTAAAAGAAGGCAGTGCCCTAGCTGTCCCAACACTGAATATCAGTGTTTCAGATGCGAATCTCATTTCCACTCACTGCTAACAAGAGACAAGGGGAGAAAGAAAATGGGAAAATGATATTTGAAAACCAGACTGTATAATTGAGGAACACTTTTGTGAATCTTAAAATATGTGGCTTAAAGCAAGTGAGACTTAGAACTGAGGCCTTGCTTCCTGTTAATTATGTGCTGATGTTTGAGATGGAGTTTCCCTCTTGCCCATCTGGCTGGCTAGGAAAGGCTATGCACCCCAGGCTGGTCTCAGCACAGTCTTCTTGCCCCCGCCTCTCAGGTAGATGAGGTTACACATGTGAGCTGCCCTGTGCCATTGGAAAGTAGTTATGGAGGTATGTATGTGTCTCTGTTTCATTAAAAACAAACAAACAAAACAAAACAAAATAAAAAGAAACAAACAGCACCAAATGTATTTAAATGTGGAAATGGTTTCTGTGGTTTGGACTGAACAAAATTGGCACCTCCTAATCCAGGAAAGCTTGCTTGCATATCAGAGCAGTGGCATTTACTTGTGGGATTCTGGTCCTTGTAACCCCAGGTTTAAACGCAGGGTAGGAAGTTCCCCCAGGCGGCACAGCAAGCTTTTACAGACAAGCATGGCTGCGTCTAGACCTTAGTGAGAGGTAAGTTCGCCCTCCCACATCTGGGTGATGTGATTTCTGAAAAACTCAAGAACTATTCTTACTAATAACAACTAGCGTTACAGAAAAAAAAAATCCTGTTATGATTTCAATGCACATTTAGTTTTGCTGCTGTTTTCCTGATATCGAGTTATGACTCAAAAGAAGAACAAAAGATAAAAAAAAAGTCTGTATGTTTTGTTATGTCCATTGGGAGTGATGAAACCCAGGGACTGGGGGAGACTTCAGCAGTAACACTGCTTGTCCAAACTCAAAAGCTAGGTGCCCTGTATACTCAGCCATTGAAAGGCAGAGACAAGGGATCCCTGAAGCAAGCTGGTTAGCTAGACTGGTGAATTCTAGGTTCCACTCAGACTCAATGAGGTAGCAAACAATCAAGGACAACCCCCTGTCACTGTGAACCTTCACGAATCATCACACAAGGCCACATGCATGCACACATCCATGTTTATCCACACATGAGAACATGGATATACACATTCACACACACCTCACATCCCCAAAAGAAACAGAATTGATGTCACAGACCTGGTGAATACTTGTAGCAACACCGTTAATGTTAAATGGCTCAGACCGAGGGAACTAATGAAAAAGCTTGACCCTAGTAGACTGGAAACTTGGAAAAGTAAAAGTATGTTAGAACTCCCTTTTCACGTATTTTCCTGGAATGATAAGAGAGTTGTTACAAGTCAAAGGAGGCCTGACTAAAAACAGTTAATCCACACCTCTCCTCCAAGCCTAAGTTTATGTTCATAGCTTGTTCACAATTGTCAGCAGGGCTGCCTTCCTTCCCTTGCCTAAAGGACTAAGCCTGCACATCCAGAGCCTTTGAGAAGCACTGCAAACTTTGGATGCTCTGATTGCTGTCTTGTTCTCATCTTTTCTCACAGACTGTATACTTCAGCTCAGGCATATGGACACACAAAATACCTCCAAGGTTTGGATTCTATTCCCTGCAATGGTCTCCATGCTTTAGGTTCATATTATTCTTCTAATACCACTCATAAGCTCAGGAAAGAAGCAGGTTAAATATTGCTACCACCTTTCTCAGACACAGAAATCCATCCTTAGATGCTGAAGTCACTCGGCTGTAAGGGTAAAGTGAGAAGGTAAATCCAGACACACAGGGATTTAGTCTGTCTGCTCTAATCACGTTACCTTCTGAGAGGTTTCCCTCTCCATCCCATCAGTTAGTGAATGTATTTAAGTCCTTGTGAAAATGGAAGGAACCGTGGCTTATTCTGTAAGATTTAATCAGAAGCACCCAACACAACCTGTCTCCCTCCAGGCGCCTCAGGCAAAAACAACAGCACAAACTCAGGTGAATTCGATGAGTCTGGGGTAGGCGTGTGGAGGAAGCACATAGAGAGATCTCAAGGAAGTTTAACGTTCAACAAGAATGTATCTGGGATAAGAGATGCCTTAGCAGTTAAGAGTGCATGCAGCCCCTACAGAGGATTGAGTTTGGTGCCTAGCAACTGTATCAGGTGTTCCCAACCATCTACAACTTCAGCTCCAGAACATCCACACCTCTGTGTTCCAAAGATCCCAATACTCCCATACCCACCTACACACACACACACACACACACACACACACACACACACATACACACACACACACACACACTTAGAAATAAAATAAATCCGGAAATAAAATCACCAATAATTTGTTGATGTGATTACTGTCGGAACATGAAGGAGACCGTGTTCTCAAGGCAACATGAAAACTGGGCCATAGGATTTAAGGTAGATTGGAGGGATGGGAAGGTCATTTGGGTGGAAGGGCATGCGTAACAATGGCACACGTGTGCTATGCTCGCCTTGAGAGTGAACTTGGACAGGAAACAACAGGCCATGGGAAAGCCTTTCTGCACTGTGGACTAGCACTCCGGTGTCGGCTTTGGAAAAACAACAGAACTAGGAATGAGGGTGTAGCGAGGTGAGGCCGAGGCAAGGGAGGGCAGCCAGGACCAACAGGGCCCCGCCCACTGTCCTCAGCAGACCAGAGCCAAAAGCTACTTCCTCACCCGATGCGTTTGCTGGCCTGGTCACGTGACCTCTGTAAGGCATAGCCTGACCAGCTGTTTATTACTATCTCAAATATTTACGTTCCAGAAAGGACAGAAAGTTATGCGCTAAAGGGATAAATACAATTAAGAACGAGGGGAAAGCATTTTTATGAAAATGGATGTTCAACAACATAACCCAAGAAGAATCAACTGCCACCCATGATTGACAGAGGAGCTAGGCTGGCATCTCCTTGGGCCCTGGAGTCTGTTCTACTCAGGGAAGCACCTTCCTTACGTAGTTGCTCTTACTCCCCAAACCCAGTTTCCGTTTGAGGTCTGTGACTAGAGAGTTGCGGGTAAGCAGAGCACGCCTACTGAAGAAGGGTTAGAAAGTGGGGGAAATCCTTCCCACAGGGCGCCATCTTGTTTTAGGGAGCTAACTTCATCGCTTGGGAAAGTCAAGTCCCCGAGGCTATTTCAGGTGGGTATAATAGTCTTTGCATCTGTAGAACATTGTGTGTGTGCAGTGATGGGGGCTCACGGATCACTGTTCTAGCAATAGTGCCATTGGAAGACACAGGCAGCTCCCACTTGGACCGATATACAGAATAAGAACTTCTGGACTACTGCAGCACACAAATGACAGTGTTCGTCAGCAACAAAGAACTAATAGGCCAAGGATGAGTGAGAAGGCACTGGGCTTAGCCCATCTACTAGAGCAGACAAGCAGGGACCAGCGGTGTGCCACAGAGGAGGGATGTTCCTGGTGGCCTACCAGGTCTCCAGTGCATGCCTCTGGGCTCTTCATGGATCTGTGTAGTTTCTGTATTCACTACTGGGTAGAAAGGTCACAAAAGTGGCATCTGTCCCCAGAGCTCCTGTTCTGTTTCCAGGCCTCAGTGATTGTATCTAAACAACTGGGAAATGAGATCTAGTTGGGTGTGTAAAAAGAGAGGAGTGCAGAAGGGTACAGCATCTGCTCCAAAGGCTCTCAGGTCCATCAGTGTCTTGAACACAGAGTGCAAAGCAGACTGTGCACGAAATGCTTCCAGGAGAGGAAGGAAAAAGACAAGATTTTGCCAACATAGGCAAAATATGAGAGTCAATCTTTTAAATCAAGACTTCTTTCCAAAAATAGGTAAAAAAAAAATTACCCGTTAATGTGTAAAATTAATTTAAATCCATGTGGGTTTCATCTCTGGGCTTTTTATATCTTTGACTTCATGATGCTCCATGATCACAGCTCTCCTACTTCCAGCCAGTTTCTGGCAGAGTCAGAAATACAAAGTGACAGCTTCCAAGAGTAATGTAATCACGGCAATCAGAGAAAAAGCAGGCCTCCCAGGTCTGCTGAGTTCATGAGATAGAAGCCTTCATCCCTGGAACTGTTTGCACCTCTGTACAATAGAGATCCGAACATTTTAGGCAGTTTTGTAAAGAAATAGGGGGAAAATGTTTCTTGAGAAAATGCTCTGATCTTGGGTATTTCAATTAGGAATCTTTCTTATCCTTCTGTCTGTCTATCTATCTATCTATCTATCTATCTATCTATCTATCTATTCTCTATCATCTATCCCTCCATATCTATTTATCTAAGTTTTCTATCACCTATCTACCTATCTATCTATCTATCTATCTATCTATCTATCTATCTATCATCCATCTATCTATCTAACATCTATTGATCTACCTACCTACCTACCTACCTACCTACCTACCTACCTGCCTACCTACCTATCTGACCTATCTTAGTTACTTTTTTACTGCTGTGATAAGTTCTCTGACCAAGGTAACTTATATAACAGAGTTTAGTTTGGGTTTACAGTTTCAGACGGCGATTCCGTGACTGACATGGCATGGAGCATGGCAGCAGGCAGATAAGAACAGCATGGAATCAAAGCTGAGAGGTCACAATGTAAGACATAATCAGGCAGCAAAGAGGCAGAGAGAGCTGACTGGGAGTGGCCTGGACTTTTGAAATCTATAAGCCTGCCCTAAATGACACACCTTCTTCATCAAGGCCACACCTTCTAATCCTTCTTAAACAGTTCCAGCAAGTGGAGACCAAGTATTCAAACATATAAGACTATGGGGAGGGGGCATGTGCATTCAATCTATCTATCTATCTATCTATCTATCTATCTATCTATCTATCTATCTATCTATCTATCTATCTATCATCTATTCATCCATCCATCTATTTACCTATCATCTATTACCTATCTATCTATCATCTATCTAATTTATCTATCATCTATCCATCCACCTATCCATCTCTGTCTCCTTTACATACTCCTTAGCAAATAAGCCCCCCAAACATGGAATAATGGTTTTATTTTATTTGTGTGTGTGTGTAGGCATATATGCATGTGTGGGTTATGCATGTGAATGTTTGTACATGCAAGTTCTTATACATGTAAGTACAAATCTCTGGGGATCATAGGTCAACCTCAGGTGTCATTTCCCAGAAGCCATCTACTTTGTTTTTTGAGACAGGATCTCTCATTGATACTTGGGGCTCCCTGATCATGCTAGGCTGGCTGGGTCATGAGCCGTAGAGACCTGTACATGTCTGTGTGCCCAGTACTGGGGTTTTATATGTGTTCTAGGGCTGAGACGCAGGTCCTCACACTTGTGTAGTAGGTATGTTATGGGAGCCATCTTCTCTAGAATAGTGGTTTTGAAGAAAGTCAACCCACAATGCAGTCATTGTAGACATTTTTACAGTTAGTCTCTTTCTCAGTCTAGGCCTACATTATACTCGTGGGAATTCTGACTTTATTGAAAGAGAGTAGTGGGCAATTACTTCTCTCCAGCTGCCAGGTCCCTTCAGCGTTGGCTCTTCTGGGTATTCAATTCCATCAACGGCAGAAATCAAAGTCCTTGGCCTCCTGGTTGGTCTGTGCTTGATGCCCCTTCCTGGGTCCCCTGACTCAGCTTCCACTCTACTGAGGTGTACCCCCAACAACGGGCCTGGCCCCCGCTGGCCCAGCTTAGCTGGGTTATTATCTGGTGGATTATCTGATTTACCTAAATGCTGCCTAACTGTTGTTTTCGTGCTGGAGCTGGACTCACAGGAAGGAAGGGGATTCATTGTGAAGACTGGGGTATTCAGTAGGCCAGGCCGGTGTCCAGCACAGTGGAGCCTCTCCACAGAGGACACTTGTTGGTGAACGGGTGAATGAATGAATGAATGAATGAATCAACAGTTGTACCCAGCAAACAATAGTATGTACACATATGCATACACACAGACACATGCACACAATCACATGCCTTAAGCTTCATCATATGTTATGGATAAATGTTAGCTGTGTGATTATGATCAGTAGTAAGACACTGAGCAGTGCGTCTTATAGGCCAGAGAAGGAATCTTCTGGAGCCCTTCATACCATGTGACTCTCAGACTCCGCCTCTTTCACAGCTAGAGTGTTAGCACCCTATCTACTAAATTTACTGCTGTGTTTTTTTAACACGGGCTTTAATAAAAACGATTTAATAAAGCTATGGAATATTATATCAATTTATTTGCCTTAATTCTTCTAGGACTGCCACCGGTTGACAATTAAATTGAGTTGGCGATTTATTGAGTGTTGGTATGTGCTTTCAATACAAAGTAATTAAAATGCACTTGGTGCAGCCTCCAAAATGCAACTGCATCAAGCTGCACATACATGCATGCATGCATACATACACACACACACACATACACATACACATACATACACATACACGCACGCATGCACACACACATATATACATATACATACACACACATACACATACACACACATACACATACACACACATACACATACACACACATACACATACACACACATACACATACACACACATACACATACACACACATACACAAACATATACACACATGCACACGCACACAGATAACCTTCAGAAAACACCCTCCCCAGTACACACATGTACATATACATACACACAGACCCATGCATACTTATAACCTTGCCTAACAGAGTATTAAGTACAACACTGCAGAGCAGGTGCCCTGCTTCCTAGGAAGGGCACTCAAGGAGGCCATGTAAAGGATGAGAGCATCGAGGAAGATTCTGGAAGATCAGGATCTAGCCCCTGAAGCCAGTGCCAGCATGGCCTTATGCTAAGAACACAGAGGACAACTGTTTTCTGATCAGAGAAATGAAAAATACCACAGCTGACACGACTCTAGACTCATAGCCAGAGAGGTTAGGTTCCTACATGTAAAAAGCAAAAGAGAGCATCATCTTTGACAAAAGTAAGAGAAATTACATTAAATTAATTTAAAAAGATTTTTCTTGAACAGAACGACAAAAACGGAGACCCTGAGGGTAAAGGCTAATCACCCTCAGTCTACTAACAAACTTCCAAGGGTAGATGCCTAAAGAGGGTCAGGACATGGAACACCGCTACCAGATGCCCTTTCCAATTGCAACTCACACAGAAGGAAACGCAAACCCAACAGAGTCAGGAGAGTGAGTCTTGTAAATTGCAAAGGGGGAGGAAACTGTGGAGAACTAAAACAAAGAGAATCCTGGACCCCATCTAAGAGGGGTCTCCAGGATGAGCTTCAAGCCGACAGGAAAGGTACCAGGTCATCAAGCTTCCTGGAGACAGTAAGCATAGCAGCTGCCAGGATGCTGGCCCGCGCTCTCTGGTGCAGGCGTTGCTTTCTGTGTGATTGTTCAGACTAATGCTTGTCAACTCAGTAAGGACTACAGTCACCCTCAAAGAGGGAACCTCAGAAAGAAACATCCTTCAGACTCACTGTAAGCAAGCCCATGGGTCACTTTCTCGGTTTGAGCTTGGTGAGAGAGGGGGCCACACCGGGGTTGGTGGTCCTGGATTGTATGAGAAAATAGGTGGGGTGAGCCTTGGGGAGCCAGCCAGTGAGCGGCACCCTTGCTCCTCCACGATCTGCTCTGCCTCAGCTCCTGTTCTGCCCTCCCTCCATGACCAACTGGGATGCGGATGCACAGGACAAATAATCCCCTCCTCCCACCGAGTGGTGGTGCATTTGCCACCACAGAAAGCAAACGAGGACAATGTCTTTTGAAGGCAACATTGCCCAGGAAGTTTCCATGCAGGCAGACGGACACCGGCCAGTTCTGAAGTAAGGGTCAGTTGTTGAGTGAAGAAGCGGTGGTATGATTGGTCCTAAAAGATGAAAACTTGTTATGTGTCCATTACAGTCAACAAGGCAATCACAAAAGCACTTACAAGGATACGCAGTTAAGATATCGGGATATATTAATCATGATATAAATATAGTTATATATTATATTACCATATAATATTATATTATAGTGTATAATGTGTATATATTTATATACAATTATATGATTTTATGATTTTACATTTTATATTATATATAAAAAGTTTTACAGTCCTGAGAATATATATAATATATAATAATAACCTATATTATATATAATATTACATGTTCGTGCTTCCTGATTTTCCTGATTGGTCTGTGTCTTTCTTCATTTTACAAATTTTAGAACTTCTTTACGTATTCTGGACAATCTTGGTTTTCAATTTCATGTGTGGGCAACATTTTGCTTGTTCTGTATTACTAGTCAGCTGAACAGAAAACATTATCTATATCTATATCTATATTTATATCTATATCTATATCTATTTATCTATATCTATATATCTATATCTATATTTCTCTCTCTCTCTCTCTATATATATATATATATATATATATATATGGCATGTCAAATATCATAAAAGAAGCTGCCATAGGGAACCAGCAAACTAAGGCAAAATAAAACAAACAGTGTGGACTGGGAAACACACTGCAAAATGGATTCTCCTGAGGCCAGCTGTATCAGTGACCATGGGAAGTGTAGATCACCTGTTAGAAGATTGTCCGGTTGTAGAAAAACAGATAAGACTCCTAACTATGCCATGGGCAACACATTTGTATCAGACAAAGGCAGATATATTTTGAGTCATGAGAGATGGATGTTCTACAGGAGGGTAAAAGTTGCAAAAGTAAGTTGGGACAGTCTTTTCCCAGCCCTAAGAATCCTCTGGCAGCCCCTTAGTTGTACTTTGAGGGGTGTGACTTGTATAGACTAGGGACCTGTTGAAGTCGTTTAGAAAATTCACAAGATGAAAAGCTAGCTCCACTTTCCAGGCAAGGATGGAGAGGATTTTGGAGTGGCTGGCCAGCTCCAGACAAGCGGACCTCACGAGAGGGAAGGATCCCGAGAGAAAAGGAAAGGGACATCGTGCTGACCCCACATGGCCCAAACCAAACCTGAAATCGGGGAGTCAGAACTAGGGAAACAAAGGCTGGGTAGACTTGTTGCAATCAGAGTTGAGGCTAGGTACTTTCTGTTCAGTAGCAGATAGAAAATGAACAGGAAGAGCTTTTAGAGCTGAGCTCTGTTGGTGGCCAGAGCTGACTGCTACTTCCAGGAGGTTCTGTGCAGTCGCAGTAGAGCGTGCTGCCTCTTCTGGAACAGCCACAAGTTTCCCTGACACAGGCCATACCCTGGGGGCAGGGCGGGAGGGAGAACAAAGCTCAAGAACTTAAGGGAATGGAGAAAATACGAGGTACATCCTCAGACCCCAACAGACCAGCCAGAAACGAGTAACAGGTAATAGGAAATCTCTGAACATTGGGAAAAAATGTTACATTAGCCAGAAAGTCCCAAGGGGGAATCAGAGAATAATTTTAATTGAACAAAGATATAAGCAGACCCTGTGGGAAGTCACTCGATGAAGCAGGCAGCTCAGAGGAGAACTGAGGACCCTGTTTTACTGGGAATATCAAAAGCCTGGTTTTTGCTTTTAACGGGAACGGTAGCTAGCCAACTGACAGTCAACAGATAGCCAGTGGGTAGCCACTGGGAAACCCATTAATGAACAACTGGCTAGGAATCTGGAGAAGGCAGAGCGCTGTCCACACGTGAATGGGAAAGCAGCATTATCCAGAGTACGTAGGGAATTTCTAAAACTTGTATGGTGAAGAAAAGGCACAGACCTGTCAGGAAACAGAAACAACAACAAGGAGGAAAACCCCGAAGGAGACGGTAACCTGACTCAAGTCCCACTCATCGCTGGCAGGAATAAAATCATTCACCTAGGCATTTGCAGGTGGAGAACGCTTTTAGAGCTGACCACAGCTGGGAGCGCCCCTGATCAGAACCTCAGTCCTCCATTTCCTGGGAGCCCCAGCAGGCTGACTCCCCCATGTAAAGAGTGAAAGGCGCGTCCCGGGTGTGCCTCTCGGAATGGTTGGTAAAAGCAAAGGCCTAGGCTGTGTTGTGTTTTTCATACCAAGTTGTTCATACCAGGTTGGACGTGACCTCAGGAATTTCGTGGCTATACACTTAGACTTACTAGATACTTACTGAGTATTTACTAAATACTTAGATTTACTAGATACTTACTATTTACTAAATACTTAGACTTACTAGATACTTACTGAGTATTTACTATATACTTAGATTTACTAGATACTTACTGAGTATTTACTAAATACTTAGACTTACTAGATACCTACTGAATACTTACTAAATACTTAGACTTACTAGATACTTACTGAGTATTTACTAAATACTTAGACTTATTAGATACATACTGAGTATTTACTATATACTTAGATTTACTAGATACTTACTGAGTATTTACTAAATACTTAGACTTACTAGATACTTACTGAGTATTTACTAAATACTTAGACTTACTAGATACTTACTGAGTATTTACTAAATACTTAGACTTACTAGATACTTACTGAGTATTTACTAATTACTTAGACTTACTAGATACTTACTGAGTATTTACTAAATACTTAGACTTACTAGATACTTACTGAGTATTTACTAAATACTTAGACTTACTAGATACTTACTGAGTATTTACTAAATACTTAGACTTACTAGATACTTACTGAGTATTTACTAAATACTTAGACTTACTAGATACTTACTGAGTATTTACTAAATACTTAGACTTACTAGATACTTACTGAGTATTTACTATATACTTAGATTTACTAGATTTGAGAAGAAGCTGAAGCTGAGCAAACCGGCTCACACCTAAAATGTGGTACTTTCTGGCCACCGAATGCTACCATCTTCCCGCATGTTTGGTGAACTGAGGGGGAACATACCCAGACAATAGCAGCAGCTGTGCACATCTGGAGGAAAGAGGCGAGGACCAGTGGAATTGTTTCACCGTGACATCCCCATGGCCAGGTAGTGAGACTGACCTTAGGGTAGTGAGAATGTGTCCCAGGACCCTTCCTGTCCCCTTCAGTTTATGTCCCCTGAGGTTGCTGAGGTTGGGAGAGCTAAAAGCCACACTGGGCTTGTAAGTGCAAGGGTGTGGTTGCCTTCACTAGGTCCATGGGTCAGAGCAAGCATCCCAACTCTGATGCTTCCTCTTTAAACCTACAGCGGACACTCAGGCTGATAAATCGAAAAGACAGTGACATATCAAAACGAGACAAAATACTGCAGCCACATCAATCCATCCATCAGTCAATCAAACCAGACAAAAACAGTTGCAGAATATCTGTAGGAGTGATGTATTTATTTACACTGAGAGCATGCACAGTGTCAGCTGCTTTTTTTCCTGGGTACCGTATGATTTATGGATGTACTTGGCGAGGTGCAACTGCAGATGAGGCTCTGCTGGCCTCACAGTGACGAGTCACTTCTGGTCTGGCGGGAAGGATGGGATCAAGAACTCCACTGTTGATAATTTCCCTAAAAAACATAGCTCGAACGAACGCTTAATGCAGCAAGATTTATCAAAGCGGCGTGTTTTAACCAACCACAGTGCTGCAAGTTCATAATATACCATAATGAAAGAAATTAGAACACTCATGCATAACTGGCCGAAAGGAGCCGGGTTCACTCTGCAGGTCCCACACAGTAACTCACAACTCTGTAACTGCAGTGCAGACGTTCACATATGTGGGCGAAACACCGATGCACATAAAACATTAACAAAATAAAACCTGTTGTAAGAAATCATAAATATGGGACTGAGGATATAGTCAGTGGGTAAAGCGCTCGCTGTGTCTGAGTTCACATCTGAGTTCACATCCCTGATGGCCCAGTAAGAACCTGGCATGGCTGTGTATGTCTGTAAGTTCACAACTGACAGATAAAGACAAGTGGGTTCTGGGGACTTGCTGGCATCCGATCCAGGCAAAACAACTCTAGGTTCAGAGAGAGACCCTTACTAAGACAAACAAACAAACAAACAACAACAACAACAGCAACAACAAAATTGCAGACGTTTATATGGGAAGACACCAATGCAATTCTGGCCTCTCTATACACATACCTAGATAGGTGCTCCTGCATGCACACTCATGCATACCCATATCCCAATACACACCACACACACACACACCACACACACCACACAACACACACATATACAACACACACATACACACACAATACACACAACACACAACACACATATACAACACACACATATATACACACACACACATATACAACACACACACACACACACACACACAAAATATACAACACACACACACACACACAAAACACACACACACACACACACAACACACAGCACACACACACGGACACAACACACCACATACACAACACACCACATACACACCACACACACCCAGCACACACCCAACACACACACACACCACACACACAACACACACACACACACACACAACACACACACACAGCACACACAGCACACACACCACACACACACACACACAACACACACACAGCACACACACACACACACACACACACCACATACACACAACACACACACAGCACACACATACACACACACACACTGATTTCTTTCAAATTCCAACTAGATATTAGGGCCTTTGGATTCAATCAACTCTCCCACGAAATACCGAGGCCAGAGGCAGAAGTTTCCTATCAGTTCGCTCTAATACACCAGGCACCACACAGATCACCAAGTCACACTTACCATCCTTAAATAGTCTAAAAATCATTAGTCTATGCCTGCATGCTAACAGTTCTGCAAGTTTTATTTAGTTGTGTTTTCTCTCCTTTGAGTTCAATATTTTAATGAATGTCTGTAATCATGTCTGCTAGGATTGACACACTAACACCCACGTGTTCTCAGTGTCGTCACTACTCCTTATCTGCGTGTGTGGCTACCCTCTTATTCTCATCAAGGAAAGGATGGTCAGGGTGAAGCTGTACAGACATACGTATATGTGTATATATAGACCATATGGTAGTCCGGACTGATTGACCTGGCTGTATGTATATATAGGCCTCATATAGACAGATCTGTTTTCCTTTTCTCATCCTTGTAACATTTTTACAACTGAACTCACCTCATTGGTAACCTTAAATATAAAATGCCATGCCTACTATCACATTTAGGTCACACAGGGAGAGCAACACAGAAATACAAAACACAGGTGTACTTTTTGTTTTTTTCTTCTTCAAATTTCTCCTTATCTAAGCAGGGCCTGGCCGGCCCCCTGAGGAAGGCCCTGCCGTTTCACTCTTACCATCAGAGTAATTTACTGCCTTCATTTCTCACACACAACGTGTACATCATGAGTGTGGAATACTGATTCCCTGAGACTGGGGTGTGGGAAGGCCTTTCCCGGTCTGTGTATCCTTCCGTTTGCAGCTCAGATAAATAAACGTATTTATCTGACAGATGGATGGACAGATGATGATAAGAAGGCTGGTGGTAAAAGAGACAGAGGGTGGACAGACAGAGGAAGAGATGACGAAGACGGACAGCTCTTTTGTAAGAATTATCTAGTTTCTTATCTATGCCATGGGCTTTGGAGGCACCCTGATGTTTTAACCAAACATATCCACATATCTTTATTTCACCTGACACTCTGTTTCAACTCCGTGCTAGAATAATTTTCAGCAGTCCATACCACACATATAATGAATACAGAAAGCAAACACTGAATTTATTTAGTGCCTGCTATTCTTAATTTTGTTGATGTATGGCATTACAAAGGGGTTTCTTTGATGGTTCAGTAAAACAAACCACGTAACAATTTGCTCCTTAGGCCTGGTCGATTTTCTATTGATCCCGGTCTGGTATTTCACCAGCGGCTGTGTCAGGGGTGGTGGACGAAGTATTTGTGAAAGTCGTGGAAGCTGGCCTGCGATGCATTTATCAAAGGCCATCAATGATCTCTTATGACGGGGGCATGGTCAATGCTCGTAGTGACTTCGTGCATTCTTTGAGATGCTAAAGAAAGGTTTCGGAAAGTTTGGCCAGATGCGTAAGAGTCCACCACCAGAACAAAAGGCAAGAAAGCACACGGTGTAACTGCGGAGGGGAGGCTGGAGGCAGGCAGGGCAAAAAGCTGCCGAGAAGAGGCCCCTGCAAAGGGAGCATGCGAACCGAGTAAGACGTGCTGGGAGGAACAAGAGGAACACGTCCTCCAGCAGTGTGCAGTGTGGACACTATCAGTGTGCAGGGGGGAGGGTGAGTGCTCACAGCAGGGTGCAGCCGAGCCCTGGGGACATTTGTCCCCCCTGCTACCACCCTCTCCACACACCTCCACGCTGTCCTCTGTATCTGCTGGCTTCTGACAGGATCTAGCCTTCTGGTTCAGCAGTGGGCAAGCTGGCAGTGAGGAGCAGGATCCTTAGGGGGAGGAGGGGCAACAGGAGTGGGAGGAGGGAGGAGCGAAGGGAAAGGGAACGGTGCTGGGCAGAGTTGCCAGTACTGAACACATTGCTGAGTCTTTCTCCAGAGCTTTGACATCTAAGAGACCGAATCATGCCAAGTGGCACGGACATTAAGGAGAAGAATTCAAATCTCATAAGATGGACGTCGATAAATAAATGTCCTATTGTTCCTGCAAATGCTCTCTAAATCCCAAGTAAGCCCGCAACGCCTCTCCGGACCTAAAAGATCTCTTCTACCTTTGCATCTACAGGATCCTTTAAGAACCACTGTGTGGGATTCTGGTATAATTTACTGCTGCTGCTTCTCATGCCCAGGACCACTTGAATGTTCTTCTGTAGCTCACGACGGTGCACACACCGGCACGCCACTGGACACGCCAACATGTGAGGCCTGGACAGGACTGCAAACGCCTGCAGCCCCAGTTTCTGTGATCTTGGACTATTTTAAATGAGAGTTAGCTTTCATGGTTTGGACGTAAAGGCACTGGCGTTTGCAAGTTAATAGAAGCCTACAGCGAAATATAATGTATTATTTATCCCGAGGAAAAGAACAGGTGCTATCAGTGGAGGCTCTGATTTGGGCAGATACTGTTGTGAGTTCACAGTAAGAGCAGGTACGGGTCTGGGGAGATGGTTCAGTGGATGAAGCATTTGCCTGGCAAGTGAAAACAAGGATCTGAGTTCAAATCCCCTAGAACCACAAGAAAGCACTGAACACAGTGGCGCTTATAATGAGAACCCTGAAGAGGCAGAGACAGGCTCGCTGGCTGGCCTAGCACTGAGGTGGATGGCACCCAAGGATTGACAGCTTTAAGGCTATTCTCTGACCCCCACATTCTTGTGCGAGTGCGTGAACGTATGCTTTCCACCAATGCATAGGATTCAATACTCGGCACCAGACAGAGTAAACGTGGAGACTTTGTACGACTGGTGTGGAGAGGATGTGTTTGAAAAGAAATGGGCTTTATGGCTACTAAGAGTGACTTCAGTGTCAGTCAGATATATTTGCCGGCATGAGGAATGAGCTCTGGGCTTCATCTGTGGGTCATCCATCATTTTGGGAAAACAGAAGGTCAGGAAATCTGAGGGAAGGCTGGACAGGTGGGCAGCAGCCTTCTATTGTCCCTCTTCTGCCTCCCAGAAGTCCTCGAAAGGGGCTGTGCTTTTCATCCCTTGTGTGTCGCTAAGGCTGACCATAACTTAATGCCCCTACATGTGCTTGTCTTGCTGTGGAAGCAGAGAAAGGAGAGAGCCAACGTCTTCCTTCGATTCATCACAGTAGCTGAGGGACGGTGTGGAGAGACCAGCACCTAACAAATGAGACCGTGAGTGTCCACTGTGGTCCTCCACATACGTGCAAGCACACGGAGAAGGACGCAGGCCCCGGCTCCCCTCTCAGCAGTTTACATTTCACTCCGTAGAAGCGGGCTATGGCGGTTTTAACATGACGGCGAACTCGGCGAACTTGCCCTCTGACCCTTGCCGAACGACCAACTCTCTGTCTCCTTTGGGACGTATTTTATTTTTATTAAACGGGTGTCATCGAAGCCCCTGGTGACACTGATTCCAAAGCAGGGACTAGGATTCATTTGTTGGTTCCCTTTAATCCCACTGCTGTTCTGCACTGGTTTTTATGCAACTCCTGTGGAAGTGTTCTGGCAGAGAACCTAAAAGGGGACGTGCCCGAGTGTGTCTGTACTTCCTCCATAAATGTCAGAGAGGAGATAAATCCTGGGGACATGTGGCAGTTAAACCACGGGGTCCCATAACTCACAGCTTCTCAGCGGTAAGGGATCTGCTGCTACATTTGAGTGCCTCCAGTCAGCAGGACAGCGAAAGAGCATCCATTTCCACGTTTGTGTGTGTGTGTGTGGGGGGGACAGGGTGAGGTGACTGGGGACTTCTTCCAGGGGAAGGGTTCACATTTGAAATCAGGAGGTGGGAACCATTCCCCAAACCTTTCCCAAGGTCCCCCTCTTTTAGCTAAACCCGTGAATGCACAGGAAGATCCAGAGGCCGTACTTCAGGAACCCGCTGCCGACCTGTTCCCTTGCTCGGGAAACCCAGGGTAGGCAGGTTCTCACTGTGTGGTACAGAGGAGTCAACCCCGACACAGGCAGCCCCTGTTCGGGGCGGAGAGGTGCCCTGGGAGTTAGCACATGCTGGGCATCTGTAATGCTTGCAGAGCAAAGCACATGCACCTCTCAGGAGCACAGGCAAGATTAAGACAATTTATTATCCCGGCCCATCAGCGTTTTCTTCCCATTGCCGCATCTATAGATCAGCACAGGCGATTTCCGAAGATTGCCTACTGTAGAGATTTATTTTTAAGATTAAAATTATTGATTTTTTTTCACGCCACCTCATCGGCGTTACTTAGGGAAAAAAAAATCTCGGCTCATAATGTGGCTGTGCCTACACAGTGTCAAACGTGTCACTGGAAGCTAACCTTACTGCCACAAGATGGCTTCATCCTGGATTCCTCTGCGTTCTAAAACCACAGGGGCATCGTTTTCTCCCGAATAATCTTTATTTTGCGGTAATATCTAAGGTAAAATGGCGAGCATGAACATGTAGTCCTGACAAGCACACAAGGTTTTAAATTTAACCATGTCCTCACAGTAGACGGTACCGTGCACATACTTGTGTGTGTTTGTGTGTGTGCTTACGAATATATGCATGTATGTGCAAAGGTGTGCAAAGGTACATGTGTGTGCAGGTGCATGTTTGTGTGCATGCATGTAGAGGGTAGAGGTCATCCTTCAGTGCTGTTCCTCGGGGGGTGCTAAATTCATTTTTTGAGACAAGCGTCTCACACTGGCCTAGAACTCACGGAGAAGGCTAAGCTGGCTAGCTGGCGAGTGACAGAGATCTGCCTCTCTCTGTCTCTCCTTCAGTGAAGTTCAAACATGTGTTACAGCATCCGCCTTTGCCTCTGGGTCCTAGAGCTCATGCTTGCACAATTAACGGAGCCATCTTGGGAGCCCCAGATACAGTATCTTAGGTGAAGCTGATTATGCAGAACCTGGAGCTTCTGGGGTTGAGCAGCACGCGGGACCTCAGGGTATCCAGACTGTACTTCCTAGTCTGTGTCGCTGTAGCCTTGTGCTCTACCCCAAGTCAAGAGCAGAAACCACGTCACTGTCAGAAGGTTTCACGCCATTACCACCCGCGGCTAGTGATTTTAAAGAACCCCAGCAAAATGATGTCTACAATACTCTACTAAAAAATGCTTGCTTTTAGCTGTTCTTGGGGCATTGTTCTTTTACCAAAACAAGCAGGAAATTGCAGCCATCCGAGATGGAGAGAGAGAGAGAGAGAGAGAGAGAGAGAGAGAGAGAGAGAGAGAGAGAGAGAGAGAGAGAGATTTTCAGACAAAGGACCACAGATAGCAGTGAGAACAACCTGAGCTCTGGGTCTGGGAAGGAGACCCATCAGCATGACTCAGTGCTGTCTGCCTTGGTTTAACTACACTCATTGCTGTGTGGAGGAGGAGGACCGGGTGTCCTTACCTGGGTGGTGTGGCTCTCCCGATGTCTCTGAAATGATGAAGTCCCCATGCCACTCAGACACAGCCTTGAGCACCCATCGTCCTCAGCTAAACCTGTAGAGGTCAACACACAGAGCTGTGGTGAGTTTGCATCTTCTTGAGGAAAGAAAAAAAAAAGCCCTTCATGCTTAGATATTCATCAGACACTATCCTACTCCATGCACTAAACCATTAGACCATAGCAGATATTCACTGAGTATTAAATGTTGCAGCTAGATGGGAATACCCTAGACTACTGTAGTTTAAGTGAGCAAAAGAGGAGAGATACTGCTAGAGAGAAAGCAACTGCAAACAGGTCAGAGCATCGCAGAAGTGACTGGAGGGAGGGGCTCTTTCCTACAGCGTAGAAAGCACTTCTAGGAAGAAAGAAGCAGATGACCAGTGCCACTTCCCAACTGGATGGTGATGAACGTTGGTATTTATTTCATCTGCAGAGTAGCATCGGGAAAAGCAGGGACTGAAGAGACGTGAGACAGAAGCACACCTGGGTGCCATGGAAACCGGGGCTGATGCTGGGTGGCTAGGAAGGTAAAACTGACCAATTACAACCTTCCAGTTCTTAGGCAAGGGCCAAGGTGACCTTTCAGGAAAAGCACACAACCCTCCTGCAAAGGGCACAGACATCCTATGGGGCAGCGGATGGTTTTCGTTGTTATTCCGCACAGCAAAGGCCCGTTTCTGACCCTTGGCATTTGGCCTGTATAATTCTCTGTTCAAAGCCTGTTCTGTGCATCATGAACAGTAGCATCCCCGGTCTTTAGGCACCGGACTCGCCCTGACTCATGACAGTCAAAATGATTTTAGGCATTATTAAATGCACCTTGGGGACAGATCTGTTCCCCTACAATGATTGAGAGCCACCATGATGGAGGTGGCGTGTATTGCCCCAAGTGACTTGATTAATAAACATGAGCGGATAAAAGGAGAAATAACTGCCCAATGGAATGAATTCAACCCAGAGAACTTTAAATACTGAAGCAATTACTCATCTCCTCTGGAAACATAATTAACCAGCACAGTTTAATTGATTAAACATATACATGATTCTTAAATTAAAAATCATTAGGAAATCACCATGCATTTTTCCAATTACAGGAGTATGCCAGTTCCTCAGGGAGGTCTGTGTCCAATCAACATAAGGCAGGGTCAGTCTGCCTTCTTGGTAAATGCACACAGGCCTCCATGTGCAAAGGTCCTGTCAAAGCTTTCCATAGCAATATCTTCCTATATGAAGCATTCCATCCTGGACAGAAACTCCTTAAGACCCAGAGAATTATAAAGAAAGACTAGTTGAGGCCCAGGAAGCCAACAACTCACTGGTTCTAGGAAGTCTCTGAAACTGATCAGATTCACAAGGCCATCCATCCAAGGTTATATAAGCAGTGAAGACTGCTGAGGGGAGGAGACCCTCTAATCTGTTAAGCTTTGCAGTTTAAGCAGAGCTCTGTAGGGTTCCAGCTTTGATGGGGTGGGCTTTCAGAAGTTCAGATGTCTATGAGTTATACCTGCTCTTAGAAGTAACCCTAATAGACTCATTGGTTTCTAAAGCTGGATTTTGGTGGTATTACTTTAGTCTGTCATTGTTTCAGTTTTCTATCTGGGTTGAGAAGACATTTATTCCCATCTTGCCAGAAAGAGTGTTACAAACATATCAGGACAGGGATGATTGTGGGTGAGTAGTGCCCTACTACTGGGGTTGTCTCGTGGCAAAGAATTCGTCTCAAACATGAGCAAAGATGATCACCAGCAGAACAGGAAGAGGGTGTATTGGACACGGGTAGTGGTATAATACCATCAAACAGTCATGTGGCAGAATCAAGAGCTTAGATAGATGTATAGGACCCTATGGGTCAAAGTCAAGACACCATCTGTAGAAAGATTCCTGGTTAAAGGACGGGAGAGATGAGGGGTGGGGACAGGGGCACAAAGGGCCAAGTATAAGGTAGGACAAACGTGGAGTCTGTATGACATCCTAGTCACTTCTGCTGCTACAATAAAATAACCAGCAGAAGCAACTTAAGAGATAGTGTTTGAGTTCTAGGGAGGTACAGTCCATCATGGTAGGGAAGTCATGGAGACAGGAGGAGGAAGCTCACTGGTCACACTGAGTTCTCACCGGGGAAACAGAGTAAACAGGAAGTGAAGCTGGGCTATGAAGCCCCAAAGCCTGCTGTTAGCAATCCACTTCCTCCAGGGAGGCTCCAACTCTGGACAGTTCCACAGCCTCCCAAAACCACACCACCAGCTGGGACCAAGTGTTTGAACGTGAGCTTATCCTTGGATGTTTCATGTCTCATGTCTCTCGGACCAGAGATAAAAATGCAGAGGAAGTGGGATCCGTCTTTCAAAAATAACAATTTATAAATTAGAAGCTTGACTTTTGGAATCGAAAGGGGATATCAGCTCAGCCACGTCACAGATCCAGAACCAAGGCAGCAGTGAAGCAGGCTTTCCAGAGAGTCAGTGGGTAAAATGAAGACACAGTTGTGAGCTTTCCCTGAACATGGTGCAGAAGCGGTGGAGAAGAAAGAAAGGCTCTAGTGATGAGGACCATTCAGCTTAATGGGCTGACGCTCAACTAGAAAAGACCTGAATAGACTCAGGGCTGGGGAGAAAGGGCCTCCGTGAAGGGAGAAGCCAGGAGGCATACCTGGGAGACGGTTAAGGGACACTTGTAGGGCATTTGCTGACATGCCCCTGAGGACAGCCAGTTCAGAGGGGTGGATGCCTCAGGAAAAATGGGTCACAGTGGTTGGCCCGAATGAACGCAGACGAGCACCCGGCAGAGAATGTGGGGTTTGTGCATGAGAGAGGCTCAGCTGTGAGCATATTCAGTGACTCACTATGAGGCAAACAGTAAGGAGCAATCTCATACTATTTTTGACATAGCCACATGGGACACGAAAGGCAGGTGTGGCTGGGTGGGCTCTGAGGGAAGCAGGTGTTCACCATGAAGAAAGCCTCCTGACAGGGGAGCCTGGGAAGGAAATCACAGTGACATGAACAGGGAACCGCGGGCCCAGCTGAGAGCACCAACAAGATAGACCAAGATGCCCAAGGTTGGACAAGGGACCGCCCATAAAATACCAAGTCCTTCTCAGAGAGCCAGAGAATATACAGGAAGGCGAAGGCCAGGCAGATATGAGAGGGTTTTAAGAGCATTTTGTGGGGATGTGACAGTGTTTTGCAGACAATTGGTGGCACTCACGACTTCTAAGAAGTTTCTAATTTCACAACTTTTACGAAAGTCCTGGGTGAAAGAAAAGGTGTTCCCATCTGCTAAGAACATGATGGGCCTGGGACGTGGCAGGGTTCAACTGAGAGGGACAGAGGGTACAAACCAGGGCAGGTGTATTTGTAGAGGTAGGGGTTGGTGAGGACAGAGATGGGCTAAACAGGGAGCTTTACAGCAGAGGGGCCTCCTCTGAGTGAGGGTAGGTAAGAAAGAGCCCCACAGGAGATACCTGGGACAGGGAAGATCTTTGTAGGTTGTGGAAAGCAGTGGGGGAATTTCATTTCTGCTAGAATCTCGAAAGACAGGAGGCAGAGGTGCTAAGGGGTAGCTAGGAACCCTGGCATGCAAAGGAGGTTAGGGAAGATCCCACATGTTTGTATGTATGTGTATGTGTATGTGTATGTGCATGTGTGTGTGTGTGTGTGTATGTATCAACAAAATAATTCTTATTGATTATTTGAGAATTTTGTATAACATGTTTTGATCATATTCTCCCTTCTCCCAACTTTTCTCAGATTCAGCCTCACCCCTGCCCGCCCCGTTTCACTGACTTCATGTGTGGTGTGTGTTCATTTTTTCCCTCCCCCCTCTTTGTCTCTGTCTCTCTCTGTGTGTCTCTCTCTCCCTCTCTCCCCCTCCACTTCTCCCCCCCTACTCCCCCTTTCCCTCCCCCCTTCTCTCATGGTCCATATAAAAAAGAAATCAAACCGTTAGATAAAACCAACTACCCTTTCCAGCCTCTGCTTGGGATGGAACTTTATGCCCACCTCTCCTCTGCATGCTGGGGTTTTGCCTGGCTGTGCCTGCTGTCCCAGTTACTGAGTGCAATTGCCCTACGACATCCAGAATATGCTGTCTCCTTGAGGTCACCTATTGCCTCCAATATTAAGTCCTTATGTAGTAGTCTACACAGATCATAGGCCTTAGGGGAGAACCTACCGCCATTATTCAGCTTAGAAAATGTTAAACAAAGAACACTGCCATTAGGACAAAATGGCAACCAACAGATTGGGAAAAGAGATTTACCAATCTCACATCCAATAGAGGACTAATATTCAATGTATACAAAGAACTCAAGAAGTTAGACTTCAGAGAATCAAATAATCCTATTTAAAATGGGGTACAGAGCTAAACAATTCTCAACTGAGGAATATCGAATTGCCGACAAGCACCTAAAGAAATGTTCAACATCCTTAGTCATCAGGGAAATGCAAATCAAAACAACCCTGAGATTCCACCTCACCCCAGTCAGAATGGCTAAGATCAAAAACTCAGGAGACAGCAGATGCTGGCGAGGATGTGGAGAAACAGAAACATTCCTCCATTGTTGGTGGGATTGCAAGCTGGTACAACCACTCTGGAAATCTGTCTGGAGGTTCCTCAGAAAATTGAGAATAGTGCTACCTGAAGACCCAGCTATACCACTTCTTGGCATGTACCCAAAATATGCTCCAACATATAACAAGGACACATGCTCCACTATGTTCATAGCAGACTTATTTACAATAGCCAGAAGCTAGAAGGAACCCAGATGTCCCTCAACAGAGGAATGGATACAGAAAAATGTGGTATATTTATACAATGGAGAACTACTCAGCTATTAAAAACAATGAATTCATGAAATTCTTAGGCAAATAGATGGAACTAGAAAATATTATCCTGAGTGAGGTAACCCACAAAAGAACACACATGATATGCCCTCACTGATATGTTATATCAGCCCAAAAGCTCAGAATACCCAAGAAACAGTTCACAGACCATATGAATCTCAAGAAGAAGAAGGAAGGCCAAAATGTGAATGCTTCTTGTTAGAAGGGAGAACAAAATACTCACAGGAGGAAATAGAGAGACAACGAGTAGATCAGGGACTGAAGAAAAGGCCATTCAGAGACTGCCCCACCTGGGGATCCATCCCATACGCAGCCACCAAACCCAGACACTATTGCTGATACCAAGAAGTGCTTGCTGACAGGAGTCTGATATGGATGTCTCCTGAGAGGCTCTGCTAGAGCCTTACTGATACAGATGAGTATGGTTGCAGCTAACCATTGGACTTAGCACCAGGACCCCAATGGAGGAGTTAAAGAAAGGACTGAAGGAGCTGAAGGGGTTTACAACCTCATAGGAAGAACAACAGTATCCACCAACCAGACCCTTCAGAGCTCCAGGGAATAAACTACTAACCAAAGTGTACACATGGAGAGACCCATGGCTCCTGCTGAATATGTAGCAGAGGATGGCATTGTCTGGCATCAATAGGTCCTGTGAAGGCTCGTTTCCCCCATGTAGATGAATGCCAGGGTGTTGAGGTGGAAGAGGGTGGGTGGGAGTGGGAGCATCTTCACAGAAGTAGGGGCAGGGGGAAGGGGAGATGGGAGAGAGGGAAAGGGAATAATATTTGAAATAGAATACATAAAATATCCAATAAAAAGGGAAAAAAGAAAACATTAAGATAACTCTTAAGGACACATTGGTTTACCCATAGAGCATTGCTTGTCTGTCATGAGAGAAGGTTCTTCTTGAAGTTGATGTGAAGCAGTCACTATCACAGAGACCCACAACTGGACAAGGTTCAGAGACTACAGAATGCTCAGCTCTAATTGGACATCTGTATCACATCCCTTCCTCCCAAGGTTTAGGGTTCATCATAGAAATAACACCCCCTTTAAGTAAATTATCTAAAAATGTTACCAGAGTCAGCAAACCATAGTGGGAAAAATAGATTAAAAGATCTAATTATGAACACTAAAATGAATATATATTTAAACATCACAAACTAAAGCGAAAACGTAAGAACAATATAAAGTAACGAAGTACATTACATGAAAGTCTCAGAATCTTTAAGGATCCACACACAGAGAAAGGACCTACAACCAAGATTTAGGGGTAGGAGGGGGTGGTGGGAATGGACATAGAACATACATAGCAAACTGAGAAGAAATGGTATCCATGACCAGTGCAACAAACACGCTCATTTTTGTTAAACAGTCCAAGAAAATGCATGTGTGATATGGCAACTTAAAAGGTAGAGAAATCATTACAAGATCTTTGGATTTGTAAAGAGAATTTGACTGGGAGCCTTACGTCCAACCTTGAACTCTGGGGTTGTGCACACTTTGGCCATGTTCAATCTGTTTCTACTCGCTTTGCACCAGGCAGGGTGTGCACTTGGGTGTGTGTAGGTCTCTCCAGGTTATTTATAGAGTTGCAGCCTGCACGGTCCAGGGAATTCAATTCACAGCCATGCTCCTTGACTATTTTACTTATAACCCCCGTGGCTTCTCCATGCAAACTTAGAAAAGTTCCAAGATTTTGTGAATGGGTACTGCTGACTGAGGGAATGGGTATTGTTGATTGAGCGAATGGGGGTACAGTTGACTGAGTAAGTGGGTACTGCTGACTGAGTGAGTAGGTACTGCTGACTGAGTGAATGGTATTGCTAACTGAGTGGGTACTGTTGACTGAGTGAATGGGCACTGTTGACTGAGTCAGTGGGTACTGTTGACTGAGTGAATGGGTACTGTTGGGTACTACTGACTGAGTGAATGGGTTGCTGAGTGTGGGTACTGTTGACTGAGTGAATGGGTTGCTAACTAAGTGGGTACTGTTGATTGAGTGAACGGGTACTACTGATTGAATGAGTGGGTTGCTAACTGAGTGGGTACTGTTGACTGAGTGAACAGGTACTACTGATTGAATGAGTGTGTTGCTAACTGAGTGGGTACTGTTGACTGAGTGAATGGGCACTGTTGACTGAGTCAGTGGGTACTGTTGACTGAGTGAATGGGCACTGTTGACTGAGTGAATGAGCACTGCTGACTGAGTGAATGGGCACTGTTGACTGAGTCAGTGGGTACTGTTGACTGAGTGAATGGGTACTGTTGGGTACTATCAACTGAGTGAATGGGTTGCTAACTGAGTGTGGGTACTGTTGACTGAGTGAATGGGTTGCTAACTAAATGGGTAGTGTTGACTGAGTGAATGGGTACTACTGACTGAATGAGTGGGTTGCTAACTGAGTGGGTACTGTTGACTGAGTGAATAGGCACTGCTGACTGAGTGAGTGGGCACTGTTGACTGAGTGAATGGGCACTACTGACTGAGTCAGTGGGTACTATTGACTGAGTGAATAGGTACTGTAGTCTGAATGCTGCCTGGGCTAGCGCTGCCCTATTAGGTTCCCCATAGAAGTTCTAACAGAGCCTTTTGCATCACTTCTTTTTCAGGTTGAGAAGTGAAAGGCTAAGGGCCATGCCCGTGTTTGAGGTGCTTTTACGTCAGATATGGGTTTTGAAAACTGGCGGGGTGGTGCCTTAAGTCCCAGGAAGGATGGTGAAGCACAATCCCAGCCGACCGTGTTTCAATCCTCGGTTCCCAACACCAGTGAGAACATTTAACTAAACAAATCAGAGATGATTCAGTGTGACTTCAAAATGCCTCTCTTAGAAGGAGTGCGGCAGGGCTTGGCAGACAAGGCGGGAGCTCTGCTCCCTAGTAAAGGCCCCTCTGCCTCTCGACGCATACAACTGCAATGCTCTTCCATTTGTGAAGCGGAGGCTTGCTTGCTTCACTCTGGCCCTTGGGCTAGAATCAGACAACAGCGTGAGTGCCAAGGAATCTGGACAGTTTCAGAAACTGAGTTGGAGAATGCGCACTGACACATATTGGATGGAAACCTACTCCGAGGTGCATGTTCTTGGGGAGTGTGCGACGGAAGCCGTACTCTACTAACCCTAGCTCTATGTGACATGGTTCTGATGTCCCCTGGCTCCAGACGAAGGGAACAATGCTGAGATCAGCAATCCTTCCCCTTTCCAGCCTCTCCTGGCACAGTTAGCCCAGACTACACACAGGGAGTGAGTAGAACGCAGGGAAACAGAAGAGAGAGAGAGATGTAAACTCAAATGTAACGACTCCATCTTTAATTGCCGTTTTTTTTCCCCTGATGCTCAGCAATAAAATGCACACCCATCGAGCAGCAGGAAAGAAAATCACACCGATGACAAAACCTCCTAGATCGAGCTTTTATATCTCTGCAGAATAAACATCTTTATATTTACAGTATTTTTGGTTGGTGTAGCTGAAGCGATCTAAGACCAAAGGCAGCTCTCGAATGTAATGATAAATAAACCACAAGTCCAGGGAATAATTAAGTACCAAAAAAAAAAAAAAAAAAAAGTCTCCAAGCCTGCGTTCACATCAGCAAAAGGATGGCAATTAAAGTAAGTGATCGCTATAATTAGCCACACATAACCGTATTTCAGCAAATGAGCAAACATAATTATTTCTGGGAAACAGAGGTAGCTCGCAGATCCTGGCACTCCAATGAAATCCTTTCCTAGAAAATAGTGCTATTTTTGCCTCGCCCAGAACTTTAAATTATTTTAAGTATTTACTTGCTCCTGGTGCTTTCTTTAGAATGGACATCGAGTGTTCCCTGGGCGTGGGCATGATAAATCCATACCACAATCGATCCCCAGGGGCTGGAGAGGTGGCCCAGTGGTTAAGAACGCTTGCTGCTCTTCCAGAGGACCTGAGTTCAGTCCCCAGACTCCATACTGAGAGGCTCACGACTCGTGAATAGGGTCTATTGACTGAACACTAACTTTAGGCTAGACCTATCTACCAGATTTCCTATAAGCATCCTGGCATAGTCTTGTATCACGCCTTTTTAATAGGAGAAAACTGGAAGGTGAAAGGTTAAGTATCTTTGTCCTATGGTTGGATATTATTGTGTTGGGTTTGGAGTTTGAAATAAAATAATAAACTCTTATTCTCCTCTAGAGGTGCCGTGGTAATGAGCAGGTCACAGGCTGCATGTGTGGAAACTGCTCAGCTCTGTGACACCGAGGACTGGATTTTTCTAGCTGCCTACCTAGAGCTTACTGGCTCACTGGCAGTCAGCATTGTTTCTTCAATGGGCACATGGTTATTGAGGCCCCAGCACACAGGTTGGGAACCGCGTATTTTAATAGCTCTGGGAAAATATCTCGGACCAGGAAGTCATGGTGCTTGTAAAACTTCACCAGCTTCCACCAGTCAAATTACCTTGAGACGTTTGAGTCAACTTTATTGGATCCGCCTGTGACTACTTTCCAATTTGTTGCATTTACGTTTTGATGACGTTTTTAACGTAACATAGATTAATTAAGTATTTGGCTGAAGAGAAGTTACCTTGCTTCCTCCTTCTCTAATGTATTTGATGTTTGATCTGCAGGACTATAACTGCTGTAAAGTCAAGAACATGGGGGTTCTCTTTCCTGGGAGCTCCTTATTGGGACTTTTTAGAAGACCCTTAGCAGATCTGAAAATCCCTGTTTGTTGTATTAACTCTCAAAATTGGGGCGTGGGGAGTAATTTCTCACATAACAACAGATAATGAGATATCTGTTCACTTGTTGGAGAGTGCTAGATTTATTTTAAGCTTTATGGATTATGAATTAAATGTACAGAGCATCTGTCCTCAGTGTTTGCATTGACACTGCTCATGTCTGGGTTACATGGGAAGAGTTTGCTGGGCTCCATAACAAACCAAGTTTGATCTGTGCCTGGATGCTTTTCCAGGAGCCGGGAAAGTAGCAAACATTTCTATATTTAATCACCTCCTCTTTCTCTAAAACTCAGAACCTTTCCCACTGAGCTGGGTATACACCCACATCATTTCCTCCAATCCCATGTGGTTTTCTGTAGAGACTACCTGCCCGCCTAAACAACATCTGATCAAATTCAACATCGCCTTGTATGGGCTTTGCTGGGCTGTGTGCTCTGTGTTCTGCTGGGCAGTCAACTTCCCATTCTGCAGAAATTTCTGCTTTTATCCACTTCCTCTAAGGCACCTATGTGTCTCTTCACTCTGTTTAAGCTCTTGTGAGCAAACTGTGATTGCCAGTTCTGTCTGGCTTTCCATCCGAGTTTTGTGCTCATAGGTCTAATAAGTCTTGTGTGCTGTGTCTTGTATCTAAAAAAAAAAATGGCTTGTGGTAATATTAAAGGGCCTGGTCTTTCATTGTCCTTGGGAACCGATTTGTGTTTTCTCCAGAGGCCTCAGGGATGTTACAGCTTCAGTCGGGTTTGGGGGTTCAGAGGAGCCTTAGCTGACCCCTGGTCCTGGTTCTGCTACAACTGATTCTGTGATGGGCACAACACAGCTCCACCCCCTCTCTGGCCTCAGCGAATCTTGGACTTAGTCTGTTAGCAGGGAAGTGGGCTTTTCCAGTGTCCCCATGTCCCTGGGAGGAGAACCTAAGATTCAGCCTGCCTTGCTAGGCTAGCACGGCTGTCATGACTGCTCTTGGCCGTCAATGTGAATGGATGTGCATGGACTTGGGCGTGACAGCCCAGCTGGTTTCTAAGTGATAGGGTCACCTGATAACCTAACAGCCAGTCTGTCCTCCGAAGCCCCTTGGTGTTACTTCCCTCCACATTCTCAGCAGTGAGAAAACATTTAATTCGACAATGATGGGTTGAACATTCATGTCCTCCCCAGCACAAGGAGCACTGTCTACTGGTCCCTGTAGAGCGGCATCCAATCAAACCTCCGAAAGGCGGTCAAACGGTGGGTGAGTTACTCTCTTCTGCCTGAGTGGTAAGATGCTGGCAGTGATGCCCCAGGGGGAGCTTTATGGTTTAGGCTCTATTTCCAGGTACTACACCTACTTCGTTTTTAACTGTTAAATAGACCTTTCCTCCAAAGTACGCATGGCTTAAACCTTTGGCCCACAGGCTCTTGCATACAGAGAGGCTCACCGTTGGTGACAGGATTTCCATTTTCAGCCGCGACGACACTGGACAGGGAGCTGGAGAGCTGAGTTCCATGGTTGTTTGCGTTTCTGTCTTGAGTCTCGGAAGCCATTTCTGATGAGCTGGGTTCATCCCGGCTACTCAGGTTCATGTTAGTTTCAAAACCTAAAATGAATTTTAGGAAAGTTTATTCTTACCTAATGAGATGTACATCAAATCTCAGTAAAACACTGGAAGAGACCAATTAATCAAACATTCATTATGCTCAAAACAAATACTCCAAAATCCTTAGTGAAATCTGCAGCTTACATAGCAGTCAGTAGAAGTTGTCACGGTACCCTTAAATGCAAGCCGGGAAACGGCACTTGTGATTGGTTATTTCCAAACAACATAGTCCAAGTTTCTGGTTTGTATCCAAGAGTTTGTTATAAAATTTCCCAGGATGAGCAGGTAATTATTTTTTGTGCCCAAACTATTTACATAGAGTGCAGCAAGCTCATAGTTCTGAAAAAAAAATGCATGTTGAATAAGACTGCAAATCTTGTATTATCTGTTACAATTATGGAAACTAAACTCCAAACACACTAAACTACATTTTCTACACTAAAAGCAAAATACTTAGGGGTGCGTCATGTGTTTCTCACCAAGGGGTCTGAGATGTATGTAAATAGAAGCTATCATCCAATTCTAAGGGGCAAAGGGGAGCTTTGAAAGCTGTGTGGTGCTTGTAAAGCAAGATTTGATAAGTGCAAGAGCATAGGACAATGAGTCTCTGACACAGACTCCCTGTGACTGCCACATGGTGCTCGAGAAGACCTGGAAGGCTCAGAAGTCAGGTACTGTCCCTTATCCCTTCACAGTAACAGTGTGACTCCATGTTGCGTTTCTCCACATCATCTGCCGCCTGACTCAGTTTCCCATCTGAGTGTGCCCAGGTGCTCCCAGGATGAATTCTTGCTTTCCTCGGATCCCTAGTGCTCCTATAACCCTCAGGAAATGCTTGAAATGAGTTTTCTGTGAGTGTTTTTCTTTCTTGTCAGTGGTTAGTGGATCCTAAGTGTCTTCGAAGTGGAGCCTTTCCAAGTTTTGATGCTAACACGTTATTTAAAAGGGGGTGATCAATATAATTTACAATATTAAACCTTGCTTGTAGCAGAACTGGGTACTGTAACTTTGACCCAACCCAGACCCCAGGAAACAGAGGTGCTAGCCTTGCTTATGGGAAGTGAGTTTAAGTGGCTGGGGATGCAGGAACACGTAACAGACTTCAAATACACGTAGTGTGTAGTCATTTTTACTACCCCGAACATGGTATCTGCTCTTTCCTAAAACTTTTAGAATTGATGGCATTGGGAGAAGAAAGGAAGAGGTCAGGGAGAGAAAGAGAAAAAGAAGTAAGAAGGAAGGAAGAAAAAGGAGTAAGAAGGAGGAAAAGAAGGAAAGAAAGAAGGAAGGCAGGAAGGAAATAAGGAAGGAAGGAAATAAGGGATGAGGAAGGAAAGAGAAAAGAAGGAAGTAGGAAAGAATGAAGGAAGGAGCAAGAAGGAAAGAAGGAAAGAAGAAGGAAGGAAAGAAGAAAAGAAAGAAGGAAAGAAGGAAGGGAAGAAGGGAAGAAGGGAGAAGGAAAGAGAAAAGAAAGAAGTAAGGAAGAAAAGAAAGCATAAAGGAAGGAAGAAAGAAGGAAGAAAAGAGGAAAGAATGAAGGAGGGAGGAGAGAAGGAGGGAAGGAAGGATCAAAGGAGGAAGAAAGGAAGGAAGAAGGGAGAGAGAGAGTGGGGGAAAGAAGGAAGGGCGGGCCAGCGTCCTTAGTCTCTGAAGCTGAAGTGGTTCTTAACTTGTGTCTCTCTGTCTCCCTTCTTAGCATGCTCACTTCTTGTTCCTGTGCCCAGCGCTCACGTGCCACTGTGGGTGGAGACTTTTCCATGGTGCTCTATCTAGACCTATGCTTCAGTACTGGCTACAGGAGGTATCCTGGGCCTTCAGCATGCTTGGACCCATCCATGTGCATTCACTACTCCCTAACCAGGGCATGGGACAGGTCACCCAAGGATTCCTACATAGTCTGTTCTTCTCAGAAAGAAAGATGTGTGAGATTTAGAGGTAGAAATTGCTGGCTGAACAGAATAAAGGCAAAATGACTTCCTACTGCAAACCTTGACTGGTCAAGGCCACCTTGTAAAAAAGAACAGAGCTGGAGGCATTATGTGTATTGTAAACTAACTTCAAAACACATTGCAAAGCTCCAGTAACAAAGTAGTGTGGACCAACACAGAAACGGGCTCAGAGACCAAAGAGACAGAACAAGAGTCCAGAAATAGAGCACACAGCTGAATGTCTGCATAGTTGCCAAGAATCCCACTAGGAGCAGGATGGCTGTTTTCATGGTGGTGCTGGACAAGTTGGGGGGGGCACAGACCCCCTACTTCTCACCAGTTAAAAACAAACTCATAATGCTTTATTGAATTCTTCCCCATGCATGAAATCTGAAACCATGAAATTACTAGAGGAAAGAGTAAGAGAAACACTTTATGACATTTTCATGGATGGAAGAGGGTAGGACAAGACCCACATAGCACAAGAAACAGCCAAACAGTCAAATAGGATGATAGCAAACCGATAAGTTTGCACGTAGCAAAGGAGACAGAGAAGTGACCATCGATAGGCTGGGAGAAAGTAATTTGCAAGCCACACACCTGAGAAAGAGTTAAAACACAGAAATATGCTAGGAACTCCCCCACGAAAAAAAAATCAACTGCAAAAATAACTGGATTCAAAACAGATAGTAGACCTGGACAGCTGTCAAGAGAAGACACAGAATAAGATCATACATGAACAAGATCATACACGAACAAGAACATATGTGAAAACATGTTGAACATCACTACTCACCAGGGAAACACAAATCAAACCAGTGCTAACTTTACTGAGAAGAGTGAATGGTGTAGGAAAGACAATGGCAGTTCACGAGCATGTGCACACATGGAACCCTTGCATACTGGAACATAAACTCAAGAGCATGTGCACACACAGAACCCTTGCATACTGGAACGTAAACTCATGAGCATGTACACACATGGAACCCTTGCATACTGGAAAATAAACTCATGAGCATGTGCACACATGGAACCCTTGTATACTGGAATGTAAACTCATGAGCATGTGCACACATGGAACCCTTGCATACTGGAACACAAACTCATGAGCATTTGCACCCACGGAACCCTTGCATACTGGAACGTAAACTCATGAGCATGTACACACATGGAACCCTTGCATACTGGAAAATAAACTCATGAGCATGTGCACACATGGAACCCTTGCATACTGGAATGTAAACTCATGAGCATGTACACACATGGAACCCTTGCATACTGGAACATAAACTGGTATATGAAACACAGTATGGATATTACTCAGAGTCAGATCTCATGTGACCCAAAAACCTGCCCATGGGAAGTACCCAAATAAATAGATCAGCATGTCAAAGAAACCCCTGAATGTTCATGTTCTCTGGGGCATTATTAATAATAGCCACTCTGTAGAGTAAACCTGAGTCTGGAGCAAACAACTGGATGGTTAAAGAAATAAACTTGGTTGCTTATGGCAATGTGGGTAGAATTGATTGGTAATGTACTAAGCCAGGGCCAGATCTCAGTCATCTGCAGAATCCAAAGACTTCGATTATAGGTGTTGAGAGGAGAGTAGTGGTTTTCTAAGGCTGAAGAGCATGTATGGGTTAAGAGAGAAGAGGAAAGTTTGGCCTGTGGGATAACAGTTACAGTTAGGAACGAGACGTTCTGATGTGCGGTCACTTACAGGGCAACTGGAGATGATGATAATATAGCGTGCATTACAAAAAGCTACAAGAAAGAATTCTTAACTTTAAAGAAACACAATATGTTTGAGGAGATGTGTTTAATTGGACTTAAAAATCGCAGGATGTGTATCCCATGGAAGGATCCCTTGGAACCCTGTAAGTGCATGCACTTATCTTTATCAGACAAGACAATTAAAAATGATCACAGTTTCAAATGCTAAGCAGAGGGACTGATGCTCAAATGTCCCTATGGGCCACAAGGTCGTCAACTCTGTGGTATACAGACACAAACACGGACACCACAATGGTCTTTGTGGGGTCAGCGTCTACTGGGACATTGACACAAGTAGGACATTGACACAAGTAGGAAGCCAGGCTGATTTTCCTGTCTGGGCTCCTCACGGTGGCCAGTGCTAGAGCTAAAGAAATGGTTGCTCAGTTCTCAGTTTGGTCAAGTCGTACAGCTCCTGTATGACACTCAAGCAGGTTCAGCCTCTCAGCTGTCTTAAGACATGGGCATCTATGCATGCGCCTGCATGTGTTTGTGGGTGTGTCCTGCTATTGTTTTTGTCCTTTTGTCCTGCTACTGTCTGCGTGCCTGCTACGTACCAGGCACTAGGTGCTAGAGATTGGAAATGAGACCACGTAGTCTTGAAGGTTGAAGCTCACCTCCTGGAAAGGGGCTGGATGACCAACCAACACACGAACACACCCACAGACTGAACACTTTCAGGAGGGCAGCTCTGGATGAATGAAAACCTAAGAACAGCTGCTGGGTCGAGCTGTATCTGCACAGCTAAGCTCTTTTTAGTTAAGAGAAAAAGCAGTGGGAAGCTGCAGGCACAGAGATAAACTCTACAACACTTATTGTAAAGATCTCGCAGCAAAAATGGACTAGCTTCTCCCAGGAACCATGTAGCACTCGTCCAGATGAGTCATGAATGTGGAAGCAAAGGAATGGTAAGTGTGAACATTGGTGGGGAGAGAGGCCTGTCACTCGGGTCCCAGAGGCAGCCCAGGAAGGAATGGAGGCCTTACTCTCTGGGGAATGGAAGAACCCACAGGTTCAGGAAAAGCTAAGTGAACACAGGCCAAAAGAAGGATCTGGTTCTATCTGATGGTCAAAGAGACAATCATGCAAGACCCATAAAGCCTTCAGACTCAGTTACTGATGCTAGCCTTCCTGGTAGCTCATTTCTGTCATATAGACTCACTGACCCCATAGTCTAAACCTTCATTTTTGTTATTAAGGTTTTAAAATATCTCCCTGCTTCCACTCCGCAGGTTCAGCTGGGGCCGCCATGTGCTAAAACACTTGTCATATGGGTTGGTCTGCAAACTTCGCATTGCCTGTTGGGTTTGTTTTAATCATAAAAAGCACAGGTATATTTTAGGGTTATCTGTGAACATAAGGGGGGTCCTGGTGCTTCCTTAGTGTGAGTCATCAGGATGCAGAATCAGCAGGGTAGCTGGATACGCAAGTCTACAACGATCCAAGAGTCTGAGACGCATGGTTGCTCTTGTTGTCAGGGACAGACAGTACATTAACCCTCCTACAAGAATGTCCCGCTAGTGAGCACTCTGCAGGCCCAGGTCTCAGAGGGTTCTACTGTGCGCCCAGTCCTCTGCCCTCTTCCCCTGTTCCTGGCCTTCCCTTGTAAGCTCATTTGCAGGTGGAAAGGCTGAGGCGGCTTCTGTCCTTGACCTTATCTCTGATGTTCCATGCTGATGAACCAGGAACCTAGCCTGCAACATGACACTGCAATGGAGGGAATTCCTGGCCACAGACTTGCCGCCTCATCGGGGCGACCGTGTTTTCATCAGTGCTAACCATGGAGCTGTGGCTTATGAGTAACACGCCAGTGTCTGCTCAAAAAACACCCTTACTCACTTACGCCCAAAGAAGTGAGGGCGTCTATGCCCTGACTTGTTGACATTTAGATTCCAGCCCTCTGCGTAGTTCACTTCACTGCATGGGCAGCAGGTTGGTATGGGACCAGACTCTGCATTCCTTACTAAAGGCATTGCCCTTGCCTTGTACTTAAGCACTGACAGAATCACAGCAGAGACAAGCTGCCCTTTCTGCGCCATTGGGTCCGTAGAGTTCTCCCGAGCGCACACAAAAACGCACACTTTGTAGAGAAGCTGAGGACTGACCTGGGGCTAAGTCCTCAAGCCTGTTCATGCCTTGGTGCTGGAAGGGTGAGAAAGGCACCAAATGAAGAGGTTGGAGTGTCTTGATGACTAAGCAGAAGGAGAGAGAGGCGAGCAAGGAAAATGCTGTCTCAGAGTTAAAGTTTCCCTGAGACATGTCTGGGGCTGCGCCTTGCGTGATGCATGTGTGTGATTCATCCTGTCTTTCTGTTGGGTGCTGGTAAACACTTGACGGTTTGAATACCTACCTGTGGGGCTTGAACACTCACTACAGAGGGTATAGGTTCAGAAGACATGAATCACACCAGGATGTGACTCAAAAATAAGGGCTTGGCGTTAATGCTTGGCTATGCATACATTGACTTTTGACCTAGTGCGGGGAGTTCTAGAAAATTCTTCAACATTAACATACGATTCTGTTGTCTTCTCCTTGCTCTTAAATAGTAAAAATAGCATTCTGGGAGAGTGTCTTTCATGGGAAACTGTACATTAAAGGTGGTTCCCCCTGTCCGAGGGGACACTCAGAAGTGTCTGAATTCTTCTTAATTGGAGATTACAGCTGGGGATGGGGAGCTGTGGCTGGTGTCTGGTAAGTGGAGGCCAGAGATTCAACAAAACTTAAGGTATTCAAAAAGTTTGGCTGCAGACCATGGATCCATTACCTGGCCTAGAATGGAGGGTCCCCAGCCCAAAAGTCCTGCTCTGAAAGGAGGCCATGTTTTCCCAGCTCTGTGTTTTCTAGGTTCATTCCAAATAAGACGCCAATGTCTCACAGCATAGAAAGGATCTTCCAAGACTCTGTCAGCCCCAGATTTTGACCTGCATTCCTACAACCAGAGATCACTGACTTCAAGGAAGAATAAAGCTCTGTGCTCATTCATGACTCTGTGCTCACCAGGAAGGTCTTTCAGGCCAGGTAGCTTCTCCCTAGTCCTTCTCTGGGCCTGGTATATCCCTTCTCTCCAGTTTGCCTGTGTTCTGCCGCCTTCCTCTGGCATGGCGGTGCCTTTAATTCAAATATATCTTCTGATATTTTTTACAGTCTCTACATGCCTAGCATGGAGAGGAAACTCAATACATCATGGAAGAATGAAAGAGATGTAGGCAGTGTTGCTCATGCTATAATCCCAGCATTCAGGGGCTGAGGCAGTAAGGCTCACCGAATGTTTGAGACCAGCCCTGGCTGCAGAATGAAGATTTTGATTGCTAGAGTTCCACAGTAGGATATTGCAATGTCAAGGAAAAAAAAAGACACAAAGAAAAAAAAAGGAAGGAAAAAGAAGAGAGGAGAAGAGACTAATGAACAGATTGACAACACGTTGTAGAAGCTTCACTTTTTTTTAAAGCACGGCCACACCTCGCACAGTGGTAAAACAGCTGTGTTCTCGGTAAGAATTCCTAGCAAGCCTGAGTGGCAGCATCATGCCCAGGCGATGGCTGGAAGCTGGCAGGTAGCAAAGGACTGAGTGTCTGCGGCGATGGCACGCCTTGGCGTTTGACATTGCTTATTTCAAATTACAAGGTAAGGACAGTATTGCACGGCACCTTGGAGGTTTCCTCTTACTCAGAACACCACACCTTCTTACTTTCTACTGAGGCCCAGCATCTTGTAGGAGACACTGACCGGTGTTTGCAGCCAATGCCTTGCCTCGTTCTGCAGTTTCTGTCGTTGTCTCTCTGACCAACAGTAAATATTGAGTGTTTTCAAAATATCACTTTATGTTGCTTTAAAAATCTCCTGCTTCGGGGCACTGGGGTCAGTTTGGTGGGAACTGGCATTCTTCGCCTGAGCCCCGTGTGACTCTGGAATTTTGGTGGCTGGGAGAGCCAGTTCTTAAACACCTCACGAGGGTGTCATTTCTCAGGCTTCCAGAAGGGGCAGGTGACTCCTCCAGGGCAATGGCCTTCAGGATATCCTTGAGGCTTCTACTAGTGAGTACTGGAGGCTTGCATAAGAGCTCCCCAAAACACTTACTCTACGATCCCCAGGAGAACCTGGAGGGTGGGAAAGTGCAGGGGACAGCATCCTTGCACCTCTGCAGGGGGTGCAGAAAGAATGGGAGGGGCCCGAAGGACAGAACTGGTTGTATCAAGAGAAAGAAGCCAGATCTGCTGCAGCTTTGGGGGGTTGGGGTGGGTGGGGTCTGCTGTATCTGGTTCATCTCCAGCCTGGCTTCCTCCAAATGCCTTGTGCAGGAGCTGAGAAGAGGAGCTTGATAAATATTCACCTGGCAAAGCTCATGAGCTTGGAGGTGAGGCTATAAATAGAAAAGCTCTAAGGTTTTAGACTGCTACCCAGGCTGGGCAGCAGGGGGAGGGGCAGGCCGACGAGAGCACCCTCAGCAAGGGGGAGTCCAGAGAAGGAGGCAAAGCTGGAAGATTCTGGATCTGCATGGGGACCTTAGAGGCACTAGCATGCTACCCAAGGACTGGTGTGAGCATGGTGATTCTTAAGAGCCAGCGTGGGACGTGAAGGCCGTGAGGGACAAGTAAGGTGAACTTACAGAGAGGAAGGAGCAGGCTGGGGTCAGAGAAGGAGTAGGGCTGGACTAGCCAAGAGTCTCAGTTCAGTCAAGGATAACGGGCACCAAACAGGCAGTGGAGTATTTCTTTAAGAGAAATGATTTAAAAAAAATAAATAAATATATACCCACTGCTAGCTACCTTCGTTACCCGAGATAACCTTGGCTCATGTTTCGGAATCACATGAGCTGGGATCAGGGTTTCAGTAACACTGGAGTGAGCCAAACTGGAGTAGTCTACAGGGCTTAACGCAGAGAGTCCTGCCGCGAGGTAGAAAACCCTGAGGATGAGGTTCGAGTTCAGATTCATCCCTCCTGCTGCTACAACTCCTGGGCAACACAACAGGAAAACCCCTCTTGGGAAAGGTCACTAGGCCACTCTGGAAAGGCACACCACTTGCCCTCTGCCGCTTGGCATTAAGGGACACAGAATACAGAGGGAGGGCCTGGCACCTTCCCCACCCTTCCAGGCTCTTGCTTTTAGGACTGGAGGATTACAGCTCAGTACTGGTAACAAATGTACACTGATGGTATATGCTAAGACCAGGACAGACCTTCTTTGACCTGAAATTGGCAGTGAGTTTGTATCAGGCTAAGTTTAGCCTGTGTTGCATGGGGGTGCAATCTCCTTTTGACCTCTGCTACGGCCAGTGGTACAGCACTTGCCTGACACGGGCATATGTGTTCAATTCTATCTAGCAATGCACACATGGACCCAGATCCCAACAAATAAAGGTCCAGCTGTGTGATTTCTTTTCTAAAGAGGTTGGCCTGTGTTCTTCGGAAAGCCCACTGCGAGCCTACTCCTTCAGAACTGTAGCTTTTATTTTGTTTTCTTCTTCTTCTTTTTTTAATGAGTCAGCACAAAATTAACCTCAAGGGGACAAAGACTCTTCTAGAATAGAGATCTTACTGGGGCCCATTGTTCCTGAGCCTACATACTTTTCCACCTTCAGGTTCCTGCCCCCTGAGGGGGTATGGACCTGTGTTCTCTTCAGCCCAGCCAGCCCTTTCCTGTCTCCAGCTGTAGCCTATGGACTATAGCGAGCTTTCTTCTGGCACGGCCTCATGGTCTTTCAGAAAGACAGAGTTGGTGGAAAGAGTTCTGTAAAGACAGCAGCTCCCTGGAAGCTCTGACTAGGAGATCTCCCACTTGGAGATACTCAGGAGAGAGGGGCAGGGCATCCCTGAAGGAGAGGTGTGTGTAGGACAAGAAGGCAGCAGGGGGGCCTGGAGTCTGCTCTGTGCAGCATTAAGTCTAATCCACCACAAGCACAAACAGCCATGGCTGACCTGTGTGGAAGGGAATTTCAGCAGTGCTGGTCACGGGGATCGTGGAACCCAGCATCTGTCTGTGTGGTGGCTGGGCCAATCAACACCAGGTCGACTGGAAGTACTTCTGCAAGGATGTATTATTTCAGAAACCCAAAAGTACATACAACCCAGCAGCCCGGGAATGGTCAGTATGGGCAAAGCTGAATGATTCCTTATCATCCCAGCTCTAAGAAGTCTAGGGAGGGTAGCTAGCCAATACAAAATGTGAACTCAATGGAGTTTTGTAGTGTTCATCTTCGTGTGTGTGTGTGTGTGTGTGTGTGTGTGTGTGTGTGTGTGTGTGTATCTATTGATGTGTGTGTGTATGTGTGTGTGGTGTGTATGTGTTTGTTTGTGTGCATGTGTGTGTGTATGTGTATGTGTGTGTGTGTGCATGTGTGTGTGTATGTGTATGTGTGTGTGTGTGTTGTCTCGTGGCTCTTTATTTTGTATATATTGGTTTATGGTTTTTGTTTTGTGTGTGATACTTTTTTTTTTTTTTTAAGAGGAGGAGCATAGAGTTTGGTGGATAGGAAGGATCTGGGAGGAGTTAAAAAGTAAGCAAAATATATTGTATAAAAAAGAAAAAATTCCATAAACAACCACAAAACTGCATTTGTACACACACACACACACACACACACACACACACCACACACGCACGCACACGTCAATAACTGGGCTTTGCAGCTCCATTCCCCTGATGCTCCTGCTCTCAGGAAGGAAACTCTTGAAGCTTGCTCACCTCTGGAGCAGAGCAGCAAGGGCAAGGACACCTTCGCAGTGGGTTGGGCTGGGTGGAAGAGGAATGTTTGCTTGTCCCCACTCGTAACTCCTGCCGCCCACTCTTTGCCAAGCGTGGAGAGACGCATTCCAGGAGAAAACCCCGACAGAGGAAGCAGACTGGTATCCCCAATAACGTAGGTGCCCAGGTGGGAAGAACGTGGGGATGGCAGAGCTAAGGAGTGGCTGTCACGGTAAACGAGGCTCTCAGACCCAGAAAAGGCACACAAAATTAAGTCCTGCCAATTTCCTTTGAAATTTAACTAACTCTATTGTTTTTTTTTCCTGTCCTGTTTATTCAAAATTTGCCATAATAGGGGGAATCCTTGAACCCAGGACCAGCTGTCAGGGACTGTCACTAGCGGATCTTCTAGGCTGCACTGTCTCTGACAGAGCTGCTAGACTCTCATCCCCTCAGTGTGGATTATGGATCCAGAAGCCATGAAGTGGTGCACAGGGTCAGCATGGTGGCTGACGTTCCTTCGGGCAAACAGTACTGCTCGCTTGACGGGGAAAGCGAGGGGAGAGGATAAAGCCCTCAACCTTCTGTTGGACGACTATGGCACCAGGTCTAGAGGCAAAGCGAGTGGTGTCAGTCATTGGGCGGAGTGACGCAGGCCAGGGAGAGCCAGCGATGTGAAAGAAGTGAAAGTAAGAATCAAACTAGAGCGGTGGTGCTGAGGTCTTCTCAAACGCCTTGCTAAGTGGCTCATGTGCCCACCAAAGCATGACAAAAGGCACCGGCCAGGTCCAACAGAACATGTCTGAAATACTGGGCTCCTGCTGCATGAGCACGGAGAGCTCATAAGCCGAGCTCGGATGCCCAGAGCACAGGACACTTGGTGTGGAGGGATCAGGGTTGAGCCTGGGGTCCGGTGGCTGCCACCTGCTCACACTGCACAGCAGCTACTCTGAGGGCGTCAGACAGTAAGTGGAAAACCTCTATGGGGATTTCAGGTCAGATCCCACTCTTACTGGGCTACTGAGACTGCTTTCCCTGACAGCCCTGGCTGGTGGCTCTGTTGTATCTGTGGTTGACAGACAGGCCC
Source organism: Rattus rattus (assembly GCF_011064425.1). NCBI lineage: Eukaryota > Metazoa > Chordata > Mammalia > Rodentia > Muridae > Rattus > Rattus rattus. Next base: position 73,279,078 of record NC_046166.1, read on the forward strand.
TCGATTCCTTGAGTCTCCGAAGTATGACTTCATGGTCCCACACTCAACCAGTGATTGCCACAGAGAGGATGCTTGCCATCCAGGGATGAATCTCAAATAGGAAAGGTGATAACTGAATCATCTGTGGGCTCACATTTCATCCAGAGCTACCAGAAGGGATCACCAAATGGCCAGTTGGTGCTAGGGTTCCCCTTCCCATGACACAACTCGGGGAGTCAACTGTGGAAAAAACCCCAAGAGGGGTAATATGCATCTGAACCTCCCAAACCAGAAATGCTATGAACCCCAGGCTTTCTGGGTGTTGAATACCCAAAGTGAATCCACACACATACATAGCATGAATCCATGCAGGATGTTATAAAATGCCATATAAAGTCACCCTCTTCTTAGCTGTCCTCTGAGAGGCTCCGCCCAGCAGCCAATGCAAACAGATATGCAAAGTCCCACAGCCAAACATTCGATGGAGTTCTAGGACTCTTATGGAAGAATCAGGGGAAGGATTGAATGATCCAAAGAGGACAGGGACAGTCAGCTAATCTAGATCCTTGGAGGCTCCCAGAGACTGAGTCACAAATCAAAATGTGAGCACAGAGCAGATCCAGGCTCCCCCCACATTCGTAGAAGATGCACAGCTTGGTCTTCATGAAAGTCTCCCAACAACTAGAGTGAGGGTTGTCACTAACTCTGTTGCCTGCCTGTGGACCCTGTTCTTCTAACTGGGATGCCTTGTCTGGCCTCAGTGGGAGAGATGTGACTAGTCCTGCAGTGACTTGATGTACCAGGGTGTGTTTGGGGGGGGTGATACTTGGGAGGGGCTCCCCCTTCTCAGAGGAGAAGATAAGGGGGAGAGGTAGCTGCAAGAAGGGGAGGCTGGGAGGAGAGGGGTTGATATCGGGATGTAAGTGAATAATTGAACATATCAATGAAAAACCATTACCCGCTTGTAATAGGTACAAGGTGCACATAACATACATGAACTTCAGGTTTACGCCGGCCGGGTCCCATGCCCAAGACATGCCATGAGGTATATGTAAGTACTCCAGAATTCAGGAAACTGTGTAACATGTTGTATGTTTATAAGTAACCGGATTTAGAAAGAAAATGAAAGCTAGTTTGGCATGGCCACACGCCTTTAATCTCAGCACCGGAGGCAGAGGCAAGTAGATCGCTGCGAGTTTGAGGCTACACCGTGAGAGCATGTAAATAGCAAGAAAAACAAGTCTGTCCATTCCATGTAGCCTGACGCTGACTTCCAGAAGGAGCACCACACTCGTGGCGTAAATCCTCCCAGCGTGAGTCCCTCTCTGGCCTCCAGTCAGAGGGCGGGTCTCCTCTCTCCTTGCCCCTCCAGGATCAGCTATTCCCACCCACTGTAGCAGGATTGAAAGTTCATAATCGTGTGTGAATTGGTAGATTAATTCAGTTGGTCTGCACAAACACTTCAGAAGGAAAGGGAAGAGGACACTTGGAGTGGAAATTTCACTAGCCTGAAGGCCGAGTGGCTTCTGTGAAACACATATGCCATCCCCATGCAACATGGGGGTGTCTCAGGCATCCCTGTTTACAAGGAAAACCCGTTTGTCTCTTGCCCCTCGGCATGGGGAGGTGAGCCAGTGGGTAAAGTATGGCTGTGCAAGTATGAGGCTCCGACTTCAAATCTCCCGCGCCCATGTAAACAGCAAGGTATGACAGTGTGCACTTGGAATCCCAGTGCTCAGAGACAGAGGAGCAAAGGAGGCGGGATTCGCTGGCCAATCTGTCTATCGAGTCGACGAGCTGCAGAGTGAGCAATAGAGAAATATTGGTGTTGATCTCTGGCATACATGAATACATGTACCCCCATACACTAGGGCACACATGCATGGGCTACATGCATGCATCCATACATGTGCACACACACACACACACACACACACACACACACACACACACACACCTAGAGAGAGAGAGAGAGAGAGAGAGAGAGAGAGAGAGAGAGAGAGAGAGAACCAAAAATTAAATCCGTGCTATTTAAACAGTGCTTTGGAACCAAACAGATCCACATGTGTATTTTGAATGGACAAATCAGACTTGTCCCTCCTCACAGTTCCTCTAGTTCTATTTAAAGTCTCAAGGTGAGCAACAACACCGAGGACGCTGGCTAGTTTAATTTCCAGTTATTATTTTGCCTGAAGTCAACCTGTGATTTTTTTTTTACCCCCTTTAAGTCCTGGAAGGAGCTACGTGTCTTGAGGCCATGTCAAAGAATAATTTCATTATCTGCTCGACGAAACGTGTTTTCCAAAGTTGTAACCGAAGGCTCTTAATATGTATTACATCGCACAGACATGGAGATAGACTCTCATTCCCAGATGGGTCGGATCGGCGTGCTTTCTTAATGACCACGATGAAGCAGACGGTTTGGAGATTTCCCAACACCGTGTACAGGCACAAAGCCTTTCCCCTCGTGCCCTCCCTTACCCCTAAATTAGAAAGATGGCTTTAACCTGGGTGAGAGAACAGGAGAGAACCCCCGCCAAGGCAATGAAATTAATGCTACTAATTGGGGCTTTCTGTTCTGGTGCGGCACGTAAGCAACCTGGACAGATAGATCTCTGTTAGTGCCGAGGTCACACGGTGCAGGCAGACGTGGCGAGGATGCAGGAGGGAACAGTGTGCTGGGATCAGAGACTGAGCTGACGACCCTGCAGATCGGCAACTGTGGGTAGCATGTCTCTGAGGACTGGAGGTGGTTTATCTATTACAAATCCCAGGGACTCTATCACCAGATACACATAGAGATAGCTAAACACTAAGGAGAAAGCAAATTCTCAAAAGATTTGTGGAAGATCCAATGTTCCCCTACAGCATCTGCTACTGGGCATCGGTTACTTCCCCAAGGGATGTGTGGACAGGACAGTCAGGAGGATCCCAGGGCCACTCTCAGTCAGGGGACTCCTGTATGTCCTGTGTCCCCGTTAGACCCGGACTTACGCTGCGTGGCAGGACATGAGGCCTGAGACCTGGAGCTGAGGAAGAGTTACCGGGTCGTGCAGATGTGAGTCTACACGTATACCCAGCTGGAGCACTGGCTTGTCTCCACAGGATCGTGTGTTTGAACACCAGTCCTCAGGTGGTGGTGTAGTTAGAGAGGGAGAGATGGAGATGGAGCCTTGCTGGATGAAGTGGGATGCTGGGAGTTGGGTTCTGAGGGTTATAGCCAAGCTCCACTTCCGGCCCCAATCTCTGCTCTTTTAATCCCCAACATGTCACCAGGTAGCCTCACACACCTAAGGCACAGCTATGAGCTATAACTCTGCTGTCTTTCCCACAATGACAGAGTTAAGGTAAACCCTATGCCCTTAAGCTGCTTCTTGACACAGGTTTTGTTACAGCAGTGAGATCTGTTACTTACATGGTTCCCTGCTTGACAGTGACTTCCACTTTCCACCTGGCTACCCCCCTTCTTTCCCCTTCTCACCTTCTCACTCCCTTCTTCCCACATACAGGGGAAATGGTAAAATCAAATGCCCCCACATACACGCTGCCCTCTGAAACACTCCCATGTGTGGACCTGTCTCTGGAGGACTACGGTTGAACCCAAGCCGTGTTTGGAATATGAAAAGGTTCTTTTGGTGGGTTTTTTAGTTTGTTTGTTTGTTTGTTTGTTTGTTTGTTTGTTTGTTTGTTCTTATGGGACACTTTGGGTAAGGCCTGAGTTTGCAGATTCCATGGAACATTTTGTGCTGTGTTGTGAATCAGTAGACTCTGCTGCCTGGCCTCACTCCCTGGCTGCGTGTAAGCAGTGTGGGGGAGGAAAGAGAATCCTGCTGTCCTGTGGCCTCTTACCATATTCGCGAACTAACAGAGTACAGGGTATAAGTAAGGAAACTGCAGATCTCAAAGAGAAACCAGGACTTCACAGCTAGGGCCCAAGACAATTTGGCACAATGAAGGGAGGTGAGTGTGGTTTGCTCTAGGAATGAGGCCCTGGACAATGTGATATTGGGTGTGGTCAGCTCTGAGACCATGTGGAATTTTCTAGGCTGCTTGAAGAAATGATAACAGTCAGGCACAGGGAGGTAATTACGCTGGTAAGTAATTATAAGTCAGTCTTGCCTCCCAATGCTTTTGGCACAGTGAGAGCTTCGCTTCAGTCCTTGTGCAGGTAAAGCGCCTTATGGTTCTTTTCTCTTTGTGTGTGCACACGAGTGTGAGAGTGAGCACATGCATGCGTGCATATGTGCATGTGTGCATGTCTGCGCCTGTGTGTTTGAGTGTGTGCATGCGTGTGTGTGTGTGCGCGTGTGTTCGCGTGTATTTGTGTGTATTCATGTTTGTGTGTATGTGGTCCTGCATCTGGGGGCCCTACATCGATGCTGGGAATCACCCTTGATCATTCTTCCACTATGTTCAGTCACAGCGCCTCTCCATCAAGCCCAGGGCTCAATTATTGCTAGGCAGCTCGCTCTATCCAGTGTCCCCCATGTAGAGGTTCCTATGCCTTTAGAGGTTCAAGGTATAGGCGGGCTACCATCCCTGTTAGAGATTTATTTGAGTTACTAGGGTCCTATCCCCTGTCTTAATTAGAATTTCTAGTGCTGTCCTGAGACACCATTGCCAGAAGGTAAGCTGGGGAAGAAAGAATGTATTTGGTGTACGCTTCCATATCACTGTTTATCATCAAAGGAAGCAGGACAGGGACTCAAACAGGGCAGGACCTGATGCAGAGGCCATGGAGGGGTGCTTCTCACTGGCTTGCTCCTCGTGGCTTGCTCAGCTTGCTTTCTTATGGAACCAAGCCCAGGGATGGTACTACAGTGAGATCCCCCCACCCCATCAATCACTAAGAAAATTCTCTACAGCTGGGTCTTCTGGAAACATCTTTCCAACTGAGGTCCCATCTTTTCAGATGACTCTAGCTTGTGCCACGTTGACACGGAACTAGACAGGGCATCCTCACACTTTCTCAGCAAACACTGTAGCTGCTAAGCTGTCTCCCAGGCTTTGTGTGTGGTGGCCTCTTGTCCTGCACGTCATTTCTGACCATTTCTTCACAGAAGGAAATGAAATAACAGACAGTGTGCTATGCATGGACGGTAAAGTGTAGATCATTGAGTGGGGGGAAGGGGTGGGGAGTGGGAAGGTGGGGGTGGATTTTTTCTCTTGCTTAGGAATTGCTGAGTGATTTGCAGAAGGGAGCACCAGACTTCTCCTGAGAGCCTCCTCCAGTGGCACTTTATAATTCTGAGTAGAGGCACACTGCATACAATAGGTGCTTGCTTTAACAGTTGACAGTATAATTTTTTTTTTTTTTTTTTGCTGGTTATGAAAGGCAGCCCGTCTCTGAAGCTACTGTGTCATTTCCAGAGCGTTAGGTATCAGACTCTTCTGCTGACAGTGCATTCCACGCCTAATGGCTTCTTGGCTGCATTTGGCTTGTTGAAAAAACAATGCCCTATTTATGCCAGGTGCATAGCCCTGGTCTGACTGACAGGCTACTGTAAGTTTACAGACAAGATGAGAAGACAGTTTCCCTAGGTAATCCATACAATTCAAAGCTAAGGTGTGTTGTTTTGTTTTGTTTTGTTTTCAATCACACTGAACTTAGTGCCTAACTGTGTAGCCTTCTGCTTGGTTTTGTTCCAAGGTATCACAGAACCATCAAGTGGCAAGATCAACTGGAGATGCCATCATCGGGAATGAGGTGACATGTTCTCACAAATGACCAGCATGGGAGGTCTAGGTTAGCTCTTGGTCTAGTTGTTTCTCACTATGCTGATTATCGGTGATTGATAACTTCATCTCGACGCCCACACAATATTTAGAAAAGAGTGAAGTCCCATCCATCTTCTTCTAGAATGGTGCTACAGATGATATGGGAGCACTGGGGCTATTTTTCTCCTGTCCTGATCAGGCAGCTGCTGAAGGTCACTGTCTCTCAATCTACATGGTCTTTACGATACTACCCGGCACATGCTGAGGGCTGGTTCGTTGCTCATTTAATTTCTGGGGGTCCTGGATAGATGCCTGACATCTCCTTGTGAAGTGGCCTCTGATGCCCTCAATCTGGAGTCGATCGCTTTTGATGTGCGATTCTTGGTGGGCATGCCATGGTGGAGCTTCAGAGTGTTTTGCTTTTAGTGATTAAAAAGTACTCAGCTGATGTGTTAGTTTTTCTCTTTGTTGTGACCAAATACCTAGCAGGAAGCCGCTAAAGGGAGGATGGAAAGTTTACAATAAAGTCCAGGGGTTACAGTCCATCAGAGCAGAGAAGGCATGGTGGCCAGGCCAGCTCCTGTCTGTCAGGGCTATAGGATGCTTTCCTTACATCTTTGTCAGTCAGGAGGCTGAGAACTCTCAGGTTCTTTCTCCTTTTTCTGGGTCCAAAAACCAAGCCCATGGGATGGTGCTGCCCACATTCAGGGAGTCTTTCCCCACCTCAGTCAATCCTATCTGGAACTGCACTCACAGGCGCCCCCAGATGCATGCCTCACTATTGCCCCATGTGTTCCTTAATCTAGTTAAATGAGTAATCTAAATTACCCACCATGGGTCCATCCCATGTCAATCTGACATCCAAATACTTCTCTGTCAAGTCATAAAAGTCTCCAGTCACAGTATGGAAGGGAGGTCCAAGACAAAGGAACAGAAGGAGTAAGGTTATCTTGGAATATGGTGGACAGCCCTAGCCTAATCTGTGTAGGGTCCAACTGTAGCACCGTGGACTTCGGGATAGGGCTGTACGGGGAAGATGTGATGGTTTGTATATGCTTGGCCCAGAATCTTGTACTGTTGGGAATTAAGGAGTAGGTTTGTCACTGTGGGCGTGGGCTTTAATACCATAGTCCTAGCTGCCTGGGAGCAGTGTTCTGCTAGCAGCCTTCAGATGAAGTTGTAGAACTCTCAGCCCCTCCTGCACCATGCCTGCCTGGATGCTGCCATGCTCCTGCCTTGATGATAATGGACTGAACCCCAGAACCTGTGAGCCAGCCCCAATTAAATGTTGCCCTTATAAGGGTTGCCTTGGGCATGGTGCCTGTTCCCAGCAGTAAAACCCTAAGACAGAAGAGGGGCAGCATTCTAGAACATTCTTCCAGCCATGAACCTTCGAGCCCAGCATTGTAGAGCATTCTCCCTGGCTGTAAAACCTGCTCTCGGTGTCTCTTGGGAATGCTGACAATGAAGTATACGTCTTGTCTGCCATTCGCCACATCTGCTCCTGGTAATGAGTTTGTGTTCAACCTCAGAAGGAAATTACTTTCTCGGAAAGGGTCTTTGCACCATCATTTTAATGTTAATTGTTTTCAGGGACTAAAAATAGCACCATAGGGTTTTGGGGGGGTGTGCTTGACTCCTGACTCTAAGATGTTAGATTTTGTGATTATGGGGTGGGGGTGTGTGAGATCTCTTAATCCTGAAAGCCCGGGCTCGCTCCTTAGTAGGCAGTGAGGCGACACCTGGCTTCTCTACCTCCGAAGAGGAGGAGTCAGCACCCTGGCCCAGGAGAGAGCTACAGGAAAACCTCAAGAACTATGCTTATGGACAAAGGCCGTCACAGGCCACACAGTGTGTCTGGGCGCTCCTGCTACGTGAGGGTCCGCCCATAGCAGTATGGCTGCCATCACCGTATGAGCCTCCTCTCGTGGAGCTTCCGACTGGGTTGTGGGAGAGATTCTAGTGGCCATGATAATTTCTAAGGGATAGAGGGGAGGTGTGGAAGCATCAGAGCTTTACCAGGAAGCTGGAAAGGAGCTTCTAGAGAGCAACCCGACATCATTCTGGGCCGGAGCAGTGAGAGCTGTCTTCGTTCTTCCCTTCTTTCCTATGTTCAGAAAGGATCGCGGTTCCTGAACTTACACGCCTCTGCATCAAGAAAACTCCAGCCACCACCATCCCTCTCTTCCTTTCTTCTTGTCTGTCAGGGCTGGCCCAGCTCTCCTGAAAGTCACAGGCACAGTTCCTGCTCTGCATCCTGACTGGAAATGTACTTTGGGGCACTTTTTTTTTCCTCATCATCTCTCTACCACTGTTGAAGGCAGCTCTAAGACTCATGGATATCATCAAGGTTGTAGACAGCACACAGTTCACTGCTGTAGGAGTCTCCTCCATGGCCTTCAACCGTCCACGGCCTCCCCTAACACAAAAGTTACTACTATTGTGTGATGACCAGATGACATTTTTGAAGATACCCCCCACCCCCCCAAAAAAACAAGGTACCTAGGAGGAACCCAAGGGGCACACTTAGAACTCAGCCATGGATCCACCTCACATTAGAGGTTGATTCCTCTACTGTACTTTCTCTCACTGATGTGGGAACCCCACAGAGCCTGGGAGAAGGCCGAGGCAACGGGGGATTTAGTCATTTATTGTTTTAGATTTTCCATTAGCAAGCCCTGTTCTTACACTCTGGGTTACCGGATGACTGTAATGGAATTCATTTTGCAAGTCTGCACAAGCCTGGCTGTACGATTTGCTCGTGCGAATTCTTGGGTGTTTGGAGAGGGAAACAGTGGTAATTTGTGAGATAAATGTCAAACGACAGCCATTGTCTAGGCATTGAAAACATCTTTCCAAATATTATAGAGGACAAAGAGCTCTGCCCTTTGCATGGGTAAATTTGGCTACTGATCAATTTATAAAAACCCAAAGAACATTTCTCAGTGTAACTGGCTAAAACATGAGTTTCCTGGCCATCGGAGAATTAAAATTTTGAACTCACAGCCCCCTCTCCCAAGCACAGACACCTATGCTTGATGCAGAGGAGTCAAGAAGTTAGTGAAAGGACTCCTTCTTGTCAGAGAGGCCATACACCAGAGCCTGTGGGCATGGGGACAGCCACAGGCCTGCCGAGAGAAAAACCATTGCCCAGTTCCTCTCGGAACACTGTTGTAAGTGGCAACCAGCCTTCTCTGAGGATGCCTATCCGGTTTCTCCACAAGGCTTTCTCATCTGGATACCGAAGAAAGTTTAATGTTAATGGAGGATGGTTCTGGAATGCAAGGGGATGGTTTCTATGCCTAAGAGGGAAACTTCTGTGTTAGGGGAGGCTGTGGATGGCTGCAGGGCATGGAGGAGATCCCCACAGCAGTGAGCTGTGTGTTGTCTACAGCCTTGTTGATATCTATGAGTCTTAGAGCTACCTTCAACATGCACCCAGGAGCACGCAGACACTCAAGTACGTTACCACAGAGGGCAGCGTCTGGAGCAGAAGGATGATGAAGCATCTGTGGACAAGACAACACAAGATCTATCCGCAGGCGTGAGGCCGAGGCGATGCCTCCTAGTATTTAAGGTCAAGATTTGCGTGAGGCAGACCATTTCTCCCGGTGCCATCTCATCTGAACGTATCAGAGGTTAAACAACAATAACGTTGGAGTTTCTGCCTCAAACACCGTCCGTGCAGAGCAGGCATTTGCAAACAAGCTGGAGAGTGCCACAGGGAGCTCTAGAGTGAGGAGCCGCCAATTCCTGCTGGTAAGTCAGGAAGCGGGCGCATCCTGCTCCTTATTGCTAAGCGACGTCCAGGTATTTGTACTGTTACCTGCACAGAAGCGTCAAACCTTCGTAGAGCCTTGACTCGAGATGCCGCTGCTGCCTTTGATTTCCTTCGTGAGACAAGATACGAACTTCAGTCTTTTCATATTGAGCAATGTTTGGATGTAATGTTTAGAAATACAAGTTTTCCCCTATAGCAGAATGGTTGTGTATACTACTTATCTAGTTCAGGAAGTGTCACCAAGAGTGAATGGTGTATATGGGAGATTTTTTTTTCTTTTGTAGCATGCAAGCTGCAGCCACTGCTGTGCTCATACAATGAATAGTGGACCCTGGCTTCCAGAATCGGCCTTGCTGTGGGTAGTGGGCACTTTTAAGGGTGTAGACTGGGTGCAGTGACTGCTCTGTCTGAGGTAAAGGCACCTGAGAATGTACCTTTCCCCTTGAGGAACATACGCATGAGGTATTTATAAATATTAACGAAGATTTGGCCCCGGCATGGACTTCCAGGTCACTCAATGATGGGGAGTGGCATGGACAGAGGAGACAAAACATCCCAGACCACGGAGCACTCTCTGTCTCCTATTCTCTCCGATATCACATTCAAAATCTCCCACAGGCCAACTTTCAAACCCTTCCACTGCAAGCAGTATTCAGAGATAAAAATGCTGTTCTGTAAGATTTCATTTACGAAATACAGACTTCCCAACTCAAACTGTTCTTTGTCTGGAATGCTTATATAATGGGGTAAAATGTTTGAAATGTACGGTAATTTCCACCTGGATTAAGCAAGCCTTAAATAAAAATGCTACCGGGAGCTGGATCTAGGAAATAGCTATTTATCTAGGATAAATAGACTGGGATCTATATTTAAGCCTCTATGTGCCTCTCGCCTGCTCTACAGAAGGTGAGTCTTCCATAAAAAAGATTCAACCCACCTACTGTATGGAAGACAGGCTGTACAGTAGTCTTCTGTTGTAATCATTTTCCAAGCACTTGTTCACTTACATTGTGTACGCTCTGGATTCATGGGGTTGGAAATAATGAAACTGAGGGTTTGTTCTGTTTTGTTTTAAAGGAATAACTTGTGAATCAAACTCTTCTTAATCCTGGCTCCCTTCTACTCTCTTCCCCAGACTTCTACCACGCCCTGTGTTTTCCTCACACCCCATCTTCCTGATCCTTTCTTGTGGAGCTCTGACTTTCAGTATGGAGTCACTAGGACAAACAAGCCGGGCCTGACCTACCACTCAGAGCAATGGCGCCTCCTAGTGTCCTGGACAAGCCTCCTTTGCCATTTGAATAGGGACCCACATTTTCAAAGGAAGCAACTAGAAACAAATTAGCATGGTGATCCCCAGACCATAGGAAGGAAACCATATGTCAGTTAGCCAGAACTTTTGCTCTTACGGGGGAAAAGGCGAATAGTTATCTGGTCGTTTCTCACCTCAGTGGCCAAGTGTTCTAATTCCACCCCTAGAATTTTATAGGGCCTGTAATCCGGAAAGTACACATTCAACACTCTTGAGTTTTCTCACCCAAGCTCTGTGACTGTTACTGTCACGTGGCAGCAATAAAGTATGTATTTAACCCCTCCACCCCTGATAATTTCTCAGGTAGCATCAAGCTAAGAATTGTGGAAAGAGCTATTCTAGACAGCCACTGCTCTGTCAGGCTTGGCTTCGCGTACGCAGCGAAACTCTGAGCAAGCTTATAGTTTCTCTGAGCCTTGGTTTCCCCACCTGTAATATGGGCGTATTTGTAGTAGGTACCTCAGAATAGAGTGTGGGAGCAGCAGGCTGTTAAAATGGTGCTTGAAGCCCCCAGTGCTGTTAGTCCAGCCTGGCTGATCCTTTTAGTCAGGTCTATGTGCCTTCCCCTCCCCCCACCCCCAACTTGATGTTCTATACTGTTAGATTTTACATGATTATCTCACAAGAAAAATCTGAAGCCTGGAATGGTGGCTCGTGTTGGTTCTTCCACCACTCTGGAAGCTGAGGCAGGAGAATTGCTGTCAGTTGGAGGTCAGCTTAGGCTATGTATTGAGACTCTGTGAGAGTCTCACGACTATGTCTTGAGAAAGTGGGCTACTCATGAAATCCTACGAAGAAGTGAGTCTCCAGAACAGACCTGGGACAGAATGACGAGCCACAGAGCCCATCTCACTCCCATACACCATTTCTTGCTTACCATTGCATAACACATCTGCGTCCAAAATACCCACAACAGGGAATGCACTGACAGCTCAGCGTCCTCCAAGTTGCCATTGCCAAAAACGCAGAAGGAACACGGTGAGCCACTCTGCAAATCATGCACACCAGTCTCCACACTTATTGCCCAGGCATGAATGGGAACCGTCACCGATGCCTGCCTGCTGGGAGGGCGAATTAGCCACACAGGCAACAACGTTGGGTATAAAAATGTCTTTCAAAGTGAAGATTCAAGAGAAGACGATTGAGGACGGAGCTATGCTCACTATGGATAGCAGCCCGGGGGGATCCCTCAGTAGAAAGTGGATTTACTCTCCTCAGGATGAAACCCTGTAAGCCTTAATAATCGTGTAAGCCGCTCCAGCACACGGCAGGGGCATTAAATCCTTCCCTTCTATATCTTACCACACCCTTCCACGTTCTCGGAGATCACCCTGCTCTAGCTCACCAGAGCGCGGCGTCACACGATCATACAAGCCCACTTCTCTCACAGGCGGGAGAGAATTCCCTTCAGTGTGTGTTGGGAACTCCTGCATCTGGATGGGAATAGCCGAGGCTCATATCTCTAAGGTTTCTGTTATTACAGCAGCGATCGCAAATGGTTCAAAGCAGCTTCCCTTTTCTTTTCCTTTTTCAGATTAGAATGTATTTTGTGAAGTACGGATACATATGCTATAATTCTTCAGTCACAGTGGTGATTGATAATACCTAGGGGAGGGGAGGAGACTTAAAGGCTGTGCCTAGAGGCCTCCTGATACCCTCACCTGCTCTGCAGCCTTGAGGCTTCTCTTTGTTTCTTAAAGATTTATTTTATTATTTATCTTTGTATCTGTTTATGCATCTGTGCTTGTAGAGGCTACAAGAGGACTCTAGATGCCTTGGAGCTGGCATTACAGGTGGCTGTGAGTTTCCTGGTATGGGTTTTGGGGACAGAACCTACATCCCCTGAAAAGGCAGCAAGCACCCTTAACTGTTGACCACTCCCCAGCCACCTCCTTGAAGTTTCTAAGTGATAAGTTCTCTCTAGACTTATGTGGACTTCACTACTTTTTGACAGAATGGAATCTAGATGAAGCTACCCAGTTCTGATCTATGGAAAGTCATATTTGATGGGACCCTGATACACTTTTAGTTCTAGCTTCAAATAGCATTTTTTTTTTTTTTACTTTATTGAATGCTTTCCTTTTAGGGTCCATTTTGGTTGTTGGGATAAAACATGACTTGTAGAATTACACTCTGCTGCTCTTTACCAATATACTTTCATTTACTAATGGCCTATAATTAAGGAGAAATTGTTAGTTAAACAAATAATTAGGCACTCTGAGGCATGGCTGGGGAGTGGATATTCATCTCCTTGTCAGAGGTCCAGAGCTTTGGCCTACTTTTTTCGTATTGCTTTCCAGTTTTTCCTATAATTTTATTATGTAGGATCCTGCTTTCATCAAACCAGGGGAGCTAGAAACTGTATGTATTAGTCCTTTAAGAAGGAGCAAGTTGAGTGCACAGAGTACCATACTCTGGGTTCCACTCCTGGAGTCGATTCCTGAGCTTGCCCCTGAGGAAGATGCCTCCTATCTGCAGTGGCTCAGGTACAGCTGTCTTCATCCCCAGTGGGATGTGGGACTCAGGCTGATATGCTTCCCTTCCCCCTTGGAATAGCGCAATGCCTCATTTCTTCTCCAAAAGATAGAGCATTGAGAAGATATTTTGCAAAAGAACAATATATATAATTTTCCCTCTATGACCGTTGGATCTGCAAGCACAGCACACTGAACATGGAGGAATAAAGCAGATGTGGTGGGCTCCACATCAGAGACTGCCAGAGCATCCTCATGGACTGGTGCTGCTGGCTGCATTCCTCGTTTGCAGAACACAGGGTGTTTCTTATTGCTGGCAGCTGCCTCTAGCGCAGCAGCCTAACCCCCAGTTCAGTAGAGTGGCCAGAGACTGCAGAGGCTCTTCAGCTAAGCTGTGACTGAAAAAACAAAAACAGGACCAGGCCTCACTCTTCCTTGGCTTGCTATGTGAGAGAAGAAAACAACCATCCAGGGCCATACTCAGGTGACAAAGTGTTAAGGACAAAGGCATAACCGGACCAATGGCAATATCAGATACCCTGGGCCAGCATGATATTCACATGGGACAAAAGGACACTGGGGATCTACTGTGAATGATGGCAAAAACACAAACCAGCAACATCAGATGCACAAAGGATACTATGTTACACAAAGCAGCAACATCAGACCAGCAAAGGATACCATGTTCAGGTTGTCAGGAAGTATCATAGAGAAGCAACAGCACCAACAAAACTGAGAAGGAAAGTGTCAATTCTGCTCTATTTTAAGTGCCCAAGCACTAATTTGTCAAGTCATGTCAGTGTGTGCCATTCAGAAGTCACAGAAAGTGTTCCAACCTTATTATTACTGGTCATATGAGGCCAGGTTCTCCATCAACACTTACTCTGAATGGTCATGCACAGGGAATGTGGCTTACGTTATGCACACATACCAGGATTCCACAGAGTTTCTGCTTACCTTCGGCCTCCCTGATCCTTCGTCCCACTGCAGACCTGCGCAGCACACTCCTTCCCGAGTTGAAGAGGCTGGCCAGCTCATCCAGAGGGCTGGACAGCGGCCTGCTGTTGGGTGGGCTGTAAGGGCTCGGTGGGGAGAAGGTGGATGAGGCCTTCCTGAGGTCTGCTCTGGCTGTCCTTCCGGGTGAATATGGAGCCTTTACAGAGGGGCTGCAGGGACCCAGTACTGGGGCTGAACTGGGCTTTGGCTGTGTTCTGGGCAAGTCAGAGTTAGTCAGTGCTTTCGCTGCAGTGACCAAGACAGAATCTGGTGGAAAGGCAAAGTGTGTGGGTGGCCTGCAGGGTGCAGGGGCTGCCCCACAGGGTGCAGGAGGTGGCCCACAGGGTGCAGGAGGTGGCCCACAGGGTGCAGGAGGTGGCCCTGGAGGTGGCGGTGGTGTGGCAGGCGGTGAGATTCGGCCGGGCCCATTAAACACAGGAAAACCAGGAGACGTCAGCTGGTCATTTTCTCTCTTCTGTGGTGACAAGGGACTGGAGCCTTCGGACTGCACTGGGTACTTGAGGTTGGTCTCTAAGACTGGCAGTTTCTTTACCTCCAAGGGTGTCAGTGGAGACTCATCAGAAGCTGGGGAGCAGGTCACTGGGGTGGGAGGAAAGACCAGGAGTGGCGGCCTATGGGGAAGCAGATTCGGGAAGGGTGGGGGGATGTCACACGTGTCCTTCAGGGGCTGGCAGCTCCCCTCTCCAGCCTCCAAGATGATGGCTTTTCGGGTCTCTAAAAACAGAGGTGGTGAGGCAGGCAGGAAGGTAAGCATCCCTGGGCCACAGCCCTCCTCAGGCAAGACGTACTTCATCTCCTCATATACAGACTCGCCCTGGTCAGGGCTGTCAGTCTCAGATCCGCCTGCCCTGGCTGCGTTCCCTACCATCTCGATATACACAGGTTCACCGTCATCGTCATAGTCACCCTGTGGCAATGGCAGGTGCAGAGGCAGCTGGGGTGTGCACTGTGGCATGGAGTCAGGCCTGGCCCACTGCACACCCAGTGTCCCTGGGGCTTGATGTCTGCCCACCTGGCCCATTGTACCAGAAGGCCGAGGTCCCCAGATCTCCTCATAAGAGCCACTGAGCTTCGTGTGGGGACTTCTCTTTGGCTTCCGAGGGGGAATTTTCTTCATGGTACTGTAATCATCGCTGTGGGGTCTGGGCCGTGTCAGAGCTAGGGCAGAAGACAGAGATACAAGAGTCAGCAGCCAGTGTGTCCCACGGAAACCAGGCCTAGATGCAGTCGAGTGACCCTGCCCTGGACCGCTTTGGTTGCCACAGCCAGCCCTTATGTCCTTTGAGCAGAAGAGACTCCTGGCTTGTGTCCCTTCCACCTGGAGGGGGACCTAGATGCCTGAGAACACTAAGGGAAACTGTCTTTAGGTCTTGGTGTCAAAGACAGGCTATGCACAGAGGAAGATGGCCCACAGAAAAGGAACTGTAACAGTTGCATCAGGAGGAGACACCTACTCTCCAGGGTGACAGGGCCTTGCCAGTTCTGGATGTTTGCAAATGAGGAGGGATTTAGATTATAATTTTGCAAGATAACTGGCCCATCTTCAGCCTCAGCGTGGACACACATGGCATAGGAAATCCATTCCTTCAGAGTCAAGAGGACAGCTAGTGGGTGCATTTCGCTATGTTCCAACTTGTGCTCACACCGTAATGGAAATGGCAAAAAAGTATGGTTGACTCTCTACCTTCATGGCTGTCTTTGTACGATGGTATCATACCAGACCTCCCATAAGCAGACAAGTACTATAAACAGAAAATGCTAACTTCCCGGTTCCCTAATGCATGTGCATCATCCCAACTCCCCAGAGGGCTGACCCACAGCAGCTCCTGAGCTTTCCCCACTGCCTAGGAAGGCAGTTGGCTCCACACCACTGCACAGCCATCTCACAGACACCTGCAGCAGCAGATCTACAGTGGCAGACATTTCTCCAACTGGCTTCCAAGTGGGAGGCCTCAGGGAGATGGTGACAGGGTGGTGTTGAGGACACCCTGACTTCTGAGGCTGGGCCGTGGCAACATAGCCTGCTTCCTACACCTGAGCAGTGTGGACTCCTCACAGAAGCCCCTCCATGGGATATGCGAAGAGGCCTCAGGGAGGGAAAGAGACGCCATGAGGAGAGGAAGAAGATGCTTCAAAGGAGGAGAAACCTTGTGGGAAAGGGACTTAAGTTAGAAGATCCAAAGACTTTCCTGTCAAATCCAGAAATGTATGAGCCATGCCTTTAAGGGCCAGAGCTTCAAAGACAGCCATGATCACACTGTACAGAGAACTGCTTAGTGTGACCAGTCAGACTGTAGACCCTCGAGAGAACACTGCCAGCGTCCTTGGATCCAAACTCACTGCCTTCTGGGAAGTTTGTTGTATAATCCCAGAGGCACGGTGCAGATATCGGAACCTGTGCCTCTGATGGTGACAGTGGCCTCACTCTAGTGAGTCAGTGTTGAAGTGACCCTTAACCAAAGCTTGTGGGCCCCAAGGAAGCTCTGAGAGGAGCCAGAGCAGATACGGTGTGGCTAGAGGAAGTCATGCAAAGCTAAGCAGGGCTTTAGGCTGTAGTCAGAGGGTAAGGAGGAAATATCTAGCCGGCCTGGCTAAGGATTTGTTATGGCGGCAGTGGGACACAGCCGCTTCTAGAGTCCTTCCAGTGTGACAATAAAGAGATGGGGCAAAGAACTTATTACCAAAAAGGAGCAGGGCTTTCTCTATCTACGAACCCACTGGTGCTTTGAGAATGGCATATTATTCTCACATGCAGAAAGGACTTGGACCTCCATGAAACGTGCTATGAAGTTAGAGCCAAGCATTCGCCAACAACACCCTCCATTAAGACTTCAGAAAGACCTATGGTGTTCCTCATTGATCTCTCCAAAGAAGCTCCAGAGAAGCAAGGCCACTGGCCTAAGGGTTGCCTCCGATGGTGAAGAAAACCCAACTTTAAAGGAACTTTGTCTGTGTGTCCCCCCCAAAAACGGCAGCGGCCGTGCCTGAAGAAAAGACTCCGGCTCCCAGAATTGCAGGGAGCAGGCTGAGAGAACACCAGCCCGAAGGCTACATCGCTGTCAAGATGAAGAGCTGGAATTCAAAGGGAGCACCTGAGACCATAGAGCATCCTCCTCAGAGCCTAGAGAGCACCTCAAACCCCCAGAACATCAACCTCAGAGCCTAGGGAGATGATGGTCAGGGGCAGCACTCCATTCCAATAGAGGGCCTTCTGACACAAGACAACTGTTGTTTTAAATGTCGTGTGCACAGACCCTGGGTGTCACTTCATGTCCACTTTCAGGCAGGAACATGTCTGTCTAGCACACGTCTAATGAAACTTATCCAAGTGAACTTAACAAGAGAACCATGGCCTTGAAGGAGTCAGGGATGCTCACAGTTTAAGGAACTTCAGCCTAAACCTCAGGTGTCGGGGGATGCAGCCCCATCAAGTGACTGAATGTGCATCTCTTTCGCAAACCTGTACAGACAGGATGCTCGAACTGTCCCGGTGAGTAGGCAAGGCAGAAGCAATTCTCCGTGCCTCCTGGGAGTGGTCCATAAAAGGTGGCTCTTATCCGCCCATCTCTCCTCACCTACAGTGAGTGCTTTGGAGCAGAGGGTTTCTACATTAACCCTAGAAATCTCTGAGCCACCAAAGCAAAAGCAGAGACCAGCTAGAGATACCGAAAACACTTGGATGCTGAGGCATCCCACGATGAAGGGACCAGACCCGGTGACCTGCATTCTAGATCACTGATGCTGAATTCGTGTGGGACCTTGAGTGGGAGCCACCAGACAATCCACATCTCCCGAGACCCAGAGCCTGAGAGACGGAGCAACAGCCATCATCTTATTCAAATCACTGTTTGGGTGGGTTGCTAAGCAACACCAGAGTAGCTTCCCTTCCAGGCTTGCTTTAGAGGTAAAGCCTTTTGTATTAAACGATGGGGCTCCTGTTAGGTGGGGCAGCCAAGAAATGGGGCTCTGGGGTCTCCCTGGCTGGAGCAGAGCTGGTGTCCAAATGACAAGGGCATGTCAAATCCTGTTCCCTGACTCAGTTTCCCCATCTGCACAGGGCCATGGCGATTTGCCACGGGCTGTTGTGAGGATGGGAAATACCGAGAATAAGGCCCCTTATGTCAGTAAGCACCATCCCCCCCTTTCTTTCAACTTCTCAGCAATCCATTAACCATGGGAAAATAGTCATGGGAGCTAGACAGTGCTCCTTAGAGTATGGCTGGCGCCTTAGCAGGTGGAGTTCCAGCAGGTGCCTTGCCTGAAGTAAAGCAGTGGTTCTGCAGGGAGCGCAGCTTCCTGCTGTGCTCTCTGAATATTAATTTGGAGTCTCTGTGGGCCAGGACTAGGAGCCTTTACTCTTCATAAGCTAAAATTAGGGGAGCCATAGTTAGAGTACGGAAGCCTAATTTGGTCTTGTGGCTATTTCGGGGGTGCGTGCTATTTTGGGGTGCGCGCATGTGATCGGCTTATTTGCAAGAATGGATGTAAGGACAATTAAAATTTACTTAATTCAGGAGTTTTCCCCTTTTAGTCTCCAAGTTTACGTATAAAATAGTCATGAGTACTTAACCACGCCAATGAAACAAAGGCCCGAAACAACCCTGGTCACGGGTGGAACAGTGGGGCAAGTTCTGGTGTCTAACAGAACTCAGAAGAAGCCACGTTGCACTTCTAATCTCAGAGGCTCTGAGACTCCACTCCACACCGGAGCCATCCTGAGGTCACAGTCAACATTGCCTAAGGCCTGGGAGGAGGGGGAGACACATCTCCATGCACAACATACTTACCATTGGGGCTCCGTGTTTAGATACATTACTGGTATCTAAGTCTCCATCCACACCAGCCCAACCTGGTTCCTATTATCTCGAGAAATAAGACATGGGCCATGCAAGAATTTAAAGATGAAGACCAGACACCGTGAGGATGGGTTTAGGAGCCCCCGGTTTCCAATTCTCTCCGTGTGGTTCTGCTTAGGCCCAGCACCAAAGAGGTGCTGTTTGCCCACATGTATGTATATATACCACATGCATGTCCAGTGTTATTGTTCATTTGTTTCTGTCTCCAGCACAGGGCCTGGATCCCTTCTGCAGTCATATTTTCTCACTATTTCCCTTTTCTTTGTATCTATGTGATGTCCAGCCCTGAGGGGACAGAACAGTGTCAAGAACTTGGGGACCTTGGATTGGGCCTCACAAGACAGACAGTCTGAGGCCTGTGCAGGGAGTTAATGGAGCTTGACTGCTAGGTGCAAAGAGAAATGGGGCTTGACCTCACAGGCATTGTGCTGTTCAGTCTCATTTATATTTTGGGGTATCTTGGCTTCCTTTGAGTCTCCAGGCCATCACCTCCCCATCCCATTCCTCTCAGAGTATTAAACGCTGTCTCATCGCCCACGTTGTTTAAGCGTCTTCTCTTCTTGTTCACCTCACCCTCTGAGATCCCCTCTGAGATCTGGAGCTGAGACCCTCCAACAGTGTCACTGGCAACTCACTGTTCTGAGCACCCCTGTCAGGCCCAGCGGAAGAGCAAGCCTGCTTCCTGCCGGGCCGTGTTCTAGGTCACCGATCCAGGAGACATCCACTGCAGACCCTCAGCATGGCCCTCTGGCCGCCACTGCTCTCCCTTGCTCAGGCCTTTTGCATTTTGCACTAGACGCTCCACCCTGCACGCGGAGGACACACGAGCTTCTCCCATATCACCTCCTAAAAGCTTTGGAAATACAACTGGTGCACCAAAACAGCAGCCTTGATTTTTGAGCCAAAATATCTATAGAAAACTTTCTTGTCTTATCCTTCCTTCCTTCCCTTCCCTTCCTTCCTTTCCTTCCTTCTTCCTTCCTTCCTTTCCTTTCCTTCCTTCCTTCCTTCCTTCCTTTCCTTTCCTTCCTTCCTTCCCTTCCTTTCTTCCTTTCTTTCTTTTAACATTTATTTTTTATGCATATGAGTACACTGTAACCGTTTTCAGGCACACCAGAAGAGAGTATTGGATCCCATGACAGATGGTTGCTGGGAATTGAACTCAGGTCCTCTGGAAGAGTTGTCAGTGCTCTTAACCACTGAGCCATCTCTCCAGCCCCCTTATTGTATTCTTTCTAAAAAAAAAAAAAAGATTAATTTTTATTTACATGTGTGTTTGCCCACATGTATGTATATATACCACATGTCATGTCCAGTGTGTACAGGTCATTGGATATCAGATGCCCTGGAACTGGATGGTTTTATAGATGACGGTGGGCTAGGAACCAAACTTGGGTCCTTGAGAGAATAGTCAGTGCTTTGAACCGTTAAGACATCTCCCCGGCCCTCTCTTTGATTCTTTCTTTCTCTCAGCTCTATTACATTCTATTATTTTATTATCATCATTATTATTAATTAGTGTTTGTAGCCAACCTAAGTCTCCCCTTCCTCCTGTCCTCCCAGTTGCCCTCCACACACACCTCCCCTCTGCCTCTCCCCATCCAGACTCTCCTCCTCTCTTCTGAGAAGAAGGCAGGCCTCCCGTGGATGTCAACCAATCGTATCAAGTTGCAGTAAGATCCTAAGGAGTGTGGCCGACTCTGAGGGATCCTGGATGCTGCCACTGCTCTAGGTGTCTGTCAGGGGTCAGAATCCTGGATCTTTCTCTAAATCGATTTTGTCATTTTGCTACATTTCTGTATCACTGAATCTCTCAACCACTGAGATGACGCAGCTTCACAGCAAACCGCCACACTCCATGTTCCCTAGAATCTTCTCGCGCTTACACGATGATGACACCATCGCCAACTCTCTTTCCACAGCAATGGCCGGAGGCTAAAATCATCACGAGTTGACTTGTTTATGACCTGCCCTTCCCCATGAGAAGGGTCTCTGCATCCCCACGAAGGACACCGTGCACTTAGGTATGTGGTGGCCGCCACGCACCATGTGGGCCATCCATGCATCTTATCTGTAACCCGTTCCACTTGGGAACGTCCGGTTCAGAAGAACTTGCTTTGTTTTCCAGTGGCAGCACCAGCCATGGGTGAGCACTTACAGTACATGGATTTTTTTTTTCCCATTTCCCCACTCTGCATAACCGTTTCTTCACCCCTCAGAGCAGAGCCCTTTGCCATCTGGTCTGAAAGTCACACGCACTGAGGTTTGTGGCCATGATCCCCTGTATCTGTAACTTCACACACCATGTTAAAAAACAAAAAACAAAAAACAAAAACAAAACAAACAAACAAACAAAAAAAACCAGTGGGCTTAAATTTTAATTAGATCGTGATCGGGAAAGCCTGGTGAATATTTTTACCTTTTTAATTAATTAGTGACTGTTTATATGGAGCAGCAACCAACTTTTAGTACCGCCTTGGCGTTGAGGCGTTGAGGCTGTTAATTCAACGTGGAGGTGGGACCCCGAGTGAAGGAACTGACATATAAGCAGCTTTCCCCTAAGAGGCTTAAGGATTTGAATATTATTTATATTTAATGATTAAAAAGCTGCCAGCAAGCCAACAATTGGATTTATTTCTATTTTAAAAAGACTATATTAGGGCCACGATGGTGCCACGGGCACTCCCTGACCAGAACCCAGCATTCACTTGGCCCTCCCTTGGCTAACCTTTGTGAGAACAGCATTCATTGGCCCTCCCTTGGCTAACCTTCGCTGGCTGCATCCTTGGTGGCCGAAAGGCAGGCGCTCACAGCCTCATAGGAGGCACTCAGCCGGGTGTTGGGGTCCCTCTTTGGCTTGGGTGGAGGCTGTTTCCGTGGTGACGGGAGGCCAGTGCTGTCATCCATGCTGAACACAGAGTGCAGTGATGGGGACCGGCTGGAGGGGCCGGCGAGAGCCTGGGCGAGGCTGTCCACTGCCATGGGCACGGGAACTGAGTTGGAATGGGCATGCCGGCATCCTCCCTGGTCTTCAGCTCTTAAGGGAAAAGAGAACACAAACAGTCACAGAGCACGGAGGCCCAGGTGTGCCATTCAGGTGACCCTGATGAGCCCACCAGCTACCCTGACACAGAGAGAGTTCCTTGGCAAGGAGCCTCTCTAGCTGGCTTTGCTGGAAAATCTGGGTCCAGTTCTTAGCAGCCTGCTCACCCAGGGATTGCTACCCAGGCCCGCCTGGCCCCTGCTGGAGCACTGGGGGATATCCATCATGGTTCCTTTCAGGATTTCCCCCAGCAATGCTCAATGCTCCAGCTACTTAAAGTGCTTCATGTTTCCCATCAGCCATCCCCAGACTGAATTTTTCACAGTCTGATTCTTAAGCAAATGAAAAAGGCAGAATTTCAATCTGAATGATAATTTCTGGGAAATCCATCTTAATAGAGAGTTAGTGTTGCAGCCAGTATGCAGAGCTTGTCACCCCGACTTGTCAAGAAGACGGGCATGCTCTGCACCAAACAAGGGAAATTCACAGTTTGCCCCCCCCCAATCTCTCTCTCTCCTCATCTAGTCTCACCAGCAATTACTAATTATGTATGGAATTATGATTCTTCCTGTGACTCTGCACAGTTGCCTGGTGCCGAGCGAACTGCTGGTATCAACAAATAGCAGGCGGACGTTTTCTTGACACAATTTTATATCAGGCAAATAAAACCTAATCAAATCGAGGAATTGCAATGGCTGTTTAGCTCCAGTAGGGAAAATGATAAATATGATTTGGGAAGCCACTGAGAGAGAGTAGTCGTCCTCCTTTCACGGTTTCCTTTCTGCCTTCACGTGTCGGGGGGTAATTGTGTGAGACGCTGGTGAGTTCCCTTCACCAGGAGTTTCCTCTCATCTGTTTCATAATTACATCTGTGTGTGTCAGAGCATCCACAGGGCTGGAGACCAGCGGCGTGCGAGCTGGCTGCCCATGTAGAAAATGAAGTCACTGAGGATGAAGCGAGGCCGCTCGGCAAATGATTTGTTCCCTCTGTGAGGTTTAATTACAGTTTTCTGTACAAAAGAATTTTTTTCCAGTGTTTAATCACTAAGATATTGGAAGCTAATTAGCAAAGACCCATAGCCATTTCCACTTTAACAACAGCAACAGACTCATTCCACACAGGCAGTGATGGCAAGGGAGAGTCATTTTTAGAGAGAAACAAGAAGTTCCCAAGGTCTTTAGTAAGAATTGACAGCTACGTAATCACGAAGGTCTGTGCAAGGAGTCTGATTCTGTCTTTCCTGGCCATGCACCTCACATACAGGGACTCCTATTTATTTACCACTTTTATGGTTTCAACGTGGTGTCTGAATTCTTTGACCAGGTTTTCAGATGTTCTGTTAGCCAGCCTTATATGCCTTGCACCTCGCAAGCACGTTAAAGGTCTTGCTAGCTGATTCTGCTAGCTCAGGGCTTTATGTGAGGCTTAAGTAACATCAAGGAGGCTGAAGAAACAATGTTATTTTTAAACTTACAGGTGGAGACTGTTTTTGATGAAGGGAACCTCCCAGGAAAAGCAACCCTGTGATTGCTAGGGTGTCTGGCCTAACATACCATGCAGGCATTATTCCCCAGCCACCCAGCCATTCTCTTTTCTCCATTCAGTTGTGCTTTGTGTTAAGGGCTATCAGAAGTCCCCTTAACTCCCAGGACCTATCTTGAAGGTATTTAGGGATACAGACAAAGACATCGATTGACCTTACCTCTTGGTTCCTTCCTCTTGTCTGTTCCTGTGGTAGGCAGCATGGACCTCCTTCCGGAGCCTATCATGTTCCCGGGCGATGTCAGAAGCATTCTGAATAACCAGGGCATCATAGGTTTTCAGTGCCATATCCTCTGTGCTCTGTAAGAAGCTCTTGATGGATGTAACCTCTTGCTGCTTGATGCTCATTCTCTGAAGTAAGTGTTGGCGTGCCAGAAACCCTCTTATAACTTCATAAAAGAATACAACCCTAGGTCAGTGGGCAGATCTAAAGGGAGAAACCCAGATCCAGACACACACACAGATAGAGACGCAGACATACAAACAGACACAGACATACAGAGACACACACACAGAGATACAGACACAGACATACACAGACGCACACGGAGATACAGACACAGACATACAGACACACATATACACACACACAGAGATACAGACACAGACATACAGAGACACACACAGAGATACAGACACAGACATACAGACACACATATACACACACAGAGAGATACAGACACAGACAGAGATACAGACACAGACACATACACACAAAGACATAGACACATATAGACAAATAGATACAGACAGATAGATACGGACAGACAGATACAGACATATAGAAACACACACAGATATAGACACTGACATACAAAGACACATACACACACACACACACACACACACACACAAATACACAAGCACTGCAACCCAAAATTAACACATTTAACCCAGAATAAGAGTTTGCGAGCACATCCCAATCTCTGTTTCAATGTGAAGTGTCCCACACTGTCTCAGAGGCTTGGGTACTTGGTTTCCAGCTGGCGGTGCCATTTCAGAGGGTGAGGAACCTCTAGGAGGCAGAACACTGCTGGAGGAAGTGAACCAGTCCAATTGTGCACTGAGACTTTATAGACCACCCTGCTTCCTGCTCACTCTTCCTCATGTTCCCCACCAAGATAGACCAGATTCCTGAGGAACTATGAGCCCAAACAAATCCTTAAGTTGCTCTGGTTGGGGGTATTTAATCACAGCAAAGAGGACATCGCTAAGATAGTACGATGGACAACCCTTTCCCTGAATGAGGCTCCTTATACAGAATTCTCTTGTCTTTAACACAAGCTGACGAGGATGGCCTGGATCAAACCCATGAGAAAGACCTCACTTGGGTGTGGCTTTTCCAGAACCATTTCGGGGTGCACTAATAGTCTTTCATGATTCCTGGTCATTCCAGAAAAACCTCACGGCTCCTTGAACTAGTTAGTTTCTTAAATACTTGCTCATAATAGTCCTGGGTTTTTAATGTAATTTTTAGAGACTAACACTACCTTGAGATTAGAGATTAACACTACCTTGAGAGCTACAGAGGTTTTATAGGAATAGGAAATGTACCCTTCCTGGTTCTCAAGATTGTTGGTCTAGAAAAATGAGTAAAATCTGGGGAACAATTATCTAAAAAAATGCAATGAAACCAGTAAAATTGATCTGTAGGGATTTTGTTGAAGAGAGAGAAAAACCAGAAGGCGGGATTTAAAGGCACTCAGCCTCTCGGATACTCAGTTATGCCACTTAGCGTGGAAACAATGTAACAAAGAAAGATCTCCGCGTGTTGGTCTCAAGGATAATGGAGTTCTTTTCACTTCCAGTAAAGACAAGCAAGGAACGGCAGAGCGTGGGCTCCAATCCCTCTGTGCAGCTCCATCCCCCAAGCCTGCAGCCCTCTAGATGTGATTTGTGGCCCTCCAGAGGGGACAGCTCAGCAATGGGGGAAGTCACATGGAAGGAAGGATGTTGCAATCAATAGATGAAAGAACTTGCTAACAATTAGCGCAGGGTGGAAGTGGAGCAGGCTGCCTTCTGAGAAAGGGACCTGGCCTTCATCCCTGAGTGGGCAAGGTAGGTGTAAGGGCCGGACCCAGCAGGTGCTGGGGTCAGGCACAGGCTGCTGACCTCTGACACTAGCTTTTCAGCCTCCGACATGCCATCCCTTCAGGCTTCAAATGCCCCAGATTAGAGGAAACTGTAGATTAAAAGGATGGGCAGTGTCAGAAGGAAACCACTGTGTGACACTCCCCCATGCCTGAAGGCATCACGTGTGTGGGCAGTCTAGGAGATGCTGTAAAGTTAGAGACAACTTTCTCCACTTAGGGCTTAAATTCACCCTTTAAACCCAGATGACGATGCTAACTGGAAAGTTACTTTGGAATACGACTGCACCAACGTCCCTACAGGACGGCTGTGCCGAATCAGTCTATAAACAACAAAAATATAACTGCAAAAGGTAGGTCAGACTCTCAGGAGCATAACATGCAGAGTACATGAAGCACCCGAGGGGGCTGGAGACTGGTCCGCGCTTTCTGGCTTCTGTTCGTCTCCCATTGAACAGAAACAGTTACCAGCCTTGAGAAGGCAAAGGTGGAAACTCAGTGGAGAGGGGTTAAGCTCGTGAAACACAGGGCAGACTGACATGGAGAGCAAATGCCAGGTTTCCCAGGATACCACCTTGCTCGCCCATGAAGCCTGCTGTCCCATAGGCAGATAGCTCGATCTCCCCACCCTTTCCAATGGGCGGCCTTCTAGAATAAAGCCACATGGGTTGCTGAAAACGACCGTTCTCAACAAAGAATCACACACACACACACACACACACACACACACACACACACACACACACACATCAAGCATGCTGAAGTGGGCCCAAGATTTCTCTGTCCAGAGTTTAAGGCCAGCCTCTGCCAGTAGGCCACGACAGCTTCATTTACAGGGTGCGTTTAAATTTTACTTTTCTTTAAATTCAAAATTTTCTTCTCCCCGAGTGTTTACTTACGATGAAGATGATGACCACGACAACAACAACAATAACAATAGCCAAAGAAATTAAAACGTGGGAAACGTATCTAGATTACATCAATTTTGGGCGCATTTAATATCAGTTCTAAGAGATGAGAAAATAAAAACCAGTGAGTAATGCTCACATCGCAGAGCCTGCGGGTTCCCAAAGTGTTTTGTTTGTTTGTTTGTTTTGCTTTTTTTTGGTGTCCATTATTTTGTTTATTCAAATGAAATCATGGTTTTGTTTTGTTATCTCAATGCCATTTTCAAGGCTGCCCCCCATTCTTATCTTCAGAAAGCTGAGCGGGTGGAGCTCAGCTCAACCCTGTTCAGGCTGGTTCCAGGAGCAACTTTCTCTCTGAGGCTAACTAGAGGAAGATTCTCAAGTGGGCGTCAGGTGGAAGAAAGGGCACAGATTCCTCTACTTATATTTAAGGACATTTCCTGGGAACACTGAGGTGCCCTGCTCTGTTCACACATAACATGGTGTTAAACGGACTCTTCCTGACCCAGATTCAGCGGTGGCTGAGAGCCAGGTTGGGATTCAGTCAGGGCGGGCTGGTGCTGAGGCTGCATTTCCAACCAGGCTCCAGGTGAGGCAGGGGTGCAGGTGCCGCCTGGAGCTGGTCAGGGCGAGGTTCCAAGCATCCTGGCCAACATCTCTCGAGCATGGATGCTGGGTGAAGTCGCAGGGGTGCACAGGGCATGTTTGTCATATGCCAGAGAGAAAGGGACTCAGAACCAGCAAAGACTCCCCAAGCCCTAGGCTGGAGAGAGTGACACCAGAGATTAGCCTGAAATAGTGTGGGAGCAGCAGTCTGCAGGGCCTCAAGGCCACCTCTGTGACCAACAGGACAGGCAGTACCCGTAGAGGTGCCTGCCAGTCTCTTTCTCCAGGGCACGGCAGTTTTCAAGGCTGGGAGAGGGGTGAAGGTGAGCAGGGTCTATGAACACTGACAAGGTGCTGGCCAGAGAACTGCTGTGAGTGCATGGGATCTGAGAAATGCAATCAGGATGGGTAAAGAACACTTCAAATCTGTCCCAGCTGGGAATACCAGTGCTGGGTCACCATATGCCTGCTATAGTCCTTGCTGTACTCTTCTTCCTCCTCTACTTCCTCTTCCTCTTCCTCCTCCTCTTCCTCCTCCACTTCTACTTCCACCTCCTCCACTTTCTCCTCCTTCACTTCCTCTTCCTCCACTTCCTCTTCCTCCTCCTCTACTTTCTCCTCCTCTTCCTCCTCCTCTACTACATTCTCCACTTCCTCCTCCTCCACTTCCTCCTCCTCTTCCTCCTCTACTTCCACCTCCTCCACTTTCTCCTCCTTCACTTTCTCCTCCTTCACTTCCTCTTCCTCCTCTTCTTCCTCCTCCACTTCCTCTTCCTTTCCTCCACTTCCTCTTCTTCCTATTCCTCCTCTTCCACTTTTTCCTCCTCTTCCTCCTCCTCTACTACCTCCTCTACTTCCTCTACTTCCACCTCCTCCACTTTCCCCTTCTTTACTTCCTCTTCCTCCTCCAATTCACCTTCCTTCTCTTCTTCATCCTCCACTTTCTCTTCCTCTTCCTCCACTTCCTCTTCCTCCCCCTCTTCCTCCTCCTCTACTACATCCTCCATTTCCTCCTCCTCTTCTCTCTTCTCCTCTACTTTCTCCTCTTCCTCCTCCTCTACTTTCTCCTCTTCCTCCTCCTCTTCTTCCTCCTCTTCTTCCTTCTCCTCTACTTTCTCCTCTTCCTCCTCCTCTACTACCTCCTCCACTTCCTCCTCTTCCTGCTTCTCTTCCTTCCTCTTTTTTTCCTCCTTCTCCTCCTTCCCTCTCCCCTCTTTCTCTCCTCTTGGTCCTGCACAAGCAAGAGGGACCTGAGATACAGAGACCAAGACCATAATCTCTCTCTCATGGGTTCTGTAAGGGGAAGGCCTGAATTGGCCAAGGTGGATGCTGACTTGGAACAAGGTTCTGAACTTTGGTCAAGATTTAAACTAGACATGTTAAATTCTGTGTATTGCAGGATGTTTTTATCATCAGAGACTGGGGAGCCCCACCAGAGATTTCTACCAAGGCCACAGCCTAACAGGATCCACACAGGAAGGATAACAGAGTGGATGGGGCTTATAGCATGTTTCTAGCAGGGTTCCAGGTTTAGAGAATTTCAAATACATCCCAGACTTGTGCTCATTATGAAATCTGGCATAATCTAACTTCTCTTTCCTGTGCTATTCAACAATGAATTAAACTATTGAACACACAAAAAGCTACTTAAAGAGGGCTGAGAAAATGGCTCTGTGGGTGAAGCGGTTGCTAGAAAACCACAAAGACCTGGGTTTAGCCACTAAACACTCTTGTGGAAAAGCTGGTTTTAGGAGCACTGGGAGGTTAGAGGTCTGGGGGCCAGAAAAGTAGACAGGGATTGCTGTCCAGCCATCTTAGACAGCCACCAGGTTTAGTGAGAGACCCCGTCTCACAAAATAAGGAGGAAAGCAATAACGGAAACTACTCAGTATTTGCCTTTGTCCTTCATGCTGACACAAAAGAGATGCTTCACGTGGTGCTCCCACTCACCCACACACACACTCACACACACACACACGTGCACACACACGTGCACACACACATGCACATGTGCACACACACAGATGTGTACTCACACATACACATCCCAACATGCACAGGCACACACACGTGCACACACACGTGCATGTGCACTGACACACACACACACATATGTATGTACACACATTCACAGAGACATACACAGGAACATACACACACATCCCATTTTGTATCCATTTCATGTGAGGGACGGTTGTTTTGTAAAAATGCACGTTCTCAGCAGTCATTTGAATTTGGATAGAGAACATATTTGGTCTCCCAACATTACAATGTAAAGGATGCCAACGGTCGTGAAACAAGCCACAGCAAGTATTACCATCCCTCCTAAAGGAAAACAGAGTCCAGGGTTTTCCAAGGCTTACGGAGAGCTACAGAGATGCTGTTTGGGCAATTGGCTGGTTCCAGCTCTTGGAACCCAGCACAGCTGAGATCTATACTGGGTGCCACAGGGACCCCCACTGCAGCTGCAGCCAGGAGCCAGGTGTGCATTCCTACCGAATATCTCCAGTGCTTCCTAAGGAGAACACTGCGGTTGGCGATCTTCAAGGTACAGAATGCAGGACTAGCGAGATACATTTGTTTCCTCCCCCAAGTTATGATTGAGGTGAGAACTTACATAATTTCATGTAGAACAGAACCAATAAGACATGCGAGACCCACAAACCCCGACTGCAGCGGGACACAGCCTCGCAGACCCTTGCTGGAGGAGTGCAATTGCTCGCCTTGATGGAGTGTCGTCGAGTGGGTTGGGAAGCCCACTGTGGCACTGACCCCACTGACAGTTAAACTCAGAGGTGCCCTGGGTGGTTCGGAGACTCACTGAGTGCCCCTGTGTCCTTACCTTTCTGACAAGTTACAATCTTCCTTTGCATCTGGAGCCACAGGTCACCGAGCTGGTCCACATGCCAGTACTTCAAGAACACTTTGTGGACGCCCATCTGAAACAACAACAGCAAGGTCATGTTTGGCAGCAATACGACGTCGGAGGGACGGCGGGAAAACGGCCGGCCTGGCAGGAGAGCTTTAGAGCAGAGAATTGCGAACTACAAACAACAAAGTTAACCAAGGTATTTATATCTTCTTTTATGGCCCATTTCACTCCATCAAAATTTAAAGCGATTTGTTATAGGACGTTAACTGACAGCATGTGTGTCATCGCCAGTGTGTGGAAATACCTATGCACTGCTCACCTGGTGGCTGCCCTGTGGAGTTGGATGTGACCCTGTGTAAAGATAGCAGGGTCCCAGTGCACCCTCCCATATCAGGGCCCCTCGTCTCTCTGGGGTGACATTCATACCCTGGTCTTCCTGTGCACAGCAGAGGAAGAATCCATTGCAGCACCAAAGAACGCAATCCCACGAACAGGCTGAGACCAAACGAACAGGGTGCCAGCTGCTGTCTTACCTCAGTCTTTCTCCCGATAGCACCGTGGATTATTATGCATCAAGTGTTAATGTTTATTTTGTCAATGAACTTCAGCATAATAGAGAAGTTCCACACAACCACTTCTGACCACCATTTTCACAGATGTTTCCACCAGCACGATGTGTGCCACCGGATATGGGTCTCTCTCCACATTTTTGTTTTATAAAGGAATTCCAGCATGACATCAGATCAGACTCTATTGAAAGCACCACAGGCATCTATCTGAGCTTAGCCTATGGCACCAGGGGCAAAGAAGGTTGCATGTGGTAGCTTTGGTAAAAACTGCTGCCCCGGAAAGCATCCTACAGCCGGAATGACAAGCTACAGCCAGGTGATTTTAAAATGACTTTTAACTGCGTGTTGCACTTCTCGTCTGAGGAACGACAGAGCAGAGGGGCGTGTGAGGGTGGTCCCTCACAAAGCAAGTGTTCGAAGACATCTGGGGAAGCAGGTAGGGATAACTGTGGAAGATCCTGCTGTGGCTTAGTGGGAAGTGTAAAGGGAGCTTTAAGTATAGGGAGGCAAAGTTTAGAACAGAGACAGAAGGAACACCCATTCAGGACCTGTCCCACATGTGGCCCATACATATACAGCCACCCAATTAGACAAGATGGATGAAGCAAAGAAGTGCAGGCCAACAGGAACCGGATGTAGATCTCTCCTGAGAGACACAGCCAGAATACAGCAAATACAGAGGTGAATGCCAGCAGCAAACCACTGAACTGAGAACGGGACCCCCGTTGAAGGAATCAGAGAAAGGACTGGAAGAGCTTGAAGGGGCTGGAGACCCCATATGAACAACAATGCCAACCACCCAGAGCTTCCAGGGACTAAGCCACTACACAAAGACTATACAGGGACTGACCCTGGGCTCCAACCGCATAGGTAGCAATGAATAGCCTAGTAAGGGCACCAGTGGAAGGGGAGCCCTTGGTCCTGCCAAGACTGAACCCCCAGTGAATGGGATTGTTGGGGGGAGGGCGGTAATGGGGGGGAGGATGGGGAGGGGAACACCCATATAGAGGGGGAGGGGGTTAGGGGATGTTTGCCCGAAACTGGGAAAGGGAATAACATTTGAAATGTAAATAAGAAATACTCAAGTTAAAAAAAAAAAGACCAAATACTGCCCCTGTAACTATCATAATCATGAGTGTGGAACATAAGACAGCTACCACTAACATAAAAAGATTAACTTATTAACTTGTGTATTCCCAAGCATGAGTGGGGGGCATAAATGACATAGCTCTCAGTCTACACTTCACATCAGTGATGCTAGAGGCGTGCCCACACCATTAGATATTGGATGGGTTTACTGGTCATGCTTGCCTTCAGAATGCTTGGCCAGAGGAGTCAATGTGCCACCCCCACCACGCACCTCTGAATACATCTGGTACATTCCAGCTTCCCAGTGAAGTCTTTGCTAACGGTGGCCCACTGTCTGACTGAACAGTAGTTTTATCGTGACCCTGAGCTTGTATCCCGACAGCCGGGATGATCAGACAGGTCAGTGGTGGTCTCTGCTGCCTTCCCAATAGCTCCTGGGTTGAGCAGACACAGACCTCATTTAGTTTTCTCTCAGTCATTTGGAATCGGAGACCGTCACAATGGGAAGGCAGCTTCCAAGCAGTATCTATGTTTCTCCCTTACATTGCAGTTCGCTTTCCCTCACTGTACTGACTGGTTTTGTGTGTCAACTTGACAGAACCTAGAGTCATCAGAGAGAGAAGAGTCTCAGTCGAGGAAATGCCTCTATGAGATCCAGCTGTAAGGCATTTTCTCAATTATCGATCAATGGGGAGGGCCCAGCCCACGGTTGGTGGTGCCATCTCTGGCCTGGTGGTCCTGGGTTCTATAAGAAGGCAGGCTGAACAAGCTGTGGAAAGCAAGCCAATAACCAGGACTCCTCCGTGGCCTCTGCATCAGCTCCTGCCTCCAGGTTCCAGCCCTGCTTGAGTTCCTGTCCTGACTTCCTCCAATGAGGGACTGTGATCTGGAAGTGTAAGCTAAATAAACCCTTTCCTCCCCAACTTGCTTTTTTTGGTCATGGTGCTTTGTTGAAGCAATAGAAACTCTATCTAAGACAAATTGGTACCACCATAGTGAGGGCATTGCTGTGATAGAACCTGACTGTGCTTGGGGAGAATTGTGGAAGGACTTTGGAACTTTGGTCTAGATGATCCATTGAGTGTTGAGTGCTCAGTGGGATTTTCTGTGGGAGCTTGGAAGATGAGCCTGCTGAGAGCAGTGCAAAGGATGGAGGCCTGGCTTATGAAGCTTCAGAAGGAAGTTTAAAATCTCTTTTCAGGGCAGTTTTGATTTAAGATTCTGTGGTTCTGGTTAACTGGGGCTGAAAAATCAGCTGTGATTAACAAGATACCAGAACCACTGAAGTGAAGGGGCTTTATGTTACTTCATCAATTGATTCTGGTTAGCTGGAGCTAAAAAAATTATCGGTGATTAAGAAGAGATCAGCGTCACTGAATGTGAAATTTAATGGGAAGTATTTCCTGAGAGCACAAAGAAGTCGTGTTCCAGAGGCAGCCAAGGCTGTACCTCCTGCTGGCAGCTGGACTTGGTAATGTATAGAAGTCACTCAGGTGGTATTGTTTTTGAAGGCACGAAGGAATCGTAGAGAGCAGCTGAGGCTTGGCACGGAGAGAGACCACTGGTAAAGGTGCAGACTTAGTAGGGGTCAATGGTCCAGGACTAAAGGGGTCGTGCAATGAAGATGGGGTCTCTACCATGAAGGGAAGCCTATGAAAGGCTGTTGGTGCATGAAGTCTAGTTGCAGCAGAAGACCCCAGTATTTTGAAGATGTCAGCTTCATGAGGTGACCACTAAGAACAGCAGCAGCAATGGAATGGAACTAGCTGAAGGCTAGAACACAAGGTATGTGTGCTACAGAGGGCAGAGTCAGAGAAGTGGCCCAAGCCCTTTGAAGGAGTCTAGAAGATCATGAGTGGATCCCAGACATTGGACAACTGAAATTTGATTTTGCTTTGATTGTGACTGTTAGCATTCCCTGATTTTTTTCTCTCTTTTGAAGATAAGAAAGAAATTTACCAGGACCCACAGTTAAGAAACTTTGAATTTTAAAAGACTTTGGATTTTAGGAAACTGGATATTTTAAAAGGACTAGAATTTTAATGTGTTTTAATCTGTAAAGACTGTGGGACTTTGAAGTCTTACATTTTTAATGTGAGATCTTGGGGAAGGGTTGTGGCCCAATAGTGATGTATCTGTGTGTCAGGCTGACTAGGGGTCAGTTGTCCTCACCACGTCACATACCTCATGTTCTTTTTATTCTTTAACTGTGGGATGATTTTGGTAGTCGACAGGAAGAACACTTGGCCCTGGTCTTCTCTGAAGAAGAGAGACCTGGTATATGGGAGCAGAACACCAGGGAAAGACAGAGTAGGAGGGAATTTTGGCCCTCAGCCTGCCTTCATAGGGTCTTGGGCAGAAGGCAGCTGGTGATAAAGTAGAGTATTTCCTAAAGCCAATTAAACACAGAGTAGGTTTGTCTGGGACATTATGCTGGACTTTGGGGAAACAAAGTAGGTGATCAGGGAGCTGATGGCTTCCTAAGGGACGTTAGCATTGAAAAGCTCTGCTAATACACGTTCTATCTGATGACCGCACTGCACA
This sequence comes from Rattus rattus, assembly GCF_011064425.1. Taxonomy (NCBI): domain Eukaryota; kingdom Metazoa; phylum Chordata; class Mammalia; order Rodentia; family Muridae; genus Rattus; species Rattus rattus. The sequence goes on from NC_046166.1 coordinate 73,313,479, forward strand.
CTTGAAGGGTGAAAGATGATCCATAAGGCCCTTGGAGATACACCTTCGTGACAGAGAGGAAGAAAGGTAACTTCCTGGAGGTGTTAACACACCACGAAGGACACGTTAGGAAAAACCTGGATAAGCGTGCGCATGTCCACACGTGTGCAATTTGGCTATCCTGGAAGATTAGGAAACCAAGTCTAAGTTTGTAAAATAATTTTGGAATTCTGCATTGAATCTTATGAAGTCAAAATGGATTTTTAAAAGTCTGGGTGGTAGACTTTCCTGATGAGCAAGCATGTGCAGCCATGGACCATGTGGCGCTGGAGAGATTGTCTGAATTTGCTGCTGATACGTCAACTCTCGGTCACCCTTCATAACAGCACCCATTTCCACAGTCAGATTGAAAATCAGCTTCTCTACTTCTACTGCGGCTTCAGTGCCCTTCATTTCTATCCTTGGGTACTGGAGATCAATTTTTCACTCTTTTATTAGTGGATGCCATGATTACATCTCTTGACAAGACAGAGGCTCACATTCGTGGAGAATAAATCATTAAGGATGGTAATGGGGACCAAGAGAATAGAAGAGGAAGAGACTGTAGGTAGAGTTTTGTATGAGGCGGGTCATGAAGGCAATAAAGAAGACCATCTAGGCTCTCAGCAAATCCTCAGTGAAGATGTTGGGCCAGCATAGATGGTGGAGCCCAGTAGATGGTCGAATTACAGAGGGAGTGGGATGACAAAGAAGCAGACTGGGAAACTGGTCCAAGTGGTATGGCTATAGGACGGGGGGCAAGTATTTGCCAGACCTGTCGTCCATCATGAATAAAAAGGAAGTGAGGTCTCCCAATAGGGGATTTTCAGGGGCCAGTTTTGAGATCAGATAAAAATGCTAAAATAATACAGAAGTGCAGAAGCAGAAGTGGGTTTTCTTTACACCACTCTGTAGAGATTCTGTGATACTGAAGGTGGCTAATGCAGATGAGGTTTGCAAGGTCCCAGGAAGATCTGCATGCTAAGGTAGCATGGGTATAGGGAAGTAAGAGTTCTTGCTGGGGCCTTGGGTTGGAAGATGGGAGCAGCAGGGAGCAGCAGGGAGCAGCAGGGAGCAGCAGGGAGCAGCAGGGAGTCTGATACTCAGCTGTGAGGAAGGAAGGAAGAATGCTGGGTAGGCAGGCACTTGCAAGCCTCCAGAGTCCTCAGTCAGTGTTTGGTACAGCTGTGCCCCTATGTTGATGGCATGGGACCATGGCCTCTGTATGTGAAAGGGACCTCCAGGCTTCTGAGCCACTGGAAAGAGAACAGAAGTCTGAACTCTCATGTAAGTAGTCCATGAACATGAGGCTGGGATCTTACTATGATTGCATTCGGGCTTTGTAAAGCCCTTCATTCGAATACTGGGACATAGTCTACTGCTTTCCAGTGGACAGAGGATTTTACAGTATCTGTCAATACAGGGAAAACTCTACAGAGACCCAAAGATGATGGGCCTGCCGTCATTTTGTGCTGTGTGATTCATACGTGAATTAGGAATAGTGGGAGATGTTCTTTGTGGGTTTCAGCACGTGTATGATTTCAATGACTGCTTTGACTTTTCATTAAAAAAAAAAAAAAAGAATCAATGCATAAAACTGTCTGTCCACAAGGGATTCCATAGAACGCTAAGGATAGCATGCAGTGTCTGGGGGAATATAAGCACTGTGTAATATTTAAATCAGGGTGGACATTCTCATTTTCCCAAATGTTGATCACTTCTTTGCAAAGAGTATTCTCGGATCCTTTCTTCTGCACAGCCACTGTGTAATGGAAGGCCAGCTCTCGTTTCTCCTACTGTTTGTTATGTCTTCGAAAGATGCTGCATTTGCCCCCAGTGATTCTTCTCTACAGAAAGAGTTAAGTTAGCAGGTGGTTGGTATTTTGGAGTTCTTCCATCGACGTTGTTTAGATTTAGAATCTTGCTTTCCATGATGCCAGGGGTTAAAAAGGGCAGAAGCCTGAAGATCCCCCCACCCCCAAGCAGGAAAACAGCAGCAGGAATCCAGAGAGCTGGGTCTCTGTATGGCCAAACACCAGTTTGTGCTACTGACTGGGTAAACACTACTGGCCCAGGCTGCCATTTTTGTCCTAAAAATGGCTGCTGAGGTGTTCTGTAGTGAATCTCGAGACTCAACAGCTTTTCAGTTCAAAGCTCTCCGCTTTAAGTGGTCTGGTCCCACTGCCTCTGCAAAGCTATCTCTCACTAGCTAGACACAAGGAGGGCTTGGAGTCACGGTGTTCTTATCTGAGACAAAAATGCTCATGTCACTCTGACCACTGCAAGAGCAGGACATCTGTGAATCACACCATTAGGATGCTTCTCAGGAAGACATTAGGATATTTTTGCTTTGAAGTGACAGATTTTAGAGGATTAAGCAAGATTGTCATTGATGACTTCTAAAGCTCCCATTATTGTTCCGGTTCTTGGGAACTTTTTCAGAAATGTGGGCTGTGGAGGCAGACAAACACAGGAACAGCGGTGTGGGTGGTACGGGGGCTGTATTAGAATGGAGGTAACGAGGAATCCTCCCTGTTCCTTGAGGGCAATTTTAGGAGCACTGTGTGTTTCTGGCGGTACTTTGTAATAGATCTTATGAGGGAAAAATATATAACTAGGAAAGTATATAAAATATATAACTGGGGCACTTCATGTGAGTCACACTATTCTCTGCCTTGATGAAATGGAGGGAAGGGAGCACTGGAGCTAATCTTACTCACAGAGCTAATCTCACAGTCTGGGGAAACAGTTTTACCCTTCGAATGTCTGTGAATTCCTGTGAACCTGAAGAAGACAGATCCATTTTCTGAATGCCCAGTGTGAACCAACTTAATTGACTCACTCATGCACTGCACAACACAGAGAATTACCTGCTTCTCCTGTGTGTGAGCTAAAGAAGTGGGTTCCTGTGTCTCTGCTTGACCAGGAAAAAGGGTGTGCCAGTTATAGGATGCAGGAAGGGTCCTGGCTACACACAGGTGATAAAGAAATGGCATTATGAGGGGAAGTGTGTCCTTAGAGGGGATTAAGAGGAGCCAATGTATACAGACCACAAGAGGGACTGTGTGTAATCATACAGGTTGGACCTGTAGACCTTGCCTCGCTGAACCTCTGTATTTCATTCACACGGTCTAGGGGAGGGAGAAATGGATAATGGACAGAGATGGTGGCAGAGAGGTGATTGGTCTGGGCTTTCTGGGCTCCAGAGTAAAACACTAAGCCATGGTCCAAAGTCTCAGTCTGCTTGTCCATCCCGTGAGCATCTTGAAGGGGGGTCTGGCTCTACAGGTTGGGGCGGAGCCCGTGACTTCACGTGTGCCACGGTGTGGGTCTGCCGACTGCATTCTATGAGCTCTGTTGTCAGATTCTAGGTCACTCTTGAGGCTTTCCTTCTGCCGAAGGCTCTGTGGCCCCTTCCTCTGTCTGCCACCTCCATGTCAGTGTTGGCCACCGGCTGTGTCTGATCCTCTATATCCTCATAGTTCTCCAGACCAGTCCTTTACATGTCTATACTCCCTGATGAATCCTTCACCCTAGAGCTTCCACCACAGATGACCCACGCATCTACAGGCTGTTGGAATGGCTGAGTCCAGGCCTAGGAGACTTATTGCCAAAGGTATACAACGAATTTCACATTTCTAGACAGGAGTTTCCTACATCTTCCTCTTGTGGTGCTGAGTTCATCTCCTATACCCCCACTTCCGTGAGTGAAAGGGCCACGTTACGGATGGCCCTGAAGAACCTCTATCCTAAGGTATGTCCACATGTCATTTCTCCCACGCAGTTTCCATCCATGCACACAGGCTGTTTCTTTCGGGGACTTGCAAACATATCATCGACACTTATTCTCTCAGACAGAACTGCAAGGTGCAACTGAGCTTGTTTACGTCTTTCCTTCAGGTCCTGTTTAATGGCTGACAGAAGGGTTCAATGACTTAAGTAATTCATTTAAGACAAATCATAACTATTCTGTATATGTTTAAACTGCGTGTTTCATTTTATAAAACACGTGTAATGCGGTTCAAGAGCAAAGACAACACATCTCACATTCCCAGGGCCATTCTTTCTGGCATGGGATGGCTGTGACCACAATCGTCCGCCTAACCCTGTCCCAATTTCCAGCCTGCTCTTGGAGTCAACTTGAATACTCCCTGTTTTTAATACTCTTGAGTGCTCTTGAGTAGTACTTTGAACTTACTCATCTCTCGGAAACTTTGGTGGCTGCACTTAGGCAGCAAGCCAACATGTAAGCGCTTGGATTTGCCGTCAGAGCCCTCTGCAGCATGGCTATTTCTCTCCAAGAGTGAATGCCTTTTCCTCCTGTTAGAGAGAGGCTATTGACTGTCATTTCAGTTTCCTACTCACTTCCTGAAGCAGAAAGCTGAGGTGAGGAATCTTTATATACCAGCAGGGGCGGATGCTCAGACACACAGTCCTTACCGAATGATTCACTGCTCTTGTGAGCATTGTGTTCGGTAATGACTCTTTAGTTCCATGTCTACAATTATTGGACTATGCTGTTTGTATAGATTTGCAATTTAACGAGAAATACCTTACTGAAGATGAGTTTCTTTGCTTCAAACAAAACATTTGATTTTCATTATTGATGATCCTACTCAACCTTTTAAAATTTCTAGTTTTCCTTGATCTAAATGTACACACTATTTTAGTAACCACTTCATGTTTTATGACATGATAGAAATACAGTGGCATTAAAAGTAGTCCTCTTCTTTGACTGGGATGTTAAGATTCCAGAAAGCATCCTGGTATTTTTCTGAAGGCCCCATCAATGTCAGTGTGCTGTTCCTGGCTTAAACATATCGCTCCTCTGGGCTGATGCCAATGGTAGGCTCTCTCTTCTCCATCTCCCTCTGTCTGCAGAGGCCCCCAGTTGGGTTTGCTATTTTTCCTGCAGATCTGAGAATGTCATTGTGCTCCTGTAAAACACTGTTCTATTTTTACTATGCAAAGCAGTTTCTGAGCCCACCAGGTCACCTCTTCCCAACAGAAGCATCCTCCACAGCCCAGAAATTTTTGTGTGCCATAAAGAGTCCACACTGTGTACCAGTACACACCTCTCTCTCTCTCTCTCTCTCTCTCTCTCTCTCTCTCTCTCTCTCTCAACCTTACAGCTTGTTGTGTGAACTGCTCACCACCCCTACTTCAGTCCTTTCTGGCTTTCTTTTCCTCGTAGCACAAGGGTACTTTGTTTATAAAATCTTCCCAGATGTCCTACACAGTTTGTCACCATTTCCCACCTGTATAACCTACACACACACACACACACACACACACACACACACACACACACACACACAGATCCACTGTCTCATGGTCATTTCTGGGACCACTCAGCAAGTAGACTGTGGTTCATAATTTCCAGATGCTCAGACAAATGACTACTGTTCTAGAGTCTCTTCTCTCCATACTGAATTCTTAATGGTTTTCTTCCTTAATGCTTTCGCTTGGCTCTTTTGAAGGACAGCCATTATTTTCATAATATATAAATATATATTAATTATACTATGGAAAGCTCAACATATTACATTTTCATGGTAGCACTGGAAACCTACTAAACAGATTTTTTTTTTTTATGTACAGTCTGGTTTTGAACGTCCGAATGTACTTTGAAACATGCTCAGGGATAAATTTATACAAAACGCAAGTTCTCTTTGTTATAAATAGATTGCTCTTGAAGTTTCACTTCAACATAGAAAAGAATCACAACTACACATCTGACAGGGTACTGTATAGTGTTGTATCCAAAGAAGATAGTTTGGCTTGAATTACATGTAATTGTATGTTAGACAAATTAATTGCTTTCACCTAGGACAGAATGATCTGCAGAACAGGCAGTGATGATTTGAACTACAGTTCTGAGCCCACTAGTGAATTAGTCACCTTGTGATCCTATCATTATGTAAATCATATCAATATAGTAAGAATGCTCACAAAGATATCCCATTCCTAAAGGCATAGACCGACAAGAGACAGGTAAGACCATTTGCACCCCAAACAGCAGAGAACAGTGCACTAGATCCAGTTTTTTTTTTTTTTTTTTTTTTTTTTTTTTAAGAGAGCATGTTTGGTTTTCCAAACACAGGCCTAAATGGCATAGGTAATGGTCACTACCTCCCCTGAGGAAGATGTGAGTCACAGTCAAAAGAAGCCAGTATGGCACCCCAGTGGGGACAATACTAAAGCCACCACAGTCACTTGGCTGGTGCCCAGTTGGGACACCATTAAAACCACTGCAATCACTGGGCTGTGTGCACATCCATATGAGTGAGCCTGTTCTCAGTACCTGGTATGGTTGTGCCGCACTGTGCTTTGAAGCTTAGCTCACTCCTAAAACTACAAATATCCTTGGTACTTCTTCCTGACCTTATATTGTTCACCACAATTTTAGAGGTTCAAAACTACTCACACTGCTTTCTTATGTTCCCAAGACACACCAAGTGACATGTTAATTGTGACTTTTTTTGACTTTTCTTCTATTCATAGTCTCTGCTGTCCTTTAGGATGTCGCTCATGATTTTTTAAACCCGGTTTACACTTGTCAAGGGCCAAGCATGTTCCTTAACCCCACTGATGTTCTGATGTTCAGGACTCTATCTTATGCCTGTGACTTTATAAGTGTGCACATCGCGGGCTAAGAATGCATCCTCTTGCTCCTGGACTCCTTCACCTGCCATTACTTCCCAGCCTCCATCGACCTACGGCACAAGCAATAGTCTGCTTGCTGGTGTCTCAGACCTACTCTTGTTCCCACATAAATACACTGAAAGCATAAGTCAGACTATATCGCTAGCTTCCTGTCTTAGTCAGGGTTTCTATCCCTGCACAAAATTGCTGACCGAGAAGCGAGTGAAGGAGAGAAAGGGTTTATTCAGCTTATATTTCCACATTGCTGTTCATCACCAAAGGAAATCAGGACAGGAACTCACACAGGGCAGGCACTTGAAAGCAGGAGCTGATGCAGAGGCCATGGAGGGATGTTACATACTGGCTTGCTTCCCCTGGCTTGCTCAGCTTGCTTTCTTATAGAACCCAGGACTACCAGCCCAGGGATGGCATCACCCACAATGGGCTCTCCTGCATTGATCATTAATTGAGAAAATGCCTTACAGCTGGATCTCATGAAGGCATTCCCTCAAGGGAGGCTTCTTTTTCTGTGATAACTTCAGCTTGTGTCAAGTTGACACACAAAACCAGACAGTACACTTCTCTACGGCTTCTCATGAGAAAACCCACGTTGTTATTTTCTTGTAGTTTACGGTGTATGACAAGTGCTCTGAAACCCTTGTAGAAAAACAACCCTGTGGGTCTGGGAATTACACAGAAACTGTTTCACGATCTCCATTGCCCTGTCTCAACCAATGTCTTCTGATCTTCGGACACAGTGTCCTTGCCTCTCTCCCACTGGGGATCCTACTCTGACGTATGCTGCTTAATTCTTGAACGTCTCTCCCTTCCTGGACCATAAGCCACCATCTTTACTCTGTATAAATTCAGGAAAATAAACACCCTCAACAAACTGAATATGTAGAGAGGGAAAGTAAGGCACAAGCATGGGTAGTTTCTGTCTTATCTTTTAGGTTTGTAAGCCAATCAGCTCAAGGGCTGTGTCACTGAGAAAACATGAGAAACAGGTGTACTCCCTGTCTTTACAAAGTTCATAAGAGAAAAGTGTGAGAAACAGTGAGATCAAAAAACTCCAAGGGATAGTTCCCAGGTATCTATACTGGTCCTTCTTAAAGGTTCCTGAACATCCTTTTTAATTGTTTAAAAATCAAGAAACGTATTGCTCTATAACAAAACGTTGAGGTCTATGTGTGCTGTGAGTGTGCAGGTATGTAAGTATTCAGCATATGAAAAAGGAGGGTGTGATGGTTTGTATACGCTCAGCCCATGGAGTGGCATTATTAGAAGGTATGGCCCTGTTGGAGTAGGTTTGTCACTGTGTGTGTGTGTGTGTGTGTATGTGTGTGTGTGTGTGTGTGTGTGTGTGTGTGAACTTTAAGACCCTCATCCTAGTTGCCTGGAAGCCAGTATTCTCCCAACAGCCTTCAGATGAAGGTGTAGAACTCTCAGCTTCTCCTGCACCATGCCTGCCTGGATGCTGCCATGTTCCTGCCTTGATGATAATGGACTGAACCTCTGAACGTTTAGGCCAGCCCCAATTATGTTGTCCTTATAAGAGTTGCCTTGGTCATGGTGTCTGTTCGCAGCAGTAAAATGCCATCTAAGGCAGAGGGAATGAGATGTGAGCACCTGTGAGGTGATTAGAACATCGTTTTTAGAGCTATGCTTAAATCTCTAATGTTGACTCTTCTCAACATTGTTAATTCTAGAGAAAGAGGAGTAATTGAAAAAGTCACTTTATAGGCTATTTTCTGGATCACAGTTACAGGCGATTTATGAAGTGCTCCTAGAGCAATAAAATAAAGGTTATAAACCATTAATTTATTGTACTAATAAGAGCTGAGGGCCCTAACACAACTGCCTTGTCTTAAAATGTGTATTTTTTTTTAATTTTAAAAAAGCAGGATGGTTAAAACTTGAACAATATCTTTGCTTCTCTTTGGACGATTATCTCTCCCCACTGTAATATTTCAGATTAATGAAGCAATAAATCCTTCATCCAGCTGATATTATTTAATGTTATGGTAAATGCTCCTCTTGCTTTTCTCAGCACAGCTTGGGTAAAATCGTATGTCTCAGACACAGACGAAATGTGGGCCATTCTGTAAACGTCACATTAAGAAGTCAGTGACAGAGAAAGGATGACTATAGAAGTGTTTTGCTGTGGTTAGTGAACACGCACAGGTGGCATTGTGTGCTCAGTCTCCTTTAGAGAAGTTTCTTTGTGAAGTGGGCAGTGGTTAACAGAGACATTCATAACTGCCAAAGTGCAGAGAATGAGTGACTACAGCTCAGCCATGCCCCTCTGGACCACACTCCTTTGATCACACCCATCTGGCCACGCCCCTCTAGATCACACCCCTCTGGACCATGCCTCTCTGGGTCACACCCTTCTGGTCATGCCCTTCTGGACCACACTGGGTCACATCCCTCTGGATCACACCCTTCTGGGTCACATCCCTCTGGACCACACCCCTGCCTGAGGCTTAGGGACTATCCTAGATGAAGAGAGGGACTGCTCTGAGAGTCATATATCTCCTGGGCATGACAGTACTCACAAGCTCAAACAGCCGTGGTTGCCTGTACAATACATGCACAATACCAAGGCAGTCATCATGCCAGCGTGGCACAAGCGTCCTTGTAGCTGAGAGATCGACTGTTAGTGGCTTCTAGGGATGGAACCAAGTATTTCATAGGTGCAGCCCTAACACATAAGTATATGGTTATAACAAACTGGAGCCAATGGGATATAAAAAGAGGAGAAAGAAAGTTTGATTGGGGTGAGGCCTGGGGGAGTTGGGGGTATCTGAGAGAGTTAGGGGAGAAATTTGTATAACTATGATCAAATGTCATATATATATATATATATATATATATATATATCTCCTAAGATATTAATGTTATATTAAACATTTTAAAATAACTTAAGGATTTTGTTTCTATATGTAAACTTTATTGCTTCTTGGAGTTTCTCAGTGTCTGTCTCTCTATGTGTTTCCCTATCTTACACACACACACACACACACACACACACACACACCACACACACACACACACACACACACACACACACACACACACACACACACAAATCCATTTCCCACTGCTCAGCCAGTTGAGGTGAAGGTGAAATTTCCATTGCATTTCTTGCTTCCATCAGCATGATCTCGCAGAGGGACCCCAGGAGCATCCTGTTTCCAGTGTATTTTCTAACCAGTGGGTGATACACTGTCCATGAGGTTGGACACTAAAATCGGCACTGCCTCTGGGAACAACATCCCAGCACGTAATTCCATGGCCGCCCTAGAAGCCCCTCCCTTCCTCCCTTCCTCCCTTCCTTCCTTCCTTCCTTCCTTCCTTCCTTCCACCCAAACTGTCAGAAATCAGCAGAAAACGTTCCCTCCCTGTCTGTTTGAGATTGTTCTGAGAGCAAGCAAGGCCACCTCAGCCCGACTCCCCGTGGCTCCCGGTGACTGCTCTACAGTGCCTGGCATCCTGGAATGCTCCAACAGATCTGTTTCTCCACCCTCCAACCATCCCTCCAGATGGCAGAGACATGAATATAGCATTCAAATAACAACACAGAAGAAAGCATCCTATAACCAGTCGATGCATAGAAAACGTGTGAAAATCAGATTATACCACTTATTTTCCCACTTAGAATTAGCTTCAGAGGTTTTCATTTTACGGAAATGGAAAACCGAGGAAGATGAGATTATTCCTTGGGGCTCTAATGTCTGCTGGTGGGGCATCTTCTCAGTGGTGCATAAGTAGAGACTGGTTCCATCAGATTTATCTCTAACACTCGATGAACAGTGAACATATTGCAACAAATAAAATACAATAATGAATAATTATATTACAAATCATAGATGGCTCAATGACTCATTTAAAACTATGACTTAATTAAGTCTATTTGGGTTTATCCCCCACACGAATAAGCAATTCATGAACTCTTTGTTCAGTAAAGAAAAAACACATCTTGTGAGATGAAACCAATGTTTGGAGACAGTCATGAAGATTCTACTCAGACCATTTCTACTAACTTCCATTCCTCTTAGGAAAGACAACGGTAATCGAATTCTGCCTTGCAAATAAGGGTGTGTCTCTGAGTAGCTATACACATAAACACACACATGCATGTACACATGCATGTACATATATACACAAACAAATATTTAAGTTTCCATCTGCTGACGCTGAGCCATAGCCCTCTGTGCCTGGATCCCACTAGGAGTTAGCTGGTCTCCCAGGAGTGCTGACACACCTAATAGTGCAGGAGGGTCAAGCCACTGTCAAAGACAGCAAGACCAGCTAACACCAGAGATAACCAGATGTTGAGAGGCAAGTACAAGAACATAACCAACAGAAACCAAGACCACTTGGCCTCTTCAGAACCCAGCTCTCCCACCACAGCAAGTCCAGGATACCCCTGCACACCGGAGAAGCAAGATTATGATTTAAAATCACATCTCACGATGATGTTAGATGATTTTAAGGACATAAATAACTCCTTTAAAGAAATACAGGAGAACACAGGTAAACAGGTAGAAGCTCTTGAAGAGGAAACACACAAATCCCTTAAGGAAATACAGGAAAGCACAACCAAACAGGTTAAGGAACTGAACAAAACCATCCAGTATCTAAATAGGGAAATAGAAATAATGAAAGAAATCACAAAGGGAGACAACCCTGGAGATGGAAATCCCAGGAAAGAGATCAGGAATTGTACATGCAGGCATCACCAACAGAATACAAGAGATAAAAGAGAGAATCTCAGGAACAGAAGATACCATACAAAACATTGGCACAACAGTCCAAGAAAATGCAACGTGCAGAAAGATCCTAACCCAAGACATCCAAGAAATCCAGGACACAATGAGAAGATCAAACCTCAGGATAATAGGTATAGAAGAGAATGAAGATTCTCAACTTAGAGGGCCAGTAAATATCTTCAACAAAATTATAGAAGAAAACTTCCTAACCTAAAGGAAGAGATGCCCATAAGCATAGAAGAAGCCTACAGAAGTCCAAATAGATTGGACCAGAAAAGAAATTCCTCCTGTCACATAATAGTCAAAACACCAAATGTGCTAAACAAAGAATATTAAAAGCAGTAAGAGAAAAGGGTCAAGTAACATATAAGGGCAGACCTATCAGAATTACACAAGACATTTCAACAGAGTCTCTGAAAGCTAGAAGATCCTGGGCAAATGTCATACAGACCCTAAGAGAACACAAATGCCAGCTCAGGCTACTATATTCAGCAAAACTCTTCATTACCATGGGAAAACCAAGATATTTCATGACAAAATCAAATTTACACAATATATGTCCACAAATCCAGCCCTACAAAGGATAGTAGATGGAAAATTCCAACACAAGGAGGGAAGCTGCACCCTAGAAAAAGCAAGAAAGTAATCTTCGTTCAACAAACCCAAAAGAAGAGAGCCACACAAACACAATTCCACCTCTAACAAAAATAACAGAAAGCAACAATCAATTTTCTGTAATATCTCTTAACATCAATGGACTCAATTCCCCAATAAAAACAGACTGGCTACACAAACACGACCCAGCATTTTACTGCATACATGAAACACATTTCAGTGACAAAGGCAGACACTTCCTCAGAGAAAAAGGCTGGGAAAAAAGTTCCCAAGCAAATGGTCCCAAGAAGCAAGAGGAAATAGCCATTCTAATATAAAATAAAATTGACTTTCAACCAAAAGTTACCAAAAAAGATAACTTCATACTTGTCAAAGGAAAATTCCACCAAGATGAACTCTCAATTCTGAATATCTACATTCCAAATGCAAGGCCACCCACATTCATAAAAGAAACTTTACTAAAACTCAAAGCACACATTGCACCTCACACAACAACAGTGGGAGAGATCAGCATCCCTCTCTCATCGATAGACAGATCATGGAAACAGAAACTAAAGAGAGACACAGTGAAACTAACAGAAGTTATGAACCAAATGGACTTCACAGATATCTATAGAACATTTTATTCTGAAACTAAAGAATATACCTTCTTCTCAGCACCTCATGGCACCTTCTCCAAAACTGACCACATAATTGGTCACAAAATGGGCCACAAAAAATACAAGATGATAGAAATAATCCCATGCGTCCTATCAGATCACCAGGGACTAAGGCTGGTCTTCAATAACAACAAAGACAACAGAAAGCCCACATACACATGGAAGCTGAACAATGCTGTCCTCAATGATAACTTGGTCAAGGAAGAAATAAGGAAAGAAATTAAAGACTTTTTAGAATTTAATGATAATGAAGGCACAACATGGCCAAACTTATGGGACAAATGAAAGCAATGCTGAGAGGAAAACTCATAGCTCCGAGTGCCTCCAAAAAGAAACAGGAGAGAGCATACATCAGCAGCTTGACAGCACACATGAAAGCTCTAGAACAAGAAGAAGCAGATACACCCAGGAGGAGTAGAAGGCAGGAAATAATCAAATTCAGGGCTGAAATCAACCAAGTAGAAGAATCAACAAAACCAGGAGCTGCTTCTTTGAGAAAAATCAACAAGATAGATAAACCCTTAGCCAGACTAAACAGAGGGCAAGACACAGTGTCCAAATAAAATCAGAAATGAAAAGAGAGATATAACAACAGAAACTGAGGAAATCCAAAAAAATCATCAGATCCTACTACAAATGCCTATATATTCAACAAAACTGGAAAATCTGGATGACAAAGACAATTTTCTAGACAGATACCAGGTATCAAAGTTAAATCAGGATCAGATAAACCATCTAAACAGTTCCATAACTCCTAAAGAAATAGAAGCAGTCATTAAAAGTCTCCCAACCAAAATAAGCCCAAGACCAGATGGGTTTAGTGTTGAATTCTATCAGACCTTCATAGAAGACCTAATACCGATATTCTTCAAACTATTCCACAAAATAGAAACAGAAGGAACAATACCCAATTCATTCTATGAAGCCACAATTATGACTATATGCGTAAACCACACAAAGGCCCCACAAAGAAAGAGAACTTCAAACCAATTCCCCTACGAATATCAATGTCAAAATATTCAATAAGATTCATGCAAACTGAATCAAAAACACGTCAAAACAATCATCCATCATAATCAAGTTGGCTTCATCCCAGGGATGCAGGGATGGTTCAATATACAGAAATCCATCAATGAAACCCACTATATAAACAAACTCAAAGAAAAAAACCACATGATCATCTCATTAGATGACCTGGAGCTGGAGTTAAAGGAGCTTGTGCTCTGCCTGATATGGGTGCTGGAAGAAAAACTTGATTCTACTGCAAGAGCAGTAAGTGCTCTTAGCTATGGTGGCCTCATAGTTCATTCATGTGTGCACAGGTGTGTGTGCGTGCGTGTGGGTGTGGGTATATTGTGTGTGTGCATATTCATATGTATATGCATTTGACTTTATTATTTATTTTATGTCCTTAGCGTTTTGCCTGCACGTGAGTCTGTACACCACTGGCTTGTCTGACTCCCACAGGAGAGAGAGGAAAGCACTGGATCTCTGAAAATGGAGTCAGAGGTGGTTATGAGCTGCTGTGCGGGTGAGGGGAATTGAAACCAAATCCTTTGGAGAGCAGCAAGCGCTCTTAACCGATGAGCTGTCTCTCAGCCCCCAGTTCCTGGTGTTTTAAACATGATGTTCGGTGTTAAACATGAATAGGAAACCACTGACAAGAAGGTTCCCTCCCACTATGTCCTGATTTTCTTCCCCTTTCTTTGAAATAAAGCCACATTATGTAAGGGTAGTGATTCTGAGTATTCAGGGACCAGCATCCTGGTGGAGTCTGCCAGAACCGGTATTTACCAGCTCACACTGTAAAAGAAAGCCGAGCTCTTCTGGTGCAGTAAGTGGATAGATATGTGAGAGTCACAACAGGAAGTACGGATTGGGAAGTCAAAACCTATGGAGTCACCCATAGCTTTTACAGAGATTCTCAATAAAAGCTGGCCTTGTTTGGAATAGTCTATGCCTAAACTGTACCTAGGTTACTTTATATATCGCATGGTCACATTTCAGCACGGTCTTGATGGATCAATATATTTCTTATAAGCATAGACACAGCAAAATCCCACTTGGCTCCTCGCTCAGACAGCTTCCAACATAATGTTTGCTAGTTCTCTGTTGTGACCCAATTTGACGATTCACAATGGTGCGTCTACATAAAGCACCCGGTTTGTATCGCTGGTGGTTCCCTATTCTCAGAGCTGTGATCCTTGGTCCAGTTGCAACCCCCAGGCAAACGCTGGGTGCTATTGCAGGGATGCCGCTCTGGGCCCAGAGGACCCCCTTCAGAGCCGGCTTGCAACAGGAAGTGCTTCTAGGTCTTTCCGCTCACCTGCCCAGTGAATTACCAACAAGGCAAGACACCAGCTGTGAGAGGCAGACTGCTCGCTGGGAATGTGGAAGCACCTCGGATCAAAGCTCTGTAATTAAGCACAAGCTGTCCCTTTCAAGTTCTGAACCCTGGACAAAACGACTCTGCAGAGCTGTCACGAGAGGCAGAAATCAAGCCAAATGCAAGAAGGTGGGCGAGGAGGACTCTAGGCCAGTCTCGGCGAAGGTGAGGAGAGTACAAGCTGGAGCCCCGATTCAGACAGGATGCTGACCCAGCAGCCGCTCTCTGGGGATCAGCTTCCTCACGTCTACACTGTGGCTACTTCCTTCTTTTACAGACAGGCTATTAGGCTAAAAGTCAATAAAAGGGAGAAAGTGCTGAGTGATCACCTCACAACACTGAAAGATGGGAAGGGCTGGCTCTTTGCCCCAAATTCCTCACGCCCTGACAACCATCCAGTGGCATTCAATGAACCACGTGCTCATCCTCACCCAACTCCCCGCAACCCTTCCCCACCTCTATCCTTCCTCACTCTATCTTCCTCTACATCCTCCATTTCTCTCTCAATGGAAAAAGAAAACCTAACAGCCCCCAAGACCTGATACTTGCGACCAGGAGCAGGCTCCAATGAGAATGCAGACACAGGAACCATGAAGCTGTAGTCCTGCCCTGAAGATGTAAGGCCGACTATGCCAAGTCTGATCGATGTCAAGGATGGATGACAAAAGCCACTGGGTCTCCGAGACCCGAGTGACAATAGAAGAAGAAACTCGTAGGGGCTGGAGGGATGGCTCAGGGGTTTGGAGTGCCTGGCGCTTTTACAGTGGACACAGAGGTACGTCTCTCAGCACTCGGGTGACTCATAACTGCATGGAGCTCTGATCTGACGCCTTCCCCTGGCCTCTGCAGCTCAGTGGCACATGCACTTAGGCACACATATGCACATAAATTAAAAACAATAAGAATGATATTTAGTGAAGAGAGCTGAATTCCTAGCTAACCCCCTTGGTTCATGGGATGTAGACTCCAGACTCTTCTGCTCTCTAGTGATCCTTTAAAGATGTGGGGAAAGAACCATTAATTGGACATTGACTAGTTAGGGCCCAGGGCTGAATGTCATCACCCCGTGTCCTTGCAGGATGGGGGTCAAGCTTCCCATGCTGTCCTGGCTTCTCTGCCATGCAGCTCCTTACTACATTTTACTTAACTTCCAAACCAATTCGCTACCCAGAATCAATGGTGGAACCTCTTGTAGCGGTGCCCTTCAAACGTAACGCTTTGATTTTGAACCAGAAGACTCTGATTACTGTATCAGGAATAACTGAGTTTTTAGCACAAATTATTTTCTGTTTGAGTTAGAAGGAAAGTATAAATAAGCATTATTTCTGTGATTTCAACTACTCATCTTGTAGCAGGAAGGATATAGATATCTCCCCTTGACAGAAGTGAGGAAAATCTGTCTTTCCTAACAAAAATGTAGAACTCATTAGCAGATATATGTGAGGAAATCTCTAAATCAATCTCTCTCTCTGTCTCTCTGTCTCTCTGTCTCTCTCTCTGTCTCTCTCTGTCTCTCTCTCTCTCTGTGTGTGTGTGTGTGTCACTGTCTCTGTCTCTCTCTCTCTCTCTCTCTCTCTCTCTCTCACACACACACACACACACACACACACACACACACACACACACACACACACCTCTCCTTACTTCCCACCCTCTTGTAGTTTCAACTTTCTTGTAATGGGGGAAAATATCAGGCTGGACTAGTGAGATGGCTCAGCAATTAAGACTACTTGCTGCTCTCGAAGACTTTCTGGGTTTGGGCTGTAGTACCCATATGGTAGCTCACATTATTTGTAATTTTAGGCTTAGGAGATCCAGTGCTCAAATCTGGTGTCTGCCAGAACCAGACATGCATGTGATACACACGTTTGCAGGCACTTAGAGAAAATAAAATAAATTTAATAAACTCAATAAATAAAAATAAATCTATTAAGTGAGGAGAAAATAGCTTTGCATGATGAAATGAAAGTTCCTCCCTAATTTAAAATATATTTGATTTTTGTTTTTAAAAGTACAGATGTGGGGTTGGGGATTTAGCTCAGTGGTAGAGCGCTTGCCTAGGAAGCGCAAGGCCCTGGGTTCGGTCCCCAGCTCCGAAAAAAAAAGAATCAAAAAAAAAAAAAAAAAGTACAGATGTGTGTCTCAATTTAATCCCATTTTTGGTTGCTATGCCAAGTATCCCATCCTGGACAGAGATCTGGAAAGCCTGATGCCAACCAGTGTACATCAATGTGTATCCCAGCTTCCTCCCGTGATTGACGCCAACCTACACCCTGGGAATCCGGATTGGGTATTAGCACTGATGGTGACTTCTCTACTGGGAGAAGTGTTTCAGATTCTCTCAGCGTCTTAGAACACACACACACACACACACACACACACACACACACACACACCAGTGAACACCGTCAAGTGTTCTTTACAGAAACATTACATACCCTGAAACCGTTTACATCGTGCAATTCTTAAACCACTACTCCACAATTACCTATTTAAAATTCCCAGCAATGATTAAGCGGCTATGACCTCAGCTCCCCACCATCTTGCTAAACCATATTCTCTGTGGAGTGCACACTGATGTCTCAGGCTCCAGAGTGGGGAGCTGACATCACTCTGGGTTAGTAATTTCTTCCTTTTTAAATCCAGCCTCAGCACCAGCGTGCAACCATGACAACCCAGCGTGAGTAAGCGTCCTCCCTCAGACTGTGACTTAAAGTCCGACTTCCATCAAGATTAAATAAGGAGAAAAGAAAGAGAGAAAACAAAAGGGGAGCTTGGGTGGTGAAGAGGATGACGTCGAGACTCCTCCGAGCCTGAGCCCTGTGCTCTTTGTTCTTGGTCATAGATGAGTGTACCTATGACATCTTCTCTGACGGGTACATGTAGGTCATGCTGCTCTCAGATGCATCCTGACGTGTGGAGCCATCTGCTTCCCCTGCTTCTGAAACGGCATCCCAGTGTTTACCCCCATCAGGGACCCTGCACTTCTACTCAGAGATGAACCACAGACTTCAAACCCGAGGTCATTTTGCAGAAACATATGCCTCACAAAAGTTCCACCCCTGACCCACACCCCACCACCTCTGTACCACCTTTGCCCTCCAAGGAGTCCCCAGTGTCCAGGTCTTCATTCTCCCTTTCCCTAAAGCTATCCAAAGATGCTATCCTGGTATCATTAGGGTGCCCTTCCATCTCTAGGGGAGTACCCCATGTTAGTTTGCCTTAATTTATTTCCTTTCTGTGAGATATGAGCCACTTCGTGTGCAACACAGAGCCCAGAGAGAAGCTCCGAGACTCAAAAACTTGGCCACTTGTTAACGCTCCAAGAGAGTGGCAGTTTCACTGTGAGGTGGGTGAGGAACAGAGCAAAGAGAAACTGAAGCAGGGTTCACAGGCAGCTTCCCCCAGCCAACAGGCCCAGCTCCAGTACAGACATTTTGTTTTACTCAAGAGGTTTCCTTACTCTGAGGGTTTTTTGAGTTCCTTTCCCTTTATAGTTTGGATCTTATGTGTCTCCTAAACGCTCAAATGCTGAAGCCTTGGGTCCTAGCCTGTGGCTACAGAGAGGCGGTGGTCCATTAAAAGCTGAACCTAGAGAGAGGGAGTTAGGTCGATGGGGCTGTGCTTTACCCTTGAAGTAGGAGACACTGGGACCCAGGGTGTCTCCCTTTTGTGTCTTCCTCTCTCCTCCTTTCCTCTCTCGTTCTTCCTGGGTGTCACGAGATGACCAGTTGAGTTCTCCCCTCCATCTTCCCTCCTCTCCTCTTCCCCTCTCCTTCGTCCGTGTGGTAATCTGAGTGTCTTTACTCCCACACGTATGTTGTGTGTCAGTGATGTCAGGGCTGCCACAGCCCAAACACAACGGCCACAATGGGCCATGGACCGAAGCCGTGAGCCAAGGCAACCTTTTCTCTTCATCCTCTGTGTGCCTCAGGTCCTTTGTCACAGAACTGGAAAGGTGACATCTCAGATACTTTACACAGTGTCTGTGAGTGGGCAGGCACGGATCGAGCCAACTTACCGAGCTCAGTAGTTCTCTGTGTGGCTGTAAGAGTGGGTCGCCTCCTCCATGGCGCTGAAACCCGTAAATCACACAGAATGGCATGTTTCCAGCCCAGCATGCTGAGTGCTGGGCCTCGCCAAACATATCAAGGGGGTTTGTTTTTGCCAGGAAGGCTGGTGGCTACCGCAGTGACTCACACCTTTAAAAGCCCGGCCGTCTATTTTCATAGTCTGGAGACCACTAACCTGCCAACCTTGTAGTTTACACCGCTGGAGAACAAGCCGACATCTCTCCTCGGCGGGCTGACCCTTCTTCTCACCCAGGAGGACAGAAGCCAGTGGCTCGTATCTGTCAGGGAACAAGCACAAGAATAAATGACCATCGAGAAGGCGATCAGATTCAACAGGGCTGGCTAATCACACCATTTCTCTGATTATTTTATTTTGTCTGAAAGTCCTTAAATATCTCATCGACTAGGTACATACCAGCCAATGAATATCCCCTACCTTCTACAGAGAAAATTATCCTTAAAATGAGCTAACCATAGTTTCAATTTCTATATAGCGCTGTCACACGATGACACAAACCACTTATTCATAGAAAATTGGAAGAGAATAAAAATTAATTAGCTACCATTTAAATATTTGGCTTGGCCTTGTATAAAGAAACCACCTTAAAAAAAAAATAAAAGAAATCCAAGCATCTCTTAAATTACTACTTGAAGAAAGATTCAGATAATTTTCAGTAAAGAAATAAAAAACAGTTACAATTCTTATTTCAAGGGAGATAGAATAGCTTTCACCCTATATATTGAGCATTTTAAATTCTTAAGGGACATTTTTATTTTTAGATGTTATCACTGAGTCTTTGAGCCCCACTCATTACCTGAGACTTAGAGCTGTAGAGTGGTTTCCCGTAGCTTTTTCAAACATTTAAAAAGTTATATCGGCCATTAAATTTATCTAAATACTTTGTACTGAAGTTATGTAACTGGACACAGAAGCAAAATGGCACTGAAGGAAGGGGTAGGGGAACGGAAGAGAGGCCCAAAGATCCCACAGTATGTCTACATCCCACAGTGTGTCTACTGCACCCGACCCTCATGGTTCTCGTGGGCAATAAGCATTGCAAGGTCATGGAGGCTCAATACAGAAATCTAAGTCAGATATTTTCAGCTGGTATTTGTACACCACTTCAATGTTTCATCTAAAATGTGCTGCAGAAAAATTGACGAATACTACAGCAAGCTTTTCGTTCCTGTCACCCACCCAGTTTCAGGGTAGCAAAGACCTGGTGACACCTCCAAGGTGGGCGGGTGGCCTGGGATACTTGAGAAGAAGGTTCAGCTTCTACGAGAAAACCTATTCCTAGTGTGACACTGGGAATAACACAGGAGCATGGTGCTGAGGGATGACTGAGCGGGAGTGAAAGCCGAGCCACTTCACTGCAGGGCCAGCCTCTCCCTCGATATCTGCTAAAGTGCACCTGAGTCCCAGAAGCCCAACCCAGAGAGTCCCGGAGCAGAAAAGAGAGACCATGAGCCACAGAAGCCCAACAAGGACTATCATCAACGACGGTCACAGGTGGGAGGAGGGCCTCAGTCTGCTGACCGCTGGGTGACTGTGCCCCTTTAACAGAAAAGCAGACTCTGTATTAAAAGGAGAACAGCAAAGCCCAGGGGAAGACACACACATCCCACTCCATTTTGGAACTCTACTCATTGCAACCCGGAAGGCAATGGCTAACCATTCAAGTGACTACATTTGGTGTTAACGAGTCGGAATGGACAGCCCTGAACTCCCTGCTTTCCTCGTCTTAGATTATTCTTCTGACATTCAGAAGTCATCCGAGACAGGGAGGTGAGGCCTGTTCTCCTGTGATTTAAACAGGCTGTGCCTCTCACAGCTTGAGTGTCACCTAGGATGGCGTCTCCTGGACGGAAGACATGATCACGTGGTTTCTGTGAGTCGGGTGCGCCTTCCTGAGGCCGACAGTGTACCTACAGCTGTCATTGGTCCAGGGCACGGGAGCCTCGGGCAACACTGGTGTCCATGCGCCTGCTCTGTGGCTCTCAGGCAGGCCGACTCTATCTCCTGAGGACTCCATGTGGCTCTCTTGCGCTCTCTATCGGAAGTCAGCTGACCACAAATAAGCGACAACTTCCTGTTTAGCCTGCTCTCTCCGGCTCTCTGCATCTCCCTGGTTTGGGACAAGGGGACTATTGCGACTTCACGCCATGCCATTGCAAGCCCTAAGGATCATCATTCAGGCTCAAAGGATCTACGCCCCATTATACACTGAAGAGAAAGAGCCCCAGAACCCTGAGTGACCAGCTGCAGCTCTTCTCCAGGAACACGCACAAGGCTGGAGTGGCCCTAAGGAAGGAGGCAACAAGCCAGGCTCCAGAGAGGAGCTTAGAAGGTGTCAGAGCGGGTAAGGATAGAGTGGCCTGCAGGTGACCGGTAGGACTTGGCTTTGAGAGTCTGTGAGCAAGGTGCATGCAAAGGGAGCCAGCACATCTGACTCTGGAAGCATCAGCGGGACTGGGAGGCGGTGGGGTCTGAGCAAAGATCAGGCCAAGAAACGGACTCGTGAGGTGGGTAGAGCAGGGGATGCTGGGAAGTCCAATCAGTTTCATGGACTCACAGGAAAGCCTTGGGGTGACTGTGTAACGGAGAGCAAAAGGGGAGTTAGGTGGGGTGTGGCCTGAGGCACGGAATGTTCCTTTCCTCTCTGCTGCCAGGTGATTATCTGTGCCTGGTTGACCTGAGGACAGGGCAGAGCAGGAACGGTGGTTTAGGAAACCGAGTCACTTGTGTTACAGTGCTTTACGCTCAGGGCTCCCACGAGTCTAACACCTGAAGGTGCATTGGAGGATGCACGATCCTTCCTTTGTGTACAGCGTGTCTCTGTCTACCCCTGACATCCTTCCCTTCTTGATGCCCACTTCTCACATCACCTGTCTACAATAAGAGCAGGTTTCTCCAGGCTCCTGAGAGCCTCTCTCGCGTGGGCACCAGCGATGCTGTGCCTCCCCCACAACCAGAAACCAAGCACACATCTCCCGTCAGGTCTCGGCACCATGGATGTGATAGAATAAAACCAGAGACTAAACCACCAACCAGAGAGTACACATGGAGGGATCCATGGCTCCAGGTCCATATGTAGCAGAGGATGGCCTTATCTGACGTCAATGGGAGGGGAGGCCCTTGGTCTTGTGAAGGCTGGATGACCCAGTGTAGGAGGATGTTAGAGCAGTGAGGTGGGAGTGGGTAGAGGAGCACCCTCACAGAAGCAAAGGGGTGGGGGGATAGGGATGATGGGATGGGGGACTGTGGAGGGGTAACCAGGAAGGGCGATATCATTTGAAATGTAAACAAATAAAATAATTCAAAACAAAACAATAACAACAAAAAAACCCCAGAAACCCAGTGTCATTCAGAATCCCAAGTTTGAAAGACTCCACAATGGGGTCTCTTTGAGGTCTCTGTGTTTTAAGAGGGATGGATGGAAGTTTAGACGCAGAGAAAACCCAACGCCATGTGAGGTCCCAAGAAGGACTCCGGAGGACACAAGCAAGCACTTCTCTCTTGTGGGCCAGTGTCCCTTTCAGTGTAAAGGACAACACTGACGTCCTATTTCATAGAGCTGGGGGTTTGTTTTTCAATCCAGATTAACACAGAGGTATTAAAACAACAACCTTCAAAGGAAATGAGGAGGTAACAGGATCGTTTTCTTAGGAAAATACAAGCTAAGTAAATTAAGCTGTCTTTTCTAACCCCCAAGTGTTCCTGTGGATTTGTTTCTGTTTATTGAATATTGACATTTCCTTTTACTCTCAAAGAAAGTTCTGTTGTAAAAGTGAAAGTTCTGCGCTTTTTTGGCTCCTGTAACCCCTTAACATTTTAATTATCTCAATAAATATTTATTGAGCATCTATTATGAGCAGGCAGTCCTGCCAAGAAACGTCTAGATCAGCATCGGGGCGGGGCCGTGATCCGCTTTCTCTGCCTGTACTCAACTGTGAAGCCTGGCTTTCCTGGATGAGGATTATGTTTCAGGAAAGAAGTGTTTTTCTTATTTTGGGAGCTTAAGAAATGCATCAGTTTATGGCCGTTGTGAACACGGAAATAATGCTTGAGTAACACTAGTTCCTGTCTCACCTACACCCCAGTAACAGACGTGACGAAGGGAGGGGCACGGGAATGGAAGAAAGATTGTCCTTGGAACGCTGCGGAAGGCTGGAGGGCTGGCACGACAGGGAAGGAGTGTGCTGGTTAGCTGGTTGTGTGCTGGTGACACAAGCTAGTGTCACCTGGGAAGAGGGAACCCCGACTAGTTCCCTGTAAGCAAATCTGTGGAACGTCTTTTTAAATTAGTGATTGACGTGGGTGAGCTCAGCCCACTGTGGGTAGGACTACCACTAGACAGGAGGTGCCAGGGTGTGTTGAACAGTGATCTTCCACAGCTTCTGCCTTAGTTCCTGCTTCGGGGTTTCCCACCCCTGACTGCCTTCCATGGCCTCTGCCTCAGTTCCTGCTTCGGGGTTTCCCACCCTGACTGCTGTTGGTGGTGGGCTAGATATGGAACTGTAGGCTGAAATAAAGCCTTTCCTCCCTAGGGAGGGACGTCACGGCACTTATTTGCCTCCGCAGTGGATTATAACTGATGCGGTAATGGAAAGGAATACGGGGAGGAAGAGTCTGGAACTTCCTGTGCTCTGCCGAGCTCTGCACCCGGTGTTGCGCGTCACCTTGGAGAACTATCTGTGGTATCTGGGGAGATCTTGGCTGAAGGGGAAGGAAGGAAGGTGGGGTTCTATGAGCCCTGATACGGATAAAACACACAAGTCTGTGGGCTACACGGAGGTGAAAGTTTGGAGTGTTCTGTTTTCCAAAAGCAAGAACATTAACAGAGCTTACATTCAGCGTGCCTAGACGCCTCCAGTGCCTACATTTTCTCATTTTTATTTATCTGCATTTTAAAAGTGCTAGAGTCCATCCCTTGAGGATTTCCCCAGGGTCACAGTATGGCCACTTTATTACACACCATAGGTATCCCAAAGTGGCTGGCTGGCCCTGGTTTATGAAGGCTTCATTTGGCTCCCTCCGAGGACTTGCCTGGATGCTGGCTTTGCTCCCGTGTTCTTGCTCGCAGTAAACACTGCACAGGTGCGGAGGGTGATTTTCTAGCTCCTTCCCAGCAGTCACAGGGCTGAGCACAGCTGCCTAGCAACAGATTTGCCGTGCACCATGAAAACAACAGAGAGGAGGATGGGAGGGGGTGCAGGTGGGCTTGAATATTGCCGCACGGAGAGTGGGGGGGTTAAATCGAGAGCTGGGGCTGGCATCAACTATTTCCACGGAAGAGGAAGGATGTGAAAACAGAGATGGAGTTGTACCAGCGTCCCCCACCCCCAACAGTGCCCTCCTGCCTCCCCTCTTTCCCATTGCTAGGGTGAACCACCCAGCCTGCCACATGCCAGCTCTGACTGGCTCTCTGTGACCAGTACATCCTGACATCTACACAAGGGCTCCCTGCACCCAGATGAGTCAGTTCTCCTTGTGTCCCCATTTTAACTCCTGTACTTCCTGTGGCCTCGTTGTGTCTGCAGCAACTGAATTTCTGGGTCTCCTCTCAGCCCAGGGCCCTGTACGCCTTCTGTATTCACAGGAAGGTCAGCAGAGATAAAAATTCCCACTACCCGTGAGGCTCTTGGAGTGCTAGGCATAAATTTGGCCTTATGTTTACTTTTACCTTGATTGAGATCCACCTGAGTCCTATCCACCCTCAGCCCCAGGGAGTGTGGAGCTCCATCAAGAAAGAGAAAAGAAATCTGTGTCGGGAAGATGGTAAGCCCTCTTCTACCTTAGAAGCAAGTGGTGTCTTCAGGTAGAAGCATGAATACATTTTTCTTTCCCTGAATGTCATCCCATGCACTTCTGCCTCATGAACACTGGGGTCCTAGCAGAGGCCGTGGAGTGTGTGAACAGGATCCCCAGACACTCGGAAGAACGAGCTTCTAACAAAACCACAGGCTGTGTGGTGGGCCTGGGAGATTGCCACAGGCAGGCACTTCTCCACCTTCAGCATGCAAATCCCCGGAGTTGAAATGGAGCAGGGAGGGAGGGATGCAGGGATTGGGGACGGTAAGACTGGTGGAGTGACTGTGGAGTCCAGGATCCCTCTCAGGCTTTGCAAGTCCTCGTGGGTCCTCGTGTGAGTCTTCACCATCTGAGGATGCTATAGAGAGGTGCAGGACAAGAGGCAGGTTCCGGCAGAACCACCTACTGAATCCGCTTGTGGTCCTTGACTAAACTAAGCGCAGATCCTGCTCAGCAGGGTGGTGGGAGAAGACAGAACTCACACCTTTCAGCTTTGTGCTTGGAAGGATAGAGACAACCAGTGAAAAGAATACTGCATAAATGGAAAATATTAATGAAACATTAATGCCATATCTCCGTGCTCTTCCCGCAAGTTCCAAGTGGGGAGATCAAAGCCCCTAGTGGCAGAGAATGCTCTGTCATTAACCCAGTGCAAGCCTGGTTGTGTGCTAAGCATTCCTTAAATGACACACGACTTTGGGGATGAGGTCTGGCCATACTCGTTCCTGCTGTCAGAAGCCCAGAGGGGTTGAAAGGTATTTTCTGCATCTCACAGGACATGCACAGGACCAAATCGTCTCTCAGCTCCCGTCAGTGTGCACTGTCAGGGTCTCTTCCCCAGGTGCCGTTGTTCAGGTACTGACCCCTGATCTGTACACAAGTGAGGCATGCAAAGATGCACACGACTGGCCACGAGCTACGCACGCCCATGTCCATTCTGGCCATCGCTATGCCCACTGAATCTTGTTCCAACCCCCATGGCGAGATGCCTGACCATACAACTTTTTTTTTTTTTTTTGTTCTTTTTTTCGGAGCTGGGGACCGAACCCAGGGCCTTGCGCTTCCTAGGTAAGCGCATACAACTTTAACCTTATCCTGTGTATGCATGGACACCGTGGAACCAAACCCAGGGCCTCTTACGCCGCACGCATGGGGACTGAATAGTTAGGGACGGTGCTGTTATATTTCAGACAGTGAAACAGGAAATGCTCTTACGCACACAGTGAGCGGCTTTAGACCATCTGCCACCCGTTTCCATGGTGACACTCTTAAGCTCTGAGCCGGAGCCGTTCTCGCCCTGTTATCTCGGTTGCGTGATACAACAACGTTCGACTCGTCCAGAAATGAATGAAGGACTGGGCTAGATGCCTCAGTTGGCAAAGCAGAGGTGCCTGAGGCCAAGCCTAAAGACCTGAGTTCAATGCCTTGGTTCCACACAGAGGAAGAAGAGAACCAATTCCCACAACTTGTCCTCTGGCCTCCGTGTGTATGTACACACACACACACACACACACACACACACACACACACACACACACACCCCATAAATAAATGAGTGAATATAAAACATTTGAAATGTTCACTGATAAAGGAAATGTAAAAAGAAAGGAGGAGGGAAGGAAGAAAGGAGAAAGGTAGGAAAGAAAGGAGGAGTGAGGGAGGGAAGGAAGGAGAGAATGAAGGAAGGAGGGAGGGAAGAAAGGAGGGACTAGAGAGGGAGGGAGGGAGAGAGGGAAAGAAAAGGAGGGAGGGAAGAAGGAAGGAAAAGACAGAGGGAAGGAAGGAGGGAGGAGAGAGGGAGGGAGAGAGGGAGGGAGAGAGGGAGGGAGAGAGGGAGAGAAAAGGAGGGAGGGAAGAAGGAAGGAGAGAAGGAGGGGGAATAGAAGAAAAAAGAAAGGGAGAGAGGAAGAGAGGGAAGGAGAGAGGGAAGGAGGAAGAAAGGGAGAGAGAGGAGGAGGGAGGGAAAGAATGAGAAAGGCACAGATGAGATATATCGCTCGGTTCATGACTGCAGCAGCCTTGCAACATGCAAGGTTTGTCTCAGCCAGGTCTGCCCCTGCCCCTGAGGCAGCCGTGGGGTACTCATCCTCCACTCCACCCCTGGACTTCAGGCTGAGGGAGTGTCTACAGCCTGCCTCTCTCTGGATCGTATGATGGCGCAGAATTCCGACCACTGCTCTGTAGCCAGCAGTGCTTTCCAGGGGAAGCTGAGCACAGCCAGTTCTGTGCACTCAGTCCCACAGCTTTATTTCTTCATCCTCTGTGCATTTTGTGACTTGCTGGCTGAGCCATAGCTTGTATGTGTCAGGTACAAGAACAGCCTGTCTAGTTGAGCTGAAAAGAACAGATGTTCTCTTGTTGAAGCCCGGATGAGAGATCTCTTGAAGCTCTGCAGTTTAGATGCAATTACCCCATTCCTAAGACAATTTGCTCCTTGCTCTAATATTCGCCAGGGCCGCTCTGACCTGCTTCTGAGCAGGAACAGGAAGCTCACGCAGGTACACTGGCTTACAGGATATTTGTTACTTTGCTGTTTTCTCCCTCTACAGACCAGATAGGGATGCTCTTGAAAATGGCTGAAAAGTTTTGTGGCGACAGGTGGCTAATGCAAAAATTACATAATGCAAAGACGCATACGACCGGCACTGTCACATTCAGTTAGGAAACCATTAAGAAGTTCAGTGCGAAATAATGTTTATGTTTTTTTCTTTATTTTCAGAGCCAGCTGGCATGGAGATCGAAGATAAGGGGATCAGCTCTCACTATTTCGAATGCAAAACACACACATGCACGCATGGACATTCACGCTGCATGCAAGGGCTGAATGGAGACTGTGGCTTCCGTTCGTTAACTGAACTATGCTCATCGTAGAAACTACTGATTTTAAGAAGCACATAGCACATACTTACAAAGTAAAACCCAACGTTTATCCTGTGAGGCCC
Source organism: Rattus rattus (assembly GCF_011064425.1). NCBI lineage: Eukaryota > Metazoa > Chordata > Mammalia > Rodentia > Muridae > Rattus > Rattus rattus. The sequence goes on from NC_046166.1 coordinate 73,341,407, forward strand.
TAAGTATTAGAGACACGGCATCTTGGTATCTTAAAAGACAATTTTCATTTTGAGACATAATAGTATGAGAAAGTGAGGTCTAAATTTCCTTCCCTGGGACCCTTCAGCTACCAAAGATTGCTTTGCCCTCACGTAGCAGTAGTGAGAGATCTTCAACCGCCTTAAGGATGTTTGTGTTTTGTCAGGAAATAGCATATCACAGTCAACGTGGTCCCTTGATTATTTGTTCTTAGGGCTGGGGAGAAAGGTCTAAAGGACAAAAGCTGGTGACATTTCAAACACCTTAGGGATGTAACTGTGTCACTACTCACAGATGAAAATACCTGGAGGGGAGGGTTCTGTGTACACGTGTGTTTGTGAGTGTGCAGCTGGTGCACGTGCTTGTTCACATGTGAGGGAAGACCAGAGGAGACCAAGGCCATCGGTTTTCCCCACCTGATACAGGGCCTCTCACTGAAGTTTACAATAGGTCAGGCTGACTGGTGGGCAAGCCCCTGGCCAGGCTGACTATGGGGCAACCCCTGGCCAAGCTGACTAATGGGCAAGCCCCTGGCCAGGCTGACTAGTGGGCAAGCCCCTGGGGTCCTTTCCACCTCTCCAATGCCTGGATTACTAATGCATGGAGCTTTTCAGCTGAAAGCTGGGTCTCTGGGGTCCCTCCGGTGTTAAGGAGCACTGTGAAGATGTGAGTTTGATTGCTTTTGACTAGTCCTGTGGAGGTGTGAGTTTGATTGCTTTCGACTAGGTCCTTTCACAGATCTTTTGCAGAGAACTTGACCTGTGGGAAACCTATGAAGGTCAAGTAAGCCCTGTCCACAGCAATGCATGTGACATCCTCCCTGGGCAGGGCCAATAAATTCTGTCATCAGCAAATAAAACCCTTTATAAGTTAAATTTTCATTTGAACTGGCGTAAACATCTTAGGTGTCTCCCCCTTTACAAAAATGTTAGGATGTATTTCTAACCCACTCCTATGTCAGTCATGATTCTACCTGGTTGAAATCACACCTTAGCGGATCAGCCTGTGGGAACTGGGAGCCAGCAAGGGGGGTGGGGTGGGGATCCTGAGCATGCAGTCAGACAACACCATTGAGGTTCTCCTGTCAGAACACCCTACTGCTACAGCCAGTAAGCTTCTCTATCCTTCATCAAAATACCCCAGATCTACAGAGCAGAGAACCTTTCTTTCCTAAGTCAAGATAGTAACAGCATTCCAGGGTCCACCATCACACTGTTCTGCCCCCATAAAACTTGGTGTCTCTGTCACCCATGTCTTCTTCCAGAACACCTCCCGGTTCTTAACTTTTCCTTCTTCTCTTCCTCTTAAATTCCTCCTCTCATAGGCGCCATCCCTGCTTTCCCGTACTATAGGTATATATATATATATTCACATTAGCCAGGGTTCTTGACACTGTGACAAAGTATCTGGCACAAACAGCATTCAGGACGAAGGACACTTGTCAATGCCTGGCTTTGGAGGCTCAGTTCATGGTTGCTTGGCCCCACAGGCTTGGGCAGAATATATGGCAGCAGATGTGTGCTGTCACACAGCCAGGAAGCCAGTGAGAGGTGACCCAGGAAGGGGTCAGGGCAAGATAAACCCCACAAAGACATTCCCCATTGAGCCACTTCCTCTGCCTCGCTCCCACCTCCTAGCACTTGCAGATCCTGCCAAAATCCTGTCACTCGCTGGACACCAAACGATCAACACAGGAGCCTTTAGGAGGACGGTGCATTTCCCGTCTGGGTCAGTGTGTTTCAGCCTCTGCCTTCTTGATTCTCCTTCCGTCTTTCCTCAGCACCTCAGAACACACTCCAGGCTAAAGTAGCCACATAAAATCTCAGGCCGTCACTCATCACTCAAAGTTAAAGCGACCACCTAAACCCTCAGGACTTGATGCGTGCGCATGGCAAACTTGATGGGCGTTTCTCATACTCTTCCTGATACTGAGAAAGCCAAGTTAGATCTCAAAACCACCAAGTCACATAGCCCTGGTTTCCCATACATCCTGGTGCCGGACTCCACTCTACCACATCCGCCTTCTACTTTCTCCCCTACTCGGAAATTGATTAGTCTCTCAAGTCTACATCGCCAGCCTGATCCATCGCTGCCTCTTCTGTACCGACAGCAGTATTGGTCATGTTTAGGAAAATAACAAAGCAGTGATGGCAGTTCCAAACTTTCAGGTCTTAGGAGATCACTGGGGTAAGGCTCAGGCAAGAAATGGAAGACCTTTAAAAAGGACGTGGAGGAGAAGAATCTCAATAGTGTTACACGCGGCTTGGTTTTATTTATGACTGCTGCTATTCTGGAGGCTAAATGCCTCAGTGAATTACGTTGAGGAAGTATTCCGGCGGTGTCACGTGACGGCTTCGTGTGCTCCATGTCCCGGTCAGTTTTGTTGTCAACTTGACACAAGTGAGAGTAATTTGGGGAGAGAGAACCTCAAGTTGAGAAAATGCTCCCACCATGTTGGCCTGTGGGCAAACCCTAATGTGCATTTTTTTGATTAATGATTGATCTGGGAGGGCACGGCTCATTGTGGGTGGTCCTAGGGTGTGCAAGGAAACAGGCTGACCAAGCGACCGGGACAGAACCCAGTGCGGAGTGAAGTTCTACGGCTTCTACTTCTTTTCCTGCCTCAGATTCCTGTCTTGAGTTCTTGCCCTGACTTCCTTCGCTGATGGACTGTGGGGTGTAAAGGTGAAATAAACCCTTTCTTCCTCAAGTTGCTTCTGCTTATGGCATTTTTATCACAGCAATAGGAACCCTAACAAAAACATTAGAGAAATGAATTCTGTGTGAGCACGATCAAGACGCATCTATGTCTTGGTATTGTCTGAAACATGAATCATTGCTAGTATGCAATTTTATACAATTTCCCTGATTACTGACATTAAATGCCAGTGCTGTATAACAAAGGTCAGAGGGGCTTTGTCTTAATAGTGGTTTTCTGAGCATTATTGCTGACCTGATAAGTATTGGACAATTGTGGCAGGCAATTTTCTCTGTTAAGATTTCAGAGTCATACATAAGAAACCCTAGTGACAGCCTTCCTCTGAGGTATCCCCAGGCCTCAGGAAATGGTCCTACACCACTGTATGTGCAGGCAGCACCAAGTGGATTGCAGGATGATTTTTTTTTTTTTAAGAACATTAACCTGGAAAGGAAAAGCATTGTGAGTGGTACTGGGGAGAAACCGGATGGGAGAGAGTGGAGTGGGCTTGTTCAAGTACCATGTGACGTCTGTGTATGATATTCTCAAGCAATAAAAGTTTTTAGTAAAAGAACAGTGTCCCACTTTATTTATTTATACATTCTGAAAGTCCTTAAGACATTTTAACATCTCGGAGTTCCCTGAGCTGAAACAGTGCATCCCGTCAGTAAGGGAAGAGAAATTTCCCTGTCATTAAATTCTGTTGTGAACAACACAGGTGGGACATTTTTGAGCCAAGGCACTCTGCTAGGGAGATTTGGGGAGGGACTCAGAATGCTTAGGATTCTGTTCAGACCTTTGCATAGAAGGATACAATTCTGACCATTTTGTGACTGAAACCCTCAACCCGGATTTCTCCAAGAATAGGCTGAGAGTTACGGCTTCCTGAACAATGTCTAGTCTGTTTACTTTTAACTTAATTAAAACCCGCACACATTTAAACAAATCCCGTGCTTGCCTCTACTTCCTATCCAAAGCCCATGTCGAACATTGTCGCTTTATAAAATACCAGCTGCTCTGTGTTAATTTTTATATAGAGACATAAATCTGTCTAGAAAAAGCTAGTGTATATAATCTGGATAATCAGAGCAGAGTAGTGAATTAGCCACACTCCCAAAAACTTCCTCAATGCAAATGTTCCAACAAAGATCCGGCGAAGGGAGGACTTGTGTAAGATTAGGTTTCAGGGGCTTAGAGGATAGCCCAGGATCGATGAAGATGAACAGGTAACGTCCATTCAGTGAGAAACAGACAACACTGGGATGGGCCTGTGGTCATCAAGATGAGCCTCTGTATTAATTAATATATCCCTGTTGTGAACAAATACCTAACAATACACTACTTGAGGAAGCGAGGGTTTATTTGGGCCCATAGTTCAGAGGCAGTTTGGAGGCAGGCTCTCTATCAGGCCCTGAACCAAAGGCATAGGTTACATTGTATCCACAGTTAGGGAGGGAGGGGTGTGTGTGTGTGTGTGTGTGTGTGTGTGTGTGTGTGTGTGTGTGTGTGTGTGTGTGGGGGGGGGGAGGGGGGGGAGTGGGGGATGGTGGTGGTGGGGGGTGGGGTGGTGGTGGTGGTGGTACTTATCTGGCTTTCTCTTTTTCTCATTTTGTTCAAGTATACGACCCCAGCCCACAGGAGGTGCTACCTATATTCAGGGAGTCCACATGCTCAGTTAAACTTACCTGGAAATACCTTCGTAAGTTGCCAAGGTGTGTCTCCTACACCAAACACAGCCAAGCTCACACTCCCTATCCTTCACAACCTACAACTAAGTAAAACAAGCTGGGCGGTGTCCCTCAAGATGATGAAGGACGCCAGTCCCTGAAGCCAGTGATCTAGAGACACAAAACAAGGAAGTTCAGTCCAAATGCTGTCTTAGCTTGCACCATGGGAGATTTTTCAGCCTTCCTTCTGGAGAGGGGAGGAGAGGCCAATTAGATCCTCACGGTATTTCCAAAATGGAGAGATCCAAGTGAGGGAGAGGAGAGAGAGAGAGAGAGAGAGAGAGAGAGAGAGAGAGAGAGAGAGAGAGAAACAGTGAAGCTCCAGGTGTTTTCTATAACTAAGCTCTATAAGACCTGGGGAAACAGAAGAGTAGAATCAAGCTTACTGAAAACTTTCCTAACCTCTGAAACTCTGTCCCAAATACACATCCCCAGAGAGACACCAAACCACAACATTCAAACCACTGAGAAGATCATCCACTAACACTGGCCCAGAAGCAGCGTAGATAAGGAAGTTCCTAAGGAATTTCCTGCAAAGAATGGAAACCACACTAAACGATGAAGAGTTAATAAACGACCAAGCTTGAGTTATGGAAGTGAAAACTAAAACTGAGAGAGAGAGAAAAAAAAGCCCAGATTGCTTTAGTTCAGAGACGGGAAGTCTACTTGAGGGCAGACACAGCTGCAAAGCAAGTGATCAGAGCACCCACTGCTCAGGGACAGTTGCATGGGATGCCATGAGTGATGCTGCAATTCCAAGGAGAGTACGGAAGGGAGGAAGGAAAATCTAGCCGACAGTTATTAATACGACTTCTTTGAACCTGTAAGACCCCCGCACTCAAAGGTCTAAAGAGCCAAGCGTGCGGGACCCAGAGAGAACCTCACTCAAAGGCATCAGAAGCGAGCTACTCGGGCAGATAAAGAGAAAACCGTCTTTGAAGCACATAGAACCCAAAAGACCCGTTGTGTGCAGAAGAGGCAAGTCACGGAGCACAGCCGATTCTCTTCTTGGGAAAAGGCAAGGGTGAAGATGAACACCTTAAAAATACCAGAGGGGAAATGGCAGCCTTCAGTGGCTAACTCTGTGAGATTATCTGTTCAAACTGAAGGTGAGTCTGAACAACTGGCTTCAGCTGTGGCCTCTGGAGGCTGGGGTCACCCAGGGCCACCTACCAGGGCACACCTACTGAGTTCTTGGCGGAGCATAGACTCTGACAAACCTCTGGGACTTGGGCTGTGACACTGCTGGTCTAACAAACACACTATACAAACAAGTAAACTAAAGTGCACGGGCAGCTTGAAGCTGAGCCCATGAATTCATTAGGAAAAGAAAACCACTGAGTGATTTTCTAACCTTCCTCCCTTTGCCGACCTCACTAGGGGCAGCCTGTTCCCAGGTCTATCCTGTCTTCCAGCCTGCAGAATGGGAGTCCCCACCCCATTCTCGGGGTCCTACCTTACCTGCATCTGTCCGTGCGGTCATGTTGCAGATTGACAGGGAAAGGGGACATCACTGACCCTGGCCCCAGCCTGTGTGACCACTACCTCTGCTGAGAGAAGGGTTGCACTGCAGAACAGGACTCGGCATCTATAGACCCTTACTACAGAACTTTCTGTGGGGTGTGTGACAGTTCCACAGCAGGACACGGCAGCTTTGGGTCCTGATCCTTGAGCCTGAAGCAGAGGCTTGTTGAGAACGTGTTCCTTTTACCCAAGTGTCTACACCTGAGTCACTGCTGCTCCAAATCCTGGACACAGGATACTGGGGCACTGGTGAACTGACCCTCATCTCTGTGCTCTTTCATCAAGTTGGGGAAACTTCTGCATTGAAACGTAGGTTGAAACAGACCAACATTGCTAGCCAGAAGCCCGCTTTATGACAGAAGACACAGGGCTAAAACAAACCCACAGAGAGCAGGAAGGAGTTACTTGAGTTTGAGAGGTTAATGTCATGGCCGTGAAGAGTTATTTGACAGGAAACAGTAGAGATAACATCAGGGACCCTTGCTGGATGGCAAAGAAGCAAAAACCAGGTCATTACTGACAGAGGTGCTTAGAAGCTGATTGGCCGAGGCCTAATGACTCTTCCCTTAGGCTCACAGGGCCCTAAGGCAGGGTGAGCACCACTGTTTGTCTGTCTCCCCTATGTTGAGTACCTTCCTTATTTTGGAATGTAGGCATGGTACCTACCCAGGGAGCCTGTCTAATCTGGTTTATCCTCCTTCAAGCTGAAGGCACACAGAGAGCTCACTTGCCCCCTCCTGTCAGTCTGGATTGTGGGAAGAGCAAAACCACCCTGGGCAAAACAAAACCACCCCAGATGAGATGTACAGGAGTGGGAGGCTGCACAGTAGAACTGGAGTAAAGGCCTACCTACTGAGAACCAACTTGTCCCTTCAACCAGTAAGGACTCGCTCTGATCATCATACAGAGCAACCAGACAAGGCGTTGACCAGATAGAAGAAGCTGTTTGCAACTGATAGTGGCAGAGAGAGAGAGAAGAGAGAGAGAGAGAGAGAGAGAGACAGACAGACAGACAGAGAGACAGAGAGACAGAGAGACAGAGAGAGAGACAAAGAGAGTGAGAGACATAGAGAGGTTTTCTTCAGTTGAGTGAAACTAGCTATGTCAACCCAGGGCAAAACCCATGTTCAGTAGTTAGCCAACACAAATCGGATCTTCATTGTTGTGTGTGTGTTTTATATTTTGTTTCTTATTTTTAAAGAGAGAAAAGAAAACAAGAAGTTGGGTAGGTATGGTTTTAGGAAGGATCTGGAAGGAATTGGAGGAGGAAAGTTCTGAAAAAATAAGCAGAAGCAGAAACACACACACAGACACAGACACAAACACACACACCCACACACATGCACACACACACACTCACCACACACACACAGACACACACATACACACACACACACACACACACACACACACACACACACATAAAATGCCCCCATAGACTTGCATAGTGGCTATCAGGCTATCTGAGGGAGGCGATCTCTCAACTGACATCCTTTTTTCCTAGTTTTTTTGTTTTTTGTTTTTTGGAAAGTTGACAAAACCTAGAAAACATAAACTGAAACTACAAACTACCAAAGTAACCCTAATGAAAAAGCTTGAAATATCAGAATAAACTGAATCCAGACTGAATGACCTCCCATACACATCTGTAGGCTGGAACGAACTCAGTAGCAAACTCTCACAGAAGGATCACAGTGCTTTCTCACACAGGACAGGACAGTGCTGGAGGAACTATTTGTTCAAGATGTAGCTGATGTGAATGGGTCATTAGAAGATTCACAGAACTTCACTGGGTGATGAACCCAACACAAGGTTGGGCAAGATGTTAGGACAGAAGTTCAGTGAAGATACATGGATGTTGACTTATGCTGTGGACAAATGTGAAATGGCCTTAGAAATCAGGAAAATACAAAGAAAGTCACAGAACAATAGTGTATTCTCCAGAATATCAACATGAAAACAGATTCACCTTATGGCTGTAAGACACTGTCATCTGTATCACTGGGAGAACAAAATTCGTTGTATCTTTTCTATTCTTACAAGACAGAGCCAGAATAGGAAAAGGATTCTTTACCGTCCCTTTCCTGGAGAAACAATCTAATGTGGGCCGTGCAGGTAAACCATTCCCTACATTGCAGGCATCAGATGCTGGTAGATAGAGCCTGCACTGGGAAGTGAGCGAGTCCATGAAACAAAACAGGACACAGAAGCGATTGCCAGAGGAGGCCTGGGGCAGCGTTGTGGGTCAGTTTGGTGTCAACCTGACTGGCTTTTAATCCTCCCAGAGGCAAACACAGGTAGGGCTTTCCCAGAGAGGCTTGACTAAGATGAGATGACCCACCTTAGCCGGACAACACTATCTCAAAGGCTGAAAGAAAAACAAAAAGAGAGGCGAGTGCCAGCATCACCTCTGCTTCCAGATACAATGTTACCAACTGACCCACTTTCCCACCCATGGTGGGCTACATCTCCAAGAGAGTTCACCCCCCAGGAGAACAGCCCACTGTAGACTCCACCCCCGGGGAGCTGCCCAGGCTTTACTCTACTCCTGGGAGAGCTGCCAACAGTGAGCTCCACCACCCGGAGAGCCAAGTGAATCCTTGGGTCCTGACGTTGCCATTGTCAGGCATTTTGTCACAGCAGTGGAAAAATAATTAAATCATTTGGGATGTGATCAGAGTGTGTTCTCTTCATTGGGAGTCATAACCGAGTGATCAAGGATCAGAAGTAGCCGTGCCTCATTGTGTTCTGAGCTGTTTAATTCAAAGGTGGGGGCATACTTACTGCAAGGGTGTTGGTCTTGACAGCACAGTATCCTGGGTTAGAAAGGATCATTCTATAAGTGTGCCTGCCACAAATGCAAGCTCAGCAGATTCATTTTTCTCCTATGTGATGGCTACCTTTTAAAAGTCTTCCTGCTGATTCCATAAAGGTCAGACCTGAAGTGCAGGTCATTGTTAATGCAAACAAGACAGCCAAGATGCAATTTTGTTTCCCAGGATTGGTAGATCATCATTGCTTTATTATCTCTAATGAATAAATGTCAGATTCTATTTCCTACTCTTGGGATGGCCTCGTAGAAGCTCCCTGCAAACAAAGCAGATGAATTTCATCCATGTTTCCTTTGACATTCTGCTTGGTAGTCAGTGTCCTGACCGTCAAAGTTGGTCACTTGGGCCTTCTCTCTATCTGCTCACCAGTTGAGACTGTGTGACCCCAATAATTTTACCATAGGTTCTATCTATCTATCTATCTATCTATCTATCTATCTATCTATCTATCTATCTATCATCTATCTAATTCTAAAGTCTCTCTAATACCATTCACTGTCCTGCTAATGTTATTGTTTTGAGCAGATTAAAGGCTGTTTTAAATTATTCAATGTTTGATTGCTACAGATTGAAGTTCTCCATAGATCTAAATAATTTTGTCAGAGATGGGTGATCTTTGGAAAAAGACAGAAGTTCACAAATACAATCATTTTATTTTGAAACAACAAGTTTTTGTAAGATCGTGGATTTCTTGATAAGAAACAAATTCACTTTTACTCTAAACTTAAATACTCCTAAAAGCGGTTGACTTTCATTCATGTAATACGAACATTTAGTAACTAAGCTGTCACGGAAGTAAGGTTTTAGGTTTATGAGGAAGGTACTTTCAGGGGCACAGAGCATCCTGTATTTTGTGTGGTTTTCTGTTAAAGTGGGTCAGCTCTACTTGTGATCTTTCCATAAGTTAAAAATAGTCTTTTACATAAATATGAGATCAATACAGTATCTCTTGCGATGTGATGTTTTTATTGTTAAAAATATTCCCGATGCACAAATTAATCTCTAACCTCACAGCGTAGCAGAGAATGCACTTAGTTCATTAAGCGTTTACAAAAGCCGAGAAACAGAAAATGCAGTTCTCCTTTCCACACAGAATGGAAGTACGAATTCATCAATGTCTGTCTGGTTACTGTGTGACCAGAAACCGCAGATGATGGGTCAGGATATTTGTTTCAAAGTGGGAATATTGCTAAATAAACGGCAGATGCGACAGGACCATTAGTACCTACAACAGCTAATGAACAATTCTATGGGGTGGGGGAGGGTGATAATCAGAACCAAAGTAAACAGTTTTAAACTATTCAGGCAATAATAACCATGCCACCATTAGTACATTCACTATGATGTATCGATAAATATGATGTTTCAAATACAAGACACAGAGTTTCACCAGGGAACTGCACAGAAAATGACATCAGCCATTCAAGTGTATTCCACACAATGGGCATTTGCTGTCAACCTGTCAGCTGCCTCGTGACCCGCACTGAACAGCCTTTGCCTAACAGCAGACTGTCTGCTGGGAATGGCAGAAGGTGAAGAATCTAGCAGAGTCATAGATGAGACTTACATAGATTGACACAGCAATGGATTGTTGACCACTTGAGGACTAGAGTGCAAACTCTACCTTGCCTATCCATGTTCCCCGGTAGCTGCCCCACAAGGCAGCGGGTTGATGAGGATGGATGAAGGGCCACTACAGGAGATTACTCTTATTTAGGGGAAAACACATGACAGTTATATTTCATTATTTATGTGTGCGTTTATGTGTTTTGTGGGGTATGCATGGGTGCAATTGCCTGAGCATGTGCATAGAGGTCAGAAGTCGATTCCAGGCACCTCCCTCCACTGTTCTCCACCTTATCTTTCCAAATAATGTCTGCTGAGGCCCCCGATCTCATAGATTCCTCTAGACTGGCTTGATGGTGAACCGCTGGGGTCCTCCTGTCCTCCCTCTTTCTCTAGAGCAGGGGTAATGGATCTGTGTTGCCATACCTGGCTTTCACATGGGTGCTGTGGATGCAAACTCGGGTCCTTACATTTATACAGAAAGCACTTCACCCGCTGAGCCATCTCCACAACACAGGAAAGTATTGTCAAGTCAACCTCAAGTCAATGGTTCCCTTTCTTACTTTTCTGGTAGTACTGGGGACTGAACCCATGGCCTAGGCCATGCTAGGCAAATGCTCTACTACTGAGCTTCAGCTTCAGCCCCTGTGACAGTGATTAGCAATTGGATAATACCTATTATCTCCATAATGTCAGTAACTACCCTGAAGGGCTTCTCCAGGAAACACATGACCATGACTACAAGTCCGCAGTGTGTAGTGAGTCTAAGTTACAACAGCATTCTGACTCAGTAGAAGTTTGTACAAGGGAAGGATGAATGAATAAGTAATGAAGAAATGAATGAATGATGAATGAATGAATGAGCACTGTCCCATTGGGATAATAAAACTTGAAGGAGTAGAAATTGGGGTCTGAGTCAGATTATAAGAGTGAGTGCGGAAGGTCCTCCTCCTGGGCTCAGCTACAGCTCTGTGGCAGGGCATCCTCTAAGCATGCCGAGGCCTCAGCTCCAGCCTCAGGACCAAAATCAAGCAAGCAGCAGCAGCGAGGCCCCCAGTCATTATCTGTTCACTCTATAAAGGACACTTTGCACAGTTCTATCTGGAAAAGAGAATCTCTATGGGTGGTTAGCTGCCCTTAGCCACGCCCACACATCCTGCTGGCGTGGGCATTCTGAACGCCTCTCCTCTGTTTACTTCCACACTGCCTGTGCCACAGCTGAGCCGAGTGCGTGGCCTGTGGGGTTTGGGTGCTTACTGTTGGGGTCTCTGCAGACAGTTGAAGCAGATGACAGCAGAGCTGCTGACCCACAGTGCACTGAGCAGTGAACCAAGCAATGAACGAAGATACACAGGATTAGACTCACCGCGCGAGCTTCTCTCTTAGTTCACATTTTAAAAATTAAAGGCCTTCCTTACTCCCGATCACACCGGAATCTTACATAAGCACAACAGATTTGGCACACACATTTGGCAATATTGCCTTGTAAGGAAATGTATCCTTTGCCAATCCAAACTTTCAGGTTTAATATCCCCTGACCTTATAAATCTCATTTCTATTAAAGATGTGTTGGAAGGGGCTGGCATCTCCAGGCTGCCACAAGGGCACTTTGAGAAGGTTTTGGCACAGACTGCCTGCTTCACTGCACAGTTGACACCCTTGACTTTGAATCCACCAACTTCTGTATGTTTTCCTTCTGTCCTTTCCCCTGCCCTGTGGCCTGCCCTGTGCCCCGTGGCCTGCCCTGTGCCCTGCTGTGCCCTGTTCTGTACCCTGCCCCGTGCCCTGCCCACTGTCCTGTGTCTTGCTGTGCCCTGCCCTGTGCCCTGTGTCCTGCTGTTCCCTGCCCTGTGCCCTATCCTCTCCCCTGCCCTGTGCCCTGCCCTGTGCCCTGCTCTGTGCTCTGCCCTGTGCTCTGTCCTGTGCACTGCCCTGTGCTCTGTCCTGTGCACTATCCTGTGCCTTGCCCTGTGCCCTGCCCTGTGCACTGCCCTGTGCCTTGCCCTGTGCTCTGCCCTGTGCCCTGCCCTGTGCCCTGTGTCCTGCTGTTCCCTGTCCTGTGCCCTGCCCTGTGCCCTGCCCTGTGCCCCATCCTCTCCCCTTCCGTGTGCCTTGCCCTGTGCTCTGCCCTGTGCCCTGCCCTGTGCTCTGCCCTGTGCCCTGCCCTGTGCTCTGTCCTGTGCACTGCCCTGTGCCTTGCCCTGTGTACTGCCCTGTGCTCTGCCCTGTGCTCTGCCCTGTGCACTGCCCTGTGCTCTGCCCTGTGCACTGCCCTGTGCTCTGCCCTGTGCACTGCCCTGTGCTCTGCCCTGTGCCCTGCCCTGTGCTCTGTCCTGTGCACTGCCCTGTGCCTTGCCCTGTGTACTGCCCTGTGCTCTGCCCTGTGCTCTGCCCTGTGCACTGCCCGCTCTGCCCTGTGCACTGCCCTGTGCTCTGCCCTGTGCCCTGCCCTGTGCTCTGTCCTGTGCTCTGCCCTGTGCACTGCCCTGTGCACTGCCCTGTGCCCTGCTGTAGCCTTGCTCCTTCACAGCACAGCCTCTGATCCATCCATGTGGCTTAGACAAGCTAAAGGATCCATGCTATTTCTAGGTGGGATTTTTTTCCCAGTGTCCATCTGAAAACACAGCTCTGGGTGCTCCCCAGACCAAGCATAATAAAGTCATCCTGGGGTTCTTGCTGGTCAAATCCTCTGTCCTTCCCAAATACAGTCACCTCATTAAGTATAAGCCTCTCTCTTCGATGACAGTGGCTGGCACTCACTGCCACACATAAACCGTCTCTTGCAGAAGGCTGTCACCCCAACAGCACCCGGGCACATACCACCAAAGATTCCTGATCCCAGAGCAGGACAGAAACTGAGGAGAAGGAGACAAAGAGGGGGAGGATCTCTCGGGAAGAGATGGGAGCTCCATGGTTCTCGGGCATTGGGAAGGCACAGCACATGTCAACCAACGTGGATCACAGCCTCACGACTATGCAGAGGACTGAAGAGATCACTGAGAGGGATGGCCAGGGCCAGACGAGGTAAGGTCTTTAACTGTGTGTGAGGATGTGTGTGTACCCACATGCTGGCTCCTAGGTTCTTCTGGGTCTACATGAGAGTTGGAGTCTGTGGGCTAGAGGTCATCCTTGGATGGCATTCCCCAGGAAATATTTGTGACAGCTTCTCACGGAACCCCGTGCTTTCTAAGTAATCCATGTTGAACCTCAAGCATCTGCCAGTCTGCTTCCCCAGACCTGGGATTACAAGCATGGCTTACCATCCCCAATGCCTTTATGTTGGAGCTGGAGTTGAACTTGGGTACTCATGCTGGCCTGGCTTTTTTGAGGAGGGTGACATGGCCTTTGATGATTCCTTCCTTCTGTTCTACAATTTCACAAACACACATCAGTGTGGTGCTTTCCAGCCCACAGAATTAATTGTACGCACTGGGAAGTGATGAGAATCAGTCTGGCTGTGGAGGGCTTTCCTTTGCTTCTGTATACACCCCTGTCTCCCCTTAAAAGTACACAGCGCCTTGCCCTGATATTACCACATCAATTGCTTCTATTCTAAGGAAAAGGCCTACACCAGCTGCAACCATTGTACCTCACAGAACAGAAGGGGAACTTGCTTTACTTAAACGAGGAGGAGCACAGCTTCCTTTCTTGCCCCTTGGAAGCTTTTTCCAAGGTAGGAAATACGAGCTGTTCTGCTGGAGGGATTGCTCATAGTGGGGCTGCAACATACCAGACACGTGGGTGAAGAAATGCCCTTGCATCCAGCACCCGCAGGCTTGCCCCAGTACCAGCTCTCCTACTGTCTGGCCACACCTGTGGGAAAGAACTCACTGGTCCCAGCTGATTGAACGCAGAGGAAGAACACGTTTTTGTTTTGTGACATTATGTTTTGGAATGGACTCACAGGGTAAGGATGATTGAGCTAGGATGTTCATGGTCTTCTGTGTGCCTTCTTGTGGGTACAGTCTTGTTCCACCCCCATGGAATTTGAGACAGCAATAGGCCCATCTTCCCCCCTCCCCTTTCAGCTCACCAAGGGCGGGTTCTGATTCTGTCATGAAGGAAAGACGAAACTTACAGCTGACTTGAGCTGAACCCTGCTGCTGCTGCTGAGCCCCAAGTCATGACAAAAGCTTTGCTTTTATGAAGCACACAGTTTGGATTGTTGTTAGTTTGTGGCTCATGGTCTATAAGATTAGGTTGGTGAAAAGTGACTTACAAAGCCATGCTAGAATGTCACACAAATTGAAGTCATCGATGATATTAACAGAAAGCTCTTGAAATAGAGAATCAGATCACTCACTCTTCCTACAGACAAGACACTCGCCCATGTAGCAAGGACACACACCCAAGCCACTTAGGGTGCAAAGTGGTGACAAGCAAACCCTCCATAAAGGGCCTGAAGTGGAAAGTAAGCTCTTCAGACGGGTTGTGGGATGCTATGCATCATCTATCAGAATGGCCTGTAAGGATGACAGGGGACATTTTCTCAATTTAACAATTAATGTGGGAGGACCTAGTCCATTGTGTGTGGTGCTGTCCCCAGGCAAGTGTGAGTTGTATGTAAAAGGAAGCTGATTAGAGTCACATCGAGGTATTTTATATTATTTGTGACTATTGTGAAGGGCGTCATTTCCCTAATTTCTTTCAGACCGTTTATCTTTTGAGGAGAGGAAGGCTACTGATTTGTTTCAGTTAATGTTATATCCACTGCTTTGCTGAAGTTGTTTATCAGCCATAGGAGTTTTCTTGTGGAATTTTTGGGGTCACTTAAGTGTACTATCATATCACCTGTAAATAGTGATATTTTGACTTCTTCCTTTCCAATTTGTATCCCCTTGACTGACTATTGTTGTCTAATTGCTCTGGCTAGGACTTTGAATACTACATTGAATAAACAGAGAGAGAGAGAGAGTGGGCAGCCTTGTCTAGTCCCTGCTTTTAGTGGGATTCCTTCAATTTCTCTCCATTTAGTTTGATGTTGGCTACTGGTTTGCTGTATATTGCTTTTACTGTGTATAAATATGGGCCTTGAATTCCTGATCTTTCCAAGACTTTTAACATGAAGGGGTGTTGAATTTTGTCAAATGCTTTCTCAGCATCTAATGAGATGATCATATAGTTTTTTTTTCCTTTGAGTTTGTTTATATAGTGTATTAAGTTGATGGATTGCTCTATATTGAACCATCACTGCATCTCTGGAATGAAGCCTACTTGATCATGATTGATGATCATTTTGATGGGTTCTTGGATTAGGTTTGTGAAAAATTTATTGAGTATTTTTGCATTGATATTCGTAAGGGAAATTGGTCTGAAGTTCTCCTTCTTTGTTGGGTCTTTCTGTGGTTTAAGTATAAGGGTAATTGTGGTTTCATAGAACAAATGGCTAGTGTCCTTTCTGTTTTTATTTTGTGGAATAGTTTGAAGAGCTTCTGTATGACAAGAAATTCAAGTCTCTGAAGAAAGAAATCAAAAAAGATCTCAGAAGATGGAAAGACCTTTCATGCTCACATATTGGAATGATTAATATAGTAAAAATGGCCATTTTGCCAAAAGCAATCTATAGATTCAATGCAATCCTCATCAAAATTCCAAGTCAATTCTTCATAAAGTTAGAAAGAGCGATGTGCAAATTCATTTGGAATAACAAAGAACCCAGAATACTGAAAACTATTCTCAACAATGAAAGAACTTCTGAGGGAATCATCACCCTTAACCTTAAATTGTACTATAGAGCAATAGTGATAAAAAAATATATGGTATTGGTATAGAGACAGGCAGGTAGATCAATGGAACAGAATTGAAGACCCAGAAATTAACCCCCACACCTATGGTCACTTGATCTTTGACAAAGGAGCTAAAACCATTCAGTGGAAAAAAGACAGCATTTTCAACAAATGGTGCTGGTTCAACTGGAGGTCACCATGTAGAAGAATGCAAATAGATCCATTCTTATCACCCTGTACAAAGTGTAAGTCCAAGTGGATCAAGGACCTCCACATAAAACCAGATACCCTGAAACTAATAGAAGAGAAAGTGGGGGAAGAGCCTCAAACACATGGGCATAGGGGAAATTTTCCTGAACAGAACACCAATGGCTTGTCCTCTAAGATCTAGAATCTACAAATGGAACCTCATAAAATTGCAAAGCTTCTATAAGGTGAAGGACACTGTCAGTAGGACAAAATGGCAACCAATAGATTGGGAAAAGATCATTACCAATCCTACATCTAATAGAGGGCTAATATCCAATATATACAAAGAACTTATGAAGTTATACTCCAGACAATCATACAACCCTATTAAAATGGGGTACAGACCTAAACAAAGAATTCTCAACTGAGGAATATCGAATGGCCAGGAAGCACCTAAAGAAATGTTTAATATACTTAGTCATCAGGGAAATGCAAATCAAAATAACCCTGAGATTCCACCTCACACCAGTCAGAATGGCTAAGATCAAAAACTCAGGGAACAGCAGATAATGGTGAGGATGATGAGAAAGAGGAACACTCCTCCATTGTTGGTGGGAATGCAAGCTGGTACAACCACTCTGGAAATCAGTCTGGCAGGTTCTCAGAAAATTCGACATAGAACTACCTGAGTGGTATACATAGCTATACTACTCCTGGGTGTAATACCCCAAAGATGCTCTAACCTACAACAAGGATACATGTTCCACTATGTTCATAGCAGCCTTATTTATAATAGCCAGAAGCTGGAAAGAACCCAGATGTCCTTATACAAAGGAATGGATACACAAAATGTGGTACATCTACACAATGGAGTACTACTCAGCTATTAAAAACAATGACTTCATGAAATTCATCGGCAAATGGATGGAACTTTAAAATATCATCCTGAGTGAGGTAACCCAATCACAAAAGAACACACATTGTATGCACTCACTGATAAGCAGATATTAGCCCATAAGTTCAAATTACCCAAGATACAATTCACGGACCACATGAAGCTCAAGAAGAAAGAAGACCAAAGTGTGTATGCTTCAGTCTTTTTTAGAAGGGGGAACAAAACTATTCACAGGAGGAAATACAGAGACAAAGTTTGGAGCAGAGACTGAAGGAAAGGCTATCCTGAGACTGCCCCACCTAGGGATCTATCAAAATACTGTCACCAAACCCAGACAATATTGCTGATGCCAAGAATTGGATGCTGACAGAGCCTATAGCTGTCTCCTGAGAGTCTCTGCCACAGCCTAACAAATACAGAGGAGGATACTGGAAGGCATCATTGGACTGAACGTGGGGTCCCTAATGGAGGAGTTAGAGAAAGGACTAAGGAGTTGAAGGGGTCTGCAATCCCATAAAAAGAACAATAATATCAACCAACCGAAGAGTACACATGGACAGAGCCATGGCCCAGCTGCATATGTAGCAGAGGATGGCCTTGTCAGGAATCGATGGGAAGAGAGGCCATTGGTCCTGTGAAAACTGGATGCTTCAGAGTAGGGGAATGCCAGGATGGGGAAGTAGGAAGGAGTGGGTGAGTGGGTGGGGGAACACCCTCATAGAAGCAGGGGAAGAGGGGATAGGATATGGGGATTTCTGGAGGGGAAAGCAGGAAAAGGGACAACATTTGAAATGTAAATAAAAATTATATCCAATTACAAAAAGAGAAATATGGCACAAAAACAAGCAAGCAAGCAAACAAACAAACAAAACAAAAAAGCAAGCTGAGAACAGCTTGAGGAACGCCAGTAAGCAGTGTTCCTCTATAACCTGGGCTTTGGTTTTGGTCTCTAGGTTCCTGCCTTGAGGTCTTGCCCTGATTCCTCATCCTGATGAACCACAAGCTATAACGTGAATAATCCTTTTCTTCCCATCTTGCTTCTAAGGGTGGCATTTTTGTTATAGCAATAGAAAGGAAATCGAGCACTGTGTCTTCAACCCAGCCACACTACGACTTTCCTGTAGTCTGTGTTTGTCAACCTGCCATCATGTTGGAATTCAGAGATAGTGAATGTTACACAGGTAAGCCTCTGTTTACTTCAAAACTGCAGAACTGGACAACATTTTTATCTGTAATTTTGGGGTGAGCATAGCTTCCATACACGGTGAGCCTTTTGCTTTGATGGGTTTTAGCTCTCTATCTGTTAAGTTAGTTGTGGCCAGAGGAGAGCTATTTTCTGGTAGCATTTAAATAGAACACAAGGAGTTCTGTTTTGCATGGGAGAGGTATGAACTTCTATTTGGAATTTCACCAGAAAATGATTTCGATTAAATTCTACCTCTAGGCCTTGGTTTTGATAGTGGTGCTTCCTTGCCTGGGGTCATTTCAGAGTGCAGGTGAGCTTCTGAATATTCATGGAGTATTAAATCACGTCGCCTCTCTGACAGCACTCTTTTGATTGTGATTTAGTCAAGTTCCACAGAGACTGGTAATCTCTCTGTAGATCAATGTTTTTGTCACCGTCAGAGAGATGGGGACACGTTTCTGTTGAAATAAGTTAATAATTTCATTTCTGCTTAGCCATTCAAAATAAAGGCAGGAGGAAATCACGCCCCTTCCAGATAAGAAAGTGCTGAAAGGAATACAGATATTAACTCACACATGGCATCTTCCACACACGAACCTTTTGTCTAATACAAATCCAAAAGTTATGTGTTTTATTTGTCATTCAAAACTTTCCTTCTGAATTGAGGTTCAGTTAATGTCCTATGGCGGGTTTTGTCTGAAGGTGTGTGTGTTAGGAATTGAACCAGGGGCCTCACACATGCTAGGCAAACACCATCAAGTTACATGTCTGGATCCTGAAGATATTTATTTAGTGCCTTCAAGGCTTGTTAATAGAAATGGTCCCCGCCGAGAAGCCGTTATCATAAGGGAAGTGTAGATGTGAAAACCTGTGCTTAATTTCAAAAGGTTAATTGCATAATCTGTTTTCATTAAAGCAGGCTCTGACAGAAAGGTATACAAATACAAAAGGCACAAATAAAATAAATCTCAAATCGCCGTGATGTATAATGCCACACACACAGAGCCATGACCCCCACCCACGCTATTCTGTAGGGGACACAGCAACTCAAGATGTCTGCTTGTTGTGATAAGCATTACGGAGAAGAAAGGTGCCTGGAGAATCTCTGAGGGACGCCTTAACACAGAGCTTGATTGACACCACATTCCTAAGACAGTCTCACTAAACAAACCAGCAAATGCCAGAAATGTGCCGTTGCTGTTGGTGGATGGATCCTGCTGCTTGGGCCACAGAATATCTCACACTTGGGGGAAGACTCCTTAAGAAGCTTGCCAAATTGATGTTTGAATTTGGTGGAGTTTGGGTTAGCTGAATACTTTGCATTTTCTATAACTTTTTTTAAGGGATTAGCATTTCAAGGGCGATATCAAAACAAAACAATTTCTCCAAGAGATAACATCAGAGCGATGTCTACCCTTCGTTAACTTCAATATTTCTGGCCAGCTGTTGGAAGCGCTCATTCACAAGATTCACCTCAAGCCCCAGATTATGAAGGATTTGAAGCTCCGGTGTGGTCTGCTAGGGATTCTGATGTGCATGGCGTGGGTCTCTTTTGAGCTGGAGATAAAGTTAGTCCCACGGATCAAACTATCATGTATCTAGACCCATGTCCTTGAGAGACAACAGTATGCTGGAATATGGTTCCCGTCGTCTATGGGCAGGATAGCCTTTGGTAATGAATCATGGATAGAACCACAACCCAAAACTCGGAATTTCAGCCCATGTTGGTCCCATCCTGAAGGTTCAGGGTACATTTGGGAACTCTCGTGGTTTTAAACTTGCATGTGGGTTACTCTGGTTTTTCTTTGGATAGTATAAAATCTTTCGTCTTTTTAAAAAAAATCTTGCTTATGGGCAGGTTTACAACTCATTTACTACCAAAGACCACTTGAACTTAATGGTGCAGAAGGGCTGACCTCTACCTACAAGCCAATTAGATGCATGAAAAAAAAAAAAAAAAAAAAAAACAAACAAACACCCGTAGACCCATCTTTAAGCCACATATCCATGAAGACTGATTTGATTTCTGCTCACGAAATAGGCAAAGGTGGGTGAAGATATAGGCTAATGAACAATGCCCAATACTATGCCCTCCCCCTTCTATCCAAACATCTTAAACCTTACACATGCCCAGACTTACTTCACTCCTAATTACCAGCCTTGCAGTTATTCCCTGTAAATTATGGCATGGTGGGTCTATACAACAGTCATTAGCATTAATATTGCTATTATTATTTTTTACCAGTATTAATACTAACGTCACCTGAAAGCCAGCTAGCTCTGTGTGCAGTCTCTCCTGTGCTTCTGCCCCATGGGTACACATTCTGTCTACCCAGCTCTGTCTGCTGTTTAGCTGTGCGTGCATGTGTCTGTCTAGTAGACCGTGAGGATCTCCAAGACATAGAGTCATAGCAACGCGGGAGACCAGAGCTCCTGACTGAAGAGTGGCATCAGCATATATGTGTAAGCTAAATCAATAGTCATTAAGCACTTCCTTTAAAGCAGACTCATTTAGATTTTTTGATTTTGTTAAACTCAAACTTACATATATGAGTAGATGGGCTGGGAAGGGGGGCTGGTTGACCCAGTGCTCACCTCTGGTGTTAGTTATCCTCTGTTGCCATAGAAACGACTTAAGGGAGAGCCTATTTTGGCTTATGGCCGCATGGGTAGATATCTGCCCACCCGTGATGGGGGCGGAAGGCAGAGAGAGTGAACTGGAAGTGGGCTGCGGTTACAAGCTCCAACGCCTGCCCCTGGCGACACTAGGGACACACTTCCTCCTGCGAGGCTCCGTCTCTGACCGGCTTCACAGCCTTCCTAAACAGCACCATCATCTGGAAGGCAACTGTCCAGGTACAGGTGCCTGCGGGGGACATTTCTCATTCAACCCACCACATATCTCAGCTATGAGGACCTGAGTTCAGGTCACCAATGTGCACGAGAAAAAGCCAGACAAGGCAGGAGGATCCTCCCATCCTGAGACTGGGGAGGCAGGGACAGAGGAACCCCTGGAGGATGATGGGTGCCTAGCCAGGGTTTCCAAATCAGTGCCTTCCATCTTCACTGTGAGGCCCTGTCTCACAAAATGGGATGGAAAGTGACGGAGAAAAGGCACCTGATGTCACCCTGTCACCTGCACATGCACTTACATACACCACTGGAACATATAAACAAGCATATGCTCCCCCAACACACATCACACAAGACCTAGGCAGGTACATAGCCTGGCACAGCTTTGGGGCAGCTGTGAATACCCCTGGGAAGCTGCTGGGGTGAAGATGTGTGCTAGGAAAGACGAGACCCTGTTCCCCAACATGCCCCTTGTCTGTACTGTCTGGACACTAACCCTTTTGAGTTGATATTATCTAGTGTAGGGCAGTCAATACACTTTCCTTTAAGGGCAAATAATAAAAGTGCCTTAGCTATGTTTTACACTGTGTTTATCATCTCTGTGACCAAAAAAATAATGACCACAAACATCGTGCAAATAGATAGTCCTGCTGCTTCCCAATCAAGTTCCACTTATACAAAGGACCCAACTGTGTTGCTCGGTAACCTTTCATCTAAACTCTATTTTCTTAGTACACGACAAAGGACGACATAACCACATTTACACCAATCGTAGCAGTGAATTGTGCAATACCGTATATCTCATAAGTCCATGCATAGTCACCTATGATGGGAACTGAATGCTTTTCAAAGTCTTGTCCTCAGCAGGGTTGGTCACTTTTTATATAAACTCTGTTGATGCCCTGCACTGCCTCCCAGATTCTCTTGTTTGCACATGAGAACAGAACCCCTGAGCATCGTGCTCCAAACAGAAGCTGAGATGGTATCAACGTGGCATCTCCAAAGAGGGCGGAGCAAAGGTTCCAGACTGACCTGGACAGGAAGTCCTCGAAGGAAGGGCGCACTGGGTACCCATAGCGGAACAGCCTCACCAGCCCTAGGACACCGAGGTACTGCAGTTGGGCAGACACGTAGAAGTGATCGAACACACCAGGCAGCTGTGAGGTATTAGGCTTGACGCAAAGGATGAAGTGGACTGCCCTTCTGCAGCTTTGCAGTGATGTCTGCTAGAGATTTCTATGGAGAGAGAAGAAGGTAGCTAACACCCAGGGGAGATGGTGGAAGGGAGGACAACGCAGTTAAAAAAAATAAATAAAACAGGTCTCTGAACGCAATCCACGACATGCTTGTGTATTACTCATTGGCTCAGCATGTGTGTGTGTGTGTGTGTGTGTGTGTGTGTGTGTGTGTGTGTGTGTGTGTGAGGCCTTTCTTCCAAAGGTACTCAAGGTTTTAGAAATGGAAAAGAAACTGTCACATTAATGCGCTACAATGGAAACAAACACAGAGGTTTGGACTGCGAAGGTCACTCACCATGAGTTGCGATGCAGTGGTGGCGGGGTCTCCACGTTCCAGTCTTTGTAGGAATGTGCAAGTTCCCTTCTTTTTTAATAACTGCAAGGGGGACAAGGAGGACGGATTTACCTTGTTAGCTTCTGCTTTAGGAGGAAAAAGAGAAAGTAAACTGTATGATTACGTTAATACACTTACAGACAAATACATAAACAAGAGGTCATTAAAAAGTCAAAACCAAAGGGCTTTTTGTTACCACAAATTTGGAAAACGGGCAACTGTGAGTAATGAACGAAACAGTTACTGCTGCTAAGCTTTCACACTGGGGTTCTTATTTAAAGCAGACTCACCACCTGCCTGTCCCCCATCTTAATCTCATAGTAAACTTAGATTAGACCAGTGTAAGAGCTTCCCTGCCGAGCTCTGCCTGTTTACTAGCTGTTCACAGTAGTCATGAAATGTAGCTTATGGGGGGCGGCAAAAGATGCTACTTTGTTATAGTTTTGTTCTTCTAGTTGTTACTTTGCTCCCTTAACTTTAAGGTAGTTACAGCAAAGGTATGGGTTTGATGAATTCTTGTGTTTTCTTTCTTTTCTTTCTTCTTTTTAACTGCTGAAAGGAATGGGTTGGGAAGTTACTCCTTGCAAATGAACAGAAGACTTTCTTCTTCAATAAATAATAAGAGCAGCTCTTAAAAGAAAAATAACCTGTAGCAAAGATTAATTGAAAGTGGAAAAGACGTAGAAGACAGAGAGAGTGGTGCCATCCGGTGAAGAATTAAAGGCTAAGTGATAATTAATTAATTAATTAAACCCCACCAGGGTTGAATGATGCCACACTGCATCTCACAGAATTATTACAGGAGACTAACATACCCACTGTTCTCTTAACACCATGGAAGAAAATTCTAATAAAACACAATTATGTGTTTGGCTGTGCTATGAGGACAGTAGGTAATGAGGCAGGATCATCTGTTCCATACCATGAGGATGGCAGCTCACTTTCTTCCATTAAGATGAGCTATGCAGGGGACTGATGCAGGGGAGTGATTCATTGTGGCCGACAGACAAGGGAATGCAAAACGAAGCACTTGGCCAGCACCTACCCATTTCCACAAATTTAATGCCTAGTGTCATGTCCAGTTAAGGAATGGGTATAATTCCACATTTCTGGCCCAGAGATAGATGTATAAAGACTGGGGTAGGTTGAAGGGGAAAGCAAGGGCCGTAGGGAGCAGAGCATTGAAAGGATCGTGACGAAAACAAATCCATCCCTACAGGTGGGGCACACGGTTTCTTTTTCTGGGCAGCTTGCTACTGTGAATTCTCTCTCCTCTGCAGTTCTTCATGGAAACATCTAAAGATGTCCAGGTTGCAAATGCTTAGTAACTGAGATTCAAATGTACAGTTTAGATTAGGTGTATGGGAATTTCTTACTTTTGATGTACTATCTGGATGAAAAGCTCCTTGGAATCAAGCTCTTTCCACAAGGGAACCCTTGGCTCCCTTTTGTTAGGCTGTGAGATGGGATTCCTGCCACGTCTAATTCTGCAACATGACTAAGGGTCACTGATCCTAGGGTCTGTTGACTAATAGCACATGCACACATGAGCATGTGTATGTGCACACACAAACACAGAGGCACATACATATACAAACACACATATTCATACATGCAGGCATATACATTCACAGAGGCACACATACATACAGGAATGCTTGCACACACATACATAAATACACAAACAGGCACACACATACACATAGGTAGACACATACAAACACAAGTGCACAAGCACACATACACAAATACACAGACAGGCACACACATATACATGCATGCAGGTATATGCACAAACACAGTGGACATACATATGCACATTTACACAAAAGTATACCCATGCATGTATGTACATACTATAAATATTTATATATACACACATAGATACACATAGATGTGCACACACAGGAACATATGCATGTGCACATACAAACATGTGCAGAGACACAGACACAGAAACACAAACACACATATGCACCCATGTACCTACTTACATACACACATATATAATGTCCACCTGAATATACATATATCCATTCACATATACATGCACATATGGTATATGCACAGAAACATACATATACACATGCACATATACACAAGTGCACACACACACCCACACGCCTGTCATTTTTCAAGCACAGCATCTTAAACCATGCTTTCCTTTGAACTGAAGAGCTAAGACGTGTCTCAACCTGCCTCAGAAACTACAGTTTCAAAATTGATAATTCTCAACCCCTCCCAAATTATGCACCCCCACTTTATATTTTGGTAGACATAAGCGAGAGATTGGTTAACACAGTTTGCTCTTGTATTCTCAAGAAACAACGCAGTGCGTAGACATTTCCGCAGCACTTGAAATAACTCAGCATGGAGGTTTTAGTCCTTTAGAAGTGGAACCTTTAGTCATAAATCTAACGTATGTGGAAGAAACACACTGACAACTGATGTAATACAAAAGCAAGCCCAAGGTCTACAAACACACAGTGGAAACATTCCAGTCCTGGGAAAACAAAAGAAATGACAATTTATCATTTCCAGACCCAAACCTTGGGAGCAATCGGGTCAGTGGGTAGGATACTATGTTTATCTCTTCAAATCCAATTGCCCTGAAGTTCTTTTACATCCATCCAAAAAAGATGGACACCGAGATTTTAAAAGGATGTCACAGAGACAGCCCATGATATATCTCTGTGAAACTGTCCACACTGAATTGTCAGTATACGGAACCTTTCTGTGTCCTCTTACACAATTGGAACCTCAGACACTATCTGTCTTAGTTAGCATTATCTGTTAACCTGAAATAGCCTAGAGGTGTCTGAAAATCAAAAACAAAACAAACACACTGTCTCAGTCAGGGTTTCTATTCTTGCACAAACACCATGACCAAGAAGCAAGTTGTGGAGGAAAGGGTTTATTCAGCTTATGCTTCCACATTGCTGTTCATCACCAGAGAAAGTCAGGACTGGGACTCAAGCAGGTCAGGAAGCAGGAGCTGATGCAGAGGCCATGGAGGGATGTTGCTTACTGGCTTGCTTCCCCTGGCTTGCTCAGCTTGCTTTTTTATAGAACCCAAGACCACCAGCCCAGGAACAGCACCATCCACAATGAGCTGGGTCCTCCCCCCTTGATCACTAGTTGAGAAAATGCCTTACAGCTGGGTCTCAGGAAGGCATTTCCTCAAGGGAGGCTCCTTTCTCTGTGATAACTCCAGCTTGTGTCACGTTGACACAGGAAACCAGCCAGTGCACAGACCAGCAAAGGTCTCAGGTGATTGTTGTTATTGGGTTGGTCCGTGAAGGAATGTCTTATCCAGTGCAGGAGAGTCCAGGGCTCTGAGTGATATCACTTCTTGGGCAAGTGACCCTGGGCTCTGATGTACGAAAATGCCAGCTAAGCGCAAGCCAGTGAATCAGCCAGAGATTGAGCAAGCAGTGGCCTTCCTTCATGGCCTGTGCCTCAGGGTCCTGCCTTGAGTGCCTGCCCTGACTTCCCACAGCGACAGATGGAGCCTTGGAAGTGTGAGATGGCTAAGTCCTTTCCTCCCCTGTGACAGAGAGGCAATGGCCCCACAGCTTTCCCGGCCATTCCTTCTGTCAGAGCATGACTATCTTCTCCTCGTATCAAAACCCAGCGTCTTTCCTTTAATTCCTTCTGTTAGAATACGGATATCATCATGTTGTATTAGAAAGGCGCCTTTAAGGAGGGAAGAGACTGCACCTGAGCAGAGAGAACTACAACAGAAGCGAGGGCGAGGGATCCCCTACCTTGCTGAGTTCTAGGTAATTCTTGTTCACTCCAACCATTGAAGAGGCAATTCTCTTACTGAGCAGGCTGGACTTGTGTCCTCCAAATTTAAAGGATGGGTAGGAAGATATGAGCGATCCCGTTGGTGAGAGTTTTGACTGGAACAAGTGACTGATCACGACATTTTCACTTGCTAGGAGAGAAATAGATGAATATTGTAAACAGCCTTAAAATCACTGAGGAGGCTGAGTTCGCTCTCCACGGAAGCGCCCCTCCACACGCCACCTACGATATTCCCACCAGCATTCATTTTTTTTCCAAACAGACAATGACTCTTGTTGCCCTTGGCTTGAGTCTTGGTTTTCAACCTCAACTCATGGCTCCTGGTTCTCGGCTCTCTAAAGAGTCTACTTCCTCCTGTCCTGGCTGTCAGCACTGAATCTTACCAGGTCAGACCTGGCTGGCTTCTGTGCACTTGATACAGTCATAAAAACATGGGTTTTGGCTGTGGTTCCCCATTACTAGAAAATAACTACCCCATCCGGAAGACATCACGCCAGTGCTAATCTTGTTCAGAGAAGTATTTAAACACTCCTGGTGGCTCTGCTTCATTTGGTTGCATCTGTCACTAGGTAAAGTAGCAAAAGAGCCGCCCCACCCGTCTGACTCAGTTCAGCTGCAGAGGTGAGGGGTTCTGGTACCATTCAGACACCAGGCTACTGCTATGTAAAAGTCTAGAGTTATGAGACCTTGCCTTGCTTCTAAAGGTAGGGCTGGAGCTCCGCCAGGTGGGCTTTGGGTTGTGAATCTTTTGAATAACAGAGAAACAGTAATGTGCGTGTGTTGGCTAAGAACCTGAGAGGAGCCGTCCATTACTGCTGTGTCTATGGAAATATTTTCCAAGCCCGAGTGGCTTTTAAAAACACCACAAAAACGACAGTACCCAGATCTTGAACATTACTACAAAATTAAAACTTGTGATAATTTGCATAACTACTTAGGGTTCTGTTCAGTCCATCGGACATTCATTTCACAATGTTCACCAGCAAAGTGGGTTAGTTTCTACCTTTTCCACACACACAAAACAGCAAACCATACATATTACATATGCGGCATGCGTGTGTGTGTGTGTGTGTGTGTGTGTGAGAGAGAGAGAGAGAGAGAGAGAGAGAGAGAGAACTCGCCTATAAATGATAACTTCTTATAAAGGTGAAATGTCTTTAACACACTTAAAATGCTAGACATAAATGTAGATCACAACATTTGCTGCCCCATTTCTGACTTTTGTCTCAGTCTCATGACCAGACTGCATAACGACGAGGCAGGCACCAGTATCTTCCTGACACAGCTGGGGACCTCTTGGGATGTCCTGTCAGCGCCCTGGCCATGGCCTCAAGAGCTCCAGCAGAAAGCATACTTCATGGGCATCCTGCCCACCTTGTGCCTCTTAGACCTGGGTGAGTGAATTTCTGAGAAGAAGCAGTTTTATCTACTTCTGCTCTCAGGCCTAGATGGGTAGAACCCCGCTTGCCTTACTTAAAGGCAGACCCCTATTTTTCTCAAGATTAAAACTCTACTTTCCTCAACTGGGCCCCCTACTGTGAAGAAGACTCCACTGGAAGCCATTGTTTATTAGTTATGTCCTCATAATTACTCTCCACGGCGCCATCACCTTCTGCAGAGTCACACGATACTGTCACGGCAGTGTGACGAAGTATGTGAGTTATTACAGTCTGTAGGCCATGTGCAGACACACGTGCCTGTGATGGCTACGCTTAGTGCTAATGGACCACTGCTGTGCCTTTGCATGGCCTATACGCGTCTGTCCTGTTATCCTTACTGAGCTAAGTAACTGTATGGAGATCCAAAGCCAGACACTTCTGTGTCCTCCACAGAAAGTATCCACCGCCTCACCTAAGTGAGTGAATCGTAAGTGTGCCAGAGGATATTGTAAATTCAGTCCTCCTGCTGAGGACTAAGCAATAGTTAACCATGCTTTCTTCAAATCAAATTAACTTGTTAGCAAGCGAAAACAGAAGAAAGTCTTTACGATACAGGCATTCTATAAGACAAGCAAGATTAAAACATCCCCCAGATGCCATTTTCTCATTCTATGCACATATAAAAATAACACAAAGGGATAATATCTATGATGCACTCTGCTTG
Source organism: Rattus rattus (assembly GCF_011064425.1). Lineage (NCBI taxonomy): Eukaryota > Metazoa > Chordata > Mammalia > Rodentia > Muridae > Rattus > Rattus rattus. The sequence continues at coordinate 73,370,106 of NC_046166.1, forward strand.
TCAGACCTTCACACAGAGACCAGCCTAAGAGTGCAAGTTCAAGAAACCTGAGTGGGGAGGCCGGTACCCTACCGGGTGGGCAAGGCTGAGCCTTTCCACTCTCCAGCTCTTTGTGATCTCACCCCTGCTCCTGTTCCCCTGCAGCGTCTCAGCCAAGAGAACTCACAAAAGCTGCGTGACTGAGAGGCTGGCAGAGAGGGCCGCTGTGTAAACAATGCATCATGACCACGAGATGGTGATGTGCACAGTGACGCCCTTCAGTCAGTGGTGACGCAGATGTCTGACCTCCGCTTCAAAGCCTCTGACCACTTCACGAAGCCTGGATTGCCTTTCCAGGAAAGACAAATGGCTCTGCCTCAGCCGGAGGCTCAACCTTTCCCTTCAGAGGCTACCAGAGAAACGTGAATCACCAGAGCCTCTATTAAGAAAATGATTACTAAGAACAGACAGAATCACACATATCCGATTATGGTAAATATGTTAGAATATAGTGTTACATATTGAATAGAATTATAATTGATATATGCTTATAAAATATTAATATCCACTAAGTAGGAGCCTATAACTATATATAAAATTATATACATATGTATATGCATGTGTTTATACATATATACATTGATCAGCTTTCTACTTAGTGGGTATTAGTGGTTCATAACTGAAAGTACATAAAAATGAAATACCACTCTCGTTTAGCCCTAGAGTCATCTCTAGTGATGGGATCCTCCGTGCTGTGGCCTACAAACATTCCTAAGGTGATTTGGCCATCATTAGTCTCCAGGGACAAGCTCTTCCTGATTCACACAAGGATGTAGTAAAGGGGTTTTACATGCCTGTCTGCTGGAAGCTTAGTCAAAACTGCATTTCCAGTGGACTCCCAATTAGTCTGCAGGCAAAGCTCGGTGTGACAACACACCCCTCGATATCCCGAGAGCTGGGGAGGAAATGGTCGTCCAACTGCCCGTTAGGCGGGTAGAGTGCTTTTCACAGGATATTGTCCCGAGATCGAGAAATCAGTGTGGGGAGAAAATCAACTTACTTTTCATTACAAATAGGAGGTTCTGTGAAAGAGAGTCTTTATTCCTTTCAACCGCTCCTCTGATTTCATACGTTACCTGTAATGAGACAAAAATAGCAAAATTACCAAAGGATAAAAGGTAAGTGTGAAAATTTCTTTTTTAAAAAAAAGCAGGATTTTTAAAATTAATTAATTAATTAATTTGGTCTTTAAAGGTCCCTGAAGAAAGCACCTTCAGGTTTCAGCGTTCACACAACATGCAAGGGCAAAGCCGGTTGCCCACTCCGGGACAGGCGTTACCACACTACAGTGTGAGTCAGTCAGGCACCACACTACAGACCGTTTGACAGATGAGCCTCGTCTCTACTTCAGAGAAGCCTTTCTCAGCAGGGCTGGTCATGACCTGATCCAGACTCTCCTCAGAAACCCAATGCCTTTTCTTTTGACACAGTAGACCACAGTTTTGAACACCCCACAGTGCAAGCCCCCAGTTACGGTTCAAAATCACACAACCTGCAACTCCACAGTGTGCGGGTAAACCAGTCTGGGCTAGATTCTTCCTGTATCAGGGAGGTCAGTCCAGTGACACCATGCAAGTCGGGTCGCCTCATCTTTACAACGGCCTGGGTTCGTGTGGGACTTTGATAACCCCTTTCATGTCCCCAAGTTCCAATTTTAAATTTTCAGGGTGGTGGTAGGCACCATCCCGAGTTGCTAAGTCTGAAATGGAATGCATGGGAACCTCTCTACAGATCTCCCAAAAGTTAGACAGGAAGTCTTAGGTGCTGATGTAGCATCTGACCAGCCCCACAGGACGTTGGTTGTGACCTCTTCAACCCATTTGAAGGAAACCAACGGCAGCTGGCCCATCTTCTCTTGGCACAACCTCCAACATCTCTGAGAAACAGGTGCAGCTTTGGGCTTCCTTCCAAGATTCCCCAGGGTCCCTTCCAAGATACCCCTGGTGTTTCTGTGAAGATTGGATCCACGTTTCCCTCTTCCAACCCCCTATTCCTGGCTCCACATTCTCCTGCTGCATATACCTGGCAGCTCCCCAACACTGGGAATTTAAATCAGCCCTCATCCCTAACCGCCCAGAGCACCTTCTCACTGTCTCTGAGCTTGCCCCATCTCTCCTCAAACGCTCAACTCTCCCGGATCTCTGGGAAGCTGCTCCATTCAGTGTCTTTGAGGTCTTGAACTCGGGCTGAACACAGGAGCAGCAGGTGCTGCAATTCCACATCCCTGACTGTGAGAGCAGTGACAGGGCAGTCCTCAAGTCTCGACCTAAGGAGGGGTCCTCTGCACCCAGTGTCTCACGCTGAGCTTTCAGGTCAACCCAGTCTGCTGAGTGTTCCCAATGCATTTCCTCATGACGTCTCATCAATGTACACACACCTAGGAACCGTCCAAATGCTGCTCCTGGGCTTAAGGTCCCAGCACAAATTCTAATTCCACTTCTTCTTGGTAGCTGACAGTATTTCTTGCTTTCAGGGAAACGCTAAGACTCTCATACGAAAACATCTCTGGCCTCTTATTTCCTTTCCAAACAGCTCTCTTTTCCACTGTTTGTGCTCTATTACGATGGAGCGTGGCAACTCCACTATTAGATGGGAGTGTCATCTACACAGAACCACTGGGATGCTGGTGTGGAGGAAGCTTTATTATGTGGTTCTAGTGTATAATATTAGTCTATTTGCTGCATTTGAATCGAATGATTCCAAATGAAACACACACAAACACACACACATACACACACATATACACACACATATACACACACATATACACACACACAAACACACACATACACAAACACACATGCACACACACGCACACATACATATACACACATACACACACATACACACAGAAACACACACACACACACATATACACACACACACACACACACACATACACACACACATACACACACACACACACACACATACACACACATACACACACACACACACACACATATACACACACACATATACACACATACACACATACACACACATATACACACATACACACACAAACACACATACACACACACAAATGCACATGCATGCATGTTCACAAGACTTAACTGATTCTGTGCAAACACATTTGTTTTCTTTCTTGTTCCTGTCATTGGTGTATATCATTCGGGCCTTTCTAGCCTCCATGGAAGCCTGTGCCTAAGTAGGGTCTGGCTGTTTGCTGATTAGTTCATTCTCCATAGCAACTAGCAAATGCCTTGCCCACTGGGCACACACTCTGCCTCTTTAATGAAACTGACAAGAGGCTGTGCTACATTGTGAATTAGAATACCACACAGCAAGGTCATTCCAAAGAGTATACAGGCCCTTTGCCATCGTACGGTCATGGGATCTGCAAAGTTCCCATGTGTGATGTCCTGCTTTATAGAACCAGGCTCAAGGCTAAAGGTCTTTACTAAAACTGAAGCTCATGGTTTTCCTGATGGAGATTCTAACTTGGCACATTCCCTAGAAAAATATACTACACACACACACACACACACACACAGAGAGAGAGAGAGAGAGAGAGAGAGACACACACACACACACACAGATACACACACACACAAACACACACACACACACACCAACATTCAATGATAGCTTGGTGTTTATAGGAAGCATAGAGTATGTAGTTAGTAGTTAGTAGTTAGTAGTAGTAGTTAGCAGTAGTTAGTAGTTAGTAGTTAGCAGTTAGTAGTAGTTCGTAGTTAGTAGTAGTTAGTAGTATAGTAGTTAGTAGTTAGTAGTTAGTAGAGTCCCTCTTATGGCAAGTGCATTCCCACAAAACATTGCATCACAGTGTAGGTGGGCTTATGTTGTATGGAATAAATTTATGACGCCCTTTGAGTCCTCTTCCCGGGCATAAGTCACCTTCTGTAGAGTACCTCAACTATAAAACCTCTGACACCACTCCTAAGAAATGGATGAGCCCAGTACTGACAAGATTTGAGTCAGCATTTCACTATAAACACTGGACACTCCCACAGCCAATACAGTAACACAAGTGGCCAAGGTGTTGCCTAGGATTGGAGGCCACAGATTCTCCAAACTTGGATTCAAATTGTATTTCAAATCTCACATCTGAAGCCAGATATTTTTCTGGCATCTATGGAATATTACGATGGGAAAACAAAGTTGGAGACAGTTATCTGCCACAAGGATGCACAGCTACATGTCATTTTGGGGATAGTTTCTATGTATTTTGCAAAGATCATACAAAATGTACTCATATTATGGAATGTGAGCATTTATGCAGACACACAAGACATGTATGTGTCAAAATACCCTTTAAACCTAAAATACAACCAGACCCTAAATTTGGTTTCTGAATGAAGACAGTTAATTCCACCTAATGAGTTTGCTACTGTAGTGGCCTTGCAAATTCTATTTATGACATGGTCTTTAGCGTCATGGACATACAGCAGCAAGACTGCCAAGCAGGGCCTGAAATTTAAAAAGAATGAAAAATAAAGAGAGAAAGACAGAAAGGAAGGAAGGGAGGAAGGAAGGAAGGAAGGAAGGAAGGAAGGAAGGAAGGAAAGAAGGGAAAAAGAGATGGGGTAGGATAGGGATCAGCTGGTAAGAAGGGGGCTGGCTAGAGTGGGGAGGACTAAAAAGGGGTGACTGTGTTCATAGTGTCTGGTGAACAAGACGATACTGTCAAAAGTAAACCTCTAAATACCAGGCATCTATCAATGCTGATTTTTATGGGGTGAATAGCGTCTCACTATGCCTTTTAAATATTACAACTTACTACTTTAAATTTAAGATACCTCAGCTACCATAATTTCGCAAGAAATAACACAGGTAAGTTCTATGTGTCCCCAACCAGTTTCCTTCCACGGCATGACCTGTAATATAATCAAAACTGGGAAACTGACCAATGAGGCGACACTACAAACTATTAACACCTGCGTGGGAATTGCTCATTTGTCTGTCTCCTCTTGGGTTCTCTGTTTGGTGGAATCCATTGCATTTCAACCACTGTCTTAGATACAAAGCTTTGAAATGTCATGAGACATAGTCAGGTGCTCCTTCCCACTGTATTCTATAGACATCATTGTAGCTATGCTAGTGGCTAGATCTTCCCATTTCCATGTTACAGTAAAATGGAGTATGCTTCTACAGCTACAAAAATATTTGTTTTGATACAAGGTCTCCCTGACTCATATTCCTCCTGCTTCTCCCTCCTCAGCACTGAAATTATTGTAGGCATGTTCCGTCACACACACACACACCGTCACACACACACACACACACGTAAGTATGCATATACGGTATGCTCCATCATACACACATACAAGCACATGCACACACAGAGGCACACATGCATACATGGTATACTCCATCATGCACACACACACACACACACATAGAAGCACATGCACACACAGAGGCACACATACATACATGGTATACTCCATCATGCTCATACATACACACACATAGAAGCACACACACGTGCACACATATGTATGCATACATACACAGCATATGTATGCATGCATGCACAGCATGCTCCATCATACTCATAGACACCAACAGGCACACATGCATGCACACAAACATGCAGGTATACATGCATCACAGTATGCTCCATCATACTCACACACATACATGCATATATGCACACACACATGCATACACAGATGCACATACACATGCACACATATGCATGTATACATACATGCACAAGATGCTTCTCAGTCCCACACACAAGCACACACGCACACATAAACACACATACAAGCACACACACATGTATGCATGCATGAACTGCATACTCCATCATAGTCATACACACACAGGCACATACACACACGCACATGCATGTACACATGCATGCATACCAAAATTTTGGTAGGAAATTCATGATATTCATTTTGGAGGACAGGCTACACTGGTTATTCCTATGCTGAGAACTAATTGCACTGTCTCCTATCCATGAGTATGGTCTGTTTCTTCTGTTTGGACTCTTGGCTTCTTCCACCATCATCCATGTTTTCAATGCACTCTTTCTATATATGTTTAATGAGACTTACTCATGCTAGACCTGAGCTTCATGCTGTTTTTGAGTAGTTATGAACGTTATCATGCTTAATTTCAGTGTCAATTACTAACATTAAAACACAACACATTTCTATGCTTTTCCTGTATCTTTCTTAAATTTTTAATTTTTTGAGGATTTCATACATGGGCAGTGCATTTGCACCATTCCCACCCATCCCTCTCCTCCTCCTCCAACTCTTCCCAGGTTCCTCCTTACGCTCCCTCTCAACACCACGGGCTCTTCTTCCATCTTGCTATGCCTTGTGCTCTGACTGAACTCCTCATTTTTGCCATGGTTGTCTTTCTCTTGAACGGATTCCTGGTGGTTTTGCCCTGATATTTATGTTATGTATAAGCAGGGACTTTTTTCCCTTCCAATCTGTCAGGCTTTTATTTCCTTTCTATCCTCACTAGATTCAGTAGTCCTACATTATGTGACACGGAGTGACGACAGCCAGGATCTTTGCTAAACTCGACCTTAAGAGTGGAGCACCTGGTTTCCAGGGTTACTCGTAGCAATAGGCTGTGGTGGGTGCTCTTCCCTGGAGGAGCAGACTTTCTCAGGATTGCATACGATTACATATGATAGTAGTAATAGACTGCTGTGGGTGCTCTTTCCTGGGGCAACACCATCTCCCACACAGCAGTCTTCTTAGAATGCTTGTGGACGTACGCTGAATTTCATCTAAGTTTTCTGCATCCATTAATAAATTACATAATTTTTCTCCCTTAGCTTATTAATATTCTGAATTATCTTAAACAATTTTCAGATATTGAAAGTACTTACATTTTTAGAAAGCACTAACTGACCATGATAATAATATACATTATTATACTATTGTATTGTTATTATTTAATCATTATAGATATAAATGAGCCCAGTCTGCTACATTCTTTGAGAGTCTATCCTATTCTGTTCTTGAAGGACTGATTTGTGTGAGTTGAGTGTGTGTGTGTGTGTGTGTGTGTGTGTGTTCGTTCTAGCTTTTGTCTGATTTTGGGAGCAGGATGATGCTAGCTTTGTAAACCAAATCAGAAAGCATTCTGTCTTCTATTTTCTGGATCAGACTGCATGAAGTTGGTACTAATTTTCTTTTAAACATTTGGTAGAATTCTCCAGTTGAGCCATCTGGAAGAAGAAGATTTCTTTTTTTGGGGAGTTTTGAATTTTCAAATTCTTTCCTTGACTGGCCTGTTTGGACGATCTCCTTCACTGGGGTGAGGTGAGGTAGCTAAGCTTTCTGAGGAATCGGCCCATGTTAGCCTAACCGTCACATCATGTGGGGTTGCTACTGTCCCTTCTGATCTTCCAAATCCTGGCAGGGCCACAGAGATACTTTCCGCCTTTTTCTTGGTATTGGTTATTTGTATCTTTTTTTTTTTTTTTTTTTGGTCAACCTTACTAGAAGTTTTTCATTTTATTCATGTATTGAAAGAACCAGTCATTTTTAATAAAAAGGTTATTTTGATTAGTTTTAATTATGTGTAGATGTGTGTGAGTGTGTGTGTGTGTGTGTGTGTGTGTGTGTGTGTGTGTATGTATGTATGTGTATGTGTGTGCGTGTGAGTGTGGATGCTCACAGAGACCAGAGGCATTGGATGGATGCTGTGGACCTGGTGACAGGCAGTTATAAGCCACCTCACGTGGGTGCTGGGATAGCAAACTCAGATCCTTTGGAGGATCAGCAAGAGCTCTCAACTGCTCAGCCTTCTTCCCGGCTGCCATTTGCTCACTCCAGATTGATTTTCATTCTTCACTTATTTTTTTGTTCAAAAATGTTTTCATGCAATATATTTTGATCATGTTTTCCCTCCCTTTAACTCCTCCCTGGTCCTTCTCACCTCCCTACTCACCTAACTTCATGGTACTGTCTCTTTGTCAAAACCAAAACAGCTAACGTCTCCATTCTCGGAGACGGAAACTTCGATTTCAGAATTTCTGTATTCCCTATCAGGTGAGCATATGATATTATCATCCAAAGACCTCTCTACTGTGTTGACCATTGATAGACTGTGCTTTCATATTTAGCCAGCCATATGCACGCATATCTATATTTTCGTGAATAAATTGTCATGTATATGTTTATATGTGTGTATATAGGTTAGTACATAGGCATATACACAATTCTCTTCAGACTCTCCTCTGTCAGTTTTGCATGATGTGTGATTTAGACGGAAGGTATTTAGGGGACACTGTATCTGGAGGTTTTCCTTTCATCCTTTTCTAGTTCCTTTCCAGTTGATTTGCATTGAGGTGAACCTCCTCTCTGTCTCCCATGCTTGATTCCTTGAGTTTGGGGCTGGGGTCCGTCCAGCACACGGTCTACACTGACACATCTTCTCCGGGTCTTAGAAAATGTGAGCTGTGTTTCACGTGTCCTGCCGGTCCTATAAACCCTGCTTACGCTCTACTTAGCTTTTCAGTTGCTTCTTGGTATACAGTTGTTCTCACAGTCACTGAGAAGGGCGAGCTGATCCTTCCTTTTAGCCCCCTGAGTCCCATCTTCCTCTGACACCTCTGAGGAGGGAGGTAGGCACCGCCTCGGAACCTACCCATGGGAACATCAGCCTAGCTCTCCGTGGACCTCTTCAATGTGAAACTGCATTGCTCCTGTTTGCCTTTCTCCTGGCTCCCAGTCGGCTTACCTCAAGCTGCCTGCCCAACAAGAAGAACTCACAGGGTCCTTAAATTGTATCAGCTGAAACTCATTTACAACTGTGTGTTTGTATCTAAACAGAACAAACCCCCTGGGAAGGCATCAGGCATTGTGGCTCACCGGCAAGAACCGCCATCAACCCAGGGCAACACATTCACGTGAAAAAGATACAAAGTGAATCTGCAGCGAACTAGGAAGACCAGGGTCAGGGGGAGGGGCGATTGAGGCCTTGAAGGCTAGGGAGCCTGTGGGGGATCAGGTCACTGGGTTTCAGACAGTACAAAGGCAGGAAACCTCAAAGCCTAGTAGAGTGGACAGGTTTCTATGCAGGTAAGAATCTATCATAGAAAGCACCCATAGCGTACTGACTGGTTGTCAGGGGAACAGAAAACCATCTGTTCTCCTGCGGCAGCATCCACCTGGGGCTGCAGAGAACAGGTTTTAGGTAGAAGGCTTTCCTGGGCCATTCAGGTAGCTGCTCTGCCCAGGGTTCTCTTGCTCAGGTTTATTTATTTGGTAGATGAAGGAGAGAGGTGGGAAAAGCAGAAGAGGGAGGCCTTGGTAGATGAAGGAGAGAGGCAGGAAAAGCAGAAGAGGGAGGCCAGGTTACTTCCTTCATTTCCCTCCATGTCCTAGGATGGGTCCTCATGCCTTTCTTAGTTCCTAAAGCCTGAAAGGCATGCTTCACGCGGTGAGTAACAGCACCCCTCATGCATGCAATAGAGAAATTTATATGCACACAGCCCAGAACAATAACAGCAACAAAATTCTTTAAGGAAATTGTCATGTATTCAAAAATTCTCCTTGGGCTGATTCTGCTCAATAAAATCACTCAAAAGAAAACGTAGCATTCTGCTTCAGCCTTGGCTCCTGTGATAGTGCCAGGCCGAGGGGGGTTGAGAGGGGGAGAGTTGGGGAGCTGAGAAGTGGGTGTGGCTGCTTTGGTGGATTACTCCCTGCAACACTCCTGCTGTACCACAATAAATACAATTAAAAGATAAATTATGTGAGCCATACACTAAAACAGGGAGGAGGTACGGGAGTCTTCCCATGACTGTGAATCACAGCCCATCAGGTTTCCCGGTTTCCTGGATCCGCAATGAAAATAAAAGTCACGGAACACTGAGGCACATGCATGTGCTTTTTCTTCCCAAGCGATGGCTGTCAAGCTTGAGCTTGGCTCATCACCTAGGAAACAGGAATGTGAGGCAAGATGGAGCCCTAGCCATAGCTCCCTCTACTCATGCAGATATAGTTCCCTGAACTGAAGAGCAGCTGGCTGCCTTGATTTGGTGAGGACGTCTGGGCGAGGGTCATCCAGTACTGGAAGCCTCCTTTGCCTGCATGGGACCAATGGGAAAGGGGTGCAAAGATTGGGGGTACAGCCCAAGCTAACTGCCAACTATGGGGCTGGTACATTCAGCGTTTCTGAAAACAGGGCTTCCAGATTTCCCATCAGCCAAAGTCTTCATTTACAATTATTCATGCGAAGGCAAATCTTCCAGATCTCACCCAAACTCCCCAGTCACCACTTCTGGGAGGCAAGCCAGAAACACACACTTGCTACTTCCTCTCCAGTCGGTTCTGATGCAAAGTCGGAGATGTGGGGTGGCTCTCCCGAGAGAAAAGCAGTGAATGTGTGATGAAGTCCAAGTGAGCATTAGGAAGGGAGGATTCCAAAGCTCGTTTCCATGGTCAATCCACAGCCACTCCTGGGGCTCAACGCTAGTCAGAAGTGAGTCACTCCTTATGCCTCGGTTTCTCCTCTGTCTAATCATTATTCACAGCAAAGTCTAATGATTTTGTTAGCACAAACCACTGATAAATGTGGTGTTTGCAAGGACTGAGAGGAGGCCTTCTGTGGATATGACAAGTGGGCATGAGTGGACCTCACATGTTGAGATTTTCAATTTGTCTTTAGTGTGGCTGAAAAGTAAAATAAAACCACCATCTGGATGTAGTGGCTTACACTTTTAATCCAGCACTCAGAAACAAGTCTGGGGCAGTGGGACTGTTATGAGTTCAAAGCCAACTTTGGCTGCCAGGCAGTTCCAGAAAAATTTTGGTTATGTAGTGAGTTCTAGACCAGCCTTGGAGGCTACAATGTGAGATTCTGCTTTAAAAAAAATTAGTAATGACAAAAATATACCTGGACTGAGATTATCTAAACTAAAAATAAAATTCATTTTAAGTTCCATTAAATAGTTGAATGCTCTCGTAAAGCATTTATTTATAACATCTGGGAAACACCCAGTGGCCAAATTTGGAACTATCCCAGTTCCTTCCTCTAGAGATTGCCAAGAGATTGCCAGTCTTTAACTAATTTCTCCTAATCTCTCTACCATCCGTTTTTCTATTTTGTCTTTTCAAGAGTTGAGTCTCTATACATGCTCCCCTTGGTTTGCCAAGACCTCACCTGGCCTCTCATGTGCATGTTGGCCTCCAGTCATCCACTTGTCTACTTGGTTCTAGACAGTGCCCTCCTAGAGATGCTCTGGTGGCCTTAGTGCTGCCTGAAGCCAGAATCTGGGATAGAATGGGAGGAGAAGGGGTCACAGCAGCTCTGATCAGCACCTTCCTCCCCAGCCAAGCAGAACCTGCTGCTTGAACACATGGTCATAGGAGCTATGGATCCAGGTTCCAGCATCTGCCCCGGTGCCCGAGGCCCATGGTGCCTTTTCTTCCCATATCTCCTTGACATCTGGGGTGGTGGCTGCTCCCGTTCTGGTAAATCTCTCAACCATCTCAGCTTATTGAAATTTTTTGTATAACCAAATCCCCTAAATCGTGTTGTTCTCTTTGAAATTTTAATATATTTTCTTTTAAGACTGTACTGTGTCCTAATTTCACAGTTCCCAAGGCTTTTTGGTCTTTGCTGGTCTTGGTGCCAACAGTTCAACTCTTTGTAGTGGCTGTGTGACTCACAGAAAAGCAAAGCCAAGACTGCAGCCATGACAGTCAAATGCTCTAGCAAAAATGTTGGGCCTCTTGAAGGTAAAAACAAAAGCAGGGTATAGGAAGGCCGATAGATTCATTCCTGAGAGACTACGTGGTAGGAGATCCTGGCCATTCCCTGAATTCAATCATGTGGGCAGAGAGATCTTAACAAAAGGACGAGAGAAGAAACAGCTGGGGGCCACGAGCTGCAGATGATGCATTTAACTTCCATGTACACCCTCAGCTCTGGCCACACTCAGGTCTAGGATGGATTTCTCTGGGCACTGACATTACCACACTAGCATCTAGGGGAGTCCTGGGTTTCATGTACAGATTCTCTGCCCAAACAATAGCTCTCTTCATTGTCCTTCCCTGCTATGGTCTCCTCATATATGAGATGCCTCCTAACAGATTTGCACAGACACTAGGCTAAATGTTGATCATTTGTCTACTGCCTTCCTTCTCTGCTTTGTAAGTCAACATGTTAAGGCCAAGCCAAATTGATAATTGCATTATCATGCAATGTTCCTGAGCTGGAGAGTAACATTTCCTTGTGGTTGAAGTGACAAAAGTCAAAAATTCCTATGTAAAGCCCCCTACAGTGACAGCTTAGGCATGTAAGAACATGCCAACCTAGACTGTGGAAGACTGACATGTGTGGCCATCACAGTCCATGTTACATGTTTGCATGTGCACAAGTCATCTGTCTGTTCTGTATTGACTATACATATGTGTGTGCTCGTGTTTGTACCTTCATTATTCCCAACTTAATGATCTAATTTTGCGCCCAACATGTTACAGAATCACCACTCCTTTAACGTCATGGAAGAAAGGCCATGGTCAACAGAAATATAAAAAGGCTTAATCTTATTCATGCTGGATTCATGCAAGTTGGACCACAGCTGTGACATCACCTCACCCCAGGTAGTTCAACTCAAAAATCAAGAAGCCCTTTGTTCCCTGCTGCTGGGAATGTAAATTAGGACAGGCAGTATAGGATTAAGATGGAGAGTCCCTTCAAAAGCTAAAAATAGAACTGCCCTATGATATGTCTGTTCCATTGCTACGTGTATATCTCTAAACAGAATAGAAGCATTACATCAAAAAGATTCCTGCACTCTCATGTTTATTGTGGTACTATAGACAATAGCTACTGCCGATGCTAACGTTGGCCATCGAAGAGCTAACATTACAGGAATACAAGTTAATCTGGGCTGTCCAAAGGTTTGTTGTGTGCAGGAGCCCCACTGTGACCACAGAAGACAGTCCAGAGGAAAGGGAGTGTGTCAGGAGAATCAAGAGGAAAGGACATGGGCTGGAGAGATGGCTCAGCGGTTAAGAGCACTGACTGCTCTTCCAGAGGTCCTGAGTTCAACCCCCAGTAACCACATGGTGGCTCACAACCATCTGTAAAGAGATCCGATGCCCTCTCTGGTGTATCTGAAGACAGCTACAGTGTACTTATATATAATAAATGAATAAATCTTAAAAAAAAAAAAAGAGGAAAGGACATGCAGAACGGCCACAGGCATTTCTGTACTTCAGGCCTTTGGACAGCTCAGCTTTCGTGGACGTTTGCTGATTGATGATGAAAATAAAACTTGGATCTGTGAGGGTAAGCCAAAGCCCACATTTTTATCCGGTCATAGGGAAGACCTACACTTTCCAAATGTACTTTACAAAGAAATGCTATCAAAAAGAAAAAATAGAAAAGAAATGAAATCCTGACAACACACCCACCATGCCACGGAGAACAAGAACTCTAAAAACATCTGCCCTAGAATGGAAAACATGGGTTACTTTATACTCAGGGGAGACAACTTAGGGACAGATTGGCCAAAAGCTTGTGAGCCATAGGTAGGGCATCTACAAGGGCCAACAGCTTACAGTGAACCAAATAGACTCATTCAATGTTAACAGCAGTGTTAACAGAGAAGCAAAGCAGGTAGATGCATCTGAGACAGTTGATAAGCCTTTGTGGAGAAGCAGTCCTTCCTTTATTCCTTTATGGACAATTATGGTCCACAAGGTGGTCATTCTTAGCCAAGTTCAGAAGCTCAGTGCTGGGAACGGCTCATCTCTTGAGGAGTTTCTTGGATTGTTGGCCAACGGGGTCCAACAGGCCCCCCCACAGATCACAGGTTGTTCCCATCATTGTTAGTCACCTTCAAGAACTTGACAATAAGACCCTACTGCTGAAGACATCATTTTCTTGAGTCACAGAACACGGAGAAACCAGGCGGCTATCCTAGTGCTGGAAGGTGCTATGCATGCTACTGAGGGAGAAGGTATTCATCCACTTTAATCAGCCATGGATTCTGTGAACTGCAATAATGAAGGCCCCATTATTGCCTGGAAAGATATGCCCGCCAGTGTAATGGTGGTACAAACGTTACGGGAGTAACCGACCATTTTCTGACTATGTGTAAGGACAATTCCATAGGATGGAACTTACACCTGCTACTGTTAATTAGGGCAAGAACCTGAAACTCAGTCATGGGCTCTAGGGGAAACCTATCACTGTTATTCTGGTAAATGGAAATAATACTAAAATGACTCATAATGACCTAATGCTATACCCATAAATGAGTGCCCTACTCAGGCCTCATCAGATGAACTTCTTTTGGTTGTTGGTGGCAATTAACACAGAGACTCACTCACAACTGGTCAATATGGAGAAAAAAAAGGCACTTGACAGTGAACAGCCCTAAAAAAAGGACATCTATATCACACCTTTCACTTCAGGAGTCTGGGATCTTCTAGTAAGAGGGAACAGAAAACATTACAAGAGCCAGAGGTGGTAGGTGACATCAGGAAGCAGTGTTTGCAGGTCGTGACGGGGAAGTGGGACAGACAAACTCATAGCAATTGTGACAGTAAGCGAAAGACCTGTGCTAGCTCAGCCCAGAGTCCCAACGTGGAGAACAGAGCTTCTCTCGTGAGAGTTCCCTCATTAGGAGCAGACTCTTGTAAGGCTCTCGTAGATGCCTTACCTATGGCTCCCAATAGCTCCTAACTGAGAGCTGGTGACAAGTGAAGGATGCCGAGGGAACAAGAATTAGTTTTCCTCAATGCTCTTGAGCTCCAATATGTCCACCACATTCCAAAGCAGGCCCCACTGCTAACACAAACAAGACTATTATATACGGAAGGGGAGGGGAGAGGGAGAAGAGAAAGTTGGGTGGGTAGGAGTGAATTTGATCAATATGCATTGTATGAAAATTTCAAGAATTAAAAATCAAAACGTTTTAGATTTTGAATTTTTGATATTGAGAAATTTGCAGTTTCTCAACTAGTAAATTCTATGAGCAGTTTAAAAATCTGAAACATATATGAGACTGGAAATGCTTTGATCTCAAGCATTTTGGATGAGGGATATTCAGTTAAACCTTAGGTTTCTTGCTTTGCTAAAAGTTAAACGTGGTATAAACATAGAAATTGCCTCTTTGAATTGATTTCGTTTTCAGAATGAGCTGAGAGAAAGTGGGTATTTGAAAGGTGGCAGGGAGCCCTGCAAAGGTCTGAAGCTCCCAAGAGAGGCAGCCGGATCACATGGCTGGGTAGCCATCCTCCTAGGACACCCAGTTATAAGTGCCCACCAGCTTGGCGCTCAGAAGATCATCAATATTTATGGGACAGAAGTAAATCTGCACATCCTTCACGTCCCTACTCCCTCCCTGCGTCCTGTTATTTACAAGATGCAAAATACCCTCAGAGAAGTGGTTAGGATTAACAGATGATAAAAATGCAGAGCTTCGCAGACGTACTTGCGAATTCAATATATCACACCAGAATATATGTGAAGACTGGTTTAGCAAAATAAATAAATGATCATTTTCAGGAAATGCAAATACACCCAGGCTACTTTTCATGCCCCGCTGCAGCTTTCCACTCGGTCTGTCTCAAGGACCTTGACTCCTTAAGGGCTGCTGAGTTCATTCTGCTTGTCACCAGAGTTAAAAGCAGGGTACTAGGTTTGCACATAAGGCATCTGGGAATGCTCTTTTGATAGCACAGTTTATATAGGAGGTGGTGTGTGTGTGTGTGTGTGGGGGTGCTGACTGGATCTGGACAGGGCTCAAGGTATTTTATCTGCTCCCATTTCCTGTTCTCTGTAAGTCCTGATTCACCTGGATGTAAGCCAGGCCCCATGCCTATGGAAGTATAGATGGCATTCCCACCTTCCCCAGGATGAACAATTACACCCTTAATTAATGAGCTTACATCATCCCCTCCTCCCTGAAGTCGCTTCTTGTCAGCTGTTTGGCCACAGCATGGAGAAAAGTATCAAAAAAAAAAAAAAAAAGAAAAGAAAGGAAAGAAAGAAAGAAAAGAAAGAAAGAAAGAAAGAAAGAAAGAAAGAAAAGAAAATGACATGCTTCATTAATTTTCCAAGAAGTGACTTCTCCTGATAGTTTTTAGTATTTCCTTTTGGTTCCATGAAGGAGAGTCATCATCTCGACGCCGAGATAGCTGGATGGTAAACTTGGTGCAGCTGAGGGACATGAGAAAAGTTCGTTTGTTCCTTTCGGGGAGAAGGTATTAACAGGAAAGTGTTGACATTTTAGGAGATTCGAAGCTTCATGTCTGTAACTTTTTATTTGACCGTAAAAGTGAGAGGACATACTGAACTTAGAGAGAAAGAACCCAGGATCCCTGCACTTACCCTATCCATCAGTGAGGCAGAGAGAGAGAGAGAGAGAGAGAGAGAGAGAGAGAGAGAGAGAGAGAGAGAGAGACAGAGACAGAGACAGAGAGAGACAGACAGAGACAGAGAGACAGACAGAGAGAGACAGAGAGACAGACAGAAACAGAGAGACAGAGAGAGAGAGAGAGACAGAGAGAGAGTGAGAGAGAGACAGAGAGACAGAGAAGAGGAAGGAGGAGGAGGAGGGGAGGGAAGGAGAGGGAGGAAGAAGGAGCAGGAGAAGGAGAGAGGGAGGGAAAAGGAGGAAGAGGAGGAGGAGGAGGAGGAAGGAGGAGGAGGAGGAGGAGAGAGAGAGAGAGAGAGAGAGAGAGAGAGAGAGAGAGAGAGAGAGAAACGTCTCCCATGACAGCGCACCACTACATCTCCGAGGACAACCTCCAAAGGAAATTTTAATGTAGGAGGACAGCAGGGTCCAGCTGAGGCTAATGTTTATTTTTAGAAAACATCTGACTAAGAGGGGAACAAATATAGGTTGTAAATTAAGCTCTTTCCACACGGGTCAAAATGTTTTCATCGAATAACCTTTAATAGCATCAGTTTTGCTGAGGCCAGACAGAGTTGATTGTTGTGTCTGGAATTTCTGCCTGGAGAAAAAGTGAGGGGGAAAAAAAAAAAAAGCAGTAGCCACCCATCGATTTGTCTGTCTCCTCTGTCATTTGATTTACAGATTCACTTCCAGAGTTTTCCCGGGTACACAGTGTCTCCCACAAATCTTCAGAGACAAAGCCCAGGGCACAAGCTATAAATGTCACTCTGGGCATGGGTGCGCCTGCAAGGCTGAACAGGCTGAAAGAGTCCTATGAACTGCCCGTGTCGATGAGTCAAGAGTGCAGAGGTTGCTTTTAATCAGTATGCTACCTAGAACACACTAGCATTGTCAGTGGGGTAAAAATTTTCCTCTGCGGGAAGACCTGGGTAGCAGCATTGCTCTAACTAAACAAGGGGTAATTTTCAGGTTCAAGCTTATTCAGTGAGGGAACTCATCCTTTGTGAGGAGAAAAAAAAGCATCCGGGTATTTTACAGATAGCCCCTGTATCAATAACAGCTTCTCATCCCCACTCCGTGTTCGTCCGTCAGCAATGCGCTAATAACAAATCCTAGCAGCTGCCTGGGAAAGCACAATAACCTATAGTATGGGACCCAGGCTTACGTGTCTGGGATGACAACTCCTGCTTTATGGATGTGGGGTAGGGGGTTGGGGGAGAATCCTGATGGATGCTTTCAAAACCATAAGCACACTGTAGCAGGGGACTATAAATTTTTATCTCATCATAAAATTACAATGCAGAGTGCATGCACAGATTGCAAGGTTTTAATTTTCTTGAGGGAAATAATATTGAATGGGTATCACTGGATGTGCAGTAAAACCCCACACACCTGTGGGTTCACACCGTTAGGCATAAACCCAAATGCGAAAGAATCTAATAGTTTTGCAGAATTCTTTTTAATCAAGGTGTAGCTACTGGCCACGTGGGACAGGTCTAGCCAATGAGGAAGTGAATGTCACATTAGCATAAGTTAAGGCGCTCATCTGCATGCTCTCTCTCTTTCAGTGCAGGTATTATGGCTTCCTCGGATAGAGAAATCACTGAATTATCTCCACTCATCTTTCAGGGAAGTCTATAAAGTGTGGTGGGAAAGCAGTAAGAGATCGCAATTCAACCAGAGTGGTTACAGCTGTCCTAATGCTGATCTCATGAAATTATGAGATTCATGATGATTTTTTTCCTCAATTTTATATTTCATGGGTGTACAACTGAGGGTCCTTGTGTTCACAGTCATGTAGCTGTGGAATGAAACTCCAACTTGCTTGGGTAAAGCAGTGCCTCTTTTCTTTCCTCTACACACATGGGTTCTGCAGAGTGTAGATGATAAAGCACTATGCATGTTGGCCCAGAAGGCGGAGAGAGATGAAGACATGGGGCCATGTGAAATGAGAAAGAGGACTACCACTTTCCAGAACTCCTGTGTGGAGGGTCTCTCCCAAATTTATGTTCACCAAAAGTTATAGACTGTTGGTTTGCAACGTTAACAGCAGAGATGGGAGGAATGCATTCACAAGTCAGGGGCTGACTACATCCTGTTAGCAGAGAGCCAAGAGGAAGCTGTAGATGCTAGCATTTGAGCTTCTATCTTCCGTTACTAGGAAGATACACTGCCGTGGGATGAAGCCAGCCAGTTTCTGTTCGTCTGTAGCAAGAGCTCTAACCACCTCACCCCATAACTGCACGAGCTTGATGAATCACTGGCCCTCGCCAGAGGCCTACTTAGAAACCGACACGGTGATGTTTACGCACAAGGATGTGGTCACTCTGCAAGTGTCAGGCACCACGAGGACAGTAAAGCGAGTTGAAAGTAGCATAGATTAGGTCAGGAACATGACGTTCAGAGAGATGGCTCAGATCTAGGACAGAGGACATGGGATGTCTAGGTGAGGGGCACAGGAGACAGAGAGAGAGAGAGAGAGAGAGAGAGAGAGAGAGAGAGAGAGAGAGAGAGAGAGAGAGAGAGAGAGAGAGAGAGAGAGAAGTGCAGGGGTTAGCTCAAGATAGATCAACGATGAGGAAGAAACTCTAAAATGTTATGTGCCAGTGTGTTTCACTTTTCTTGTGTGGAAACTGGCATGAAATAACGAATGTCTGTATCCTCTTCTTCAGGCTGCTGCCGGAACCTGTAAGCACAGTTTGGGCAGCTGCAAAAGAGAGGTCTGGGCTCTTGTGGCTCTGAAGAGAGAAGGTGGCTGGAGCTCTGGGGGCTAACACATAGATCCATCCCGACGCCTTTATCCAGGGTCGCTCTACTGGCTCATGGTCTCTGTCACTCTAATCATGACCTGTTTGGGTCCCATGACTCCTCAAGCCTCTGCACTCAACTGTTAGAATCAGATGACCCAGTCTCGGGCCTTACACTGTAGCCATGAGACACACACTAAGACATTTGCCCTGAGCAAGGCTGTCCACAGCTTGAACACAGGAGGATCTGCTCATGTGAGCGTGGGATGTGCATTTCACAACTGAGTCTTTACATTTCGTTAACTTAATCTTGACCTTCAGCCCCAGATCACTTTACAACCTCAGAGTCTGTTCACCTTTCCTCACTGCAAACTTTAGGAGCTTTGAAGCACAATTTCTGAGCAGAGTTAGTGTAGCATTGCCCTGATTGGAAATTCAACTCTCCTAAGAGCTGACACTGTCAAGCTGTAATTCTTCTTT
Source organism: Rattus rattus (assembly GCF_011064425.1). NCBI lineage: Eukaryota > Metazoa > Chordata > Mammalia > Rodentia > Muridae > Rattus > Rattus rattus. The sequence goes on from NC_046166.1 coordinate 73,389,720, forward strand.
CCTTCAAGATACCGAATTCTAACAGCCAATGAACGCAGACACGCTCGTGGGTTTAATGCCCATCTGTCACTTAAATCATCAGGTTAAAGAGCAAATTATAAAGCAGGTAACTTCACACGTGATTTAAAAATTGGCTGAAACAAATAATCAAACAAAAAGAAGCCAAGCCCCCAAGCCCCGAAAGCTTTCTTTAATTCAAACGTACACTCATTAATGAGATCTTGTTAATATTTCATGCACAGCCTCTCTCCCCATTTACTTTAAAATATTTCTGTAATGGAGACAGGAAGCTGCACCACACTCCTGGGGGTAATGAAACATTCAGATGTGTTTAGGAAGGATCGTCAGACGTAATTCAGATAATGGTGCTTAAACATTCCTAAAAGGACCTCTGAGCTTCCGCCTTGAGAAGCTCCCTAAGCAGGGTAGAGGCTCCTCTCTACAGTTTCCAGGTTGGGTTAAGTTCATCCAGAACCCATCCAGACAGGGACAGAGGAACAATGTTAGTGTCATCCCAGCAGCCAGCGCTCCCTCCCACAGGGTGTAGCATATTCCCATTAAAACAAGAAAGTCAGCCCACCGGGCAGGGAGCACAGAGTCATGCGGGACGCCTACACCGTCCATCTTGTCAAGAAGAGGCTACGAAGAGGCTCAGGAGCACATGGATTGGTTGAGCTCTCGCCTTGCGGGGGTCCACTCTGGGGTCAAAGGTTACACCGCATGCGCAGTACATGCTGCTTTTAAGTGGGTGAACTTTTCCTGTATCACTTAATCAACAAAGCGTAGAATGTTCGTGATACTCCTGTTTCCCGCTGCAACGGCCCAACACGTAAATGCCTGTGGCTACATCTGACAATTCGGAAGGCATATGGGCTGACATATTGCTCGAAATCGCATAGAATCTACGCTGTAGCACGTGAACGGGGCCTCGGGGACTCCTTTGGCTGCAACTCATTAGTACATCTCAGCAAAATGAAAGATTTCTGTAAAGCCACAAAATCGACTCCAATTATGGAAAAACTCTCTTTAAAAACAAAGATGCTTTTAAAGGAAAATGTGTGATTCCACGGGGGCTTTGGCTCTGTATCAACTAATCATCAGGCTGCCCCATCTTCCTTAATTTCTCTAAGAACTCGGTGAACGAGTCCCTAGTAATTTAAACTGTCAGTGGTTTTCCCCTTAAAGTTTCAAAAACAAAATTAAAATTGAATTGCTATTAGGTACTCAGAAAAATAATTACAACTGAACTCAAAATAACCAGGCTACAATTCTGAGTCGCGCGTTGTTCTTGGGTTTTAGTGCTCAGTACTTCATATGGGTCTGCTTTGTCTGCGAGGCACGGTACATCAGAATAAGGGCGTTTGGATGAAGGCCTAACAGAGATCCTAGGAAGCTAGGATCCTAGGAAATCTTAGGAAAGTAATTTCCTAAATTAGAAGAAGTCATGATACCCAACTGTAGCTATACACATGTTTTCTCCAAATTCAGAAAATGTATCATGTGAAGAAGGCAGAGTTTAAAGAATCTGACATTCTTCTACTTGGAAGGTCTTGGAAGAGAATGAGAATTACGGTTGGAAACTATTCTGGGATTAAAATATAGAACCTTGCATCAATCTCTCCCCATGTCCCACAAGCCTCTGATAATGTTATCAGTCAACCCAATTTCTCACAGGAGCACCTTCTGCCTAACATCCACCCTATCTGTTGGGCTTCCTGGTCTCCTCCCTGGGCTCCTGAGAGACCTCTCTTGTCCATAGTTGTTTCCCTCCATGCTGTTCTCAGGTTAGGTCGGTCAGGATTCGATCAGCGTTTGCATTGAAACTCCATGCCACCAGCTTAGAAGATCTGAACCTGAGCGTTTTTGGTGCTTCCCTCTCTGGGATACACGCCTTGGGTTGACAGTGTTGTCCTCACTTATCAGCTGCGTGAGGACAGTGGGGTCCTACTGGCTCTGATCCATAGCGTTGACTGTCCTTTCTCTCACTGCCTTCCCAACCCCTTCTCATGGATCCCACCTCCTTGTCCCCTGCTACTGCTCAAATGTGGATGCTGGCCAATCACACAATCACACAAAAGCCTGCTCTGCCTTTCCCCCCATATGTCTAACACCATCTCCTTATTACAGCTTCATCGCATCCCCTCTGAAAATGCCAGGGCTTGAGGGGAGGGAGCCCTCAGGGGGGCGCCCACAAATATCCACGGAATAGCCGGAAGCAATAATATTAGATGTTTCACCCATCATCACTCTTTTCACAGCCAATGGAACTTGCACCCTTTCCCAAACACATGGGTGGATGTGGGGCCTGCCCACTCACCCTCACTGCTGTCTGCAATTGCTTCCTTTGCAGACCACTCTGCACCGGGGAGTTCAGGGTTCTCTGGTTACCAACTGTCCAACGCTATTGCCCTGGCTTAGAAGGCAGAGGCAATGGAGGCTGTACCTCTGTGCTTTCTGACATGTCACCAGGTAAGCCCACCACACACCCGACTTTCTCTTTGCTGTGGCCGTGGTGAACCCTGAGTCTAGTCCCTGTCTCTCTGAGACTGAGTGTGAGGGTGAGCTTACTGCTGTTCTGCGATGTGGCACCCATGTAGGAACTGGCAACAGGCAGGTTCATGGCATCCTATAGAAGCACTCCTGAAATTTCAACCTAGACCTTCTCAGAGTTCTTCTTCTAAGCCAAGTTGTTTTCTGTGCGGGTGACGAGAGTAGTTTCTGTCTTGCGCAAATGAGTTCTGTGTAATACAGTGACGCGTACTTCCAGAGTTCAAGTGTCCACCGAAATGCCCTCTCCTTCACAGTTAGTGAGTGCCTCTGGAGATCTATATACTTCTGTGAGTCAAATAATTGCATCCTCACATAGCATTAGGCCAACAGCTCTAGCATATTAACTTGTTAGTTCTCCTGTTAAGGGTGTGCTATTCACGGCTCATCTCTTATCCTCTTCCGGCGGACAGTGAAGTCTCAATAAACAAGGGAAAAGATCAAATGGGATGCTCCACAAGTCCCCCACTTTCACGAAGTATTAACTCAAAGTGAAGGTGTTAGTGTGTGTGTGTGTGCATGTGTGTATGTCTGCCTGTGTCTGTCTGTCTCTCTCTCTCTGTCTCTGTCTCTGTCTCTGTCTCTCTCTCTCTCTCGCTCTCTCTGTGTGTGTGTGCATGTGTGTATGTCTGCCTCTGTCTGTCTGTCTGTCTGTCTGTCTGTCTGTCTCTCTCTCTCTCTCTGTGTGTGTGTGTGTGTGTGTGTGTGTTTATAATCCTAAAAGTGGAAGGCATCAATAATAGACAAGAGTTGGGTAGAGAAGAACAGAGATTATTTAATTAAGAGGTGGATAAATGTGTTGTTAAGTAGGCTGGAAGGATGTTTCTACTCTACCTGGGAAGGAGTTTGTGGGAGTGAGAGAGACTCAAGAAAATGAGAGGATAAGAACATCGGGCCTGTAGAGAGGACGTGTGAGAGAGTCGTGGAAGGTAAGTCATGGAGCAAAAGATGCACTCATTTGGAGCACTCGAACATGAGACAGCAAAGGAGGGTGGGGACACCCCTACAGGCAGGGGTTAGACTCTGAAGGGAGAAACAGTTTTCCGAACCCAACTAGAAGGCTGGGAAAGGTTGAGGGGCTGCTTTCTTAGGCTCTGAGAGAAAGACTTCAATACTAAGCCCACATTTAGGCCACACCCATTCAGAAGCCCAAAGTTTATATAAGAAACCTGCCCCCCCATGTGGAGTAAAGCTATTTATAAGCTTGGGACTCTTCCACTCGTGTTAATTGAAGTCTGCACACAGAGTGAGATAGGCCCCCTGCTCAGCACACACAGTTCTGAGTGGTGAACTCAGCCTCAAAGCAAAGGCAAGGAGCTTGCAAAAGTTGATGACCGTGGGCCGTTCGCGTGGCCTTTGAGTAGCATAGCACATCCTGGAACCCTGTGCTCTGCAGCCCCCTCCCCTCTGGTGCATCAGTACACAGGGCACACCACATGGGCCATCCACTCACCCTTCCTGCGTAGTGCATGACAGTGAAGGCTGCGCCTTGACCTTTGAAAGCAACATTCCCGTTGCCGTCCTTCATGGGGGAATAGACTGCATTTGTGTTTGATGATTCCAGGAGACCCTGCAGCTTCCTGGGAAGGTTTGGCTCCACTGACCAAATCGCTTGACTCTCCTCATCCAGTAGGGAGAAGAATCCTGATGGTTTCTGAAAGTCAGCAAAAGTCGCGTGTTTGCTTCTGTTACTCCACTCAGCATCCTTGATACATGCTCTCCAATTTTATTAGATTCACGCAGCTAACCAGAATGGGAACGTTTAGACTTTTAACACATGTCTATGGCTGCCCATGGCTGCACTCAGACACTTTGGACCCCTTAGACCTCTTCCCCTGACCACTGGGTATCGGGAATTAGAGCACTATGCTACAGTGTTAGGAAAACACAAATGGTTTTAGAGCAATCTATCATTGTAGAGACAAAAGGTGGAAAATGATTTCCCAAGCTTTCAAAAAAAAAAAAAAAGAAAGAAAAGAAAAGAAAAAGAACTAGATGGTGCCTATTTGAAACACTAGTCAAGCATTTAGAGGTGATGGGCAAATCCATACAGCATCCCATGATAGGAAACAGAAGTTGCTGTTGATAAAACGTGCTTGATAAAACATGTTCTCACATGCATTTATTATGTCCCCCAACTGTGTGTGTGTGTACGTGTGTACATGTACGTGTATGTGTGTGTGTGCACGCGTGTGTATGTGTATGTGTGTACATGTATGTGTGTGGTGTGTGTGTGGTTTGTGTGTGTTCGTGTATGCATGTATGTGTGTATGTGTATGTGTGTATGTGTGTGTGTATGTGTGTGGTGTGTGTGTGTGTGTGTGTGTGTGTGTATCTGTGTTCATGTGCATGTCCACATGTTTGCATTCCAGGGCATTCATATGCAGGCCTGAGGCAACTTTCAGGAGTTGGCTGTTTCCCTCTATCAAGCATGTCCACTAAGACATCCTGCTGCCAGGGTTGGGGATTTAGCTCAGTGGTAGAGCGCTTGCCTAGCACGCACAAGGCCCTGGGTTCGGTCCCCAGCCCCGGAAAAAAGAAAAGAAAAAAAAAGACATCCTGCTGCCTCACATAATAGATCATTATTGATTCAATAAAGACACTGAGTCAAAAACTTTTCAGTGTACATAGATATAATAAATATGAGTATAAACACATGAGGATGCCCTCGGGTTTAATTTTAATCAAAGATTAACTTATCCAAAAGATATATATAATTTTCCACCTTTCAAAATGTAAATTTTAGAAGCTTTAAGGGCCAATATACAACAAACAATATATCTCATGGTCTCTGGGTCTTAGCTTATCAAACTCATTTTGTGCATCAGACTCCTGTAACTGGCCAATGAGACTTTCAGGTTTGATAAATAAAATGGTGACTGTCCTTGTATCAGTGAGTCCCGGTATTTCTTGTCCTTTCAATGAAGTTGTGAGCTTTCCAATGAAACTGGAAATTTGGGTAATTTGGGTAATTTGTGCTCCTCAAAAAAGCTAGGGATTATAAAAGCATTGCAGAATCTCATATACAAGGCTACCTCTACACAAACAAGACCTTCAGAAAAAAAATCCTCTCTCTCCAGGGCACCTGAATGCAGGCATCCTGTTAAGTTTCTAATTATGTTATATAAGTACCTGGAAGAAGAAATCCAAAACTCCAGCCTGGTTACCAGGAGAACAGGCAGTTTCCATGGCAACTCCCTCTTGTACACACTCTGTTTGCTCTTGTAGGAAAAGTACTTCTTGGATATAGTGATGCATTTTTTCGTTGGTCAGGTTGACACAGAGCTGTTCGGGGAAGAAAACAATACAGCAGATAACTCAGTCTGCTATGCAGAGCCGCCCGCTCATGCCGAAGTGACCCCCACTTCCCAGTGACACACAAACTGGGGACATCCAGACTAAGCCTCCCATTAGGATGACTCATGAATCCTGCCCTGGAAGGCAGCCTCACCCAGTCACTTTTGAGGTCATATTGTCCCAATCTTCAACATGAGGTGGGCATGTTAAATAGGACAAATGTAACCACAACGCCAACATACAAACAAGTCTCGAGTGCTAGGAAAAAAAGGAAACCACTTTTAAAAGGAAGATGGATCTGGCTCTTGTGGACTGGAGAGAAATGCCTTTCTACCATGGGGGGTTCCAGAGGAGTATGGCGCTTGTGTGCCCTGCTTCTGGTTACCTGTTGAGATTTCTTCTAGAAACTACATCCAAGAATAAGGCTTTATTACACAAATAGTATTTTGAAATCAGAGTACAAGCTCCAAAAGATAGTCCAGAGAAAACAGAATGTTATCTTTTAGTCTTAAGTTTTTCATTTCTTTATTTCTTCTCCCATTAAATAACTTATTTATTGACTTTACATCCCAATCACAGCCCCTTCCTCCTCCCTGTTACCCTCCCACAAGCTGCTGACTTGAGCTTTCGCTTTATCTCGAAGTGTTTATATATTCCTTCACCGTCTCCCCACCTCACACACAGCACACCAACCTCATTGAAAAGAGGTCAAGAGAGGCCAAAGCTCAAGACTGGGAGGATGTGACCAAGGGGAAGATGTCTGGAGGGTGTCACTGGGGTTTCAAGAACATGGCTGCTGAGGCATGAGCCTGACCCCGGCGTCTGCAGGGACTGCTCCAACACCTGCTTTGCCCACATCTTTCTTCCTGACTCTCTTCAGCTCCGTCAACCCCATCTCTGCTCTGCCTACAGCTTACCTCCTGCAGGGCCAGGCCCTTCAGTCTCACAGAGCCCTGTTTCTCTGCCATGTGTTCCCTGAACAATTCTGTAACTAAACTAGCATTTTGGAGTGGTTCCGTTTCAGGAGAGGGCGTTGTTTCTCTTTCGTACACTTAAGGTAAACACTGGGGGTGGGGCATGCTGAACTCTAATAATTTTACAGCAGTCATTATTTCTTAGTAACAAAATTACCTCCGTTTAAAGGGAATTGGACATTTTAAACGGAGGAATTTTAACCCGGGGAAACACAACAAGATACATTTTTGAAACAAAGTGAAAGCACTTAAAACTTCGAATTCCCTTCTCCACTGGCTGTTTTCACAACATCTCTATCTTTTCGTAATTGAGACGGAAGTGGTCAGCATAAATGTTCCTTTCACAGCAGGGATCTATCATATGCAGGCTTAACAGTTTCACAGAAAGCGCTTCTCTTCCAGAACCCGAGCTGGAGATCTGTACTCCAGAAAAGAAGCGTGTGCCTTAGAGAGGCTCTGATGGACAGGTGTAGCTTCGCTGAGGTAAGACAAGGGGATAGGCCAGCTGGTCCCCATAGGTGAAGCAATGTACTGTGGTAATGTACACATCCATGCATGTCCACAAAATACACATAGGCACACATAGGCACACATGCGTGCGCACAGACACCCACACACACATACACACACAGAGATGCACATACACACATAAACATTCACGAGAGAGAGAGAGAGAGAGAGGAGAGAAGTAATACATTGGATTCGGAGCGTTCCGAGGTCCTGCTGGGGTGGTGGTGGGAAGACCATGATAGAAGCAAAGATCCCAAATTTAGAGTGATTTTCTCTTGTTCTTTATGCTTCACCAGGACTGCGTGGTTCCTGTTTAATTTTAGGTCTCCTTTTGAAATAAATTGTAGCAGATAATCTTCAAATCTACAGAAATTCTCTTACACTGTGAAATCGGAGACCCAAGCACACGATGACTAGAAAGGACGGTAGTCCTGGAATGTCGGTTTTCTATCTAGAACTGAGAATTCTTGTTCTCACTGTATGTATGGTTATCAATATATCATGTTTACATTCTATTTCTAATATACATATACTGATCAATGTCTTTCCATGAACATGTATATCTATTCCAGTGAATTATATTGATTAATACTATATTTGATATATTTCCACATGTAATGCTCCATCTGTCCTATAGTAATAATAAAAATTTGCCTGTGTGACTCTTTCCTAGTGCTGGCCACTGACTTGCATCTGGAAGCAAAGGCTGCTCCTGTGTTCCCTACAAAGAAGCAGATACCAGCTTCCAGAGGAGGTGGGGATATCCAGAGGGGATTATCTGCTACCTGGGGTACAGTGACACTAGACCTAGGAAGACTTGGGGTGTCTGGGGAGGAGGAATACAGGGAGATCTTTCTTGGGGGAAACTAGAGACTCGCCCCACTTTCTTTTATGAACAGAACCTTTGCTGTTTTGTTCACGTTACTTTTGTTCTAAACATGATCTTCCCTCTCACCCTCATCACACATGAACGCCAGTGTCTCTGGTTGGGTTCTCAGTTTTACAAACATCCATGCCAGCCATTTCTCTTCAACTGTACTGACATACCAAATGCTACATGTGTATTCACTTTGCGTTTGTACTAGACCTGATATAGCACAGTAGCTCAGGGGACAGTCAAATACAGAATTCCTTCCTGCCTGGTACCTACTTGAAACATCAAATGTACTTTTCACTAACAAAAGAGGGAACCAAACTGGCCAACGCCCAATGATTCTGCCTTTGTTTTCCCTCCGTGTAAAGAAAGGTGTGTGTGTGTGTGTGTGTGTGTGTGTGTGTGTGTGTGTGTGTGTGTGTGTGTACATGCACAGGTGTATAACACCCTCAGAGGAAAACTTATTAAGTACATTAGTCATGCTTCTATAAGTTTCTAGACGCAGAAATCTGCATTCACAATCTAGAGGACCATTGACTTCAATGCAAAACAATTGTTATTTCTCCCTTTCACGTCTACCCATTGGGGTTATATGAGGGGTATATTAGACTTCTGGGAACTCCCCAAAGCAGACTCAGAAGTAGGTGAAGGGTAAGGATAAATTACTATTGAACAACTGCTAATTAGTACGGATACCGCTTTTATTAAGACACATGCTTCATACATGAAATGAACTAACAGGTTTAATAATAAAAGTGGTTCACTCCTTGAAGTCGCTCTTCAGCAGGAGAACCTCGGGCTTATCCAGATGGCCCATCGTTTGTATTAATGACAAACCTAATTTCTTGAGTAAATTTTCACCAACTGTTCTCCCTTCGTTTTTACTGCTCAGTGAAATCTATCTAGAGCAAAACTAAACAGCGCATGAAGTGTACATCACAAAATTAAGGGAAGAATTAATCAAAGCTGACCTGAGTAGAAGGCAGAGCCCTGAGTGCCCATCGGTAAGGACAGCGAGTCTCATTCCTTGCTGCTCACTGGAATTAAATGGGAGCTTTGTGAAGGTGGCTGATGTCTGGGTCTGACCCCAAACTCATTAAATTGGACTGGGGCCCAGGCTTTCATGTGTTTAAAAGCTTTTCAGGTGGTTGTAGAACACACTGAGCTAGACAAGGGGAAGAGAGCACAGCCTGTTTGCCCATTTGTTCATCATTTAATCTAAAATATGGACGAAGTGTGATGTGTATGAGTGGGTGCATGTGTCTGAGAGAGAAGATAGATAGGTAGATAGATAGGTAGATAGATAGATAGATAGATAGATAGATAGTATATTGAAATTTCATATATTGGACAAATCACAAATATGTACAGAATATCTAACTGAGATGTTGATAGCTATTTTCTAAGAAAACCTGGAAGAGGCTGACGCCTCCTGGAGAAATGCTGAAGTAAGCCAAGCTCACAAGCTTCTGTGCAGGACTCCCCAAGGCCTTTAAGAAGTCAGGTAGGTGATGGATCTCTTTCTTGCCTCTTCTGATCACTTCCTGTTGTCCACATCGCTGGACATGCTTCCCCTGGGAGTCAACTGTGATCAATACATTGGGTATAAAGTGCAAGCTGGTGAAGGTGGCAGGGTCTCCTTACATGTCCTTTTAACATTTCTGGATCTTGTCTCTTGCCCAAAGCTTCCTACCCTGCCATCCCGGCTTTTGAAAAGGTCCAGTTCCTGCCTCCTACCACCATCCTGACAGAGTGTCTTGCCATTGCCAGCAGCCAGGTCCTACCGAGACAGGCATTGCTGTAGTGACACTGGACTCCTCTGAGAGACCCTTTGGCAGCACATAGACTCCCTTTCGTTTGTCCAGTTTCCATTTTGAAGATAAGGTCAGTGGGTCCTGGTCCCTGAAGTCCCTGTGTTGGCTACCTGACTCTCAGTGAGGTGTTGAGAACACGGAATCTCAAACACATGTCTGGGTTATGTGGGGTTGGTCTCTGCCTCCATCAGGTGATGTTCCTAATGAAGACCCTGCTAGGTTCTGCCTCTTCCCTTGCCCTCCTGCTCATCTGTCCTATGAGGAGCAAGCCTCCTACCACGGGGGATGCAGTGTCCAGACAATACCTTAGAAGTGGACACAACTTTGCCACATGTAACACCTTTGGGTACCTTGACATGTAGCATCGCAGAAGAACCATGAGACAATAAGTTCTATGTTATCTGGGAACAAGAATTCTGTGGCCACAGTACAAAACGTTCAGTCAAGTCAACATGTTGGGTCTAAGGCTTGATATTCAGGAAGCAACTGGCCAGTAATGAAGCATCCCATCCTGTTGGATTATGTATTTTATACGTATTAGGCAGCTCAGGGTGGAAAAGCATCAGGTCAAAGGGAAATGACTTTTAGATGTTTTGAAGGACACCTCATAGATCACACCTCAGCTTGGGCAGAAACCAGGCTCTAGAATTAGAACAGAGCCTTTGGCCAAAATGCCATTAATCGAAAGGTTCTGGCATTGTTTCTTATTGTTTACCATTCCCCAAAGAAAACAATGAATACACGATTTCGCTTTGTTTTGGCAATAAACTTTTGCCTGAATCAACATACTTTCTCCACATAAAGTTACAAACACAGGCCTAGAGCCCCTTGACCTATAATTTCTACTTAGTGAGTTGCAGGCTGACAGAGCACTGGGCTCAAGACCCCGTGGGTCTGTATCTGAGCTCTAGCTGTGTCGTGGCCCCATGAAGGCTAAGACTACCCATAAGTACTTCTCTAGTTTACCATTAGGACTTCAGGTTGTTCCAGACAGCCACTGTGTTAATCCTGAAAACATTCACTCTTCTCTGAGGTTATTATAGAGTATTAACTGATATCAATATAGTGATATTGATCATCAAGGAATAAATACGCAACGATGAAACACTATTCACTGTCTTCATTCCTTTTCTTGTTGCTGCTAAGGAGGGGAAACCTAAGGAAAGAAATCTGTCTTTTGTTTTGCCTCCTGGTGAGAGGCTGCACTCCCACCCCACAAGGAAAGTGTGCAGGCTGCATCGGTCAGCCAGAGGAGCAGAAAGCTGGACTGATCTGGCTTTCTCCTTTCTCCTTTTTACTCAGCCCAGGTCTTGAGCCACGAGACAGTGCTGCTTTCTACATACACACATACACACACACACACACACACACACACACACACACACACACACACACACGTGACTGAGGACTTCACTCCTCAGTCAAACCTTTCTGGTAATGCCCCTGGAGGTGCGTTCCCTGCATGATTCCAAGTTAATCAAGCTGAAGTGGGACCTTGACATTAACGTTGAATATGTTTCTAGTATTCACACAGACTCATAAATTCTTCCTTTTTCGCTCGGAAGCATTTTCTTTTAATCACTCTGGCGCTAGGGTGGAAAGGTATTCCTGCCTTTTCCATTTTAACGAATTGACTGCTTTTAAGTGGATTTGGTGTAAAGTTCGGCTGTAAATAACACTGCGTAAAACTCACTAAAGGGGCATTGTTTTTGTACTTCTCACAACAGCTACTATTCTATCTTTGAAGAAATAATAAAAATACCAGTCATTAAGGGGAAAGCGGTTGGAGTTTAGAAAATGGATGCTAATTGTAAGGCCTTGGGTCAGTCCTCTGATGGACTCGGTGTTAAACTGCTTTCACAAGCAACAGGACAGCAGGCTGCATTCCACTGAGAGTGGCATAGACTACCTGAGCTTTGCTTCAGTGGCAAACAATGCAAATGCATGAACAGAACCTGTTCTGAGAAATAGAAATTAAACTTGCAGTGTCCATGCTCACAGTTTGCATACATTAGCTTACCTGGAGACCCCTGTACTCTCCTTATACATACAACCTGATATTAGGAGAGGCACATTAAAAATGCCATGTGGCCTTATAACTGCTTGGTGTCCTTTTGTCCACAAAACCACCTGGAGCAGAAAACACCTTAAGACAGAGCCAGTCATACTGTGTAACTTAGGTTTTGGAATCTGTGTGGGAAATAAAGCTCATTCTGAGACTGCCCACCATTTATTCAGCATATGGGTCTGTGTTGATGTCCGACAGCTTTCAGGAATCTGCTACCACAAAAATGACATGGACAGTGACCCTTTAAGCCTAAAGTAGCAGTCTTTTCGTCGTCAAGTCTTCTGCAAAGGGCTGGAGAGATGGTGCAGCAGTTAAGAGCACTGACTGCTCTTCCAGAGGTCCTGAGTTCAATTCCCCAGTAACCACAGGGTGGCTCACAACCATCTGTAATGAAATCCCATGCACTCTTCTGGTGTGTCTGAAGACAGCTGCAGTGAACTCATATACATTACATAAATATTATAAAGTTAAAAAAAGGCTTTTGCGGTATCCCCTCCACAGGACTGATTAGAATCAGCCTTCTCCCTCACAGGGAGAAGCGGTCTCCACTTGCCCTCCTTCATGAACTTGGGTAGCTTGTGATAATGCTAACCTCCAGAGGGTGCCAGGACTGTGAAGGTGGATCACTGACCAGGCTATGGTGCCCCAAAGCTTGCTCCTCTGCCCAGCTGCAAAGGGATTTAGTCAACTGACTGCACAAGACACGAGTAGCCTCCCTCTCAGAGCGACCTCCACAGAGGCCCGCCTAAGGGAGCCAGTGAAGACAAGGCCAGGTCCTGCTGAAGAGGGGTATCTGCCCACGTTCTTGGCTGAGTGAGAATCAAGTCAGAGCATCTAGCTGAGGCCTCCAACTCTGGTGCCAAGGGCTGCCCGTCCCTTAGACGTGTTCAAATTTTGACCTGAGAATCAGGGGCATCATCTGCATTTGCACCTTAACTTCTTACCCATTTTCTGGATCTCCACCAGAAATTTTAATTTTAATCTGGTGTCTACATATCATGTTCCTTAACCTGCCCACAGTCTCTTACCCTTAACTGAAAATCCCCACGGTCAATGCCCTTCACATGTAAATCGGTCTCTATGTGTTTACGTTGGTTTCAATGTATAGCTCTTCCCATCACCACTTTCCCTGCATCTTATATAAAAAAAAGTTAGTTACCACATGGTTTCCCCTGTGGGGTTTGTGCAGAAGAGAACATCATGATTTATCTTATGGTGCTTTTCTGCTTTTGGGTTTTTTAATTCCTGGCTGGCTCATGAGCATTCATTGTATAGGTTTCCCTCCTTCCCCTTCTGCTTCCAATTCTCTCCTTCTGTCCTTCCTTCCTTCCTGCCTGCCTTCCTGCCTTCCTGCCTTCTTTCCTTCCTTCCTCCCCCCTCCCTGCCTGCCTGCCTTCCTGCCTGCCTTTCTTCCTTCTGTCCTTCCTTCCTCCCTTCCTCCCTTCCTTCCTTCCTTCCTCCCTGCCTATCTTCCATCTATCATGCAATAGATTACCACAACATATTTCTCTCCACTGAAGCATCTAACACACTTCCCAGTTATATAATCTTAGAAAACCATGTTCACTATCACACAAGTCACAACTCATTAGAAAGCTGCCTCCAGTCTGCCACCTACTTACACTGAAATCTCATCCATCAGTGATGGTGCGGGAAGGTGATGCTCTGTGAATAGGACCACTGTCCTTGTGAATAGCACTGCTGCTTGTATAGGGGTGGGGGGCGTTGTGTTGTGTCCGACATTGTAAAGACACAAAAGGAATCTCCAGTCGAGAAGGGGTCCTTAGCGGAACCTGGAAGCTATGGCACCTTGCTTTTGGGTTTCCAACCTCTAGAGCTGAGGGCAATGATCATGTACTGTTTAACCAGCCTAGGGCAATTTGTGACAGAATCATGGAGACCATGGGCAAAGCCATAGCACCAGGCCAACCTGTCAAGAGGACGCAGACATAGGAATGCTGGGGCTTTGGAGTACATCCTGTTCTCTCCCCTAGGGTCTCTCTCTCTCTCTCTCTCTCTCTCTCTCTCTCTCTCTCTCTCTCTCTTTCTCTCTCTCTCTCTCTCTCTCTCGCTCGCTCGCTCGCCAGAAACCTACTGTGAGGATTTCCTCCTTGCCAGTTTTCTTTTTTCTTCTATAAATTGCAATTGCAAACTTATTTGATAAAATTCAGTTGGTACAAAGTGATGTATCAGACACAGTTTCGCTGGAGTTGGCACTCTAGTCAAAAGCAGATCTATTAGTCAATAAACTCAAAACAGGATAGAATGAATGCTTATAAGGGGAGTACTGTCCCTTAGGTATTCCTTAAGCACGGCAGCTTACCTGTGCGGTGGAATGGAAAATGAGGAAGTCCTGCTAGCAACAAAGAAATCCACTGAGAATTTAACCGGTGGCCTTAAAAAAAAGTTCACATGCAAATTTGGGAATTTACTGCTTCCAGGTAATGATACTGTTGCACTCACACTGAGAAACAACCTTATCTTTCTGGAAGATTCCTAGTTACCCTTATGTGTAGCAGCAGCAAGGCAGACCAGCTAAGAAAATGTCAGGCCAGCTAAGAAAATGGCATATTAAAAAAATTATACTTTCATGATCAAAGTCCATGAATTGATCTTGACGTTTTGCCTATCAGTGCTTCAAACTCAGAGTTAAACAAAAGATTGGTTCATTTGTTAGATCTGAAGGGAAAATGTCCCCTTCCCGATACCCAGAAATCACAAGCTGTGAGTATATTCTGAAATACATCATTAGAACATTCAGCACAAAGACAGAATAAAGGACCCTGTGGCGGTTGTACAGTGCCTATGTTTTAATAAGGAGGCAACATGAATGCCCTGGATGTAATCTAGGAGCAGAGATATACATGACAGCGAGTCTGGCGGTGGAACAACTGCATTGGAGGCCAGTCTCTCCAGAATGGGACTTCCTGGGACATCCTTCCACTGTGACTTCTATGTGCTACTTACTGGGACACAAGCATACAGTGGATACCATTGCGAACATGGAGGGGTGTGTGTGTGTGTGTGTACATATGTACTTGTGTGCTTTTCCTAAGGTGAATATGTGAGATCTTCAAACTGGAGCAGACAGACACTATGCAGGGACTGAACAGAGCTCAACAGAGCAGCCTGCAGACACAGGAGCAGTGTGAAGGCCCTTCTCCTCTCACTCCCCACCTTTTTCATTACCCCTGTTAGACAACACACACAGCCAGGTGTGAAGAGCACATACAAGGCAGGTATGGACAACACACACAGACAGGTGTGAAGAACACACTCAAGGCAGTTATGGACAACACACACAGACAGGTGTGAAGAACACATACAGGTAGGTGTGAACAGCACATATAGGCAGTTGTGAACAACACACACAGGCAGGTATGAACAACACATAGGCAGGTATGGACAACACACACAGGCAGGTGTGAAGGACACACTCAGGCAGGTGTGAACAACACACACACAGGCAGGTGTGAACAGTAAGCATGAAGGGAGAAACCCGTGGCCTGTGCGGCCTTACTTCTCACCAGTGCTCTCCTTCTTCACTCTGGATTGGAGGAGACGTAGAACTATTCTAGACTGACACTGAGTTGATGTCACACTGTTCTTAGTGTTCCCACACAAGACAGAAAACCAGGTAGTGGGATATTCTACACCACCAGCCTCTGTCGCTGCCTCATCTCCTACTTTGCAAGCCAGTTGTTCACATAAGTGGAGAGAATGACATCACACAGTCCACCTTAGCCCAGGCATCTCTACCGCTAAAAGACGCAGAACTGGCTTTCATATGGATTTTATGTGAATCGTTGTTCAGTGTCCCTGATAACCCATATTGTACATTTAAGAAAATAAAAGTCAACAAATCACTCACAAATTACATGTAACTTCACAGATAAGCAGCGACAGATTCAATCTTCTCAACGTGCTGTGCGGTTACGTGGCCACTGTGCAGGTTACTAACAGTATCGCTGCTTTTCTTTAATATTTACATTTTGACTACATTTAATTTGATTTACACATTATTCTTGCAGTACTGTTATAGATGCACAAACAAATCGGATCTTAAAAGCATCCTCAACAGACGGTGAATGAAGGCAACACTGACTCCCCGGTGCGCCTGTGGATTTCCAGTACTTCTATGTGCGAACGTCACACGAGATGAGCCCACAGACAGCAGCAAGGCACAGCAGGGCCCCTGCACTCTGACGCAGGCTAAGCTTTCTTAGGGCTGCTTCCTGACTTAAATGCCCTCGGCCTCCATCTTCTGCTCTAGCACAGTGCCCATGCGCCCACACACAGCTAGGGACATTCCCAAGAACTAAGAAGCATGTGACTCTGAGCACATGAACTCCCTGGAATCTCAAAACCATGGGGAGCAGTGGGCTGTTGAGGGACCGAGATGCTAACTTGAGCTAAGGAGAGGAAGTGCTTCTCTAAGTTCGTATTGGGATGTCTTAGTACGAAGCATGACTTGCTACATCAGTAAACATTCACAAGGTTTTAAAGGAGAACTTACTTGTTCAAATTCATTCTTTTGAAATTCCTCAAAACCAAAAATGTCCAGTATTCCAATATCCAATGTCTGTAGGCTGAAAGGAAACACAGCAACATTAGTGGGCATTCTCAGTAACCTGTTGCTTGAGAAAACTATGATTACCCAGCCCCGTACATCACTGCTGGCTTAAATGAAATACCCACAAGTAGCAAAATCTCTGAGAGTTGCAGCACCGGGCCACTCCTTCATGGCTCCTCAAGCTACACATAGAGGGAGACACCTTGCTTTCTAGCTAGTTAGAAGTGTAACCACGGAGGATGACTTAATGTTTGTTTCTCTAAAATTGTGTCTATATCCTTCCCACTAGACCAGACCCACTGTTCCTCAGAACCATGAATTCACAGGCTCATGTCTTCCCCTCCCTGCCTGTGCTCTGGTTTTCCTGGGTTCCACATAGAGTCAAGAACTGCCTCATCCTGTATAAGTACATGAGGGGATCTACGATCTCTGATGGGTCAAATATAGATACTTCATACTGTGAACTTCCAAACGACTAGTAACAGAGAAAGTGGAGCTTCAAAGACAAATTCAAACCATTTATTGAATGTGAATTGTCTTTCTTGGGAAATTCACAACAGTCTTAGGGTTGGTTTCTAGTATCTGTAGCCATTGGACAGGTGAGGTGGCTCTGAGCACCCTGCTTCCAGGACCGGGTGAGAAGTTATTTGACACACACACATTTTGGAAGTTTCTGTTGACAAACCTTTCCTCAGAAATTATTTGGGGTTGGGGAGTTGTACAAAACTTGAAAATATTCGAATCATTTGAACTTGTGTTTCCATAGGAAGGCATTCACACTAAGACTATGGGTAGACTCTCATAAGAGACTTGTGGACAAGGACTGCCAAGGACTGACATTAGCTTGGAGAGGGGTTATGAGAGAAGGGGTGTTTGAGGTCAGCTAAATAAATGACTCAAAGTCGAATTATGGGTCCAAGGGGATGGCTTAGGTTCTGATCAAGACAGCTTTCAGACTACTCTGTCTATAATCTACTCCAGACAGTTCTCCAAGCCGTTCTCTGTTGTATTTTTAAAAATTCTCTGGATAGCTCATCTCTTGCAGAACAAAAGCCCAGCTTTTTATTCGCATATCAATTTATTACCTCATGTTCTCTTTTGATTATTCTATGAATCAGCATCCCATGACACCAACCACTTGATTCTTAGGAAGAGACAGCAAGCACAAGCACAGACTATAAGATAACTGGGTGGGACTCTACTCCAGAATTATCATTAAGTCCACACCTAGCCTTGGACCTAAACTCCCTCAGCTGTAGGCTGACCTTGAACTCAGAAGTCTGTCTGCCTTTTTATCTGCTAGTCTTTGTATCTTTCTGACAAGCCAGCTCATAGTGCAGCTGTCTCTATTCCTTTAGATCTATGAAGATCCTTATACAATTCATATCACATCCTTATATTTTGTATAGCTGAGAAACTGTATATTTTTTACTCATATTTTCAATGTTCTTTCCCACAGCCTTGAGGGCTGTCCTGAAGGTCACAATATCCTGTCATTTTGCTGAACATAGACACATCCTTGCCTCCAAGACTCGTACTGTCTCTATCATTATCAAGATAAAGAATTAAATGTCATGTGTGCATTGTACATTGGTGCAACAAAAAGGTCACTTTCACAGGGAGAAAAAGACACGGTCTAAAAAGAGTATTGCCCAAGTAGAGACACACGAGAGCCTGCAGGAAGTGCAGCAATCCCAGGAAAGGAAAACAAGCTTCATATTGACTTCTTATGGATGCTTTGTCATTCTGATAACCACCAAATACTCTATTGATGTTTATAAAATTATATGAAAACATCAGAAATATCTAGCAGCAACATAAGTCAAGAGAAAAGCTAAAATGAATATATCCTTTAGAAGAATTGAAAATCATATAATGTTAATCATGCAGAAACATGCACAAGGGATGCTCAGTGGATAAAGTCCTTGGCATGCAAGCACAAGGACCCTCATGTGTGTCCCCAGAATCCATGTAGAAGGCTTAATGTGATGGCTTGCATTTGCAACCCTAGTGCTTCTGCAGGGAGATGTAGGTTGAGGAAACAGACTTCCCAGGATTGTAAATCAGCTAGCTTGGTGCACACAGCAGTAAGGGAGAGACACTTTCTCAAACAAGGTGGAAGGGGAGACCTGACACCCAAGGTTATCCTCTGACCTCCAAATGCAACATGCATGTCTTAAATACATGCAAGCTCGCACACACACACATGCACACACACAAGTTAACAAAATAGACACGCTCATTTTACAGGACAAAAGGAAAGACGTGAGGAGAGAGTTGTCACAGACTGGCCAGCCCGTGGGCATTTTATAATTCTGTAAACATCCTGCACAACCAAAACAAATTTTTCATTAAGCTATTCAAAACCTTTTATTTAAAATTCCATGTACATTTTGATGTAAAGGACTTTCTATTGGGAAGGAAAGAGGTGTGAACCTGCTGTGGGGTGAGGCAAGAAGCTCCAGGGAGAGACTGAGATGGGCGCTGTGCTGTCTCTGTCACTGATTGGGGGTATGCAGGGTCCGCAGGACACAGGACACAAGAATATATCTCTTCTGAAAGTCATGTGGCCACCTCCCCTCTATGTCCATCTCAGGGGTAAGGGCTTTCTTGTGCGTGCCCATCATCTAAGAGTGGAGACTCCCTTATATCATATAGGTCTATTGATATTATGCTTTTATCATGTTATACTCTATTAACCCTATCCCTCACTCACCTGCCTGCCCTGGTTGGTTCCCACTGACTTTGACAGTAGGGTCCTCAACATTACAACACAATCGTGGTAGAATTCACAGAAACTGCCAGTAGATACCAGGGAACCTGTGCCACTCCAGGAACCTTCTCTTCTCCCAGGATTGCAGTGTGATGTTGACAGGCAGACAGAGGTGCTTAGTCACCACATATAGAAGGCAGAAAACTCCCCTGAGGGTTCTGACCTGTATCACATGTGTCTATCATTAACTAGTCACCTGGGGGAGGCATTTACGAGGTTGAAAGGGCAAACCTCTTCACTGTTTTTTAAGATATGTGATTGGGTTCCAGAAACATGTCTAGCTACAAATTTAAAAGATGGCAAAAAACAAAAAACAAAAAAAAACAAACAAAAACAAAAACAAAAAAAACCAAACAAACCCCTCCCCAAAATTCAGAGTTAGGAGAAAAATTAAATGTAAGTTTAGAGCATGGTGAGGTCTGTCTACAAAAACTATGGGGAAGGCTTGCTCTATTACAAGCTCATTTTGGTCCCTTACAGCTGAGTGGAGTTGTGTTTGTGACATCCATTTTAGGAGCTTGAAGCCAGTGGGAAAACTCTGCCACACAGCCTGTGCTACACTGTGACCAACATAGCCTGTGCCACACAATGACCAACATAGCATAAGTCATACATTGACCAACATAGCCTGTGCTACACAGTGACCAACATAGCCTGTGCTACACTGTGACCAACATAGCCTGTGCCACACAATGACCAACATAGCATAAGTCATACATTGACCAACATAGCCTGTGCTACACAGTGACCAACATAGCCTGTGCTACACAGTGACCAACATAGCATAAGTCATACATTGACCAACATAGCCTGTGCTACACAGTGACCAACATAGCCTGTGCCACACAATGACCAACATAGCATAAGTCATACATTGACCAACATAGCCTGTGCTACATAGTGACCAACATAGCCTGTACCACACACTGACCAACATAAGCTGTGTTTCACAGTGACCAACATACCTCCTCCTCCTTTCCCTGGAAAGCTCCAGTCCTCTTATAGAGCTATGCCACTCCATATTGAGGTCCCAGAAGAGAGAACCAGAGAGAGCTTCAGACCCACTGGCACCCATTTTTCCAGGTGAAATGACCATAGTGGTGACCTGGGCCATTTTACCTAAATTATCTGAGGGACATTCGTAGAGTTTTCCTGGCGGCCGATGACTTACATTAGCTTATTAGTAAATGAAACACCTTCCATATCACATTGACATTAACTGCTGTGCCACTAGCTATGTTTAGTCACGTGTGTATGAATAGGTGAGAGAAGGTTTGAATGTAAAGTTAGCTTCCTCAGAAGCTCATCTGGAACAAGATGTCATCGCAGGGGAAAGCCAGCTTAGCCTGTTCTCATCCACAGAAAAGTTCCCTGGACAGTTACCTGAGCCTCTAAACACTTAGCCACAAAATAAAATTTGAATTTGAAAAGACGGTAAGTAAAAGAAAGCTCAGTCAGGAGCCATGATAGAGCATGGTTACACCTAAGTTCAACACACAGCAAGGAGTCCCATGGAAGGCCTAGAGGTGGGAACTTCTCCCGGATAAGCCATCTGCAGAAAATCTCAGCAGAAAGGCTGTCAGCTTTGTGGTAGGCAAAGCAGCCTTTCTGGAAGATAGCAGACAAACAGGGCACCAGGCTGGCTAAGAATCATTTCAGATACAGCCCACACTTGAGCACTGTTGTCTGCCTTACAGCCCCGGGAACAGCTGGATTCACACAGAGGTTAGTATCGGGGGTTCCATGAAGGGGTCGGCTGTGCCGTGGCACCTGCCAGCTGTGCCTTCACCAGCCGCGTGGCTCCCATAAAAGCGCATGTGACAAAAGTCATTTATTCCCTTCCTATCCGTGAAATGTGAAGCTCAGTTCAGTGCTGTTAGGGAACACACATCCCCTTGTGAGAGCCTGCATTTACAGCCATGGTGTGCAGAGACTCATTACCAAGAATATCTTCAGAGACAGGAATCAAGTCAGCCCACTACACACTTTAATTATTTCAGAAAAAAAACACAAACAATATTTAAATGATATCAATGCTCTCATTCTAAATCTAAAACAGCTCTCGTTTCAGTATGACAGGAGCCTGAGTAGAGGAAACATCACTACACCACCAATTGCTCTCTAGTCATTAAAATGGTTGCAAAACTCAGAAACACAGATAAATAGTTACTGTAAATGAAAACAGCCCAGGTGCAAAACTCAGTGTTTGAGGAATGAAGCAACTACACCCTTCATCCATGCCCAGAGACAGCCTAAATAGGGAATGTGGTGTGTGACTTGGCTTCCTTTACTGAACTGAACAACTGACTGTGGAATGACCCGGAAATTCCATGTCTGGACATATATCCAAAAGAACAAGCCCATATGTCCAATCGGAAACATATATGAGCATCTTGGGACTTCTCTGTCCATGCAATAAGATTGGTAATGGCAAACCAAATAACGAAACAGGCATCTGTGTTGTTATATTGCTGTGTTTTTTATAGAGGACTCTCGGACAGAGGCAAAAATCTTGGACTGCTATAACTAATAACAGTTGCATTCAATGTTGAGTGTTTATCTTAAATTTGGACATCAGGTGAATGAAGCCACCCAAGTAATAGAATGGGAAAGACCAGGTCACCTAAAGGCTTCTGATGTTGGAGGCCACAGGCTATCAATGTTGACAGATTCCACAAAACGCTGTGTGGATGGTCAGACTCTAAGGTAGGTGTGAGCATTACTAGAATAGTAAGGAGACCCGTGCTCAAGTGCATCTAACTATGCAGAGGTCGGAGTTGGCCAGGTAAATACATGATAAGTGATAGGTGCTTAGATAATATTTATCTTGGCATTGGCAAGTCTAGAATGACATGAGGGAAGGACATTTTATGACCAACTCTACCTGCTATGAGTCCTCCAGCACCGTTTATAATCAGAAAGATAACTTCGGGGAAGTACATTCCAGATAAGACTTCTGAGTAGCCTAGACCTTAAAGGAGAAGTCAAACATGTTCTCAAGGGGTTGGACATAGTCAGCGTCATGTTGAATGCATCCCCACTGTGTTCACTAATGTCTGGGGTGGTTAATGCTCATGTCTACTAGGGCATTTCTGGAGATGATTTACTGAGCAGATAAGACCTTCCCCAAATGTAGACAACACTAGTCCAAGGACGAAGAGTCTAGATTGGATATAAGAGAGTTGGGAGAAAGGCAGGCACTTCCCAGAATTCCCTGCTCCATGCTTCCTTGCTGAAAGACATGCAAGGGGGAGTCTCAGATGCACACTTCTGGCCACATGGACCACTCTTCCTCACTGAGATGGGCTGTGCCCTCAAACCCTGAGCCAGGATGAATCCTTCCTCACTTAACTTACATCCTAATTAGGTATTTGATCATAACAAGAAAAGCAAGCAACATAGCCTCCATCCGTCCTCTCTGTGTCTGTGGACACCTTCAGCAGACACCTACTGTAATGAAAGCTGCATCTCAGGATGCACTCAAGAGGTCACTTCTACTGGCAGAGGAAGAAAGTGCCCTGTGTCCTGAGTCAGAGGCACAGACTAGAGTGGGCCTTTGTGTACTGCTGTTCACACGTCACACATTTATTTTGGCAGGGGCCGGGGAGGTGGGGAAGACACAGCAAAGAAAGCAGGCCAGATGTATGCTCCCCCTGCTTTGTGCATATGTTCATAAAGCCAATGCTGGCTGCGTCAGGCTGAGGGCCATGTGGCAGTGGGTGTGGTTATCTCCTTCCCCTTCTACAAGTGGATCCTGGGCCTTATCTATGGATGACCCATTGTGAAATTCAGTGGTAGAATAAGAGTTGATACACAGATGTAGAACCATGACATGGCATTTTCTGGGTGATGATTATCTCGGTCTCAGGTCTAGCTCAGAGTTTGTTTCCTGCCTCCGTCAGTTTGTAGGTGACCACATGGCAATGTTTGGTCCTGGAGGTCAGGTCTTGTGATCATGTTACTACAGTGATGACTGTCAGATCTTGTGCCAGAGGAGGGTTCACGAAATCACTACAGAGGACAGGGCTGAAAGGAGAGTGAATTCTAAGGTGTTTCAGGGGCTCATAGTCTATTTTCCATAATCCTTTGTCTCAGAGAGTGAAAGACAGTCGTCAAATTCTTAAGAACAAGTGGAAAGAAATTTAAAAGGTACAAAACCCATGTGATCTGGTTTGATGACCAATGGTTCAGGGAGACAGACCAAGGTAGGACCCAGTAGGAATGAAAGGCCCATAGGCTAGGTATGAGGTTTCCTGAAATCTTCCATGAAGGGAGGTTGTCACAAGGTATGGAAAAGAGATATTCCCTTGGCTGTGAAAGGCTGGTAGAATGGCTGGACAAGTTCCACCTTTCAGCTGCATACTACTCTCTCATAGCAAGTCACTGTGTGTGGAGGGCCACTGCACTGCAGGCAGGAAGCCATGCTCCCATGGAAATACCTCCATTCCTTCCCAAGAGCGGGACTTTCATTTTACAGGGGAGAGCCACAAGAAAGGTTGAACTCATGTGGTCACGGCATTTATAAGAGTGGTCAAAGTAGGAAGATTGACCTTACATGGCAAGACCTTGTCTCCAAAAAAAAGTTTTATATATACGTGTGTGTGTGTGTGTGTGTGTGTATCCAAAATCTACTAAAGACAACCCTTTCAGTTTCACCAAGAGTCAAAGATCTGTGGGCTTTGATACATCTATCAGCATGACCTGAGTTAAGGAGAATATGGTAGTTTGTATATGCTTGGCTCAGGGAGTGGCAGTATTAGAAGGTGTGGCCCTGTTGGAGTGGGTGTGTCATTGTGGGTGTGGGCTTTAAGACCCTCACCCTAGCTGACTGGAAGTCAGTATTCTGCTAGCGGCCTTCAGATGAAGATGTAGAACTCTCAGCTCTTCCTGCCCCACGCCTGCCTGGACGCTGCCATGTTCCTGCCTTGATGATACTGGAATTAACCTCTGAACCTGTAAGCCAGTCCCAGTTAAATGTTGTCCTTTATGAGACTTCCACTGGTCATGGTGTCTGTTCACAGCAGTAAAACCCTAACCAAGACAAAGTAATTCAGAGTTTACCTTATGTAGCCTGAAGTCTAAGATTCCATTTCCAGAAACAGAGATTTGGGACATTTTCTCATGAGATTCCGTAGAGCTACTGGCTCAGCCTACAGGAAAGGGTCTTGAGTGCCACTGGTCCTTCAGTAAATTCTCAGAATGCCTAGCTTCTCACAGACTGAACCTTTCCTAAGGCAATTAATCTTATTTTACCTCTTCTGTTTCTTATCGGTGTGATAAGACTACAGGAAACTGTGCCTACCTCTACCACAATGAGTAGACACTGAGAAGGACTTTGTAAACGTAAAGAGGATAGGTCAGTGTAAAGGTTCCCATGTGTCCTTCAGGCTGGTCACAATGGGACAGTGAAACATGTCTGATTCTTCCAGCAATTCTCAGAATACTCAGAGTGAGGGCCTGAGAGCAGTCATTGCCAACAAAAGGACATGGAATGGCTTCATATCTGCAGAGTCTCTTAGGAAGCTTTGCCTCTCAGAGTCCCTGAGAATCAGACTCAGATTCTACAGTTCCTCGGACACATCTCGGTACTGTCCCAGATCCTGGTGTTCCCTATCTTGAGTGTAGCTCCTTAGTGCACTGTACCTGGCACCTTTCTGAGAGTGAGAAAGAGTGGCTCTCTGTTGAAGAGAAGATTCCTCTTTGTAGACTTGCCGAATCTGCTTTATGAGCACAGTAGACTAGTAGTCTGTGGATGCCCTGGGGTACACTGACCTCATATCATCATTCCTCCAGTGGACTGAATGAGCAGTTCAGTGGGAGCTGTGGCTGTGAGGAGAGGGACAGAAGTGGTTGGAATGTGCCTCAATATAAGCAGGCTGTATCCTGGCAGGTAGGCTGTTCTGCACTTCGAACTTGTTCCATAGTCCAGCAGAGCCCTGGGAGCTCACTCCCATTCACAGAGAATACTGATTAGCACAATTTAGTGGAGACTACCATAGCTTTTGAGAGCTCATGGGTGAAGCTTCCTTGGCACACCCTGAAGACAATATTTCACAACGGGTTTCTTGGTCCTCTGGTTCTTAGACTCTTTACGGTTCCTGTTTTGTCTTTTGCCTTGAGTTAGATACATTTTTCAATTAAAATAATCCAGAACACCTGGCAGTAATAGGGAGAAACAGACAGACAGACAGACACACACACACATACACAGGCACACACATACACACATACACATACACACATACACACATACACATACACACACATACATACACACACATATACACATACACACACATACACACATACACACACATACATATACACACAGACACACATGCACCCATGCACACATACACACACATACACACATACATACACACGCATACACATACACACACACACACACACACACACACACACACACACACACACACATACACACACACACACACACACCACACACACACACACACACACACACACACACACACACACACACACACACACACACACACACACACACACACACACGCATTTAATAAATCTGGAAGAAAATGACCTATGATGTCCTTCCAACTTCAGCTGTTCCAATGAGGAAGTCACCCGAGGCCTGGGTGCTATGTGGATAGGCAAATATCCAAAGCCATGATACCACAAAAGCAAGCAGAGACCCATGAAGGCTGTGCCTCTGTGTTCCTTAAAAGGAACGGTTAGCACAGCTGCAAGAACCGAGGAAGTCAAGATTCATGTTTCTCTCGGGATCCCCTTCTTGTTGAGTGGTAGCTCAGAATAGGAGTCCAGGTCGCTGCTTGCCAGCCCTTGAGAAATGAAGACCCAGCTGGCAGACTAAAGCGCAGTGTGCACAAATCAACAGCCACCTCCTTAGTTGCATTCCCATTCCCCGTGCACAAACCTGGATATCTACGTGTTTCCCCAACACATTAGCTGGGGCTTCTGTCAGGACGTCCAGGTTTTGTTGTTGTTTTCCTTACTATCATTGTCCCTTTCTGACAGTTTTTGTTTTTGTTTTTGTCCCTTCCTGATAATTGCATTCTATCTCAAACCCTCTTTTTGCATTTTACTACATTTAAAAAATGTTAATGCGTATCTATGAAGTATGATGTGTGGTCATAGATTCCCTCAAGTGTGTGTGTGTGTGTGTGTGTGTGTGCATGCATGTGTGTGTGCATGTGTGTACAAGTGTGTGCATGTGTATGTGTGTGTGCGTGTGCTGCATGTGTGTGTGCATGCATATGTGTGTGCGTATGTGTGTTTGTGTGTGTGCGTGTGTGTGTGTGTGCGTGTGCGTGTGCATGTGTGAGCCTAGTGCTGTGCTAGATCCTCATTCCATCTCTCAGTGGTGAGAACAGTTGTCACATTCAGCGTCTCTACCTCTACTCGCCAGGAGTACTCACCACTTGTGCCTTTGATCAGCATTTTCCTGCCCCATGCCCCGAGGCTCCAGTTTTACTGTGTGTTTATAAAGAAAGCTTCTGGGCACCTTTACAGTTTAATGTACGTATCGCAAACAGAGGTCTTCATCACTCGGAGGAGGTTTCCGAGTGTGAGGCTCTGTAAGAGGATGAATCGAAGTGCTGAGGGAGCATCCAGGCCACACTGGGAGGCATGGGTGCAGGGAAGAATAAGAATGAGGAGAAGGGACCGCAATGCAGCAGAGGGAGCGCCTCTCCCGACAGTGGCTTCCAGCCAGGCTGCCTGTCACTCATTAGCTGCTCTGCCAGTTCACTGAATGTGTTCGCAGCTGCACCCATGCACCCAGTTTAGCAAAAGTTGCAGACACCTGCATACCCAGAGGCATAGAATCAGAGGACCGACTGGCCCTCAGGCATGGCTCACATTTGGAAAAGCTTAACTGTAATCCTAATTTCACTGAGCGTGAAGAAATTACTGAAATAAAAAGGATCTACTCTAAACCTTTCCGACTCTAAAACAAGCCCCTCCCTCTGCAAGCCCCATTGTTTAATCTTCAAATGGTCTTTTTCAATGTTTTCCTTGAATGTGTGCCTATACACTACGTGAGCATCTTGTGCAAGCAAGAGACAGAAGAGGGCTGGATTCCCTGGAACTGGAGTTACAGATGGTTGTGAACCACCACATAGGTGATAAGAATCAGACCTGAATCTTTTAGAAGAACAGCCAGTGTTCATGACCCTCTCCCAATCCTTCTCATGACTGCTGACTCCCCTCCCCCAATCCTTCTCCTGACTGCTGACCCCTCCCCCAATCCCTCTCATGATCTGACTCCCCCTCCCCCAATCCTTCTCATGACTGCTGACCCCCCTCCCCCAATCCCTCTCATGATCTTCCTTATAAGAAGCACATCAGAAAAACACCGGGTTTGGAACGAGATCTATCAGGGTTCACATTCCAAACCCTTCTTTTTGTTGCTGTGAAATCCCACCATTTACAAAAGCCCTCTATGTCTATGTTTATGTAAAAAACAGAAAAACACGCGGATCCGATGCCCCATGTCAGCGTACAGAATGACAGTCTAGTCCCTAGCCTAACTTAATATCATGCTTAGTGTATGATAATCTCAGCCAATGTCCCCTGACCATGGATTCAGCTACACAGCTGAGGAAGCCAGGCTTGGATGGGTAAGGAACTCCAGGGAGGCAGTTTGTATAGAGAGGAAACCTCTGACCATGATTCTCAACAGCTCTAGCAGGCTTTGCTTACTGGATACAGGAGACATTTATGAAGCAAAAGCTAAGGCATTTAACTACAGTTCCTGACAGCGTGTGCGGACTTTCTGACACTGGGGCTCAGGACGGAGCGTGGCATGGCTTTCTGTTCAGAGACAGGATCTCCAAGGGCCAGGGTGCAGACTGTGTTCCCCGTCCTTATCCCTCTGAGGCGTTGCTGATTCTGACATAATTTCTATTATGCCCCAGTGACAGGCATGGAGAGGCAAGGAACAGATTTCATTAACTTCTCTGGGCAGGACAGGTCACAGGCGCTGAGAGGCAGTTGAGCAAAGATGACAGGAGTTTCCTGAGTTCTGTCCTAAAAAAAGATGTATGCTGGCTTCTTCATTCAAAAGGAGCCAGGAAGTAGGATGAAGAGTGTTTATCTGCCTTAAACATCACTTAATTACTCAGGGGTTTTATTTAAACAATCTGGTTTTTAGATAATATTTGCAAAGACTTGAAGTCATCACTGACAAGCAAGCTCTTGACGCTTGGCGTTCCAACAGTCACAGCTCTACAGATCAGTTGAATCTCCCGAAAACATGGAGTCAGGACCAATGAAGACGGGTCTCCATTACTTAACGCCAGTCACGGCATACCTGAAGACAATTCACAAGTGTGGTGACTGATATTTGAATTCAGCTATGATCTTGTCCAAGGTGTCTGGCAATTTTTATAATAAGAACAGCACCTTCTTTATTATTTGCCACGTGGTCCTGGCAAATCTCGTTTGGGTGGTGGAACGTACCAGGGGCTTTTGGTACCGGGCGTGATCTCTGTACTCCTCTAGGTCTTCCTATTTGGAACTAGAAATGCTCACACAGGATCGTGAGAAGCTAATGCGGTTACGGAGGAAGATGGTTAGCTCTTCAAGAAATCGCCGTGCGCGTCTGTGGGAGGGGAGTAGCTAGAGCTAAAGGCCTGTGTAGAGAACAGGTTTCGCTTCAGATATTTGCTAAATTACAGAGTTTGGGTTGTCATGGTAATCAGCAGAACGATTTAAACACGTCTACCCAGAAATAGAAGTCACTTGTACTGTATTCATAAGAATCAAAGAAATCTCTTTATTTAATGAAAAGAAAATTCTCGATTTGAATGAAGGGAAACATGGTGTGTCGGATTCACTTCTCTGACAAACTGCTTGTTATTACCTCTCCGAAACGGCAGGAAGACAAAATATTTAGAAGTAAAACACATAGAAAACTTGTGGAATGAGCTTGGAGGTACTTACAGGGTAGTTTATAGGCCCAGAGAAAAGGAAGTCATCTAAAAATGACAAACGTTCGATCTGTAAGCTCGGAGAATGAAAGGACAATTCTCAAAAAGAGCAAAAAATAAGAACACAATAAACTGAAAAACAGCAAAGAGAACTTGAGACGTGACAACCAGACACCACCACCAACAAGAATTTTACGAAACAGTTCTCAGAGGCTAGTTTTGAGCCAGACCAAACATGAGGACTGTGAGAGCTGCAAATCCCCACCACAGTTACAGATTTACCAAAGACCATAAGGGCACACCTGCAAATGACACCGGGTAAGGGTAAGGACTTAAAAACAGGTAGTCTTGGGGTAAGCATACATGACTCAAAAAATAAACCGAATTACGTGGTCGCAATCAATCTGTTCCCTAACTACTGGATGGCATGAGGAACATTGTAGAGAGGAGAGAGACACAGACTGCCTCTCATACTGGTTAGTATGAGTTGGACAGCCAAGAGATCTACCAGGAGTAGGGACCAGACTCCCATCTCACTCATGAAAACAAGCTAAACCAAACAGGGGCCAAGCCCTTACTGGGAGAATGAGTCAGCATTAAGAAGCAAAACAGCTAAAGAGAGAACCGAGCACTGTCTGCTATTGTGGAGGACTGGCTTTGATTCCAAGCATCTACATGGGCTCACAAGCAATTGTGACCATAGCTCCATGGGGTCTGGTGACTTCTTTGCAGACTATGGCCATCAGGCACTAATGTGACACACATACATACATGTGGTACACATACACACATGTGGTATACATACAGGGAGTGTACACACACACACATGTGGTACACATATACATATGTGTGGTGCACATACATATGTGTGGTGCACATGTGGTGCACATGCATATATATGGTGCACATATACCCAAGCATACAAACACCTATTGAACAATACAAAATTTACAGTAAAAAATGGATTTAGTGAATTATGTCTGTGCACTTATGCATGCCTGTGTGTGTGTAACAGTAATTAAAGGAGAAGTTGTAAATTTGACAGAGAGAGCAGGGGAACAGCAGGAGTTGTGAGAGAAGAGTTGGAATTGATGTAAATACAGACATAATAATAAATTAGGACATAGAACTCCTATGTCCTAGTCTTAAAAGAAAAGCTGAGTGTGGTTGCAGATGCCTTAAGCCTAGCAGTGGTGCAGAGGCAGGTGGATCTCCATGAATTTGAAGCCAGCCCCAATCACTTATCGATTTCAGGCCAGCTAGGGCTCGGGATCCTGTCTTAAAAACAAAACAAACCAAAAACAAAGTCTCATATTAAAAATTAAATATTAACTAAAAATACACACATCGGATCAAGGAATGAGGTGGCTTTCATCATTCCAATGGAATTCAGAAAGTTTACCTGAAACGTAAGAGCTCCTCAGAAAAGGTAATTGAGGGAACTTCAAGTAAACAGGCCGCATAAGGGCGAGTCCTAGCCAGACTGCCAGCATATTGGAAACGAGATAAGAAAGGTGCACCATCACACACTTCCAACTGTCTCTGCACGGTGAAGCAGCAGAAAAACTTATCAGACCTGGTAAGAAAAGCCTAGATAGAATTGAGAATTTCTGGAGAGAAGACCAACCCAGGAAGTTCTCCGTTTGGAGTCTCAGTAAACTGAAACACAGCAGAACAGAGTCTGTGGTGGTTTACACCAACTGAAGCGAAACGTCCAGAAAAAAGAAAACCGGGGAGCGAAGGACACTCAGCGAGCTGAGGAGGAAGCAGCGGGCATCGCTGACTGTGTGAAAGAGTAAAATGCTGCAGTGCCGAAGCTTGCCTAGGAGGGACAAGCTCCTGCACAGTCATCTGTGGATGCCCTCTGGGCGGGATCCTAAAAGGACGTCTCATGAAAATCAAAATTAATATAGAAGGATAAAGATCACCAAGACAAGGGGGAAACCCAGAAACCACTAAAAGGAGCCAACTGGTTAAAATGTGTCGTTGATGTGATTTCAGTCAGATTGAAGGCCGGGGTGACAGCATGAATAGATAAAGCAGGGATCCTTGAGTACTCGAATTGAATATGAAATCGTTCCAGTCCCTCAATACACAATCAGACTTACGATGTGCTGGGAAAATCTCAGTTTTAGGGAAAATGTAAAATGCCCTCGTAATAAGAGGGGACCATCTACGGTGAGTCTGAAATAAGACTAAAACATGCCGTACATCTGCGACGATCTCTGGGCTGCAGTGTGCAGCTGTCCCCGCACACTTGCTTGAGGGGTTGCTGCTCAGTCAGAGAAATGCAGACTCATGCCCTGACTGCAGCTCTGCCATGAAAGCCCAGCCCAGGGCAATCCGGAGCGCGTTCCGAAGCTGCACACAAGGTTGCAGCTGGCAACGGAGAGAAGTGTGGACAGAGACTTAGCAGTCATCTGCAGGTGAGGTTTCGCATCCACGGGAATGGTTCAGCAAGCCAAAGCAGTGAGACTCTTACTGGTTAAGTCTCAAAGCCAACAGGGAGTTTAAAAATGGGGAGCAGAAAACACACTCCAGGCTTGCGCTTCTGTGTTTCTTTTCAATGTGTTTATCTTATGCAGATGTCGTGAAAAAGAGGACAGCTGGAGAGCCCAAGGGATGCTGGGAAGGCCTGAGCCAGGTCTGCATTAGGAAACGAAAAGGACCCATGCTTTTAGCTCTAGGTGTCAGTCCCTTCAGTCTCATTAAAAATGGACGCCAAGTGTTAGTCAGGCTAACTTGTGGCTGCGGGTGAACACCTGCCTTCCACATTACTTTGTGCCTTGTTTGGACCATTCGGACTTTCCTACCAAAGGATAGAAGATGGCAGTTGAGAAGGGAGGCATACCAAAAGCTATTAATTTTAGTAACGATATTTCTCATTAAATGGAGAAAGAAATGCTGAGAAGACTACCCCCATCTCCCAGCAAATGCACAGCCGGCGTTTTATTATTTTTATGAGGCATTTAAAAATTAATAACATAAATCCACTTATTAAGAATTAAGTGCTTTCGAAAGGATTAACAAAGAATGTATAGACTGTCTTTTTAAAGCCCGTGCTTATGTCTAGATTTTTACTTTTGTACTCTCCTGCAATCTTTCACCTGCCTCACTCTTTCCTGAGGGCAACTTTATAGGTCGGGACTCTCAGAGTTTAAATCTTCATTGCCAACTCTATAAGGTAGTATAAGGGGAGAGGTCAGAGTGCATTGTAAAGTAACGATTCCCGCCTCATTCTTAGACACATCGGCTCTCTACAAATTATGGTTTCCTGACTTTGTATTCACTAGCCACGGTTAGACAGTGTGTCCTTCCCTGGACTATAACAAGTATAAATGAGATTGAGAGATGGAACGATTGATTGAGTCATCACGTGGAGTGGTGGTTTGAACGAGGAGAGCCCCATAGGCTCAAGGGTGGTTCTCAGTGGAATTGTTCAGGAAATATCAGGAAGTGTACCCTTGTTGGAGTAGGTATGGCCTTGTTGGCGATGTATTGTTGGAGGTGGGTTTTCAGGTTTTAAAAGTCCATGCCAGGCTCTCTTTCTCTCCCTCCCTCTCCCTCTCCCCTTCTCTCTCTCCCCCTCTCTTCTCTCTCCCTCTTCCCTCTCTCTGATATAAACTCTCAGCCACCGCTCCACTGCCTGTACACCACCAAGCTCCCTCGCCGTGGTGATCACAGACTCACCTTCCGAAACTACTAGCAACCTCCCACTTAGATGCCTTCTCTTATAAGTTGCCTTGGCCACGGTGTCTCTCTACAATAGACGTGGTCAAGCAGACATATCTTCTAACACGTATAAGTGGGCAGTAGAGCGGAGACTGCATAGCTTGAGAAATGCCACAAATGTCCATCCACCAGGCTTCTTCTCTCTCCAGCAACCAACCTCAGCACATGAGAGGAGTGAGAAGATGGGGTGGGGACCTCAGGCCTCCTGGAGAAAGCCCTGGTCATTTGACACAGCAAGCCTTGAGCCCTTCCTCTCTGTCCTCCCTTCTCACCATTCCTGGGGGACAGAGAGGCACCCATGCCTGTCTCTGTGGAGCATACACCATGAATAGGCACCAGTGCTGTGGGACGCCCTATTCAGGGTCTCAGCTTTATGCCACCTTGACACCTTGTCCCCTTGGCTCAGTTGAGGAGGGAATTGCCTCCCTAAGATCAAATTGTAGGCCTGTAGTCTCGTATGTTTGAATACTGGGTCTCCAGTTGGTAGAACTGTTTGGGAAGTATTAGGAGGTGTGGCCTTGTTGGAGAAGGCGAGCCACTGGGTTGAACTTTGAGGCTTCAAAGAACGATACCACTCCCAGTTGGCTCTCTCTGATTCCTGATTGTGTCTCAAAAGCTGAGCTCTCATCGATGGCTCCATGCTGCCTGCCTGATCCTGGCTACCATACTGGCTGTGGGTTCACCCTCTGGAACTGTAAATCAGGATAAACTATTTCTTTTATAAGTTGTCCTGGTGACGGTGTCCATCAGAGCTATAGAAAAGTAGCTGAGATACAAATGAACCGTGAGGGTATTTTCTATACCTCCAGTGGTCATCTGGGTTTGTCTGAATGCTTTCAAAACAGAAAAATAAAGGTCGGATCCCTCTAAATAGGAGCTCCAGGTCTATGTCATCTGTATCAGCTGGAACTTTATCTTCTGGATCTAAGGACTGTACGTGACACTCCGTGTGTCTTCTGAGGGTGTTATGGAGTCCCCAGCCGCCTTCCACTAACAGACAGTCCACCACACACCTGTCTCTCAGGCGCTGCAGCACTGCTCTTTCCCACTGGACACTGGGAGGGGATGAGGGCGAACAAATAAATAATCTGATATTCTGGTATTTGATAGGAACAGAATTTGGCTAAGAAACAGGCTGTAACTGCCCACAGCTGTTCTTTACCAGGCTCTGTGAGAGCAGGTGCTAGCCACTGCTGCTCTCTCAGGACAGCATGGGCTCCGCTTGTGTCAGGAGCCAGGGACCTGGTGGGTAAGCCAGACCCTGTGAGCTCTAACACATAACTTGCTATTCTGACTCCTTTTGCCTTACTGCATGGCCCATCTCAAAGACAACCGTATCCCTAGAAGCAGGGTGCCATCAGCAGTGAACCAGAGGTGAGGGTGACAGAAGATGAGACAGGGGTCCACAGGTAGGGTCTGACTCTCTTATAGGAGCCTGGGGGAACAAGGGGTGGTCTCGAAAGCAGCCTGTGCTCACACTGCTGTGGGTTCCGCTAGCTTTCAATAGTGACATCATCATCTACTCCTCTCCCGGCCAAGAAATTATAGCTTAGAAAAAGCTATGTCACCTGAAAGGATTAACATCTGAAAGCTGTGGTTTAAAACTGTGTGTGTGTGTGTGTGTGTGTGTGTGTGTGTGTGTGTGTGTGTGTGTGTGTAAGAGAAAGACTTGGAGGGAGGACTGAAGGGAGGCTCTTGTTTCACCTCAGTTATTGTCCCTTTAACAATATAATACGTTATTTTAGCTTTCAGCTGTTTAACAGGATTTTTACCCCCAAAGTCACATGTGGGCACACATTTTGAGAATAATAAAGATCTAAGGACACACAAAGCATGGTTGTTAGATGGTCCCCTGTTCTTATTGCTTCTGTTATTGGCTTTCTCTTTCTCGGTGCATCGGGTCACCTTGGCGTAAGCCTGATAAACAACTCCAGTGTGCTTCGTGTCCAACCTGCCTCAACCACAGCCTAAGTGTCCTGAGGAAGCCACACAGATGTCAAGGTCACAGCAGACAGGAGTCCAGGAAGAGCTCACATTAATCTTCCAGACTGGCTTGTCCAGGAAAACATGGGGACATTCTGTTTCTCTTAATTAACTCATCGTGAACCGTCCCCTGCCTGACACCATGAGGCTTCCTCATAGAAATAAGTCTTCACAGAATTAAGGAGGGAACGTACAACTGTGTTTTCTTATTAGGCCCATTTTACTTTCTGAAATGAGGGGGTTCATTCCCAGAGAAGATATCAGATCCGCCTCGACTCTGCTTGCTCATTCCATGGTCCCTCAATGTACCGATGGCCAGCATCCACTCCCGCTTGAAATGCTCACAACAAAACAGAATGTGGCAACATCCCAGCCTTTCAGTGTGCTTGCTAACTTTACCCTCTCGGTTCTCAGAGCTGCAAAGTTATCATCTTCCACACAACTATAATACTTTAGAATAAATGGGAACTGGTAAATACCGAAAGGTATTTGTAAGGTTATGAAAGCACCCCCAACGTTTCTAATTAAGAAGCAGACCTTTAGCATACGAATGTTCCGAGAATTTCTAAGAGTTTGAAATACTACAGATACAAGTTTCCCTTGCATTGCTAGAGGATTTAAACCCAACTTCGATGGCTCTTGGGAAAAAAATTAATGATTCCAAGGAGATGCTGATGTCTCTTAGAGGTGGAGCATATACTTATAAATCATGATTCTTTTCCCATTCTCCACGAATACTTTCCTCAGATAGTCCCTTACAAAGAAATTCAAAGGCCAAAGCTGCCTTCCTCCCATCTTTCCATTCTGATACACCAGGCAAGACGTCCACTGCAATGGAAGCCACGCTTCCTCTCTTTAACATATCCAAGTATTTCCAATCATAAAAACTCAAGAACTCTGCAGGATTCAAATGTCAAGTGGAAATTTTCTAGAAGTCTCCAGGTTTATGCACTAATTAAACATTAATTGATCAAGATCCATGTGAGCAAGGTCGCTACTATTTTTCTACAAGGTTAATTTGGTAAGATTGGCCCACAGGCATCAGCTGTGAATAATTGTCAGTTACAAACTGACATCTCCTCTCTATTGTCAACTTGACTGTGGTAAGAACTGCATAGGGACATTACCGTGGCACATCTTTGGTGGGAAGTTGGTGAGACTAGAATCCTGGTCCAAATTAAAAGTAAAAGGGAGAAAACCAGCTTGACCCTGGTATTCCTCTTCCTCTGCTTTGTGGCTCACTGACTCGCTGGGCTAAGCTGCTCCCACCCTCAGCATGTCAGGCTGTATCTCTTCCAACCCAGAAACAAAAGTAAACCCTTCGTAACTTAAGCTCCTTCTCTTAGGTATTGCACCACAGCGAGGGTAAGGGCTGGGAAGATGGAGGGCCATAGATCAACTAGTCACCAGAAATGCAGGAGACGGGGGCCCTGATCACGAGAGAGAGAGAGAGAGAGAGAGAGAGAGAGAGAGAGAGAGAGAGAGAGAGAGAGAATGAACACCAGACTGAGGCCCTCATTACACCTGGGGGCGGGTAGCAGAGGGAGAGAGGGAGAGAGAGAGACAGAGACAGAGAGAGACAGAGAAACAGAGAGACACATAGAGAGACAAAGAGAGAAACAGAGAGAGAGACAGAGAAAGAGAGAGAGAGACAGAGAGAGACAGAGGGAGAGAGACAGAGAAACAGAGAGACACATAGAGAGACAAAGAGAGAGAGACAGAGAGAGGACAGAGAGAGACAGAGAGAGTGTGTGTGAGAGCCAGGCTGAGGCCCTCATCACGCCAGAGACGTGGGGGGGGGAGGCAGAGGGACAGAGGGGGAGAGAGGAAGAGAGAAAAAGAGACAGAGACAGAGACAGAGAGAGACAGAGAGGGACAAAGAGAGAGACAGAGAGATGGAGTGTGAGCCAGGCTGAGGCCCTCATCACACCAGAGAGGGGGAGCAGGAAAGGGAAGAGGGGAGAGGAGAGAGAGGAGAGAGAGAGAGAGAGAGAGAGAGAGAGAGAGAGAGAGAGAGAGAGAGAAGCTGAAGCCCTCATCACAACAGAAAAGCAAGAGCTAGGGCCCATAAAGACCTCATCACACCAGAAAGGAGAGAGAGAGAGAGAGAGAGAGAGAGAGAGAGAGAGAGAGAGAGAGAGAGAGAGAGAGGAGAAAGAGAGAGAGAGAGAGTTTCTGCTAAAGCACATGAGCCACATGCACTGTTGAGTACAGAGATTTTTGCACAGTACATTTAAAGAACTCTAATATCCCTTAGTTCAAAGCCTGAAATTCCTATACTCATCTCAGAACTTCCCCATTAATTGATGTTCATTTTAAGATTTTCCAAGAAATGGCTTAATCCATGGATTTGGTAAAGAATTCTAGGACAACAGAAAACTGCTCAGAGTTTCATTGGAAGTCAAGCATTGCCTGCAAAGACTTCTGAGCGTGATCTTCCTTTCAGATGTCTGTTCAAGGTCATTACCAGTAGCAGGAATAATATCGGCGGTTCTCATTGACAAAACGCCATGGGAATCTATAACTTTTAGATGATCAAATAGTCCTGAAAAGCTACTGCTTAGAGATGATTAAGGCTATGAGCCAAGAGGATTACCACGGAGACCCGTTGTCAAATAACCCATGAAGTAGGTAAGGAATCTCAAGGCGGAAATTATGCACATCATCAAACTGGTTCTGAAAGAGGCACGTGGGCTTTCACCAACCCCTGAGCTTTAGATATTCTTAGACTGTCTTGTTCCTAGAGTCATGAAATTTCTATTCTTCTCATGCACAAAAGGCCACATCTATACCTTCATTCCAGAGAGAACACATTTGCATATCTATGCATGAGAGGCAGTTTGATTCATCCATCAGTGCTGGTGGGTGGGAAGGCGGGGTGGGGCTTATAGTTCTAAAGCATAATTACTAATGCCTTCCAGTGAGGTTAACTTGCTAAAAATGAAGTATGAATGAAGCCTAACCCCGGGCTATGCTACAATGTAAAGCATCTCTCCAGGGTGAGGATTTGGTGTGTGTAGCAGAGTAACACTTGGACCACCATCCACAGCACCGGAATTGCATGCAGCTGGATAACCCAGGGGCCAGCACCTGTAGTCCTGAGTTGTGTGTGACTGAACGGGTGACATTGCAACAGCGACTGGGTGGTGTGT
The DNA here is from genome assembly GCF_011064425.1 of Rattus rattus. NCBI lineage: Eukaryota > Metazoa > Chordata > Mammalia > Rodentia > Muridae > Rattus > Rattus rattus. The sequence goes on from NC_046166.1 coordinate 73,427,949, forward strand.
GACGGGGTTACTGAGGGCTCACTGTCCAGACGCCCTGAGTTATGTGTGGTACGGTAACATAGGTGCAAGCATCTGCCGTTCCTACCTTTTATATTCATCTTGATTCTGGAGGCAGCAATTCACAGTGTTTATCAGAAAACCAAACAATCGGCTGTACAGCGACTTGGCCAGGAGGTCGCGGTAAAATGCAGCGATCTGGGTGGTGTGTCGACGTATTATCACGTCTCCTGGAACAGCGGAAGGGAGAGGAGGCGTGAGGACAACAGCCCCCTCATTAGAAGCCAACACAACTGTCTATGTCCCATTTGCTCTCACATCCGCACACATCCAAAAACTGTTTAAAATGGCGCTGAAAGGCGGTGCCTGTCAGTTGTCAACATCTGGAGTGTCTGGTGCCTTGACTTCTTACTAGGACTTCTGTGCACACCACTGTGCCTCTCCACAACTGAGCCGTTTCCTCTCAGTTAAAGAGCTACCTCAGGGTCCTGTGAGTGAGCTTTCTGATGACAGCTGAACTGGCCCAGGGCATTTGAACACTTGCCTGTCTGGAAAGTAATGGCTAAATCAATCAGAATGTGCCTGTGGGTCTAGGGGGTGAGAGTGGTTACTTAAGGAGGAAGGCCCCATCATTCTCAAATGCAGTGACAGGGATCCTGAGAGAAGAGAAACTCCAGAATGAAAGGTCAGTGAAGGGAACCAGGATGGAGAGTTGGAGCGGCCTGGGGCACAGGTGGATCCACTGCCGTACTGCTGGAGGAGACAGTGTATGAACGCTGGGTCACGGATCCTCATCCGTGGCCTTGGCCAGCAGCGTGTGTCCCTAAGTCTCAGGCTTGAGCAAGTGGCAGGGATGGGAGAGTCCCCCAGATGGCTGGAGGGATAGGAAAGAGAGAGGAGCCACCACTGAGACAAGATAGAACTTCACAACCTTGAAAGAGCAAGGTCAAGACCGTGCTGTGGTACAACCCATGAAGGCAGGGGCAAATGCAGCCTTCCAGGAGATGCTACCACCAAAGTTCCGGGTTCACGTGGCTGAGGAGCTCTGAAGAATGGGCAACACGGTGAGAGGAGGGAGGGTGGCATGAGCTGAGGGAACCGGACGGTAAGTGACCAGCAGATTTAACATGTGCACTTATTGGTTTTGCGTATCAACTTGACACAAGCTCGAGTCATTGGAGAAAAGAAGCCTCAGTTGAGGAAATGCCTCCATGAGGTCCAGCTGCTGTAAGGCATTTTGTCTATTACTGATCAACGGGGGAGGGCCCTGCCCATGGTTGGTGGTGCTATCCCTGGGGTTGTGGCTAAGAAAGCAGGCTGAGCAAGCCATGAGAGCAAACCAGTGAGCAGTAGCTCTCCACGGCCTCTGCATCAGCTCCTGCTCCAGGTTCCTGACCCATTTGAGTTCCTGTCCTGACTTCCTTCAATGATGGGTTGTGATCTGGAAGTATAAGCTGAATAAACCATTTCCACCCCAACTTGCTTTTGTCACGGTATTTTGTTACTGCAATAGAACCCTGACTAAGACAACACGTCTTCAAAAGACACAACAGAGGGTCCTGCAGCTTGAGAACATCAGGTGCTTGATGTAGCTGGGAGCAGAGGTGTGGATCGGGACGTTGGCTAACTAAGAATGGCCGTGAAAGGGGGCTTGGAAGTCTGTTCTATGGGGAGGAGCTTTCTCTAAGAAAATTGATGTCTTTGAAAGACTGCTGCCCACAGGTGAGAAGCACATCTCCATTTCATTCCCACGGAAAGAGGGGAAAATGAGCCAAGTCCAGATGAAAATGCCAAGAGAGGTTGCTGTTGTGATGCTGGACAGGAAATAGAGGGCAGTGAGGAAGGAAGCCCTTTGAGGGACCAGAGAGATCCGACCTACTTGGTTGAGAAGGGAAGGAGTAAGGGAGCCAGCAGAACCTGGTGGACAGCTGGGAGGATCATGGGAAGACTCAGTATGTTGACTAGTGTGGAAGGGGCATTCTAAGCAATCAGGGTCATTAGCCAAGCACCCAAATCCCTGTAAGCCAGAACCATGAGACAGTTGGTAAGTTCAGTGCAGAATGCTGGGGGTGGCTAGCCCTCACATCTATGAAGAGGAAGAAGGGCATCGATCCTGAATTTTCAGTGAATAACTAAAGCACACACAGGAGAGCCAGTCTCCGTTGTACTGACCATGGCCATGCACCGGTGGCGCAGGGAGTAGGTGTACAGAGCAAGCTGGAAGCTGCCCTGTGAAGGTAGACAGCCTCTTTACCAGTGGCTTGGCATCTATGGGGATTAACCCCTTTTAGCTGACGACTTTCCTCCCTGAGGAGAGTAACAGTTACGCCCACCTCCTGACTATTCTTGAGATCAAAAATGACAACATTCGGAGCACTGGGCTCCATGCCACCCCCTCATAAACACCAAATAAAGGACAGCCCCCATTCTGAGCAGGAAAGCCAGAGAGAAGGCTGCCCCACCCCTACAAAGGTCCATGTTTTATGAGAATACATCGTCTTAGATTGATGGCTTTGTTTTTCTGAACTGACAGGTTGATTGGGAAGGGGGCTGGTTACTCAGAACGCTCTCCAGGGAGCGTGGCAGAGTTCCCATACAGTCGCAGGGACCAAACAGGCCCAGAGCCTTCCTCTGGCAGTCAATCCATGCAAACAGTTTCCCCGTGTGGAGACAGGCAAGGCTGCGTTTAATTTCCCTACTTGAAAGAAGCCCAGGGACTGTACAAAGGTAAAAGTCAGATTGCACAAGGATTTACCTTTAAAATACTGAATATCAGTTGTTAGGGCGGATGCCAGCTCATCTGTCGACACTTGCAACATGTCTGCCACTGAAAGTAAAACAGGCCGTAAATGTGAAAGCACTGTGGGTTTCGACGCGAGGAACGCTGCCCTGTGTGTTCATTTGTGTACACACGTCATGTGGACGCATCAAAAAGGAGAAGGCAACTTCTGCTCTCTGCGTTAAACTCGTCTAGAGAAACGCCTTAGTACTCCAGACGCTGGTGGGATCTCCTGTCTGTCTGGATTCCGTAAGGACACATTTCCCCCTTCACCCCCTTCAGAGATAGTGCAGGCTTGTTTTTTGTTTTCTTTTTTATTTCCCCCAAGTTAAAATAACTTTGAAACAGGTGAAAATAGGCTATGTATTGAAAACATGAGGTGGTTTGAGGATATTTTTAAAAGCTAGGTGTGACTATGAAGGCAATATCGAAGAAGAGAGAGCTTTCGAACGCGGTATATTTAAATATAATGAATATAATGTTTAGCCAATGACTCCTCTCCAAATACTGTGGGGAGGGGAGGGGCACAGAATATTCAGATCATGTCTCATGAGCTGAAGTATATGCTGACACCCCTGTGCTGTCAGTGTGCTGTGCAGAACAGGACCAGGAGAGCACATTTGTGAGACAACCCCCTTTGGAGAAAAGAAAGAGGTTCTCCCCTCCCCCCAGGACCTCACACCCAGCCAGTGTTTGTTGCAGCTGGCCTGACTTTGTGCTGTGTCTCCATCTAGTGACAGCTCTGTGAAACTGCAGCCCTACGACGTTTCCCATCAGGGTGGTGCTCCACTGACCTTGTTCCAGAAGCTGGAGGTCAGAGACAAAGGCCGAATCAGCTTCCGTCAGTGCGGTGAACTGGATGTCTCCGATGTGTAAGATCGCCGACAGGATAGCGAACAGGTTCTCCACCTCCTACGTGTTTAAGGAGAACGGACAAAATAATTCAGAGGTGGCAGCTCCAAGCAGCCGGGAGCACTCTTGGGGGTGGGTTTGCCACTCTTTAGACCCACGGTGGGAGGTTGGCAAAACTGCTCAGAATCACATCTCAACTCCGTCCATGCGAGTTGCCCTAAATTGCTGCTCTGATATGTATGAATCAGTGTGTTCCGAAAAGTCATTATTCCAAAAAATTATTAGTGATTGTAGTCCGAGCTCTGACAGAAAACACCCTGCTGTCCCAATCTGTTCTTGCACATGGGTCTAGATGCCTGGAACTGAGGGAGGAGTAGGACCTGAAGATGGGAACTGTCACTTTGTCATCTTTAAAGTGAGCACCTGAAGACCCTGAGCTCAAGTAATTCCTACGTATAACGGTCTGTAATAGCAGTTGGCCGCACTCCCCACTGGAATCTGCAAGGTGGTCACCTCTGCACAGGCAAGGAGGTCCTGTGCTGCCCTCGGGGGGGGGGGGTTATGATTCAGTGAGGGAGACAGCTTTGAAAGTTAAGTACAACCCACGCTCGGTGAAGCTGAATCAGAGGAAAACTCCCTGTGGAAAGAGACCTGGGGCCCTGCCTCTGTCTACAGGGGTGCAGTGGTGTTTTCCTGCCTTGTCAGCTTGCCTGCTGCTATGGACAGGGTGCAGAGATGGAGGGTCCTCTGCGGAGAGTCTCAAAGAACCATGAGCCCTTGCTCATGGTTTTGGTCTAAGAACCACAAGCCCTTGCAGATTTTGCTCTGAAGACCTTGAAATACTGTTCTTTGAATTGTCATGGACTAAGGCCACCACTCCAAAGTGGAATAATTTTTGTTCCTCCCATGGCTTTAAAGGCTTGTGATGAAGGGATGGACATTGGCCGTTTGTGTAAATGCACTGCTGTCTTGATCGGCTATGCCAGTCAGCAGGCGTGTTTTTGCTTGTCCTGCCTTTGAGGATCAATTGTGGAACTTCAAAGATGTTTCCAAGTGAATGATATTTTGGTAAAATAATATCCTGCTCCTGTCTGCCTTCCTGTTCCCTACAGGATCTAGAAACTCCAGGTTAGGGCGTGAGGATAAGAAAAGCGACATCACAGAGGCTTATACAGAGCATGCCGGTGGTCGGGGCCAGAAAAAGACAGACATATAGAAATTGAAAAATCAGGTCCAAAAGAACAAGACATCATCAGACGGATTCTTACAGTGGAACCCCATGCTTTAAAAGGTGTGGGGCCCCGTTGAACAAAGTGTCTCAGTGAATCCACTTAGGGTGAACCGTTTTGTTTGTCCTATGTATTTCCTCTAGCCCCTCATGCTCCTGTTGCCCAAGACAGCGGGCAATTGTGACACACACCCTTCTAAGAAAAGAAAAGGACCTCGTACTTCAGATTACATCTGCTATCAAGAGCTGTGGGCATGCCAGGATCACCAGTGACCTCTTGCTAATTGTTCCTGAGGACTTGGCCATAATCTAAAATAGTTCCATATTGAGGGAGTGAAGATAACACATCAGGAAAACAGAAATGACATCTAAGAACATCCTCGGGGACTTAACCACTCATGTCTAATTCTCAGGAGCAGATCTGTGCAGAGCAGTAACCTCTAACCATGTGGCTATTTAAATTTGAATTAATATTTTAAGATATAAAAGGTTACTTTCTTAGCCTTCTTTGTCAGATGTTAAGTGCACAACATCCAGAGAAGGTTAACAATCCTAGACAGCCTGGCTTAACCATAGGCCTCTCTGGTATCTTAGAAATTGCTCTGGCACAGCAGTGGGCTAGAATTTCCCATAGACAAGATACTTACATAAAGTAATAGTTTGGAGGGTGATCATTTTAACAGTACAGTTTCTTCAGACTGGCCAGTTGCCTCGTGGTTTGTACAACATAATTATTTTGTCTGTTCTAGATATATATGTGAAAGGAGGATTTTTCTATTTCTATTGAAAATGGTGGGTCTGGAAAGCTGGTTCAGTGTTTTGGAGTGTGGGTGCTCTTGGAGAGGACCTGGGTTTGAATCCCAGTATCCACGAGGTAGCTTATAAACCGTGTGTAACTCTAGTTCCAAGGAACCCCATACCCTCTTCTGTCATCCACGGGCACTCTTGCAAGCACAACACCCGTGCATATTAAAGAAACAAAGAAAGAAATAGAAACAAAGAAAGAAAGAAACAAAAAAGGAAAACAAGAAAGAAAGAAAGAAACAAAAAAGGAAACTAAGAGAAAGAATGAAACAAAAAAGAAACAAAGAAACAAAAAAGAAAGAAAAAAAGGAAACCAAGAAGAAATAAATAAGCAAAAAAAAAAAAAAAAAGAGAGAGAGAGAGAGAGATAACATCAATGCCTTGTTACATATCTAGACTCTCTGCCTTCTCCATATCTACACCCTTTTATTCTGTTCATTTGTCTCCTGCCCACACTGGACAGTCAGCACCAGGAGGCCATATGGAAAATGTTCTCTGTTGAAACATTGTCAGAGCTGGCAACAACCCATGGGCTACTCTGAGGTTCAGGAAGTGGTTTGGGACAAATGACTGTATAGACTGGTGGAGGCTGGTTTTCTATGTGAAGCCCTGATAAGGGGACTCACCAAGGCGCTGAAGCCAATTACATTCAGAGCATGTTTCAGATCTGCAAGTCTCTCCTTGTTCAGAGAACGCTCTGCTGTGGACACATCTTCCCGCATGCCTTGGCTCACGTACCTGTTAGGATAAATATGTGGTATTATGGCTTGGCTTGGAGTCAAATGCTGGTGGTAAAAGGTTACCTCATCGATACCTGATCTCTGTCATAGTGGAAATCACCTGGACGGTGTGTCCCCAGGTGTTTACAAAGCTATTCAGGAGCACATGATGTTTCAGGAAAGCAGACAGTTATTCTAGTACCAGAATATCACACTGCAGACACAGGACTCACCTTATCTGAACCCTTCCTTGTGAGGGGAGACGGTCATCAGCATGCTATGAACTTCACACAGGAAGCTAGCAGGTGCCGAAAAGACATTGCAAGTCACATTTGCATGAAAGATGCTTAATGTATACTAATGTATTATCCCTGCTTGCCAGTAGCATTTAATTTTAAGGTTGCTGATTGATTCCCTTTGCTTTACAAACACCAAGGCACCGACTATTGAATGTTGCAGGCATACCAAAAGGCTGAGGACATGACAGGACAAAGGTCCTTCAGGAAACTCATCAGGGACATGTTAGGTACCCAAGGCAGAGACAAGAGGAGAGCGGGCAACAGCACAGTGTGCAAGCAGAGCCTCTGGCATGACTAAGCATGGAGGAAGCAGGTAGGCATCAGGAGGGAATACTGTGGAGGAGCGAGGCCCTTAGGAAAGCCAACAGCTAAGTAAGAATGGACCTAGTTTGCAAATAATGCCCACGCCCAGGAACTTGCAGCAACATGTATGAAGTAACACAAGATTACTCACACATGGTGTACAAGAGATACACAGGTGAGCAAGATGAGAATCTAGGGTGAGCAAAACAAAGATTGCCGAGGTACGAGGGGGAGCTAGGACTCCTGTTCAGCAGGAGGAGAGAACCCCTGGGGACTAGAAGCAGAAGAGGGGCATCAGTCAGGGGTTCATGTGATAAAGTGACTGAAGGAAGAGTGTACTGTCTGGTTCTGTGTGTCATCTTGACACAAACTGGAGTTATCACAGAGAAAGGAGCCTCCCTTGAGGAGATGCCTCCATGAGACCCAGCTGTAAGGCAGTTTCTCAATTAGTGATCAAGGGAGAGAGCCCAACCCATTGTGGTGGTGTCTTCCCTGGGCTGGTAGTCCTGGGTTCTATAAAAAAGCAAACTGAACAAGGCAGGGGAAGCAATACAGTAAGTGACATCCCTCCATGGCCTCTGCATAAGCTCCTGCTTCCAAGTTCCTGCCCTGTGTGAGTTCCAATCCTCATTTCCTTTGGTGATGAACAGCAATGTGGAAGTGTAAGCTGAACAAACCCTTTCCTCCCCAACTTGCTTCTTGGTCATGATGTTTTGTGCAGGAATAGAAACCCTGGCTAAGACAAGGTGGAAGTCTAGGTGCAGAGAGAAGTCAGGTTAAGGCTGGGCAGGGGACGAGCAGGCAGAGAGGATAGACTGGGTTGGGCAGGGAAGGGGCTGGTTTGAGAGGAATCAGTTAGGAAGTTTTGTATCTGGTGTCAGTGTCCTCAGGGTGGTGGGTCTGGTCTATCGACAGGGGATCATTATCAAGGAGGTATCTTTTGGTAAAAGCTTCATGTTTGTATCAATCAGGCCAAATTTAAAATAAACTGTTAAGGTTTAAGTCACAGCCAGAGAAATGGCAGCTATAAGAATCTGGAGCTTGCTTAGCCTCATTAGAAGAAGATGCACCTAATCTTGCTACAGCTTGATAGCCAAGGCTGGTTGATATCCATGAGAGACCTCCCCTTTTCCAAGGAGAAGGAAAGTGTGGTGGATGTGGTGTGTACTGGGAGGAGAGAGGGAGGGGAAGCTGTGATCGGGATGCAAAGTAAGTAAATAACAATAAAACATAATTAAAAACAAGAATCTGGAACTCAAAATGACTAGGAAGGGTAACAGGAAAACTTCCCTGTGCAGAATTACTTAAGGGAATGAGCTAGAATAGAGGTGGCTGTAAATGTATGAGGCCATCTTCTCTCTGTAGACACTGCCTGCGTATGAGAGGAAGTATAAAATTGTAAAGTGTAAAGCAGGGCAACTGAGGGGACAAGCACTGTGTGCATCCTACACATGCATGAAGATACCAGAAAGGGATGTGAAAGGAGATGGGGGATGAAGACAGGCAGGGAAGTAGAAAGATAGACTGAAAGATAGATAGATAGATAGATAGATAGATAGATAGATAGATAGATAGATAGATAGATAGATAGATAGATAGATAGATACGTACATACATACATAGATGCATGGATACATAGATACATATAGATACATAGATATATAGATAGAGAGATAGATAGATACATGGATCATGGATACATGGATATATAGATACATAGAGAGAGATATAAATACATAGATAGATACATATATAGATACATAAATAGATAGATAGATACATACTTACATAGATACATAGATAGGTACAAAGATACATAGATACATAGATGATAGATTGATAGATGCATAGATACATAGATATGTAGATACATAGATACATAATAGATAGATGATAGATAAATAGATAGATGCATAGATAGATAATAGATGATAGATAAGTAATAGATGGCAGATGGATTGATAAAAGAAAATTGATGGATGATAGATAGATGTACAGATAGATGGATGAATGGATAGATAAATAGATGATAGATACACAGATATATAGATACAGAGATGTATAGATAGATATAAAGATAATAGATGATAGATATATAAATAGATAGATAGACAGACAGATGAATGGATAGATGATAGATACAGAGATAGATATGTAGCTAGATGAATGGATAGATAGGTAGATAAATAGATAGATGGATAAATGGATAAGTAGACAGATAGACAGACAAATAGATGGTAAATGGATGGCAGACAGACAGATTAATGATAAAAGAGCAATATATGGACTATAGATAGAAGAAATAGATAATAGGTAGATGACACATGATAGACTATAGATAGATAATAGATATTATATACATAGATGATTGACAGGCAGACAGACACATAGACAAAAAAAATGCAGGTAAGGTGGCATCCTTACATGCCTGCATCCAATGATACTAAGAGGAAGCGGCAGGAGGATTTTGGGTTGCACTATATAGCTGGTATGAAGTGACTCTGGACAACTTAATGACACTCTGCCTTAAAATAAAGGAAATAATAAAGAAAAAGACCTAGGCTGCAGTTTAGTGATGGAACATTTACCTTGTGCATACAGGTTGTGGGGTCAACACTTAGTTGATAAAACTTAAGTATAAACAACAAACATTAGGGTGTGGTAGCACACACAGAATTCCAGTACTTTAAAACTGACGCAGAGCATTCAGGACTTCAAGTCTAGCCTGGGGTAAGTAAGGAGTGAGAGGCTAGCCTGAACTACATGAGATCCTGTCTCAAGAAAATAATCAGCCAATGAATATGAATGTTCCCATCCAAAACTGAAGGATACTCCAGAATGATAACCAAGAAAAGTATTTCATAATTCCCAGCAGACTATGCCTCATGATGAGGTAGCTGGTGATAAAAAATTACACGTTTATATTTTATTTATTAAAGGTAGTAATTTTCCCATTGACATCTCTCATCATGAGACCACACACAAAGGCACAGAAATATTGTAAAGTATGTCTGGGAAAGTATTGAAACTGAGTATCTCCAAGGAGACATTCTTGGAACAGTTAATCCTCCCTTTACTCTCTCGATGTGGAGGGAGCATCCAGAAAACCACAGTCAATAGAAAGTTCCCAGTTCAGTCTCGCGGTGACTGTGGGGCAATCGTGCTTTCCACATACGTGAGGGTTTCCTGGGTAGGTGGGGTGGGATGGGTTGTGGGAGGGGGAATCAGTCAACATGTCAACCAATGATAACAACTGACAACAGTTAAGTAGACAACGGACCCCAATACTGTAGGGACTTTCTGGGATAGTACCATAACATAGAGTACGTTCTGCCATTGTTTTATCTTTCCCTCAAACAGAAGGGAAAGGGGACAAGCACAGCTTTTTAAATAGTTACTTCCCCAGATGCAGATTATGTGAGCCACATGACAGTAGCCGCAGCAGATTCTGCTACCTTTAAGGGGATGATGTAGGTTCAGGCTTGGACTTCCCTGTAGTTAACCCCAACGCTTGACAGACTTCACCCTGCCCCCCAGCACAGCAGCTCCATGCACCCTCAGTAATCACGTCTGGATCAGTACTGATCTCTAGCTTAACTCACTAAACAATGGTGCCACAGTCCCCAGAGCTCTAACCTTCCTGCTCAGGGTTCAGTGTCTTCTCTATCACTCACAAGTGACAATTACGCTCCTACGGCAGGAACAGTCTATATTGTCACCTCCTTCATAAATTCACATATAGCACCGTGCAGAGCCACATCAGGATATTAAAGCTATCCCCTTGCTGAAAGCCTTTATGTTTCAAGACTGGTGGGTCAGGAGAACATTCTAGATGCTACTTTCCCCACAGGGCTGGAGAATGTAATTTAAAGGCTATATACTCCTTCATGATCTGGGCTACACCTTCTGCTGGAAGCCTGTATACTTATTATATAGGTTTATATTATAGAGTATGTAAGGACATAGGAGAAGGAAGCTTTTGCTCTTTGCCTGGTTGTCCTTGCCTTGTGACCGTATCCATTCCCTCACTGGCATTGGAACCTTCACTGGGGTTCAGCATATACAGAGGATCAGCTGAAAGATCCATCCATGTGGACTGAATAACTACTAGATGCTTGGACTTCCTGCTCACACCCAGCTATTGTAGAATTATGTGGACCACAGCTGCTAAGCTATTCAAATAAACCCCATACACACACATATAGTATTATTATACAACTGTATATTATATAATTATATATAACTAAATTAAGAATTATATATGTTGTATTTACATATTATGTTATATGTACTTATATGTCATATATAAGTATACAATTAAATATGTAATATATCTAGTGTACATATAATGTATATGTAATACATATTTATACATGATTATATATTACACAGTTAATATCTAATATTACTACAGGTTGTATCCATCCAGAGATAAAGGAATAAAGTTTTTTATTGGTTAATATCAAGTCATCCCCTACTGGCAAAATGCTCTGTCTGTGAGAAGACACGGGTGCCTGTTATATAAAAAGAAACTGTAGCAAGAGTAGATAAAGGCAGAACCTTCTTAGGGGAACTTGGTTACCAGAAGAATCACCTAAGACAAACATTCTTTTATTTTCTTCTAAATATAATTTCATAAGCTACATCCTCTCTTCAACTCTCTCTTTGCCCCCAACACCTATCCCTCCTGACTTTATTCTCTCCCTCCCTCCCTCCCTGCCTCCTGTCCTACCCTCATATTAACCCATTGAATTTGGTTAGTCCTTCCCATATGCACATGAGTGTGGGGTCATTGCCTGGCACATGGGTGTCAAAAGCACACACACTCTCACCCACACATGATCCTAACACACCCTCCCACTCACATCCTTGCTGTAACCCTATCTATGAGGAGAGGTAGGAGGGAGGGGCTTAGCTTGGGACTTCCTGTTCTGTTAACGCCTTCTCCGTGTCTTTTATCAAATATGCCTGCTTGACTTCCTCATATGACTATTTGAGAGCTATATATTTTCAACACAAACACATTCCCTCTACAATAGCATTCATGTGTCATGTTACGATAACCACCTTTGAAATAAAACCAGTGCCAAGAAAGTCTAAAGCAAAACTCACCAGGAGGACTCCAAGCTCTAGGATAAAGGAAATTACATATTGTTTTCTTTGTTCTAAGATGTTTCGAACCACTTAGCTGTAGTTCTGCCTACATTCACAAAATGCCTTCACAAAATGATGAAGGACACCCCAATAACAAATAACACTCCCAATAATTTGTCTCTGGACATAGAGTGACCTTTCAGGTGAGAAGGTCTTCTCTCTTAGGCAGACTAGAGGAGAGGAGAGGGGAGGGAAAGGGAGGAAAGGGGAGGGGAGGGGAGGAGAGGGGAGGGGAGCATGGCAATGCACATTTAGAATTACAGAATTTGGAATTACTCTTCTTTAGGAAGTTATTTGATAATCTTCTTTGATTATCTTCTGTGATTTGACAATCACAGCCATTAAGATGTTAACAAAATAAAAAATGAAAATTGTGATTAATCTCAGATGCACACTAAATATCAAGGTCTTCAAGTGTGGAACATCAAATGTTTCCTTAAAGACGAACCAGTAGATTCTTGGTCCTCTGGACTCTGGATGTCTCCATAGCCCTATAGTTAGAGCCTTTGGGTCTCATCTTCCTCTCCTTCTCATCACTCTCTATAGTTAAAGCATCAAACCAACGATGGCCAGCAAATGTCAGCTTCCATGAAGACGACAGCTCACGGTCACAAATGAACAACAACATCCGGTTTTCAAATCAAGATGAAAAGGTCCCATTGTGCTTGCTTCCCTCTGGGACATCAAGAGACAATGTCCTTAGGAAGATGGGCTTAGGAGTAAGTTGGATGGGAATTGGGTATGGTGGCTAATGCCTCTAATCCCAGCCCTCCGTGGGCAGGGGTGGATGGATCTCAGAGTTTGAGGCCAGCCTGGTCTACCATGGAGAGTTTCAGGGTGGCCAGGGCTACACAGAGAAACCCAGTCTTGGAAAAAGGGGAGGGTGTTGGGTGATCATTCTCATTACAAGATTGCTCAAAGAAAGGTATCCAGATGTGTCCAGATGTGTTTGAGAGGGGGACATCATGGAAACCAAGTTTGGTGACAGCAGCCATGGTGGAGACCACTCTATGCTCCACTCTGTTTGAATTAACCTGGCTCAGAACTCTGCCCAGCAGATTTGCTAGCACCCGTTATTCCCACTGCCTTGAATGGCCTTCACAACTCCAACTTTTCTCCTCATGGGAAACCTTCTTGCTAACATGAAATCTCCATTCTGGGCCGTCAACCACGCATTCACCCATATAAGACAATGCCCACTTCAGGAAACCAGGCAGTGCACGGCTTTTAAAATCTGGATGATGAGCTGTGAGAGTGGAAAGGCAAAGGCCCAGTTAGTAAAGTGCTTGCTATTCGACCAGGAGGCCTGGAGTTAGGGGCACCGGTGCCCAGCGAAAGTCCAGATGTGGAATCATGCACCTGTAATCCTAATACCAGGGAGGCAAAGCTAGGAGGAATCACAGTCTGGACAGTGCTAAGCTCCAGGTCCAGTGAGAGACCCTGACTCATTAAAAAGGCTAGGAGCAATAGATATTTGACATGGACTTTGGCTTCTATGTGTGTGCGTGTACAAACATGAACATGCATACAGGTATATGCCATATACACCAAACATATAACACATACACAGACACACAGCACACAGCACACACACACACACTAAAACAGCACAACATAACTCACACACAAAGCACACACAACACATGCACACAACATAGACAACACAGGAATACAACACATAACACACACATGCACACAACATACATACAACAAACACACAACACATACACAATACACATAACACACAACATACACATAAAACATTCACAACACATGCATACAACACACACAACACACACAACAACAACAACCACACACACACAATGTTGCTCATGCTGTATTAACAGGATACTGACTCGTTCATCTCATGATGAACCAGATGAGAATGATAAGACTTAATGATGCGCAATGGTGTCATTTCTCCTTTAATACACTCTACCCAGATCCATGCCACCCTGACAGGCCTGTACTCAACAGCTGTCAACAGTGCCATTTAACCCTGGACCATCAGCTCCTCCTAGAAGCACAGTGTTTGTAATGGCGCCATGTACTGTGTCATTCGTCTTTGCATCGGAACGCCCATCCCCGCAGCCACCCATGCTGTGAATGGGCTTATGACCACAGAAATGTGAGTGTTCATCAAATTATCCACTCAACATGGAGATGCTGAATGTTGATCAGTCAAGTTTCCTAGGCCGGTGAACCATGAGCAAAGCAGGGTGTCCTACCCCATCACTCAATAATGTGGAGACTTTAAAACAAAAGGAGGGTGACCCTTCTAGAATACAGCTAAGGCTCATAGGCTACCATTCTCAAGGGAACAGGAGAAGATCTACATAGAAAAGCTGAGAACTGAAAGTTCATCGGAGGCACCATCCCTTGCCTTTGATACGCACTGCTGATCAAGATTGATAAAGCGTCAGTTGAGACAACAGGAATTGCTTCTGTATGGACCAAGAGCTGTGATGCCTGGAGACCCAAAGGAGAGTGAGGTGCATAACACCCACATATAGCAAGCAGGCCAGCGGGAAAGGAGAGCCAAGACAGCGGACGTGAGGCAGGCGCAGAATACAGTTACGTGCCGTGGTGATGCATTATGTATTAGATAGCAGGGATGATTAAAGTCTGAGAGTGCACACCAATATTTAAAGCGTTTCTTGGTTTATTTAGACTCTGATGTGCTGGGACATGTTCAGATGACTCCGGCTTAAGCAGAAGCTAAGTGCATTTCAGCTGGGACGCGTCAGACACTCTCTGGTCTGCAAATGCATTGTCTCACCTGTCTCATTCTCTGAAGGCTTTGTAAGCCCAGGGATTCTTCAGCACTGGGTGGAAGAAAAAAACCTGTTTACAGAAAGTGAACTTAAAGTCATGCAAGTGCTTTGGGTAAATGCATTCTTTGTGATAATTGTATTACACAAGCCAGAGTAAAAATACCCAGATAATAGAGTTACCACTTGAAACAGTAAGTAAAGGATTGAAAAATGCATCTCTAATCAGAAGCGTCCAGAAGAGTCCACCTGCTGAGCAGGCTGGGGAAGGCAGATCTGGGGTCCCATGGGCTCTGTGCAAATGTTGGGCTCCGTTTACTACAAATTCACAATGGGCTATATTTGTGCCAAGGAATCCACAAAGATAGCTTATTGTGTGAATGCAAAACTAAATCAGCCTCTATGTATTTAATAAAACCCAGTCGATTGAGCAAAATAAAATCAGTTTGCTTTGAATTAAAGAGGATGTATTTGCTGTAACCGAAGTAACACCATATGGCATGTAAATTTCAAGATAATTTGAACTTCATAGTTACTTAGCACCAGCGAGAGGATGCGTCGCCTGGCCTCTGAATCCATGCCTGGAGGAGACTCTGCAAAGGAACAGCTGAGGTGTCTGTCTATTTCTAGGTTCTAGGTTTTCATGGTGTTTGGCCTCATCAAGAGGACATGTTCCTCAAAGGGGCAGGGACAGGACCAGGAGACAGAGAGAGGGGATGACTGTCACTGGGAGCCCATCCCAGGCTTCATCTCCCACCACTGAGCACAGCCTCTGCTATCCAACTCCCTTTTGCCTGAAGGAATCCGACTGTGTAGACTCCACCCCATCCTTCACCCAGGGCAGGCCTTGTCAGATCCCTTCTCCCTAGGAGGCATACACACCAAGCCTTGTGCAGTTAGATAACAGAACTCGATGTGGGGGAGCTCAAGTCGAGTAGAATAGCCTGCAGATGGGCCCTCTTGGGAAGAATAATTAGAAACAGTATTCTCTGGAACATGGGTTAAGATTCCTGACCACGCCCTGAGAAATGGGGCTCAGCTGGAGACTTCTCTGCGAGACTGGAGTCCTGTCAGTCCGTGCCTCAGTCACCCAGCACCTGGAATGCTGTTCGTAGCATTCATCGCAAGGGAGAGAAGCAGACACATCCCTTATTTCAGAAAAGAGGGAGATATCCAGGGGTTATGGAAGCAGAAGTCAGAAGCTCACTGTAGCCACGCTGCCTCTCCCAGCTCAGAGGCTGAGTTCCTATTCTGTTTCCTATTCCTGTGTAATCACCTGTATTTAATGAGCACTGAGGCTTCCCAGTTACCTTTCTCCTTCAGTGGCACTCTCACATCTCAGTCACCAATGCTTTCTCTGCTGTTTGCAGTGGTCTCACTCTATTGTTACCTGACCGAGTTCACAGCTCACAGGCAGGCAGGGGTTTCACGGCTAGAGTGTACAGTGAAAACATTCCTTTACTGAGCTGACAGTCAGGAGAGCACCTCAAGGATTGAGAGAAGTAGGCATGGGGGCATGCTGCTCTGTTTACCAGAGAGTGTTTGAACAGGTGAGTCGTCACGGCGTGCTTAGGACAAAGCAGTCTGTCCTGGGTGTGACACACAGATGCTATGCAAATCGTACATGGGATGGGTCGCCTAGGGCAGGTGATGGGAGCGTGAATGGTGCCGCCCAGGGCCTTCTGTAGACATTGTAAGCATGTTATTATTTCTCACGAATATGCCAGGTTGACCTATTTATAAGCCATTGCCATTTCTCGTGATGTCTCATAAGTGCATAAAGATATGTTCAGAATTGGCAGATATGCTGCTGGGGGCGAAGTTTAGGGAGGTCTATGTCATGGGCTCGTATAGGACACTTACTTGAGATATGCCTTCTTGTTAGTCAGTAATAATCAAGCACAACCAGAGACTCACAAACATCCCCTCAGAACTAATAGGCAGCCCAGACCAGTTAAAACAATCCAAGAGCATTACCCACTTAGAATGTATAACTAAGAAAATAGTACCTTCACTTCTTGTACTAGGAAGAGTATTACCCCAGAATGCCTTGTTAGTCTAACCCTGAGACACTGGGGACCAAGCTCATCTGAAACCACAGCCTTTGGAAAGACATCTGTGGAGGGAGGGGACCACTTAGCTGACCAAGGAGACTGCCCTGGTTCCTCAGTGTGAGGGACTGCATTCTTATTTGACTTCTTTTATCCAGAGGGTCTGTTTCAAAGGGCCATGTTGGGAAAGAGCTATCACTTGTCTTATTACCAACCAAGGTGCTGGACTTCAGTGATATGTAAACCATCGGCCTGTGGTACCCAGGCAGACAGCAGAGATACTCCTCTGAGGTAGATACTGATGGCTAGGTCAACACCTGCCCCAGAGGAGTCAAGATGACAACCTGCTCTCTCCTGTCTCTAGGTGCTCAAAACCTAAGTGGCGTGCTAGGGATTCTAAGATGATGAGGGTTGACGCAAAACTTCATCTGAAGGACTGACCAACGAATGGGGAACGTCTCTGGACAGATCACTCTTGACAGAAGCCATGCAGGTCCCCAGCCAAAAACGTAGAAACACCGTGTGTCCTGGCTTCCTCTCTGTTGCTAGACTAAAAATGTCTCCACCCAAAGCAACTTAGGGGAGAAGGTATCGGTTCCCAATTCCACGTTGCCATCCATCCTGAGGGGAAACACAAGCAGGAACTTGAAAGAGTTTCTACACACACACACACACACACACACACACACACACACACACACACACACACCGTCATGAGCAGAGAGAAATGAAAGCACACATGTGTTAGTACACAGCTCACACTCTATGCTTACACAGTCCGTGATCCCCTGCCTAGGGAATGGTGCTGCCCAGAGTGATCTGAGTCTTCCAGCATCAATTAACATAATCATGATAATGCCTCCCAGATATGCCTGCAGGGCAACCTAATCTAATTTCCCCTGGAGACTTTCTTTCCGGATGATTCTAAATTGTGACAAGTTAATAAAGAGGACCAAACACCATACCATGCCACACCCTACATTACAGGTTGCAGAACAACCTCTTTGGACAACTAGCAGGAGAGGTATCAAGCAACCACAAGAAGCACTCAGGTCTTCACGTAAGATGACAGGCCACAGATCATACAAGAAGCATGTTTAAGACTCCAGTAGAAATAATGGATTGGGAATAGGAGAACAGGAACAAGAAACAATATTTGAGGGGAAAAGAACAGACTTTAAAGAGAGCAAAACAAAACTCTCAGAAGTAGAAAATAAGTCACGGAAATGAATGTTCGGAACATGAATTGAGCAAGGACACGGGAAGGGATGAGACACTGGTACCACAGAAATTACCCAGAGGGGAGTGCAGGCGAGATAGGGGTGAAAAATATCAAAGATAATTTGAGGAACAACACAGAGACTGAGAAATGTGGCATCGTCTTGAAGATGCTGGTGATGAGGGAGAAGGAGAAAAGAGGCAGAGGGAAGTCCAAGGAAAGCCCCCTTATCTTTCAGACCTGGTTCAGTGGATTTCACTTGAGGAGATGCTGACCAGCTGCCTCAAACAGCTTCAGCTTTTAAAGCGTCACGACCCTGTTAGGCACAACGCGTGCATGGAATGGTGTTTGTTCTGTCCTTCTCAGTGACAGATGAGCTTCAGCACACAGAGCTGGGTCCGGGCTCTGACTCTTACAATGAGGGATGCTGGGAGGAGACAGGCAGAACCACATATGGCCACAGTCACAAACCGTGAATGTGCATTGAACCTGTGTGTTCAGAAGGTGGAGAGACAGCCTGTGACAGGTCAGGGACGGCCACAGAGAGGAGTAGGCCCACAGCTCTACTCAGGGAGAGAGAGGAGGGGAGCAGGAGAGACACACACAAGGTGAGAGGCAGCTGTAGGGGAGCTACTGTGGCTGGCTGGCCAGGGACAGCCTTGAAGAGAGACAGAAGGAGATGTTGATGAGGTACTTAGAGATAAAAATGCCTGAGGCAGTGTGTTTTAGTGTTTTTCTATTCTGGCAACTTCAAAACTGAATCCCAAGGTTGCACAGTTTACAAGAGAGAGAGTGATGCCAGCCCACTCAGCTTTCAGAGATGAGGAGGACATACTGCAGCCTAGAACTGTCATAGCGAGGGCTTTATCCTCCAGTATGGACAGAACCTTCCCAGGAAGAGGGCACGTAAGTCCACAAGGCACCACCCTATCTTTCCCACAAACAGCTCTAGATGGCCATGCCTGCTACTCTTCTTGGTGGCCCTGCAAGCCTCAGAACAAGGCCTCGTAATCCCTTTTCCATAACCCCACCTCAGCTGGGAACTTTCGATGCTACTCTTGGTATATACGTAGGTATAGAAAAACAAGTATACCAACCAAGCATTGTGCAATAAATCATAAAGAGAATCATCGCCAAATGTCTCCCTGGCGTGCGCCTCATTTTGTCGTTTATTAAAACGGAAAGGAAACACGCATCGTAAGTAGACAGGCTACTTATTTTTTGCACAAAACCCACCACAGTTCCCTTGGCCCCTCTGCACATCTCAAGTGTGGTATCCCCCTCTCGTCGGGCTGAAACAAACGCCTTCTCCTATCCAAGTGAGTTCCTTGTTTATAACAACACAGAGATTACAAGTTGCATTAAAATGTATCCCAAACTGGTGGCAGGGGATGCAGAGGTCTGTTACAGCCTGTGAGAGTCTGTGAGAAAGCTCTACAACAACAACAACAACAACAACAACAACCACAACCACTGTCGCAACCACGTAAACATTGGACGAATGAGATGTGACACCTGGGTAGCAATGTGTGCACTTATGTCTCCAAAGCCCAGAGCAACCTGGCTGCATGCAGAAGACCTTGCAGAGAGTAATATATATATAAACTACAATTACATGCACGCACACACACACACACACACACACACACACACACACACACACACACACGCTCGCTGATGAAGGTAACAGAAGCCGCAGTGAGGCACAATCCCGCTGGAGAGAGGGGAAGCAGAAAAGGCAGAATGCTCCACCTGGATCTGAAGGTTTCTGCAGCTGTTTGCTGGGAGGGAAAGCACATAGAACAGGCTGTGAGCTTGGTACCTTGGCCGAGAAACCTGGCATATCTGGGGAGAAAAGAATGAAGGCTTGCACAAGGGGGAGGCAAGCCTGTAGGGAGTGTGTGTTTAGGGTCTTCTCACCTACTAGCCTCACTGAGGGCTAGTGCTACACATCCACAGAGACCCCAGGGCCTTGGACTATCTGCCTACCGCAGACACCTCCCCAGAGTTCCTTTTTGTAGCAGCTGCACTGTCAGCCACTGCAGTCTCTTTGTAGGCTCTACTGCTCCCAGGGGTCTGCATTTCACATGTTTAATGTCCCCACTTGTGTCCTGGCCACCTAGATTCTGGGGGCACTCCCAGCAGAGCACTAAGGTTGACAGACACAGTGCAAGCCCTCACCCTCATCACCGTCTGTGTGAGTGGTCTCCCTGACACGTGCTGACTCCTCCTGTGGCAGCTGTACTGGGCGGTGCACACTCGTCTAGGGTAGAGTGGGTGTACCTTCTTAACCGAGCAAAGTGTTGATATGAATAAAACCCACCCCCGCTGTGGCTGCCATGTGCCAGCAGTGGGGGGAGGGGGAACTCTCAGGGTGACAGTCCTGGCCACCCTGAGAGTTCATATGTTCCTGAAAACCATCCTCCATTCCTTTCCCAACAATTTCTCCCCTATTCCCCCCACCATTTTTCCTTCTAATTTCATGGGCTCTGTTTATTTAAAGCCCACTGTGCTTTCTGTGATGGGTTAAATGAGACAACCCCATAGTCATGGGAATGTGAATACTTGGTCCCCGGTGGTGTGTGGTGGGTAGGTCTGTCTGTTTGTCTGTCTCTCTCCCTCTCCTCCTCCTTCTTCCTCTCCCCTTCTCCTCCCCTCCCCCTCTCCCCCTTCCCATCCCCTTTCCCCCTCTCCTTTTCTCATGCTTGCAGTTTAAGACATGAGCCCTCAGGCGCCTGTTCCAGATGCTATGCCTGCCTTTCACCATGCTTCTGTGCTAGCAAGCCAGGTGGTGCTGAACTCCTACCCCTCTGCAATCGTAAGCCCAAATAAACCGTCCTATAAGACGCGTGAGTGGTGGTGCTCTATCCCAGCAATCTAAGAGTGGTGTTTGCATGTACACAGGTGTAGGACCTTCTACTGGAGCCTCTTGGGGTTGCACCCCTGAACAAGTGTGACCCTCCCTCCCCCAACAGCCATCAGTGGCCAAGAGTTCCTCAGCAAAAGGTGGGGCTTCATGGCTCACCCCCTTCTCTATGCTGGGATTTTGTCTGGCCTGGTTCTTTTCAGGTCCAGTGCACGCTGTCATAGCTACTTGTGGTCCTATGTCATTGAGGCCCTGACCTGGGATACAGGTGGGACAGAAGTATGTTCCATACCTGCCTGTATGCAGCTGGGACAGAGGTGTGCTGAGTCTTAAGTCAACTCCATGCTGAACATGAAGGTTCTGTTGGATTTGTTGTTGTTGTTGGTTTGTTTGTCTGTTTTTTTTTTTAAATTTCAGTCCCATAGTAACTTCCAAATTCTTATTTTTAAGTATGTAACTTCAGCTTTATGTGCACATCTGTAGACACACAACCTGATCCCAGGACACTGTAGAAACCAAGTCCGAGATCCATAAAAGTTAGCCGTGAGCCTGAAGGAGGCCTCTAAAGCACACAGAATGAGTACAGCAAGCTCCGCCCCCCCCCTTTTCAGGTCCTGATGGCAAACTCTTCTACATTGTAACTAAATGAGTCCGACTTAAGGAAAATGTTTTCTTTATCTTCTGGCTGGCAGAGAATCACCGCATTTTACACCCCTCAGATGATGTTCCGTCCTAGGGTATGCAAGCAGTTATTCTCACAGGAATTTCAATTTCTGTTTTACTTTTGGTGTTGTCAATTACTCACATGGCCCCTGAGAATGAAGAAGGACCAGCAGCAGCCTGGGGGGACCTGCTGAGAGTTCCCACCCAGCTGGGCGCGGCCCTGAGGCTCCAGTGCCTTTCGATATCCAGGTTGATCCACCATCAAAAGACAGTGGGAGCAGGGGCTACATCTACCTCTGAACCCTCTCCTCTAACTGGGCTGCCTTGTGTAGCCCCAATGGAAGATAATGCACCTAATCTTACTGCAACTTGATTTGCCAAGGCTGGTTGATATTCATGGGAAGCCTCCCTTTTATTGAGGAGAAGGGGCAGAGTAGAAGGAGAAGGAGAAGGGTGGACGAGAGGGTAGAGTAAGATCGAGAGACTGGCAGGAGAGGAGGGAGGGGACCTGATATTCTGGGTCAGGCCCAGATTCTTATTGGATTGAATCAAGTGTCAGGACTCTGAATGACCCAGTCAAGTTGATGAATGACATCATCTGAGTGACTGAAGTCCAATATCCATTTCTTCTATTGACTTATTTATTTACTTTGCACCCAATCACACCTTCCCCTCATTTCAATCACACACACACACACATACACACTACACACTACACACACAAGCACACATGCACATATACACACTTATGCACACACACTCCACAGAAACACAGAAGTACACATACATACATGTATACATACACACACATATGCACATACACACACACCACAGAAACACAGAAGCACACATGCATACATGTACAACACATATATACACACTACACAGACGCACAAGCACACATGCACATGTACACATATGCACACACACACCACAGAAACACAGAAGCACACATATATACATATACACATATACACATATGCACATACACACATGGAAACATCTGCACACATACATACTTACACATAAACAGACAAACACACATAGTCACGCATAACATATATATATATACATATATATATATACTCTCACACAATATATTCACACATTAGAAGCATACACACACACACACACACACACACACACACACACGATATGAACATGATCCTGTGAAATCTCAGGGGGACCACCCAGTAGCCATGACCTTGCCCTTCTCCATTGCCCAAAGCTAAAACTCTATCTACCTATCCAGTCCCAGTGACCAGCAGAGCAAACTGAAAGTCCATTCTATGGTCTCTATCTATGCCCATCTCACATCCCATAATTTACAGACAACCAAATAGATCTTTACTTCTAAGTAGCAAGTAGGATTGCGGGGAGATGACAGAGATTGAGAGATGGGGACAGAGGGAAGCAGGAGCTCCTGTTCAGAGTAGAGTGGTTCTGCAAGCTCCACTGGCCAGTGCTGTCCTGGGGTCCTTCCTGTAGGCTGCAGGCTTCCCTACCCAGTTCAGACCTGCGCGCTGTCCTACAGCAGCCCCTGCTTTTCTGTCAACGCAAAGCTCATTCTGAAACCCACATTTTGAAAAGTTAAAGTAGTGTTTTCATCCCTGGTAGACCTGGGGCAGCATCTTCTAAGCAAAACCAACTGAGTCCTGAGGAAAATTGCATGAGTCTTCCTAGACAGACGCCCAAAGGTTCAAACCGCCTGGGTCTCGTCTCCGCTTAGAGCGTTGATGAGTAAGCTAGGGCCAGGTCTGGGGTTTTAACGACCACATAAGTCCTAAGTAAATGTCTGGTCCTCAGAACATTTTGGATTTGGGTATAATGAGTAAGTCATTAACAACAGATCCCATGTACTCCGAACGCATGGCTAATGCACACCAAACCCAGGATTAGTGTTGAGCCCTGTTCTGACCCAAGAATGACTTTCTCTTTCCGTGACTGAGAGGCACAAGACCGCTAGGATTCGGCAGGCCGATCCTTCTCACTTAGTAAAGTGTGAACTTCCGTAAAATTCCCTGAGACCTGAAGCCTCCAGAGTCAGTCAATGAAGGGAGGTCAACAATCTTCTCCCTCAGAGACTCGGGGCTTGGTCTTTGTGGCCATGCATATAATGTTGTTTCGACAATCAAACCATACAGCTTCTCCCCTACCCCCCAACAGCTCTCTCCTATCCACATGCTCTGTCTTAGTTAAACTCACTACGTTCACTCTATTTTTATATAGAGGGTGCTTCGGGTAGCAGTGATAAAATTACAAGGAAGCGCGCTCCCACCTTGGATCATGTGACCTTTGACCTTCCCCAACCAAATGTGATTTCTTTTTCCCCCTAGAAATCTCACCAGAAATCCCATTTATGCTGGAAGACCTATCTTTCGAGACCCCTACTTTATTCTGTGAATTCACCCTCGAATCTGAACAGTGTTGACTGCTGTCCAAAACATGGAGCGGGGGAGAGGAGTTAAGAAGTTGATTCTCTTCCCTCGGAGATGAGGTGGGGTCATTCCCAACTTGAATACTGAAGCAAATTCAAACCGCTGAGGATGGGGCAGCCAGATATGCCCATATGAGCTTTGCACCATGGGCTGGCTGGCTGATTCAGCTGCTGAAGCTCCCTCCCTATCAGCTCACCCTCACCATGGTGACATCCAAGGTGACCCTCTACAGTTACTGAGAGTGAACGAAGCCATCTCAAAAGCACCCAGTGTCAACAACAAAGCCAACAGCAAGAGACGCCTCCTGCATAACGAGTCCATCCATTTAATGTTCTGTGCAGAAACCTCACCTTTTAAGGCACAGTCACACGATACATGCAAAGACACTCATTTGAAACTCCCGTGTATTGCTACTCATTGACGTGATACGGCCTCAAAAATAATATTTAAGCAAAAAGCTACGCAGTACAACTCGTCTGGAAACTTAGCCTTGAATAAAGTTGCATAAGTCTTCCTGGACAGACGCCCAGCCGTTCAAACTGCCAGGGTCTCGTCTCGGCTTAGAACCTGCGGAAGAGCAAGTGTGGGCCAGGCCTGCGTTTTCGCCGCCACGTTAAGTCGTAGTTTTCGCACACACAGGTCTTATAAACCGTCAGGTTTTCCCTTGCCTCAGAAACGTGTGCCTGAACGAATGCTCCTTTGTCACAGAGTCGTGGAGAGTCACCTTTAAGTGACACTGAAGTTTTTCTTTGTGAAGTGTCTTCAGATTCACCTCAGCCCCGCTGATAACCACTCAGCAGAGAACGCACTTTCCTGGGGGTTAATTGCTCAGCTCGCCTGTGACAGGTGTTTGCAGCCATTGCAAGTTCAAACCACGGTGACTCAGCTCCCTTTCTCTGAGAGCAGGTGAGGGGCAGGTCACCTGCTCTCAGTCAAATGACTGTTTTCCAGCACAGCTCAAAGCCTGACTTTTGCTGAAGAACGTTGGGATGCATGCCCACAATCCTCTCTGTCAGCAGCCAGCCCAGGAGGGGGATGAAGAATCTCTTCTTCAGATTTAAAAGCCTAAGCTTCCTGAGGCTAAACCCACAGAGATCATTTAAAGTGAGTTGAAGATCAGTAGTGACTGCCTACACTGCTTTCTTTAAATCTCCATTTGCAGGAATATAAATTATATAATATGTAACACAGTATGCACAAAAAGGAAAGCGAAATATTGCCTACATAAGAAATATGGGGCAGGGAAAAGAAAACGCAGAAGAAAGCGTAAACAAGGAGAACGTTTGGTTCGTTTTTTTTTTTTTTTTTTTTGGTTGGCTTGCTGGTTTGTCCTTCTAAGGTGTGGGGAGAGCGCCCTCTTGTGGGATTTGCAGTGCATGCATTCTGCCTAGTCACAGCTTGACACAGGCTAGGTAGAGGTGCTTGGGCCAAGTGAGGAACTGGAAGGAAGGGTGCTTACCCCTGCCCGAGCCAAGCTCTGTGGTTAGGCAGAGGTCTTCCCGTGCTCTCTAGAACGGTAAGCAGAGATGTGCGTGTACCTGGTCTTTAGTACCGACGCAGGGTCTACGCGTATTTGTGGGAGGCTTAGGATACTTCACAACACGCGCATAGCCGAAGTTAAAGATGCATCTGCTGTGCAGATTCTAAGACCACAGGCAGAGACGCTGTTCGTCCTTTAGAGTGACCGCCACAGAGGGCAGGCTAAGTGCAAGGGTCCAGCAGACCCTGGACTGCTGCACCCGTACCTTATAGCTTTATGTAGATCCCGAGCTGCTGGGGGTGAGAACAGGACAGTCAGAGAGCATTGCGGGCTGCAGGCTGTGGTGGTCTGAGTACCAGTAAGATACAGCGTACTTCATCAACATCTTGCTTGGCTAGAGCGTGTGTGTGTGTGTGTGTGTGTGAGAGAGAGAGAGAGAGAGAGAGAGAGAGAGAGAGAGAGAGAGAGAGAGGTGGGGGAGGGAGAAGGGATTATGTTAATTCAGATGACATTTGATCCAGATGTCTGTTTAAGACAGAGGTCAGGTAGTTTGTGCAGAACAAGGGGCAAGCAGATACATCCTGCAGCACACAGGCGCCCCTGTCCTCGTGTGCATAGCACCCACTCGCTATTCTCAATGCACGTTGATAGGACACTTGTTCCAGGGCACCAAACTCTTGGTGGCTTCTGAGCATCCTGCTGGGGCTCCTCAGAGACACCCCAGGTTGCACAGCTTTGTAGCAGCTTAGGGTACTGCGGCCTCTCTTCCAAGAGAGAGGAGCATCTGCTGTATCCTGTGCGTGAAGTCACTGCTACACTTCCTACCCCACACTCCCATCACACTCTTGGCCCCCATGCTGTAGTTAAACATCACGCCCTCCATCCGAGCCCTGGGACATCTCTCAGTTGTCCAGCATACTGTCCCTAAGTGCCTGCATGAACTCCATAGGTCTCTGTACATCAGGAGCCATCTGAGGAATCCCCTCTCGCCTAAAATAGTCACTAGCCACGGTCTGATGACCTGATTTATATCACGGAATCACTCTTATTTATCACACAGGAATACAATGGACTAAGCCCAGATAGTTCAACATATCCAAGTAGAGATGGGATGGAGATTCCGTGTCCCAGCAGCCTCTGCTTTGGGCAGCATTTGCTCCTTGTAACTTCTAACTCTCATCTAAACATGAATCTGGCCCAGTGCTCTGTGGGGTTCTGGCTGGATTCTGGTAGGAGGGAGTATAAGGAACTCGTGTTCATTCAGTGACCGTCTTTGTGACCTCACATCTCACCCATGGCTGCATCTACCCAAAGCTTTGACCTTTCATGAAGAACAACCGCCCTTGATTTAGAGGTGGGATTCCTCGCTTCCTTGTGTAATCCCAGTGACTACTAGTGAACGCTGACTACCCACACCATGGTCAACACGTTAGAAGATGACAGCAGATCAGACAGTGTGCCCCAAACAGCCACAGGCATTGGCATGTTCACAGAATGCCAGGGTGTTGTCTTCCTGTCTGAGACACCGTAAAATAGTTCACATTTTAATCGCACATCGTTAGGACATTGCTCCCCAGGTAGCTCGAACCTGATGGTAGCCAGCACTCTTCCTTTGGCCACCATTCCACCTCTGAAAAAATATGAAGACAGTTTGAGGCTGAGAATGTGCTCACAATATTCAGGAAGCCGTTAGGAAACCTTCGATCACTCACCGGTGTGCACAGAAGTTACTAAGGTGAAGTCCACATTTTTCTTCTGCGGATAAGCCGTCCATCAACCAGGAGAAAATCAGGAAGCTGCCCTGGCCAGGAGGCTGAGACACAAGCCTGGGCTTCTCCAGCATGTAAGTGGAAATTCTGGCTGGTTAGGAGAAGAGACGGGATTCTGGTAAATGACGTTGTTAGTTCGATTTCTATAAATTCACATGTTAGTTAATTATAAACCATGACAACAAAGCTCCTTTTCCAGAAATGACATTCAAAAAAATTAGAAAGACTTTATTGTCTACATTAGCTTAGACCCTTCGGAGATGCTCAACCCAAGGCCTCAGGTGTTCAGAGCCCCAGACCCTGCTGCCATAGCCTGTGTGGTCCCTGTGAACAGCTTGTGTGATACTTGGTTAAGTCTGAGGGGCTAGTGCTGGTCCGTGATCATCAGAGGAGTTCATACTTTATATAGGAGCTCATTCTTTGTCCAGCAGTCCTATCCCTTTAGAGAAACTTGTCACTGTGTGGAAGATCCACCCTTATTCTATCACACTGGATTCCCCCTCTGTTAGTCAGGGTTCTCTAGAGAAACAGAACTGAAAGAATGAATGCATACAGGCACACACACACACACACACGTATTTATTACAACACATTTATTATATAAATGTATTTAATACATATATTTATTAGGGTGGCTTATAGGCTGTGGACCAGCTGGTCCAAAAATGTCTACCAATGCAAGGTCCAAGCAAGAGTACAGTAGCTGTTCAATGCACAAGTTCTGGTCTTCCTGGTACACCAGAATCCCAACGAAGTAGGTTCTAACACCAGCAAAGGAAATGGATTTGCTAGTGAGAGCAAAGGGGCAGAGCATAAGCTTCCTTCTTCTGTGTTCTACATACAGGCCCCAAGAAGTGTGGCCCAGATTAAAGGTGGAAATTTCCACCTCAAAAGATCCAGATTACAAGTGGGTCTTCTCACTTCAAAGGATTTAACTAAAAAAAAAAAATAATAAAAAAACCTTCACAGCTGTATCCAGCCACTTGTGTTTTAATTAGTTCCAGATTAACTAAAGAATAGTAGACAGTCAAGAATAGCCCTCAGATCCTTAGTCTGCAGTGTGTGTGTGTACGCGTGTGCATGAGTATGTGTGTACACATGCGTGGACATGTGTATATGTGTGTGTCAAGTGTGTATGTGGGTCAAGCATGTGTGCATGTGTGTGTCAAGTACATGTATGTGTGCACATGTATGCACATGTATGCATGTTTGTGTCAAGTACATGTATGTGTACACATGCACGCACATGTTTGAACATGTGTCAAGTGCACATATATGTCACATATTTTTGTGCACAAGGATGTATGTGCACATGTGTGCATGCATGTCACATTTGTGTCACATGTGCGAGCGTGTGTGTGTGTGTGTGTGTGTGTGTGTGTGTGTGTGTCTCAGGTACATATCTTCATGGCACTCAGACCAGGGAGAAATCTGAAGTTGAGATCTTATAGGTTTCATTCGTTTTTATTTTTAAAGGAAAAAAATTTGGTGATTTTTCTGCTAGGTCTTAAGAGTGAAACAAATTACCAGTCAGGAGAGCATGCACTTGACTCTGCACAGGTATGACGCAGGTCACCACACTGGCCCTGTCTGTGGCTTCCTCTGTCAGGTAGGAAGTGCCGGGTAAGAAGTGGAGGCTGAGAGGTCCTGGAGCCTCTGGCCTTAGACCCGGGCTGATGCACACACCCTTCTCCCAGCAAAGACTCCAGCTTCAGTTGAAGCACTGATCAGACGCCAAGTCACGGGTGACTGGAAAGCCCTCATCTGGATTCCTAAGCAGGGTAATTATTAATCATGCTAGTTAGCACATCTCCAGCAGTGAATTAAATTGCTTGGGATTAACGGGTTCTGATGAGCAAGATTGAAAGAAAATAGCATTTTGAAAGAGCATCTCCGGGCGAACTCAAACACAGGCGGAGCAGAGCTGGAGCGGAGAAGACGCTGCAGTGTCTGAAGTGCAGGCACAAGGTCAGGGAGGCCATGCGGCTCCGGGTCTGAGAGGTTCCAGCACGTACGGCAGCCAGGCCTGCCTGAAAGAGCTCCCCTCAACTGCCAGCCCGACCCCATCGCGTGCGTTTTGAAACAGTTTGTAGGTTGGAAATGGTCTCGGCCATAAATGCAGTTGTCACCCTTCACAGCTGTCTCCAGACATGTACACACGGACCTAATTCTCCATGAATACAGCTGCTTGTTTGTACCTGTCTTTGTAAGGGCTTCACTGCTGTGAGCAGACACCATGACCAAGGACAACATGTAACTGGGGCTGGCTTGCAGGCTCAGACGTTCAGTCCATTATCACCGTGGTGGGAAGTATGATAGTATCCAGTCAGTCAGGGTGCTGGAGAAGGAGCAAGAGTTCTGCCTCTTGATCCAAAGGCTGACAGGACAGACTTTCTCACACTGGCCAGATCTGAGCATATATATGAGACCTCAAAGCCCTGACTCCACAGTTACACACTTCCTCTAACAAAGCTACACCTCCTCAAATGAGGCCACACTTCCTAATAGTGCTACTTCCCGTGGGCCAAGCATATTCCATCCACCACAGTACCCAATATTATCAGTAAGTGCAGCATTTCCCAGAGACAGGTCAATTTTGTTCATTATTAAAGGAAGTAGAAGACATGAGTTCTCTCCTTCACGCTGCAAGTTAGGACCTCCTCTGTAGTCTCATCACCTCCCACCTTGAGCAGCTCCTCCAAGCAGACTGTGGGCACCAGAGGAGACAGCCTTTAGCCCATGCCTATCTTCTTACTTCACAGCCTGAGCTTACTCACGCTGGGGTGAGCAGTCGTCTACTCATGAGCCATCACGGATAGTGATGAGAGGGGAGGAGCTCTTCCGAGAAGCAAACCCAGGCACCGTGTGGCTGAACCTGGCGCGGCCACTGTGTGCACCTTCAATGTCACACTGTGTGCATCTTCAATGTCACACTGTGTGCACCTTCAATGTCACTTTGCCCATCTTTAACGGGAGGAAGAGAACACAGGACATCTCAGGATCCCTCGGGCGTCCCAGAGGGTGACACTAAATACATCTATGGCATCTCAGACATGGCGTCTTCCCAGTGCTCGTGGGACTTTGTACTTTAAACTTATTTCCTTATCTCCAAAGCCCAGACTGGGGTGGGATCAATGGAAGCACCACACTGAAAGCATGTCCAAGGAGACGTGGGATGCCAAGAAAGCCGATGACGTGATGCAGGTGAGGCCTCG
The DNA here is from genome assembly GCF_011064425.1 of Rattus rattus. Classification (NCBI taxonomy): domain Eukaryota; kingdom Metazoa; phylum Chordata; class Mammalia; order Rodentia; family Muridae; genus Rattus; species Rattus rattus. The sequence goes on from NC_046166.1 coordinate 73,458,556, forward strand.
TCTCTGATCAGATCGAGTTTGTTTAGAAATCAGCACTGGACATGAGAGTGCCAGGAACGGCCCTTCCCACTCTCATTTTAAACAACAATGACAACTCTAATTTTTACCTTACCCACATAGGTCGCACAGCCATGGTGCACTGGAGGCATTTCCCACTGGAATGGACTGTGGTTTTAACTGAATTTGATCTGGGGTTTTTCAGTGCACAAAAAAAGCCAAGAGCCTAGTGCTTCCCCATTTCACGCTGGGACTCACGTATGTCCTTTGGCAGCGACCTAGCATCTACAACTGGGAAAGGGGTCGTCCTCCCACTGACGTGAAAGTGAGAAAGAGCTGCGCTGACTGACAGCTCTCTGCTCCTGGCGACTCTAAGACTTAGCAGTGATGATCCTCAGTACCACAGGACAGAAGGACAGACAAGGAAAATGGTGCCAAGAAGTTCAGATGACTGGTCTGCAGCTGAAGAGTTGGAAAGGAGATCAGGGTCGGTGCCAGGCTCTGGTGGCTCTATCGAACTGTCTCCTAGCCAATTCCAGGGAACGCAGGCCTGGGGATTGTGTACACATTGGCATCTGACCTGGCTAGTGTTGTCTGAATTTGTTCTGTAGCCACACAGGATGTCGTAAACTATAACCTTACAGATTCTTGACATCCATTACCCTTCACTAGTGAGTTTCATGGGAAGTCACTGTTCTGAAGGAACTTGTCCCTGTGCCAACGTGTTTCTGTATGAGAGGAAGTCTCTTTGTTTCCTGGGATATGGGTGTCTCTTCTCATAGTATTTCCAGCGGTCTTTTGTCAATGACATTCTGTTGAGAGCCAGGCCAATCTAAGACTTTCCCAGAGGTCCTGATAAAAGGACAAAGGGAACCTAGTTCTGTACCCTGGCCAGAAGCAGAACTGGCAAGGTCTGGTGTGAGGCTAGGGTCGGGGCCCTGAAGGAACCTGGTTCCTGGGAACTTGGCTTTTCCACCTGGAGAAATGGTAGTCATCAGTCTTGAAGCTGCACTGTGCTATCTGTGGCAACACTTGGGATATCCTGTGCTTCTTTTGTGCAACATGACTTGATTAGTTTCAACTATATGATGGATTTCTGTCGACTCTTTTGACTATGCTTGGCCCATGGGAGGTAGCACTATTAGAAGGTATGGCCTTATTTGAGGAGGTGTGGCCTTGTGAGAGGAAGTGTGCAACTGGAGGAGGAGCTTTAAGGTCTCATATATATGCTCATATTTTCCCCTTCAAAACTGGAGAATTAGATGCTGTGATTCTTAATAAACTTGCTTGTTATAAGATATAATAGCTTATGGGAGACCTTTTTCCCCAATGGGAATCCCAAACCACCCAGGTTGTTGACAGGCAATAGTTTTCTCTCTCCTTGAGGGCAAGGAAGGGAAAGGGACCAGTATTGAAAATGAAACCCACATAACTCACTGAATGTGTGGAGGTTGGGTTGGTGCCTACATAGAGCCCTTGCCCCCACTTTTCAGCATATTTGGAACAGGAAGGCACACTGCATGATATCCAAAGGGAAATGTGACCCCAACCCAGCCACAAACTCTGATCTACAATGGTGTAGTGTCTGCAACATACAATAGGGCCAGGGTGGCATAAAGCTTGTGGGAGGTACCAACCGATGTCTGAATTAACCAAAGCCTACTCCATGAGATGGACCCCATGCTCAACACAGCTGGGGTGGCCAAGCACCTGAGACCAAATAGCTCAGGGACCTGGGTAAAAGATCGTAGCGGTAAAATGACTGCTAACGGCACTGTGCTCCGCTCACAGGTCAGTGCCTCAACCAGCCATCACCCTACAAGCTGGTTCCTGCAGCACATAGAACAAATGCGGAGACTCATAGCCAGACATTATGCAGAAGGCGGGAAACCTTGGAAGATTCATCCCTAAATGGATGTCTCCATTGCATCCTTCCCCTCTGCAGAAGAAGGGGCAGAAATAATGTAAGAACCAGAGGGATGGAGGACACCAAACACCAAGGCCCTCTACATCCACTGAACAAAGACCATACGAACCCACAGAGATTGAAGCAGCAAGCACAGGGCCATCCTCTGTGCGTTTATTATAGTTTCCAGCATGGTGTTGTTAAGGGACTCCTGAGCATGTGGACAAGTGGGTCTCTGACTCTTGTACCCCCGTCCCCTCGGGCTTGTTTCTTTGTCTTTTCCAATTCTGATGTGTTATTCTCGATTTACTTATATTATTACACTCATTGCATTGTATTATTATGTATCTTGGAAGCCTTTTTTTTTTCTCATGGAAGACAGAAAGTGAGTAGATCTGGATCTGGACAGAGTGGAAAGGAACTGGGAGGAGTAGAGGGTGGGGAAACTGTAAGCAGGATATAGTATGTGAGGGGAAAAATCAGTTTTCAACTAAAGGAAAAATTTTGCACGTGCTCTAGGGTGACTGGCAATCTCATAATTTCGTTCACTTAAAAAAGGAGCGGTAACGTGGGCAGTGGGGACAGGCATCTGCCAATGTCTTCCTTCCTCTCACAGGTGCACGTGTGGGGCGGTCTACAAACCTCTGCTTTCTCGGCAAGATTGTCACGGTGAAGGCAGTGGGCACAAACACGGTGCTTTCTGACTCAGCGGAACCTCCTTTGGCAAACTTTCCTTACATTTCACACTGGCTCCCTGTGCACTTCTCTGTGTGGTGAAGCCCCTCCAGCCTGAAGGACGATGGTTCCCACACTGGGCAGCCAGGAATGAAGGCTTTGTTAAATGGGTAATTAGTTGGGGAAAACACAGAGGTGGGAGCCAGACCAATAAGTTATGTGCTAATAAAATTTATGCAAAATTAAAAAAAATCAGTTTATAGCTGCTGGTTCATGAAACAAAGCCTTATGTTTTTTATGTTGCAATTTGTGGTTACATTCCGGTAAAATAATTGGTGTTAAATTATTTCAAAGTCACTAATAACAACCATTAGGGAAAGCATCTATCAGCGTTAACATTAGTATTATAATTCTCCGTGGCCAATACAATGGTAATCACTGCTTTGCACACGCTGATAACTTAAGCAAGTATAGTCTACCATAAAGTGCAAACGCACCATGTCATCTTCATTTACTTGACCTGATTTGAATATAATAGTCTTACTGTAATTTCATTAGCTATTGTAATGAACATTTACAATTCGGCTGCTTTCCCAGCAGCTCAGCTTGAGTGAGTGAGCTCTCTTGGGGGTTTAAATTAATGCATCTTTCCTTTTTATAAAGTGTGTGTGTGCGTGCATGCATGTGAGTGTGTGTGTGGGGGGGTATGTGTATGTGTACTTGTGTGTGTACCTGTGTGTGTGTGTGTGGTTTGTATGGTGTGTATGTACACCTGTGTGTGTGTGGTTTATTTGAATGGTGTGTGTGTGTGTGTGTGTGTGTGTGTGTGATTTGTGTGGTGTGCATGTATACCTATGTGTGTGTAGTGTATGTGAATGGGGTGTGTGTGTGTGTGTGTGAGGTATGTGTATGTGTACCTGTGTGTGTGTGTGAGGTATGTGTATGTGTACGTGTGTGTGTGTGTGTGTGTGTGTGTACATGTGTGTGTGTGTTTGTGTCTTGGTGCACTCTCCCACATGCATGTGAAAGCCAGCAGTTGTCATTAGTCATCCTTCTCTGTGACTTTCCATCTTCGTGTTTGTAACAATGTTTCTCACTGATTCAGTTGGACTGACTGGGCAATGAGTTCTGCTGGTCTACTTGTCTCTGCTCACCCAACGCTAGGGTTATGAGCATGTGCAACCACACTTGCTTTTGCCTGATCTCTGGGGACCCAGACTCAAGTCGTCATCTTTTCAAGGCAGAAACTTCACCAGCCATCTCCCAGTTCCATCCCTTCCACTAGAGAGAGCCTTGGTTCAGAAGCAGAACATTGTAGCACAGCTTCCTGAACATCCAATGTTGTTCTTCAATTGAAACAATGTTCATGCCCTATGGTAGGCTGGATTATGTCCACAGAAGATGCTTCAAAGCCCTCACCTCAGGACCTGTGCGCCAGCCTTTACTTAGAAACAGCATTTGTACAGAGCACTCATGTTTCCCTGAGGCCAGACTGGAGGAGTGAGGGTGCCAATGTGGTGTATGCAGTACACTTTTAATAAGAAACAGCAAAGGCATGTGTCAGTGGAGGCTGTGCTAGTGTATATTCCAAACACAGAAGTGTGAGATGAGCTCAGAAGTGGGGCTAGGCCGGTAAGGCTCTGCCTGGGAGATGGCAAGAACACAGGTCTGTAGGTACCACAGACACTGAGACTTCAGAAGGTAAGTGAGGCCATGCCTGGAGGCCTCAGGCTGCCTGCACATACATTTGTGTTGTATGGCAGTTTCTTCAAAATGGAAAACTTCGTTCCAGAAGGGACGGTGGGCCACGGGACCCAGGACGTAAGCAAATGCCTCTTGTCTGGGAATGCTGAAACTTACGATGCCAGGGCCACGGAGAGGAGGTTCTCGGGTTGCAGCTTAGGAGTCATCACTCGTGTTAGGATGAGTGAATCAACTGTCAGGAAGACCTAGCTTCTTTTAAGCTTCCTGCTCCTCCTAAGTAGTCATTTACCCATAGTCCTGTTAGTGACTCCAGGAAAAACCTCACTTATTCCCCAGGCTGGACTTCGGTAAAATTGTTACTTAAGTCTGCTGTGGATTCTCTTTCTGGGGTGAGTAGGGGTGTGTGTGTGTGTGTGTGTGTGTGTGTGTGTGTGTGTGTGTTGTGTATAGTGTGAGTGTGTGTGTGATGTATGTGTGTGTGCCATATGTGTGTATGTGTGTGTACCTGTGTGTATGTTGAGTGTGCATGTGAATGGTGTGTGTGTGTGTGTGAGTGTGTGTGTGTGTTGGGTCCCTCTAGGAAAGTCACACACAACAGTTTGTTAACAGCAGATCTCAGACATTTGGGGACATTCCCAGGCTTCATGTCCACTTCATTTGTCTATGCTCACACGAACAGGGAAACAAAGCTGCCATGTCCTTCACTGGACCTCAGAATGTCAGACCAGCAGTGGACAGAGGTCTTATCTTCAGACTTAAGAGTCTTCTTAGCACAAGAAAGCATCTTTGTAGTCATCTTGCCTTAGTGGTTTGACCCCATAAAACTGTTCTTAAGACTCTGTTCTCCACTCCCTCAACGCATCTGAGCACAGTACCGACATGGCAGGAAAGCCTGCAGCACCCTGGAGCCTCTATGATGGATGTTCCTGTGATGAACTGATTCGCATGGGCCATATCTTTACACTGCACATCACAAGCCCGGCCCATATGGGGATGTGGTTAAGTCTGTCACACAGCCTTCGCTTGAGTCTCTTCTAAGAGGATACACTCGAACTTGAGTTTCATGGTGAATCTTCTCAGAGGATACAATTACCAGTTTCCTTTTACAGGGAGCAAAGGTGAGCTTGCGGTCGAGCCCCTCAGCACACTCTGGCTTTGCAGGATCAGGGACAAGTCCTCACGAGCCTCTGAGAACAGCACTGCCTTTCTGTGTTCTTCCCAATCAGGTTTATGAGCCTTAGTTGTAAAATCCCAGAAAAGCGATCACTGAAGCAGTTGACTGATTTTTTTTTTAAGAACACAGCAGGGGTCTTTCACAAACTACAGATGCAGACAATGAAGTCTGAGGCGCTTTGATTAGAATAGAATGAGAAAGCAATGTGGAAGTGAAGGGGTGTGGAGAATGCCTTCCACAGTGTCTGCAAAGTGGTTTTCCCAAGGGAGGAGGCAACCAAGTCATACACAGAGCCCAGAGAGTTAATAAACCACACACAGAACCCAGAGAGTTAATAAGCCACACACAGAACCCAGAGAGTCAACCTAGCAATCCATAGAGCTCAGACAGTTAACTAAGTCACACCCAGAGCTCAGAGAAAACCAAATCACACCCAGAGCCCAGAGAGTCAACCAATTTACACACAGAGCCCAGATCCCACTGCACTTGGGCCAAATTCTTTTCCAGAAGTAGAATATACACAAAGATGCCACATCCTAGTCACACGAGTCCCTTAAGTACTTAAGATGTAACTGGGCAGGATCATGGGAATTACTTGACAATAGAGTGTGATTGATCATCAGAAGGGGCTCCAGACCTTGTCGGTTTATGCCACGTTGTACACGTGGAAGTAAGAGGGCAGTCTTCCTGTCAGTCCTCACCACCCACCTTGTTGGAGACATGGCCTCTTCATAGCTTGTTGCCGCATACACGAAACTGGCTGACCCATGAGCTTACGGAGGCAGGAGAACTCGGGTCTCCACCTCCCGTCTCACTATAGGAGCACTGGGTTTGCAGAGGACAAATGCTGCCGCCCCTGGCTTTCCTTGGTTTCTGAGGACTCAAACCCACACTCCTCAGCGTCTCTCACACGTCTATGACAACTTTCTATGCTAACATTCCAGACGTGAGGACTCATGAACTCTCTTCAGGAGAACGGAAGGAAATACAGGAAGAGCCATGTCGGGCATCCTTTAGGGGCAGTCAGTAAGTTCCTGGGGTGAAGAGGATACGGAGAGAGAGTCACCCTAACGGAGCCCCAGATGCAGGGTCCCTCCTTGGCAGTGTGTGGACTAGGTGTGTGATGCCCAGGTTCAGCAGTGGCATGGGGTGGGGGCGGGGCCACATTAACCTCAGGAGGAGCCATGCTCTCAAATATCAGGGAGTATGAGGTTCCTCAGAGATGTCCTTCCATACAGTGGAACAAGCAGGTTCAATCTGACCACAGTCCTCACCTGGGTCTGCACATCCATGTGCAAATGACAGACCTACAACCTTTGCTGTTCGGTCTGTGGCGATTTCTCACCTAGGAATCTTACATTATGCCCAGGACTGGTCAGTAAAATATTAAATCGTAAATGAGTTTCCAGAAAAAAAAGATACACAGCTAACGTTTGAAGCCAGTAAGAAGCGGCTTCTGTTTCAGTTTAGTTTGGTGATTATTTTAACATTTAGATTGTTTGTAATTCAATCATTTAAAAAAGATTCAGATTTGATTTATACAGATTCCACTGAGGGCTACGTGAAGACACAGCTCGTGGCTGTGATTTGTTGAGTGTCTGCATCTTTGTGGGGGAAGGGCTAGTCCTGTCAGGTTCTGTTTGTCTGTCTGTTTTGTCAGCCCTTCTTCTGTGTGGTGTGATTTATACAGAGTTCCTCCTGGGAAGCCTCACCTTGCACCAGAGCATAAGTCTGATTCCCAGTAGAGTCTGAACTTGAAACCCGATGCCTCGGGATGCAGAGGGCAGCCCAGGCTCCTCTAAGCATAGCTGGTCATTGTTATTATAAGACATTTCTAGGATAAGAATAAGAGATTTATAATTCCATAAGCCGCGGCAAGTGAACTCTCTTCCGGTGATGGCCTTCCCTCTGCTGAGTGCTGACTCAGGACTGTCTAGATAGTCAATGTAAGCTTCTTTCACTCTGGGAGCAGGAGCCCTCTGCTGGCCAAGTGCAAACTCACCTCCAGTTACGTGTTTTCTCCTCTGACAGAACTGCAGTTCCCAGTACTGTATGAGGCAACTGGATACGTTGTTGAGTGTGGTCTTGGCATGTCCGAAGGCCTCCAAGATGCATATGGCCTGCAGAACAAGGGAGAATTTGATTGGGCATCTCTTAGAATAAATAAAAATGATAGCATGGATGCTGGGAACATTCTGCTTTGTTGGAAGGCTCTGTGCTTCCCCTGAATGCTGGAGGTTTTCCTTTCTTTTCTTTCTTTACATTTCAAATGCTATCTCCTTTCTCAGTTTCCCCTCTGGAACCCCTCTATCCCATCCCCCTCTCCTTGCCTCTATGAAGGTGCTCCCCCACCCACCCGCCCACTCCCTCCTGCTTTCCCACCCTGGCACTGGGGCATTGAGCCTTCACAGGACCAACCAAGGGCTTCCCCTCCCACTGATGCCTGGCAATGCCATCCTCTGCTACATATGCTTCTGGAGCCATGGGTCTCTCCATGTGTACTCTTTGGTTGGTGGTTTAGTCTCTGGGAGCTCTGGGGGGGCGGGTCTGGTTGGTTGGTATTGTTCTTCTTATAGGGTTGCAAACCCCTTCAGCTCCTTCAGTTCTTTCTCTAACTCCTTCATTGGGGACTCCATTCTCAGTCCAATGGTTGGCCGTGAGCATCTGCCTCTGTATTTGTCAAGCTCTGGCAGAGCATCTCAGTTGACAGCTATATCAGGCTCCTGTCAGCATGCTGAAGTTTTAAGGTTGCCCTTTCCACACAAGATTGTAGCCACTGTTAATATGGTGTCACATACTTTATCTGCCTGCATGCAAATGGAGGTCAGTGTTTTACACACACACACACACACACACACACACACACACACACACACACTCTGTGGGGGGGGAGGAACTGATATATGTACACATGTGTGGGGATGACATTGGTTGTCCTAATCTGTCATTCTCCACGTTCTTCCCTTAAAACAGGATCTTCCCCTGAATCTGTAGCTAACCTGACAGCCGAGAGGCTTCATAATTCTCCTGTCTCTGCCCCCACAGTACAGGAGTTTTAAGCTCATAGATGACTTTCCTGTTTTTCACATGGGTGATGGAGTCTGAACTCGGGCCCTTTCTACACCCTTACTGATCGAGCCCCAGCCCCAGCTCCTTGATGTTTTTAAAAGGAAGAATTAGACATGACAGAAACCCAAGTCCTTCCTAATCCCCAGGCACGCTTACATGTGCTTCAACATGCAGGTCTGCTAACCTCATTCCTCGCTGCACTGTGGTCCACTGCAGCTCACCCTCTCTTGCAGAAATGGAACTAAACAGCTAGTTAAAGTCACCATCATGACCCCTCGCTACATATTTTCTAAATAAGTTTCTTCAAATATCGCACACGAATTAAAATCCACTTCTCATCTGTCAACTGACTGTGACCCTAGTAAGGATCGTAACTCAATGAGTCTCCAAATGTATTGAAATCTGGAAAGTCCCATCTTCTTGAAGACTCTACAAATACGTTAAATCCGGCTTCGAGTCAGCCACCAGGTGGCCAAGTTCACTCTTTTGATTCAATGGGTCCTCATCCTCCACCCTTTAATTCACGACATTATTTTTGAGATAATCGTTATTCATTCTAAGCAAGTGTATTGAGCCCATTTCTTAAGTCCTTTTGGCATTTGTTTTATTTAGGCATTTATTAATCTGAGAGGCATCCTGCACGATTGACTGTTATAAAGCGACACTATGATCCCAATCACAAATCAAAAAAATTGCTAACATAATAAGGAAATGTGTTTAACCATCTGGTCCCGAAACTTAGGTTTCTGAAGACACATTACATCTTTACAAAACCCTATGATTTGGGCCTGAAAATTAATACAACTCAAAGCAAATCGACAGCAGGCAAGACACGACTGCCAGTTCATTTGCGATTAATATGATCTCATGTTTTTAAAAAATTAATCGAATAGGTAGCCACGCATATGTAAAAAATTAACAACGTAATTCCCCCTCACTGCCTGAACACACTGCAAAATAATTATTTTTAAAAGCCATAAAATAGGATGAATTAAAAAAACATTCTAGATTTGAGGCATTTCTGTTTTGTATTGGACAATAAAGTCATGGTTTATTATCCTACGAGAAAAGAATATCATGGATAATGAGTGATGCGTGCCCAGACAGGAAGGGTGGGGCAGTAATTACGTGATTATGTGCACGTGCTTTACGTAGCTGTCTCCCCATCTCAGGTCAGCAAAGGACACCCTCTAAAGGATGGAGCAAATTCCTTCAACTCCCAGCTCCGTTCTGCTGTACTCTAACACAGGATGACTTTCTGGTGTTTTTGCTGTGTCATGTGTGTAAAGCACTCGGCTTTGTGCCTGCCACAGAGCAGACACATGCGTGACCAGTTGTGATTCTCTTTCCATTAGTGGCTGACTGTAGACACATATCCACTGTGCTAACTAGGCGCCTACCCGCATTCTAACATGCGGTGCCCCCGTGAATATGTGTGTACGTGTGCCGGTTTCCAACCTTCACCATCGGAGTCTCCACTTTCCCATCAAGGAGACAGAATCACCGACTGTCAGGATCATCGACTCCAAATGTCCTAGCTGGGATTTGAACCCAGGCAATCTGGCTGCAGACTCACACACACATTTAATCCTAGCTTTGGACTGACGTCACCCAATTCGTCCTGGATTAGCAATAAAGACGTGTGACACTAATAGAAAGCTAAAACCAATTGAGAATTGTGAATTCTTCAGACCTTTTCAATGCACGCACTGCCGCGTTCTTCCAGATGGCAATGCCAAGCTTGTAACCCGCCTGCTATTTCCTTCTTGATCAGCTAGTCAGCCAGTAGGTGGCGCTAAAGAACTGTATTAGGAGAAATACTGAGAAAACCCGAAGCTGGTCTATTCCACTATCTGTCTCCCTTGACTCTGAAACAATATGAGAAGGAAGAGCACATAGCCACAAAAATTTAAATAAAAAATATATAGAAAAAAACATCTACTTGCACCCTTAATGTTTACTGATTAAAATTTTATCGAATAGATACTTCCCTCCCTATACTGTGTGCTATGAGTTTTAATAGTTAAAGTGACTGTGTGCTGTGAAAGTAGCTAGGTACGTTGTGTTTCCTAGAAATAAAGGTCCAGGGGGCTCCTGAATGAATATCCACACACTCATTAATCAAACTTAGCCTGTCACTCCCCTCTGCAAAGGGACCTCAGTAAAGTCGTATTTAAATCATTGGGACAGAATAGAGAGAGCCTGAAACTCATTTGGAACGTAATGGACAAGAAGTCCTAGGCAATTTCTTTCAAAAACGTGGTTTTTCTGCTTCAGTAAATCCGATGGCATGGAAAATTCCCGCTTCTGATCATCAAGATTCAGATATGGAGGTCAGAGACAAAGCAGCGCTGGGGGCTTAGCTGCTGGAAGACTTAGGGGAAGAGAGCAGCACCTCTGAGGACCGGACTCCACTTGCTGCTGAGCGCGTGAATCACAGCAAACACAATGGGAGGCCTCTCTTGGGATGGGGCAGCCATGCAAGTCTCTCACAGGATGGGGATGCCACCATGCAAGACCGGACCTCACTCAGCACCCGCCCTCCTTGGCATCTTTCAGACCTCGCTGTGTCTTTGTCTTTACTCCTCATGGTTCCTGTGAGCACCTCGTCCCAAGAAGAGGCCATGGACCTCTCAGACTCACAGCCCCTTAACCTTATGGGGCCGGCTGCACGTGGGTTTGACAAGGCTGTCCATGTGTCAGTTGCAGGAGGGTCCTTCATCACCTTCTGCGTGACAGTCACTGGAGATGCCCTCCCATCTCCACCCCGTTCGCTCTCGCCTTGATCTCTCTAGCTTCCTTTCACGTGTGTAATCTTTGCTAACAGGACCTACGCTGATTCTCTCACACAACAGTCTGTTTAGGAGCCACCAGCCTTCCCCTAGTGGGAGGTTTGTTTGTCCTGTCCCAAGCCCAGGTGCAGCTCTCTGCCTGTCTGCCAGGGAGAGGTCCCCCGCTGAGAGTTCACAATCAGCCTCTCGAGACAGCTCATCTGTCCTTACCTGAGAGCGTCCTCTCAGTGTAGCTGGCTCTCAACCCCAACCTCATTGCTAAATAGCTGTGTGTACCAAGGATGCTCTACCTACTGACTCCATTTCCCTAGCCAAATCTTTATTCCATGCAGAATTTAGTAGCCCCCACCTCTCAAGCCTACTGAATTTTACAGGTGCCCTGTAATGCTACACAGATTTACAATCAGTCCATGAACTCATCTGACGCCTGCATAGATCCCTGTTTATTCCCCGGGATGCTTTGCTGGACCTACATTGGACTCCGTGACCTTAGACAAAGACGTTTGTGTGGATATCTAATGTAGGGAACCCCAAGGTTAGTATGGAATTTAAACATGTGATGAGGAATAAAGAAAACACACACAGGGCATTTCACTTGAAATCTGCATGAAGCCAGGGGCTTGATTCCCCAGCACCGGCAGACTTGGGGGAGTTACACCCAACTAACTCAACAGGAATCGGAAAGTAGTCACTTAGACTAAATAGCAACGCCAATTTACATAAAGTGATCAGAGTGCATTTTAGAAATCACAGAGCCCGTCTCTCTCGCCAATGATCATCTTAATAGATGATTATCTTAGTCGGTGATTTAGAGGGGAGGCCATTGTTCCTCGTCATTTCAATTAAGTCAATAGATTCTGTTATTTCCATTAGTTAACTGGCATTTATCTTATAACCATGTTGATTTATTCATGCTTTCATTTGGGAGTATCAGCCACTGGTGTGTTAGCATATTTGAATAGGGGCTTGCCAGTCTCCCAAGCTGACTCCGACTGCTACGATCGAGTTGTGGAGTGTGCTGGTGTGTTGCTGAAGAGGGTGCAAGCCTAGCACATAGCTGTAGATTGAAATCACCCATGTTTACTGTGGCCACTTCCTTTAAAACCATTGCAGCTTTAACGTTTGCTCTCGAGATTGCTTCAGCCATGCTTTTCATGCAATCCCCTGCAGAAGCATCAGCCTGTGGCATTCTGTGCAAACAATCAGAGGTCCTTTCTTTTTACCCACAGTCTTTGATCATAGTTTGGTCATGGGGACGCATCCCTGTATTCACAAGCGACATCTCTGCTGGTGCAATCCTCCCACTCCCATATTCACCAGCCCAGAAGCCACTTACATGCTTGAATCTGGAGTCAAACATGGTAGAGCTGGTGCTGGCCCTGCTGGTCAGATGCTTCATGATTTGCTTGCTGGCCTGGGTCTTCCCTGACCCTCTTTCTCCACTGAAAACACAAATTTCACTGGCTTAGAAGAGGGAGAAAAAGAGCCAGAGATGATTCTCAGACCCAGGGATGGTGGGGGTCATGACACCGTCAGGAAATTGACAGGACAGCTCTACTGTCAAATAGATGGGTTTGTCCTAAACACAGAGTCGGCAGGTGTCTTGTCTTGCCAGTGGGTGTTAGATGTCAGAACTCCAGAGGGCTGCCTGGCACCTGTCTTCCTGTGGCTGAAGGGAGAGCCATGTTCTAATTAATTAATTAAAGTGCACCCGCTAGAAAAATGTTGAAATAATTGAACTCTCAACTTGATGAATGGTCCCTTCTTAGCTCAATCACCCTGATTCGTCGAAGCTACTGGGACAGAAACAAGTCACCAACTTTAAGATGTGACATTAAAACAAAGATTGTAAAGCAAATTAGAAACAATGTCTTACCTGATGCTAATCTGTGGAACATCTAATCTGGAGATACTCATTTTTTACCCCTTTTTATTGAAATCACTTTTTTCCCCTCACATACTATGTCCTGATTACAGTTTCCCTTCTTTTTGTCCCTTTCAGTTCCTCCCCACCTCCGGTGCCATCCAGATCCACCCCTCTCCTGTCTCCCATTAGAAGAAGAAAAGGCTTCTGAGGGGTAATAATAAAACAAAATGAGAAAAGATTTAAAAAAAAAAAAACTAACGCACGGGAATTGGACAGGACAAAGCGACAGAAGGAAGAGAGACCAGGAGAAGGCACAAGAATCAGAGATCCACTCATTTGCACAATCAAGAGTCCCCTAAAAACATTAAACCGGAAGCTGCAATATATACACAGCGGACCTGGGCAGACCACGCAGGCCCTGTGCATGCTCCCTCGGTCTTCGTGAGCTCACACGAGACGGCCCCATTCTCTGTGAGTTCTCCATTCCCTCTAACTCTGAAGTTCTTTCTGCCTCCCTTTCTTCAGGGTTTCCTGAGCCCTGAGGGTGCATTCAGCCTCTGATGACTATAGACTGCCCACTCTTTGTCTACATTACCTTTGTGGCACCCGAGAAACAGTCAGTGAGTGCTCGCAACTTCAGCTGAGCTTCTCGGGGCTGGAAGGTCAGGGTAAAATGGCCGAAGCCTTCTCCCTTATCGATGACTTCTACATGGCGACCATGTCATAGTGCCTGGCTTTACAAGAAGGGCCAGAGTGACTAAGTCACTCCTAATTGTGTTCAAGTCAGTTTCGGTACTGGTTCGCCTTGCTTACGAGGACTCGGGAGACGGGTACGACTTAAATGAAGGAGCAGGGTTCCCCTTCCAGAAATATAGCATTACCACACTTAAAATCTGCCCTAGTGGGACATCAATGAGGCGTTTTGGGGAGAAAGTTACCATGAGCAAATGAATGTAGAATTTGGGGTGAAGCAAATCTAGCCAGGTCTACCTACAGGTCTGTTACAGGGCACTGTGAGCTCCCCCTCAGCAAAGCCTGCAGAGCCATCTCTCTGTCTCCCATCTAGATGAATTCCTGAAGCAGTGTTTATTAAGAAAGTGTTTTAGTATATATGTGGGCAAGGACACGCTGTGAGAGAGAAACGTGAACAAAGCCAACAGTTCTGCCTACACTGGAAAGGCTGAGGACTTCTCCAGAGACAGCGGCCCAAGTCTGATTTTAATCCTTCAGTATCCTCTGTCTAAGTGTGATCCTAACCCAGTCCCCTTGCTGCCCTTCCCCTCACAAATGAACAGTCTTTCTGTAGTTTGAAAGTTTCCCTTACGCTTTCGAGAGAAACCAGCCGTGGAGACACCTGGAGTGGAACGGAGCAGAGGTGAAGAGGAGAGGCAGGCTGAGGAAAGTTTGCCTTGCGATTAAGTAAAGCTGTCACTTGGAGATTCGGGCAGCACACGGGGAGCAGCGGCTTAGGCCCAACAGTGTAGCGAGCTTTTCTTTCCCCGTGTTTGTTTCTTATACTTGAAAACAGAAACCCTGTGTTGCTGGTTTAAATCTTCAGGCTGTGCTGCCTGTGCCACAGACTACTCATTGCTGACCCTACCTGCCTTTGGGGGTTGGAGGTGAGGTGGTGTAGGGTCAGAGACACAGACTCTGGGAGACACCTCAGCAAGCTCATCTGAACGCTGCTGTAAGCTCCTCTAATACCCTTCACCCATTCCCCATTGGTCCCAAGAAAGCATCTCTTCCAAACAGCAGTTCCCGATTGGCTGGCATTGTCTGCACCAGCAACCCTTGGTCTCTCAGGCAGCCCTCAATTAGGTCCTCCTGCTGGAGATGCTTTTAAGGCTGTGCAGAACCCCAGGGTTTACATAGAGGTGGCCCCGAATTCCCACTACAAGGATGAAGTGTGTAGCAGGCTGTCGGTTCCCGTGGACTCTGCTACCCTGGGCGACTTCTCAAAGAAACTTCTTGTCCCCTCTAACAGGACAAACATGTTTATTGGAAAGACAGACTGCAAGCATATTGAGTGGGGAAGGAGAACATGCCCAAGTGTTAGAGTCTTCGAAAGGTGACAGTCTGGCTCACCTGAGGATGATGTTCTGTGGCCTTCGCTCCTGGAACAGCCTGTGGAAGGCTCTCTCTGCACAGGAGAAGAGGTGGGGTGGCAGTGAGGGGCTGCGCTGGCCTGTGGGGCTCAGGTACATTTGGGACACCTGGGGACAGCAGACCGAAGAAGGAAGTTTCATCTATTTCTGTCTCTCATACGAAGAGGAATTCTTGAAACTGAAACATGTGCTGGGTCTACAGGAAGCCAGGGCAGGGGTCAGCCGGGAGGCATAGAGAGAACCTGGATAATCCTCCTGCCCTCAGCCCAGTTCCACAAGGCCTAGGGACAACATGGAGGTTTAGATTTTATCCTCAACTCTTAGTCCACAAGCCTTAAACTATCCCAAAGGCTTCAAGAACAGCACCACACACGTTTGCAGTCTGGTTATCTATGAAATAAGCATAACCTGTGGCATCTCACATCACATAACAAATTCTCCAATATTTGGTATCAACATCCTAAAACCGTCCTTGTGAGCATCATAGGAATTTATTTACAGACTTATCAGAGATACAGAAATAGAATAAATTTCAGTGACCTGATCACCTATGGTTGCCACTGGTACTCTCTGCTAGTGGTGCTCTGGTTTATGGGAAATTTTGTTTTCTTTGAAGTAATAGGAGCCTAGTGAAAAGAATCAGGCAATAGGATCGCTTCCAAGTCACAAAGAAATGCCAAACACCTCACAGGGTAGCACAAAAGAACACAGCTCCTGAACTCGCTGTTTTGAGAGGCCAAGTCTTTTAAGTTCAGGCTCCATTTTAGAGAACCTGACCTAAGTTTGAACTCAGGTAAACTAGCCAGCTGGTACCTAACATGAGTCTCTAACTTGCCCCACAACAAAACCCGAGCTTAGATCCAGTCTCTATCATAATCCCTAACATGACCAGAGCCTTCAAGTTATTCCACCAACAAACCTACACCCTCAGGTTACAAGCCCACTCCCTGCCTAAGGACCACCAATGCAGAGAGGAGCAGAGAGGAGCAGAAATCAAGTTTATGATTCGACTCCCAGCACCAGCCAGTTACTTTAAAGGCCGAAGTAACCTTCCAATTAGATGCCTACATGCTTACCCCATCCCCTCCTGCGTGCTGCTTACTATAAAGCCTTGCCCCGATAGATATTTGGGGCTCCCCCACCACCAAAACCATCCAGCATGAAGGTGGTGCATTCGGGGCAGGGGTGGGGTGGGGTAAGGTGGGGCGGGTGGGGTAGAAGCTAGCTGGAATAGAATAAAGACCCTGCTGTGAGTTCCATCCAATCAGCTCCTGTCTGTTTTTTGAGGGGAAATCACTAACATTTCCCTGGCACGACAGTATCTCTATGGTACCATTCATACTGGCTCCAAAAATCTCTGTGATGGTTTCAAAGGTGGCACTGATGTTTAAAATGAGTCGATTTTCAGTACACACTTACCAGGCATAGGGCGTATGCTGCAAGAAAACAGCTAGAAGAGACACTGTAGAAGTATGACTCAGCAACAAAGCCAGACAGAGTGCCAAGGCTTCCTTAGCACCCATCAATATCCATCCATGAACTAACACCAGTCAATATCCATCTGTGAGCTCGACACCAGTCAATTTCTATCTATGAATTAAACATCCATCAATATCCATCCAGGAACTAAACACCAGTGGATACACATCCATGATCCAAACACCAGTCAATATTCATCTATGAACTAAATGCCTGTTAATATCCTTCTATGAACTAAACCCCAATCAATATCCATCCATGATCTAAACATCTGTCAATACCCATCTGTGAACTAAATACCAATCAATTTCTATCTATGAATTAAACACCAATTTCCAACCATGAACTAAACACTAGTCAATACCCATTTGTGGACTAAATACCATTCAATATCCATCCACGAATTCTAACCCAAATGATAACAAGTCAGTCAAGGATGCATGGAAATATATTGTATTATTTAATGTATAGAGTTATATATTTAAATGTGAAAGAAAACTTTGGTAAAATAAGTTTGAACCCCAAAGTTGCCTCAGAACACAGTCATATGACCATCATGCAAATTCAAGTGAGAACGATCCTGAGAAATTTCGCTTGAATTGTTGTTCTTTGAGTTTTTTATGTCACCAAATACAAACGTGTATGTCCCATGGATGTCACCTCAACATGATATTTGGAGTGTGATACTCACCACAGTGGAGTAAATTGGGAGTTCTTTGAAAGGGTTAACGAGCAAAAAGATGTCTCCGATGAAGGTCTGTCAAAAAGATACAAATAGCTCGTGAACCACGTAAATAGAATCATCTAAAAATATGAAACTTAGAAACCATTGTGGGAAACACGGTGAATCAAGGAAAGTCATATCGTAATACTTTCAAGCCGACTCGAGCGTTCTTAAGAAATGTAAAATTCATATGCAAACTACATGAAGCTACCAGGTTTGGTTCCATGGAACACAAGCAGTGAAGTGATTCTAAGAATTTACTTCGGAGGGGTTTTGTGACCATTAGTCTGGGTGAACAATATAGAGGCAAGACAAACAAATCCATAGCAAGAAGAAAATGGGATGGTGAGTTTCATGTCATTATAGGGGAAAGAGGATAGAATGGGTTTATAAAGCTCAAAATAAGACATCTTAATTAACAAAGTTGAAATGATGAGACATAAAGGCTTGGGGACAATAGAATAGAGACTTAAATGTACATTTAAGTCCACATATGTCTGTAATTACAACAGACACCAGCGTTCCAAATACTACCGCTAAAAGAAGTAAAAGCAAGATACATCTGTAAACAACAGCAGCCGAAAAGCTGAGTGTGTATCAATCCGTGGAGATGCAGCGTGGGCAACAATGCCGGGGGCCAAACGGAGCTTTTCATTATGAGGAATTGACAAAGGCATCAGGAAGAGAGGGCAATTCTATGCTTCCATGATAAATCAATCTACCATTAAGTCTCTAAAACAAACAGCTTCAAGGAGGAGACCTGGGCTCACACTGACAAGGGAAGAGTCTTGCCTATTGGAATAAGCAGATGAAAAATTCAACTAATTACCAATCTGACCAACGATTCTTTCAGAAATCAGCTGCTAGAAATAGTAGCCGTGTATCCTCTGAGCTAAACACAGAATAGTGGTTTAAATCTAGAGGAAGTGAGTGACGTAGGGTGAGGGTGGGAGAGATTGGACAGAACATCTCACTGCACACAGGAATGGCTGAGAGAGCTTAGGTGCTCACACTAGAAAATGAAGAATAAATGTTTATGGTGTCTTTGAGGATAATTTTATTGACATGAGCAAGCACTCCACTATGCAGATCCACCATCAATTAATTATTCAACGCCACAGTGGGCACCCCAAATATACAATCCACAATGAGGGAAAACATTTATATGGGGGTGATTATTAATAGGATGTGAGATTCTCCCGGAATATGGATGCTGAAGCAAACAGAATTATAATTATAAAAACATGATTCAACATTGCAGTAAAGTCATCAAAGGGGACACTGTATAAATCAAGAGGGAGCTCTGACCAGGGTTTTCTCAGCTGTGGAAACAGAATCCCCGAGGCTTATTGTTCTAATGAGTTGTTCTTTCAACAGTCTGGACATGCGGTCTTCCAGAAGCACCTTTCAAGTAGTGAGCAGGTATCCTAAAGCACATCGCAGGCAGCCTGTCACAGGAGAGCCTTTAGAGAGGCTGGCACAGAGTGCTGCACATGCTCACTGCTTGACCTCCCCTCACTGAAGTGCTCCTTAAGGGAGCACTGTCACCTGACCTGCTTCACCTGATCAGAGGTTACAGAGGCACCGGGTGGAGAGATGGGTCATTAGGGAGCCTGGGGCTGTCAGGATTTCCTTGCTCTGGTTTGTCTAGCACTACTATTAGAATTCCCTGGGCTAGCCGGATGTGACAGGGGTTTCCGCATTAACTTTTCAGGCTGTTTCTTGTCCCCTGAGCTTCTATGTAGGGAATACTGGTGAGTGTCTTTTCTGCTGCCCATGAGAGTCTGTGATGTGTGATCTGTTCTCTCGGGTACTGTTGGCTACCTTTATGCCAGACAATGTTCTTGACCATGCACTTTCCTGGCAAGCTCACGCCTCATCACCTGCAAGCCATCTCCTTCCCGCTATGGCAAGACGCGTGGAAATTCCCCAATAACCTAATATCCCAGGGAGTGTTTCACACTCAGGGGGAAGACGCATGGGAATTCCCCAACCAGCTTCACATCCGGGGAATGGTACACACAGAGGACCTGAGCAGAGCACAGCTGCTGTGGGCAGAACAGGTCACAGAACAAATGAGAGGCAGGAAAGGAAATAGGAATTCTGTCAAATGATTAGGTCAGCTGCAGCGTCTGAAATATTAATAGCTCGTCTCAGACTCAGCTGTTTGTCAGGGATAAATCCGCATTAGCCTCTCTCTCTTGTGTTAAAAAGGTGTATTTGACCCAAGTGGCATTCTTATACACGCCGTCTCTAAGAACCTTACTTGCTACTGTCCATCCATGGTGAGCGTATGTGTTCACATATGTGTATGCATTTGTGTGTAACTGTAGGAGAGAAAGACACCAGAGTCTGGACAAGGAGAACTGACAGTGCCCGAATGGGTGATGGGTCTGCGGTGGAAACCCCACAAAATAGAACACAGAGAGTGACCTCGAAACAGAAAAAGCATCCTGGGAAGTTCCTTATAAGTGAGGCTGTTGGCGTGCAGATGTTAGGGGAGCAGAAGGGTGGTGTGTACTCACTGGTGTGGCCATCATAGTTCAAGGTGACCATGCTGCAGTTGGAGTGGGACTGGCAGCTGGTGGCAGTGGTGCAGGTTGTACCTGACTACATCTTGCAAAGAGGGTCATGGGGTTCCCCGAGACAAGCAGAAGCAGAGTGTGAGCCTAGCCAGGCGTTCACACCAGTGACCTTGCCAGAGCCCACCATCCACCTTGGTAAGCTGAGGTGGGAAGAGTCCATGTTCGAGGCTGGCCTGGGGGAACTTAGCCAGTCCCTGCCTCAGCAGAGTGAAAAGAGATAAAGGATAGAGCTCAGTGGAGAAACGGGGGTCATCCCCCCCATCCCCAGAAAAGAGAATTGGGGAGATGTCAAACACCAGCTCCCCTCATCAGGACACAGCCTGAGCAGCCAGAAGAACATAGCTGCAGGGGTCCCATGGGTCAGGTGGGTTGCTGGGGGGAGGGGTGGGAGAGGAGTGGGGGAAGGGTAGGGGAGGGGTGGGGGATGGTAGCATTGAGGAGAGGGCAAAGACCAAACACAGGTATTATTAGAATGTGGAAACATCTCCTAAGCAGTTCTTTCTATCTGGGGAAGGTATGTGCTTGTTTTTAGTTCCTTTTGACCCAAGGGCTGACACTTTTATAGAACAGTAATGTCCTGAGATTTGGGATTGAAAACAAGACTCCAAATCTCATTCAATCCAACAGGCTTGAATTAAAGCACCAAACTCTGTACAAAGGCATCCACGAATTCCAGCCTGTGAAAGGTAGGGGATGGAGAATCAGGAGTTCAAGGACAGCCTAAGCAACTTCATTCTCTGTCTCAAAGGTCCAATGAAATAAATCCGGATATGGGTCTCCAACGTTCCAATCTCTCTGCAGACCTGTACTAAGAACCTGACAGGCCCGACGGTCCACAGAAGACACCCAAAGGCATTAATGGTCTGGCATTACGTTGAGATTACATGCCACTCTTTGGGATGTGACTTCAGCCACCTCAAAGGCAAACTCACGACTAGCACGAATGTTATTTCTGATGATCAAGATAGAGAATCTGTACGGGGTGAAGACTGCCCTCTTCAGGGAGTGTGTGGGTGATGGTTGGTGGGTGGGGAAGAGGAGAGGAAGAGCCTGGCCTTCAACTTCATCAGCGCTGGCCAGGTGTTGTATGAATACAATTGCCTGGCTCTGTCCCCATCAAGTCCAGAGTCTGGACATGCCAAGCACAGCACAAGGAGGACCCTGCCCCTTGCCCCATGATGCATGTTCTTACAAGGGAGAGCCCACGGTGATGCAGTTTGGAGATTAAGGGGAGACAGGAAGATGAAAGCATATTCCAGTGGGGTTCCGGAAAGTTCCGTTCTGCAGGAAGTAGAAGGAAACTGCCGGAGCACAGGGAAGAGAACCTGGAAAGGTCCCAGTGCAGGAAGGAAGGCAGCTATTGCCTGCTGAGTGACAGGCAGTGAAGCCCACTCATGGTTCGTCTGTACCTGAAACTGGTTGGTTTCTCGGCCAGGATACCAACCTCAGAGAATCAGCCGTGTTCTTCCCCCCACCCGGCATGGGAAGCAACAGGATGGACTCCTGAAAGGAGCTTGCTGGCTATCCTGGCTGTCTGCAAAGAATGTTCTAGTTCACTGTGAGCTCAGATGGTGAGGAGAGAAGGACCTTCCAAGTTGGGGGACGCCAGGGCAGGGAGGATGACCCCAGCAGCACAGAGTGGGGGCTGCCAGGGCAGGGAGGGTGTTGACTTCAAGTGCACAGAGTAGAGCTGTGGAAGCAGGGACTGAGGTTGGCCCAATAGTGAATGCGATGCTTAAGAGACAGAGAAACTCCGAGGAGTACAGAGGAATTAAGGAACAAAGACCAATTCAGTCTTTCCAGGGGCTTGGTGGTCAAAAAGCTGCAGAAGGCTGAGGCAGGAGGATTGCAAAGTCAAGATCATCTTAAGCTGTGAGTTTCACGGCAGCCTAGACAATTCTCTAGATCAACTAAAAAGAAAGGGCTAGGGGTGTAGACGTGTGGTATAGAACTAGCGGCATGCACTGGACTCTGGATTTACAGTCCTGGGTAGTACAAAAAATAAAACAGGCTAGAGAAAAAATAAAAACAAAAGAATGAAAGACAAAGAGAAGAAACAAGAGGAAAGAAAAAACCAGGAATATGTCACTAAAGCACCACCGATATAGATAATAGAAACCCAGGCAGTCAGGCTTTACCACTCCTGCCGATGGCAAGGTTCTAACAATCGTGATGCACTGCTTAATTTTAAGTACATTTGTGGTGGCAGGCAGTTGACTGAAACCTTGAGATGCTGGGCTGCAGCTTCGTGGGTTAATCAGGACCTGACAACTCATTACTTGCTGGGAAATCTCAGTCCTCACATTTACATGAAAATGACTTAATCAGATTCTCAGTAGATTAGGACTAAACGGGTGTTATCAGGGAATGTGACAGATTCGGGCATAATCAGAAATCTCCACGGGCACTTGGGCTGAATAGTCCTGCGCTCTGTATGGGAGGACGAAGGAATAAAATCAGCCAGAATGTGGGAGGGGACAGAGGGAGGCTGGGGGGAGATGAATTTCGAGACGACAGGCTGTCTCCTTGGTTGCTGGCATTAGAAAGCTAACATACAGGGAATGGTCAGAACCTGTTTTAAATCATTCTCCATCTAAATGATTATTTTTTTTGCATCTTCGTGGAAATCTCACACCCAGGATTTATTGCCCAGAGAGGTACGGCCTATAGATTGGGAGCAGTACTTATAGCACAGCCCACAGAGCCTTTGGTGTCTGAGGCAGACTGAGATTTACAAGCAGCTGATCTACAGATCTTGCCAGTTCTGAAGAGATCTCCCACTCAGTCAGGACAACGGAAAAGGCACAAAGAATGTGAAAATGAAATCGGAGGAGGAGGATGTGACTATTCTTAAAGTACGGACAAGACTTTATTATGGATATAAGGGAGAAAGGAAGAGTCCAGGCTGAATGTGTCCGGGAGGCTAAACCAGGTCATAAGAGGAGGAGAGGGAGGAAAAGTAGGACAGGAGCCACTAACCAAGAGGAGAGCTAAGGCTAAGAGGCCAAGACACCAGAGTACCCCAAATGGCTGGATTGTGTTGGGATCAGGCTAGGAGAAGGGAACTGAAACACAGCTCCTGGAGGTGAGAGGATCAGCAGGTCGGGTGAGCTGCCAGGGAGTCAGGGGTACTGAGGGATGCTGGGAGAGCTGGCCAGCATCTGCTTTGGTTTGTCAATGGGCACCTCAAGTAGCCATTTGTCCCAGGTTCCCGAGACCCAACGCAGCATTGAGAGCCACTGTCTATGTGCAGAGGACTAGCTTACACTGCTCTCTGAATTTGGAATTTTGCTGGATATGACTAAGAACATTCCCAAGAAGAGTCTGAACTCCACTGAAGTTCAACCTCAGCCATTCCCACAGCCGGAAGCTTCCAGGGAGCCGTCACTTGTGGTGACATTTGCGGTCCACAGTGGGGACACAGCGGTGCATGGTGGCCCCGTGGCACTCACGTGTATCTGGTCATTCCCGAAGCGCTTCTGGATTTCATAGAGCAGGCTGCTGTCATTCAGCTCACTGAGTGTGGCCAGGTCATCACTGGGGGCCGGAGGCGTGAGCTGGACCTGCGGGATGGGACAAAGGCCAGGCTCATCAACGTTAGTCACTTTCTGATCAGGTCTTCATGGCTGTTTGTTCCAATTTCAGGAGCTTCTCGGAGTTCTGAGACCACATGGGTATGAAACCGACGTTAAAGGAGGAGATGGTTTGAGGAAGAGAGAATTATTCAGATCAGGGTTTATGTTCCATATCTACAAGTCATATGCACGCATGCACAGGCACACACACACACACACACACACACACACACACACACTTTGTGCCAAGGTCCTTTATGCCTTAAAGATGACCATCATGTTGACTGACCTGTCTTACCCTCAAGTGACATTCAAATATTTGTTAGCTTCCAAATCTAAGTCCATAAGATTATTTTGGGCATAGAAAGGCAAGGGGTTCAGGTTCTGCCTTCTCATGGGATAGAGTCAGATCTTCAGGGTAGACCCCAGATTTGGGGCGTGTGATTTTTATTCTGTTTTACATTGATTTTAAGATTAAGGTGTCTGTGAGATTAGGTAACTGGCAGGGGGCGAAAATCATGCTTATCCTTTAAAACCAAGTGATATAGTTCAATAACCACATCAAATAAATTATTTCAAGGTAAACATTTCAAATAAATCCAGACGGTTGTGGTCTTCTGATTAGACGGAAACCAGCACTCTCCAAGTGAGAAATGCACAATCCAACGGGCACAGAGCATGCTCTAGCAGCAGACGCTTGACAGTACAGAACAGCTTTGGCTCTCTCACGCCAAGCTGAGGAAATAACAGAAGAATCTGTGTAGGGTCCTCCGAGCCCAGGACACACAGGAAACATAAGCAAGTTTGCCTGTGAGCTCTGTGTTTCTGATATAGCCTGTGTTCTACTTGAATTTCATATCTGCATTGCACACGTATTATTCACTCTGTGTTCCTTTGCTGAATAATTCAAACACAATTATCACTGTTTATTCAGTGGGAGATATCTGCAGAGTGAAATCATTACACATCCTAAAACACTAAACTTAGAATGATTTTCCTAGAGCTAGTGACTATATCACAAGTTGAAAGCTTCCCGCTCCCTCTCCCAGGCTGCATGTTGCCCAAGTACACCAGCCGCAGAGGCAGAGGCCCAGTCTCCAGCATCTCAAGCTCAGGAGAGCAGTCACATAACCCACTTAGAAGACACCATGGCTAGGAGTTTCTGGGCATTGGACACCTGTCCATTTGTCTACATGTGAACATAGCATTCCCACAGAAGCATGTTTACTCGCTGGAAAACCAAATTGTGCAATATTCCTGATCTCAAAACTTCCAACAACCGTCCACCCGACAGTAAGACTCTCATGCTCAACTCATGTGAAGAACTTAGCCCAGTGTCAGTCCCGCAGCTGAGCATGTAACACAGGTGTGCTTAGTTATACAGCTCAAGGGGCTTCCATGGCAATGGCCCCTCTGCCAACATTCCTTGAGGGATATCCCGGAGGGAGGAGGGGGTGGGCAAGTGTGGACACTACTGAGTAGCCCCTTGCTGAACAAAAACACTGTCAGTGCTAATGGTGAAGGGAGCTGAGGGTTAACTAGGATTTATTTGGGAAGAGTAGGAACAGGGACCACAGTCTGTGGTGATATCTTTTCCAGATGGGCAGAGATGAGCTCAATTTGAATACTTGTCAGGGTTGATGGTTAGGGAACAGAGAGGAGACATCAACAGAAAGGACTCTAAGGGGAAACAGGGGAAGCAGAAGGAACCTACATATTGGATGCAGTAGATTCTTGCCAACAGCAGGTCAGAGTGACCAGACCCCACAGGGGAGAAGCTGAAGGCGCAGTGATCTGATTCACTATTCAGCAGAATTCCAGGCTGACAATGGGAAAAGCTGATTTTTCTACAGTCACATGGTCAGGGATTCTTCATTTTTCTAGTCCTTATAATCAAACACCAATAAAGGATGACTTAAAAGAGGTATTTGGCCACGGAGGGTAGAGAAACAGGATCATGGCTGGCAAGGAAGCTGTGGCAGCAGCGAGATCAGCTTGGTCTATGGTGTCGAGGTGCTACCCAGGAGGGGAAAGCCAGAGCTCAGCCATTTCCCTTCTCCTTCAACTACTTTTATTCAGTCAGATGAAACCACTCACTTACGGGAGATCCTCTCTCTTCACTAAAATTCTCTGGAAAACCCTCACAGACACCACCAGAGGCTTCAAATCCCATCGAGCTGACAGTGAAAACTGACTATCAGAGTTGGTTAGTTAGGGTAAGTTGGGCTGGTTACCACCGTGCAAAGGTCAGGGGAGAGAGGGCACCATGTGATGTTCAGCTCCAGGAACACGTTCTGAAGTTCACAGTGTTCCTAGCTTCTCTGCTCTCTGACAGGCTTTATGTCAGCCGTTTGATGCAAAGACAGAAAAAGGAAATAAAAAGAGATGTTACCTTTCATCTCGGTGGTGTGTTCTCAGTGTGCTGGAGGGATGAGCAAGGACATAAATAATAAATTACAAGATCTTTGAAAAGGTTTGCTCTGCGTTGATCTAGGCTGCCCTTGTCTGGGGCCTGTGCTCAAGATGAAAGTGGGAGTCGTTTGGAAGGACAAGTCTCTTAGGATGGAGGAGAAGAACCAGGATGATGTGTGAGAAGCCCTTTGAGGACCGGTTTGGCTTCAAGTGGAAGCAAGGGGCAGCAGGTGTGCAGAAGGTAAGACACCCTAAAGAGTCCAGAAATGGTTACATAGCTCCAAGGGCTATGGAAGGCTGCTCAGGGTGTTAAGCGGCTGGAAGAGAAGACTGACTTCACTTTATTAAAGTGGCCTTTCAGCAGGTGCCAAGGCCACTTAGTAATTACCCAGGGCAGGAGGTTCATAAAGGGAGTCAGGAGAGGAGGCAGAGCGGAACATACTATGCTGCCTAGTTCTTTGTCAACTTGACACGAGTTTCCAGAGAGGAGGGAACTGCGACTAAGAAAATTCCTCAATAAGAACAGGCTATAAGGAATTTTCTTGATTAGCGTTTGATGAGGGAGGCCAGTCCTTTGTGAGTGAGGCTATCCCTGGGCTAGTGGTTCTGGGTTTTATAAGAAAGCACGCTGAATAAACCAGAGCAAGCAAGCCAGTAAGCAGCACCCCTCCATGGCCTCTACATCAGCTCCAGGTTTCTGTCTTGTTTGAGTTCCTGTCCTGACTCCCTTCAGTGATGGACTAAGGTGTGGAAGTGTAGTTGTAGTTAGTCATGGTATTTATCACAGCCATAGAAACCCTCACTAGGACCCTTAATGAGGACAAGGGAGGACTGCTGTGCTCAGTAACCTGTTGCTATTATGTACCTTATGTCTCACCAAGGATTAAGTTAGATGAGTTGAAGGTTTCCTTGGATCAGTGAACAGTTTTGTGTTCTGGTGTCACAGACTAGAGTGGCCTTGGGTGTAACAGGAACCTATAAAAACGTGAAGATGGAAAAGTATACATCTCTGGAAAGAAAAGAGATCCTGGCAGAAGCCCTTACATGGAGAGACAGGAATGAAACCTATATATGTAGGCACCTACGGAGGTCAAAGAGGGTGTGGGATTCCCCTGGACTAAAGTTATAGATGGTTGTCATACTTGATGTGATGCTGGGAACAGAGCCCTGGAACCGGCTCCCCTGCCTTTATTATCATTAGGGTCTTATTTCAAATCTTTATAAGCATCCTGCCACTTCCCACAAACAACAAGACATTAGGAATGTGGATTATGCATAGTCAGAAAGATTAATAGACATGTATGGTATGCCGTATTATATAACAATATGGTTGCAAGAATGTGGAACATTCAAAATAAAGCCAAAAACTGTCTGCAAGGTAGTATGAATCTTTAACTCCCCCCCAAAAATAAAAAAGAAGAGAAAAACTTTTGAGGCATGCCTTCCACTAGTGCAATAAAATTCCTTTTCTACCCAGACACAAGGCTAAGATGTCTAAGTCAGTTTATATTGCAGGTAGAGAAATCATGGCTGGTATTGACAGAAAGTCCTCAGGAGCAATTCCCAGCATCCAGTTGGAAGCCCCCAAGTTCTTAGTCCCCAGCCACACATTGGCATTGGGTTGGGAAGAATGTTCTAGAATGGCAGTTGAAACAATGTGTTCTTTGGCTGGCTTACACTAAAGTGACTCACATGGCACCAGAAACCATCAGGGACAGGCGGTTCTTTGTAGTTATCAAGACTTCAAAGCTAACAGAAGAGAGCTCTGATGCCAGATTTCTAGGTAGTCTTTGAAGGCATGGGTCCCTTACAGAGATTCCACACAAGGCAGTGTTTCTATGTCTTTTGCAGTAGGATGGATGGGACTGGAGATAGCCACTAACTATCCATCTGCAGAGTTACCATTTGGTAAAGCTACATTTTACAAACATCCAGAAGAAGAGATGCTAAATGGCTTTGTTTTAATTTCCAAAAATGTCTACAATACATACTTGTTTCTAAAATGCTATTTTGTACTTTGATGCTTTGAAAAGTCTTTTCCATGGCTCTCCCATGGAACCGGAGTGCATGACCAGCCATCTATAGCACGGCTTCTTCTACGAAGAACCATCCAGTGGTCCATTGCTGAAACATCTGTGATCTGGCTTGAAAGGGAGACCTTACTGGGTTTTTAATGTTACAGGCCAGTAATCTAAAATCCCCACCATGTCCTCCAAAAGGCAAGCTATAGAAAATGATTATGGTGTTCTTCATCAAGCATACATAAGAGATGACAGTAAGAACACAGGAACCACCCACAAGGAAGGACCCACGTGATGCTGGGATGCTATAAAAGCCTTCTGAGTTTAGAAGAACATGTTTGTCTTCTAGAAATCCATGTTAAATTATCACTTACAACCTATTAATTTGCTAGACAGAATTAATTTGTCTATATAGAGGCCCAAATCTCAGCTTTTTCATCAAAGAATGGGCCGGGTTTGTGCTTTAATTAAATAAGCATTTATTGGTGTACTATGAATAGACTCAGATATATTTAATAGCTTTAAGACAAATGAATGGTGACATAGAATAACTCAGATATTAGCACTACATAGGCCATGCAAGGATTATAAGAGCATTGTAGTGATTCTGTTAGTAAGCTTCAGAAGTGGGAAAGTCTAACCGATCTCGGTTTCCACGTACTTCTGCGAGCCAGTTAAGGATACACTTCAAAAACAATGGAGATAAAATGACCTCCTCCCAAACAGTTTTTCATTTCTTTGATTTATCTTAAACAATTTTAATTAAATTTTAATAGTGAACAGAGGGTATCCTGGTCAGTTAAGCTGTCAATTAGGCATAACATAGAATTACCTGCAAAGAGAGTATTAATGAGGAATTACCTAGATCAAGTTGATATACAGGCAGATCTACATGGGAGTATCTTGATCTTTAATTGAAGTAGGAAGACATGGCCCATTGTGGGCACTGACATTCCCTAGACAGAGGATGTCCTGAGAGCATTAAGAACAAGGACATTCATCTGAGAGCAAGTGAGTGAGCAATGGTGTATTTATTCTCTTTATTCTCAACGAGGCTGTGGTGTGACTAGAGGCCTCGATTTCCCTGAAATGAGCGATTGTAACTGGGAAATGTGAGCTAAAATAAACGTTGTTGCCTAAATTGTCTTTCTCAGGATATTCTTTTTCCACCATCACAAAACTAACACCAGAACAGAGAGTATTTGGAAAATGAGTAAGATACAGTAGTCTGAATTAGAGACACTGAAACAGGAACCAGAGCAAGCATAGCTCTGCCTGCCATTCACAAAGCACCAGACACAGGAAATCACTTCTCTTACAGAAGGAAGAAAGCATTAATGTCTGTTTCTCAAGTTTATAACTCTTCAAACAGCAAAGCAATCTCCCCTACATTAACCATTGGGTCTTAAGTGACTACACACACACACACACACACACACACACACACAGAGAGAGAGAGAGAGAGAGAGAGAGAGAGAGAGAGCCATATCATAGCTTCCTTTAAAAAGAAACACCTCTCTGTGCATCTTTTGAACAATTTATATTTATCTGGATAGTTGGAAGAAATGGAAAAACAGAATAAAAGGGTACTACTTAATGATCAAAGACACCTGAAAATGTACTGTAAAATTCAAACTTCTCTAAAATTAAATAGCAATTGTATTTGTTAGTGACCAGTAGAATGGCCACATTGACAGGAATTTTAAACAGAACCCAAGCCTATGCATTTTTAACTTATCCTTGAATGGAAAGTAGCAGGTTAGCTTCGGAGGCTGTAGATTTTCACAGTGACCTTGCATAGTTACCTGCTCTGGCTTGCTGGAGCTGCTCACCATGCTGGTCTCAGGAGGGCCATCTTGGGATTCCTGGTTGCACAGACCTTTTGTTGTGTCTTTGAACATAATGTCTTTTTCCAGCAAACTGTCCTGCTTGGCAATTGGTAGCACCAGGGGACTGCTACAAGAAACAATCAATACCATAATTAGTTTTCTTCTAACATTGTTGTATCAATCAAAAGCTACAGGAGACTGGGCTACAGAAGTTACGTTTACTCGGAGAAAAACATGTCCTGTAAGCTGCAGGAAACGTAAAGTTTTCTCTTCAGTCCACCCATCATTCAGTTTTACTTCTGAAGGGAACAAAAACAATGCATTCATTTCAACTCCAAAAGAAAATGTTTACCAGGATACATGAACTGTAATAGAAAGATCAATAGGCAATTTAAAAGCTGTTTGAGGTGCACAGCTGCACTAGGCACTGAATTTAAATGCGAAGAGGGATTTGTAAACAAATGAAAAAAGTTATAATCATGATTAAAATACAATGGGTGTAAGATTTAACGTACAGAGCCATAGGCAATATTTTGAGTCTGTATTGAAATATTAGAATAAAAAATTAAGTGTTAAGGACTACCGTACTGCAAACAGAAAAATGCTTGTAACTTCCAAACAATTCCAGCAAGGCAAAGAGAGACATAAACAAAAGCTACCGCAGGCCCTGAATTCATAATATTCGCCACAAAGTAACTACTGAATTTGCAACATGACATTTTACTACAAAGTTTAAGAACAAGCTGCTTTACTGTTAGCGTTGAAGCAGAAGTGCACGTCCATTTTATCAAGGGACGTACGCAAACAGTTGTGTCATTTGATGTGTGGGAGTGGTGATAACTCTGGTTCGAGTTGGCTGAACTTGTTCTGTTGAATTTTAAGTTCATCTGTCTCACATGCAGTAAAATAGCAAAATTGATTTGTTGTAGGTATATAGTACAATGCTCTCTCTCTCTCTCTCTCTCTCGTGTGTGTGTGTGTGTGTGTGTGTGTGTGTGTGTGTGTGTACGCGCATGTGCGCACGAGTGCCTGCAGAGGAATATGAGGAAGCCAGAGGTAGATGTCCTCAATTCCTTCTCTGCCTAATTTTGAGCCTGAGCCTCCTGCTGCTCTCTTGGGGTTTATATTACTGCGATAAAACACTGTGGCCAGAAGCAACTTGGAGAATAAAGGGTTTATCTCACTCATGGTTTCACACAACAGTTCACCATCAAAGCCAGTGAGGACGCCAACTCAAGCAGGGCAAGAACGTGGAGGCAGGGGCTGCCGCAGAGGCCATGGAAGGGTGCTGCTTCCTGGCTTGCTCCTCATGTTTTGCTCAGCATGATTTCTTATACAAACCAGGACTGCCAGCCCAGGGATGGCACCACTCATAACGGAATGGACTCTGCCCAGTCACTCACAAATGCTCGGTGAGAAAATGCTCTGTTCTCACAAACCCCAGGCTAGCTGTTCTGAGTTGGCTACCTGACTATGTTTAGGGAGTGCATGGTGGTGACTTGGTACATGCTGCCACATAGGCCCTCGGAACATAATCATGCTGCACGTCTGGACCTGGGACCCCAGTCCTCAGCGAGCACTGCTGCACCCTCTGCTCCTTTCAGATTTGCCTTTAGAGTTTCTACCTGAGCAAGGCTGTGAGGTCTGAGCGTTTGTCGGTCTGCCTTGCTCTGTCTCAGGCGATGCCTCGCAGGTGTATCCCATGATGCTGCCAAGGGGAGGATTATCTTCCTAGTTTGATAATTTCCCAATGTAGATTTGTCCTTGGGTTCTTATCTCCCCGAGAGTCAGCCCTGAGAACCTTTTCTATATTATTCATTATGAGGAACACTGATGTGAACACAGAGTACAGGTAGGCCTTCAGTACCCTACCTCACTTTCCTCCAGTTAAGGCTCAGCAGTGGTAAAATTCACAAGCCAGGTGGATTTTAACTTCCTGAGAAACCTCTGTGTTTCCCCATAACCCAGCCAGAACACAGGCCCCCTCCTTCCACACCCTCACCAGAACTGCCTCGGGCAGCCATCCTAATGCTGTAGTAGGGTCTTATCTCTCTGAGGTTCGGACCTTCTTTTACTTCAGGTTAGAGATAGCAGGTACTTTCCTAAAGACTCTTGGCCTCTGCTGTGTCTTCTCTGGAAAATACCAAAGCCTTAAGACTGTTTTCTATTTTTAAATTTTTTACATGTTTTACTTTTTGGTTTTCTTGTTATTTGCTATTGGGTTCTGTGAACTCATATATTTTTGACCTTTATCATTTATGAGGCTTGCAACGCTTATTCTTTTGTTATATGTTTTTAAAATCACATTGACTGATTGTGTGTGTGTGTGGTGGGGCATGTATGTATTTGTCAGAGTACATATGCAATATTCGTGTCTTTTCTTCCACCATGTGTGTCCTGGGAATCCAACTCAAGTCATGAGGCTTGTTGGCGTGTCCTTTGTCTGCCGAGTCATGTTACCGGCCTTGTGATGTATTTTCCTGTGCAGATGCCTTTTGGGGTGGTGGAGTCCCTCTTGGGGATGTTTGCTTTTGTTCCTTGTGCTTTTGGCACCATATCTGAAAAAAAAATCCAAAATGACAGCCAAGGTCTGTGTTAAGGGAGTTTCCATGTTCTCTCTGTGGGGTCCCGTGCTTAGAAAGCACATCCTTCATCTGCATTAACCTCCACCTTGCATCTCTGTGGGTGTAAAGTGAAGAACCTGTCCAGACTTTCGAGGGCAGGTGTCCTGCTGTCACAGGGCCACCTACAGAGGAGGCCATTGTTTCCCTCCGTGAGTCACTGTGAAGGCCCCGCTGGCCACACCTGTTTGGCTCCACTTCCGTGGTCACTGTTCTCTCCTACTTCTCTAAGGGTTCTAATCCAGTTTCCTCCTGATTGAGACCGGTCTGTAGAATACTTTGAACTCAGGAGCGAGATGCGTCCAGCTTTATTCTCAGAATTGACTTGGCTATTTTCATTCTTTTGTAGTTTCAGGCAATGTCTCTTTAGTAAAGTGTTGGGTGAGACTCTCTGCTTCCAGATAATACTCTGGACACAAATATTTACATGAATACTTGAAGATAGTCTTCCTCCCTACATTCCTTTCAGTTTATTTCCATAACAATATACTCAATTTTTTTTAAGGTTTTCCTTTTTTATGTCTTCTCTAAGAATTATTTTCTCAAGGTTCACCCCTTAGCCTTTATTCTGGAATTTCTAGCTCTGTGGTCTCTCTCCTGCGTGCACCCTCCTCGTTACGGGTTTTTCCATAAATCACAGCTCAGTGTCTTACAGCTGTCTGACTGTTTCCGCGCCCATTTTGAGAACAAAGCCCGTCTTTCCTCAACTAATTAGCTGTATCTGCTGGTGAAGATCAATTGGCCATTGGTGAGTCTATCTCAGGGTTCTCCTGTGTGTTGCATTGATACACTACGGTATTGATTTGATTGATTCCTGTCTCAGGAAGTATTAACTCACACAAAACATCTAACTTTGTTAGATTTTATTTTTGGCTATTCACTGCATTTTGCATATTTATGCAAAACTCAGAATCTATGCCAGTTTTCACAGAAATGTCCAGATTTTGATGAATGTGGTTAATTGAGAAATGGATCTGAAGAGAATTTCAATACCATCAATGTCGGATTTTGTCATTCTGAAGAACTCTTGACTGCTCTGGTCTTTGCTAATTTCTCTCAGTGTTCTGTAGCTTTCATAACTAAAACCTTACGCGTGACTGACTGCAATTATCCCAGCACAATCCACGTTCTGTGCCACTGTAAATGTATTTTTGAACTTGATACCAAATTCAATACACAAAAATAAACGATTTGTGTCTTTAACCTTGCTGCGGAAGTAGAGTATAATTTGGAAGACTTTTATGATAATTACAGGGTCTCACTGCTTTGTCACCTGTCTCAGTGTCCTGTGTCCCTGGCCACAACTCTGCACACCCTCCTGCCTGGCACCACAAAGCACTTCCACCAGTTCGCAAGAAAGAGCTGAGCTCGGCAGAATCAAGTCCTATTTCTCTTAAGTGGAGTCTCATAGGCAGATTTGTCTACCCTGATGTTGCTCCTCTGCGAGGCTAATTAATGATGTTTTATGCACCTCCTGGCTTCTCCTCAGCAAACAAGATTTACTTTGAGTACAAAAAAAAGGCAATATTGGTAATAGAAATTTACCAGTGAGGAGCAGAAGGAACAACTGTAATACTGTGTTTTCTAGGAGAAGCCTTCCCTAAGGCCAGGCTCCATAAATACAGAGGTAACAAAAGCAGACTCAGGCCAGGCCATCAAAGTTGTAGCCCCAACTGTGGAAAATTTGACCTGGGAAGGCAACGACAAGGACCAGCCTTTGACCTCTGCTTGGTTTTAGCCAACACTTATTTTAATAAACAACAAAAAGGGAAATAGGAAAAAGGAAAAAGTGCCTGCAGGAACTATGATAAATAGGAATTTATTTTTAAACTGGAAATAGAAATACAATATGATAAGACCAAAAACGATCTCCCAAGCCCCAGATTTCCTTCTGAGAAAAAATCCCTTGGGAATTGATTGATACTTTTATTAAAATTTTACAATTCTATCCTGCAGAGTTTTAGCCAGGTAGTCATAGTATTTGATGTGTAATGGGCTGTGTGTCCTGTAGAATATGAATGAATGTATACATTGGATGAGATCTGTGCCCGTGAAATTCTTTTTAAAAGTGAGGCAACATTGATATTCGAATTGTTGCAGAAAGAGCAGTCTACTAACTGATTAAAAAAATACACACAAGTCATCTTATAACGGGTTTTCCTGTTTTAACCAAAGTAGAATGTGAGTCTCCAACTAGGGCAGTTTTAAATTGAAAGAATTCATCTGTCTTGGTCTTTGGGTTCAGGGACTATGAGATGACACGATAGCACAAACCATCCCTGTTTATTAATGTTAGTTAATATTAATAGAAGATATGCATTTCTGACAGGGTGCATGCATTATTTGTCTGGTTATGATACCATGAGTCACACAAAATGCTCAAGAGGCAGGCAGAGTTGGAGCAGAAAGGAAGAGTTTCTTATATCCCAGAAATCCCAGAGATAGTCACTCTACTCTCAATGGTGCTGGTGAAACTCTGGACCTGAATGGAAAGTCGGGGTTGGAATGGACAGGAAGGTGAGCATGCCTTATGCAGATGAAGTAACGGCAAAGCCTACAGAATAAGGGCTGGGGACATGAGAGTACATTTAGTCCATCAGGGTGCTGACACGCTGTCATTCAGAGCTGGGAGCTGCCACTCGATGTGCAGGCGGATGAAAATACTGCCTCTGACTGTGGCATGGGAGGAGGCCTCAGCTTCTGTGGATTTTGATTGTGCCGAGAGGGATCTGAATTTCCCTCAGGCACTGACTAGGGGTTTGTTCTCAGGTCCCATTGAGGAGAATGCAGCCTGCTCATGGCGAATGCTTTCCAGAGCTAGCACCTGCACTTTCTCAGGGCCCCTACAAACTTCTGTTTATAAGAAGCCGAATCACAGAAGCCAAAACACCCTTGTGGAACTGTTCATATTGTCCCTCTGCGATCACTGAATGCACCCTACTGTGTCTCATGTAAGGCACAATGACCTTAAGGGAATAATTGTGGTCTGCTCATGACTGCCTGACCAGAGCAGAGAAAGGTATGCATATTCCATTCCCCATTTGCTTTCCCACTGCTGCTTTGAGGTTTTCAAACTCTTCCTTTGTTTCCTTAAAGCTCAGGGTCTCTATAAGCAGCTGGAAGATGACATTTTGTAATAAAACTGCAGGTCAGCAAAGCTTTAAGGTTATACATGGTGTGTGCGGTTTGACTCACTGGCACATTGGCTCTATGTTTGGGAGACCCTGGTTTTGGTCTTTATTAATAGTGTGATGGAAGAAGTAAGGAGAAAGAGGAGGAGGAGGAGGAGGGGGGGAGGAGGAGGAGGAGGAGGAGGAGGAGGAGGAGGAGGAGGAGGAGGAGGAGGAGGAGGGAGCAGAGGAAAAATGAACACTTTATTCAAATCAGCACGAATTCTGTTAAAGAACAACATCCAGTTTAATGGGACTCTAGGAATAGCTGGACTGGAGACTCCAGAGGGTTAAAGCTATGATGAGAGAGAGAGAGAGAGAGAGAGAGAGAGAGAGAGAGAGAGAGAGAGAGAGAGAGAGAGAGAGAGATCAAAATTCCAAGTTTGTTCCGAAAGGAGGTGGGAAAGGGAACTGTGCACA
Source organism: Rattus rattus (assembly GCF_011064425.1). Lineage (NCBI taxonomy): Eukaryota > Metazoa > Chordata > Mammalia > Rodentia > Muridae > Rattus > Rattus rattus. The sequence continues at coordinate 73,494,681 of NC_046166.1, forward strand.
TCTGGGTTAGAAGAATGGGGCTTTGGGCTTTGGGGATAGTGGGTAAAGCATCTGTCAGTGATACATGTTACTTCCTGCCTTTATGTTAAAACACTGGTTTGCTTCTAATAGAGAAGTTGCTACCATGTTTCAGAAATGTGTCCAAAACAAAAGCCAGGATCACAATGGAGACAGATTATCCACATGCTTGGTCTTGTGCCGGAGCTTGGAGGACAAAGCTCTGCTTCCTCCAGACTCTGCTCACTTCCACCTTGCCTTGCAGCAATTACTGACAATTGCTGGAAGCCGAAAAGAACCCCCATGGAAATCCAAGCCCTCAACACAAGCATGCACTTTAGTGGGATTTTATCACATATATATTCTTCTTGTTATATGTATTCATAACTGCACAGTAGAAATGACCAGATAAAATATGTCACAACCAAGAACTACAAAAAGAAAGAGTGTGGAAAGGACTCAGATGTCGTCCACCACCGACCTCATCTATTTACAATTTACCACAGAGTCAAGGCAGCAGGAAAGCAATGTAATCAGACCACATTATAACCATGTAGAACAAATAAGACATTGATTATTCTGCTCATAACCAGATTAATCCATTGTTTAGTCAATAATAGGGAAACCACTAAAGGCACCAATTAGGACTGCATATTCTCTTTCACCTTTAAAATAAAATAAAGCACAAAAGAAGCTATGAACCATACAAAGATGGGCATTTACCTATTCAATGTAATCTTGTGTTTACACTTTAAAGTTTTCTTTTTTTGTTGACTAATTTTGTTCTTAGATAATTTCATACACATATCTGGGTGTTCTGTTTTTATCTCCCTCTCCCTCTCTCTCTCCCTCTTCTTCTCCCTCTTCCTCTCCCTCTATCTCTCCCTCTCCCTCTCTCTCCCCCTCCCCCTTCTCTCTCTCCTGCTTCTATTCTTCTCCACTCCAGTCTTCCTACAGAACCCCTTCCCACATGCATGCCTTCTTGCTGTGTTATGGGAGTCACTGATTTTAGACAGGACTGTTTGTACAGCTACAGAGCTGGGAGGAGCTCACTATTTGGTACACAGCTGAGAACAATGACTTTTCCCCCTCCATATTCTGGGAGGTGTCAATTGTTTGGGTTTGCTTAGGGCCCCAAGATCCCTTCTGCTATGCTCAATGGGCTGTTGGCAGCCTCAACTTTGGTTATGTTTTGCTGTCTATATGTTTGGAAAGGCATAACACAATGCTAAGGTGGAGTCAATCAGTTATGGTCACAGCTACCTTTCTAGAAAAACACACATTTCCATCCTCTCAGAACACCCTTATCCATGAACAGTCTGTTCTTGTTGGCCCCTCTCTCCCGTCACACTGACTGTCAGTGTGCTTTCTGCCTTTTTCTCCAGAGCAGCTCATGAGGGTTCATGTGATACACTGAGTTGCCCAGAAGCCAAAGGATTCAGAGCAAGAACGGGGATCATAGTATGAGTCAAGTATACACTTATGCCCCAGGTCATTAATTAGAGTGAGCTACCTTGCCTTATCAGCTACACGTGGTGTTACTTTCTCAGACCTTGAAAGCAATGGCGAATTTCACTCCACCTCTCAACAGCTGTAAGCATTACCTTTTTTCTTTTGGATAGTGGGGAACCCTTACATTTATGTTTAAGAGAGAAATAAGGCATACATGCATTTGCTACTTCAGAACAGTCATCCATTACGATAATCGCTGATAAGTGACTTCAGCTAGACTCTAGGGGAAGATTGGGACACTGCTATCAGGGCAACTGGAGCTCGCAGGCTGATTGTATAGTGACGCCTTCCGAGGTCACGCTAATGTCTTTAGTTATGCCGAATGCATCATCATCGGCAGTCGGTTTCCTCTTTGGTAACTCTGCTGATAACCAACTACAGTGTTGGGTAGAGAGACAAGAGCTTCTCTCTGTGCCATGTGGGGTGACCGAGAGAAGTGGTGGAGACAGCTGGCTTCCAGAGGATTGTCCGGCTGCTGCAACACACTGGGATGGAAGTACTTACAGCTTACTGGAAAGCTCCGGGAGGTCGTGAAGGATCTCCTCATACAGCTCCTCCTGTGCTAAGCTAGGAACAGACGGGGACTCTTTCATTCTCTCCTCCCAGGCAATCTCTGCTTTCAGCAGCATCTCCTCAATAGACTCAGAGGCAGCGATGTCTATGAGACACAGTGAGGGCGTTAGACGTGGCTGTGGAGGGGAACAGGGCAGTGCTTCCTCTCACAACTCAGACATGGCTGAACTAAGAATGGATCAGCAAGTACACCAAGCCCATCGGGAAACCGCAAAGGTTTAGAGGAGACAGAAAAATCTGAGTCTGACATTTTCCAAGCCCACCCCGTCACACACCAGGGATGCACTGAACTGCACATGAAGTGAGAATAAATGTGCAGTGGGTAATAATGGGGGAATGAACAGTCACAGGGCAGGTAAACTTGAAAGACTATGTGTGCTCGTTCCACTGACTCGGACACCAATTGTAGCTCCTTGCTGTGACAGAGTAGCCCTTCTGGCTGTTTGACATGACCTTTACTGTTCTGTTGAAAGTGTCGATCACTGAGGGTCTTTACCCAGTGACCCCTTGACACATGTGGGCTATGGTATAGACATGCATGGTCCAAATTTATAATCAGCAGTAACTGTCAGTGAGACCCGGTGGATCTGAAGAAGATTTGCATTGACACCAGCTGAGAGCCCTGTGGAGGCAGCCACTTCCTGACCCTCACTAAGTCTGGCATCCATAGGTGTCTGTCCATTTGAGGCGAGTGCCTTTACGGGTTTGTCAAATTCATTAGGCCATGAGACGTTGTTCCTGCCAGTATTCTGTTATGACGTGAATGGTCTAGGACCAAAGAATAGTGGGAAGGGAGAAGCGACCTCAGCTGCCTCACGTGGGAGACTGTGTTCCTGGTCCACTTATAAACTAAACGCAGAATACCACAGTCGCCTTCATTTAATGAACACACATTGATTGAGGTTCTACGCCAGGCCCAGTGCTGTGCCTCATTGCCAAGGTTCTATGAACGAGGAACTGGGAAGATGACAGGCTCTGCAGGGATAACACGGAGCAAGCAGGCTGTCTGAATCTTTGTGCACTGCAAGTACGTGGCCAGGGCTGGAGCTGGACTAGAAGCTGAATCATTCCTGGGCCCTATGAGTGCCAGCTGCTGTTGGGAACTGGTTGTGTAACACGTGACACCAGTCTCAAAATGAGATGATGCGAGGATGTCTGGATAGGCATGTATAGGGTCAGGGGTCAGTCACATCTCCTTGGTTTATGAAGAAGCTGAGAATGGGATTGGTCACAAAATCTCCTGACAGAACCATCCAATAAGACACAAAGCCAGCAAATGTGTTTTTAAGAGAAAAAACTACAATTTTTGAATTTATTGTTTTTTAAATTATTTTGTTTGATTTGATGGACTCCCACTGCGTAGCCCCCACTCATCTGGCACAGAACTCACAGCACTCCTTCAGTTTCTGCCCTCAAGTGCTACACCAGCTGCCATTTTAATCCTTATGATTAGGTTTAAAGTACTAAATCAAGTAAAACAGTCTCAGTTCATGATAAGATTTTTAGACTCTCACTAGTAGTAGCTTAACTCTAAAGTCTGAGGCAACTGAGAACTGTCCCCTCGTGTCTGTTCGATCTTTGATTTACTTTAGCAAACACAATAAAGCAACTAACAATAAGCAATTTAATTTCAATAAAGATATAAGATTAAGTCCCTCACTCTGGTTTTCACTTACTCCTAGCAGTGATTAGACTGGGAGTTAAAGTGTGAAGGGCTTTTAAATTAGAAAGGGCCCAGGTACAAGAAGAAAATGGGATTTATTTTGTTCTAAAGATCAATTTTTGACTGTTATACTTTCTTACGTGAGACATTTCTTTGTTATTTGAATTCTCCTATTAATATGGCAAAAATAGCAATGAGAAGTAGCAGACATTAAATTTTAAAAGCTTCAGAACTAAGAGCATTAGATGCAGGATCCTATTAGTGGCAAAGAAGATTACGGAAGTCTTCAGAAGCATTTACCCTTCTGAAATAAAGAGTTTGGAGATCTGAGTTAGCACTTAACTATTAGTTTGTGCTTAAGCCTAAATAGTCTCAAGGAAAACACAATTAAAATAAGTATCAGAATAGGTGAGTAGCTGGCAACAAAGTAACAAAGGAGATGAGAGTGAAAGAGTTTCTGCCGTGTTGCCTGTCTAGGGCTCAGTGGGTAAAAACTATGTGAAAGAAAGGTGGTGGCGGACCAGCTTTACTCAATGCCCTAAGAATCTCACAGAGCAGGAAAGAGAACCCTTATGGAGCTCTGTGTGTGTGTGTGTGTGTGTGTGTGTGTGTGTCTGTGTGTGTGTCCTCCACTCATACTTCAGGCTGTACCAGTGATGGATGAGTAGTGTCTGTGCCAAAAGAAGAGGCTCCCAGCCTGCTCCAACTTACCTGATGGTTTCTCCCCATTGCAGTTCACAAGGTGGGGGTTTGCCTGATGTGCCAGAAGGAGCTTCACCAGGGTTGTCTGCAGCATAAAGAGAATTTTTATTAGCACTGCCATGCAGGACCCGTCAGACCTGTCAACAAACACTCAGGGTACTAAGGATCAGCATCAGTAAGTACCCAGGGCACTGAATACCAGAATCAGTAAGTTTCCAGGGAACTAAGAATCATCAGTAAGTACCCAGGGCAGTGAGAACCATCAGTAAGTACCCAGAATACTAAGAATTCGTCAATTAATGCCCAGGGTCACTGTCCGGTCCAGGTTCCTGAAATGGCAGGAGACTAAGAGTAAAGTTATTCTTGATATCCTTACCATTCCTAGGTTCTTCTCAGAACATGTCAAACTAATTCAGAATTTATATATTAGGAAAAATTATTTATCAAACAGCACTTAACTCCCATGGATCTGAAAAGGACATTTTGTGCGATAAAGTTCCTATTATGATGTTTTGTGGAGAGATAATTTACTTTTGGGTGTTTCACTTCCATTTTTTCTTCTCTTTAGCCGTTCATCAAAGTCCTGGCTTTTTGGCCACACACATCATCACGATGTCTTACATGGCATTGAAAAGCCTATAGTCACACATGGCATTGAAAGCCTATAGTCACACATGGCAACAAAAGTGTTTAGTTACACAAGGCATTGGAAGCCTATTATAGTCACATGTGGCATTAAAAGCCTATAGTCACACCGCTAGGGAAAGCCTATAGTCACTTCTAGGGAAGTCCACTCACACCCTGACAGACAAGTCAGGGGCAGGGATGTAACTCAGTGGCAGGGTTCTCCCCTAGTACAGATGATGTAAGTTCAATTCCTAGTACAACAATTAAAGAACTAGTGAGTGATTAGTGTATGTGAGAGAAAATGCATACAACACATGAAAAGTGTCTATGATCTGCACAGCACCGAAGGACACAGTAAATAAAATCTGCTGTTTCCTATTTTTATTATTTATTAGAGTGTGTGTGTGAGAGTGTGAGTGTGTGTGTGTCTGTGTGTGTACCTATGTGTGTGTGCACATGTGCATGTGCGCACACACATGTGTAGGCACATGAATGTGGATGTCACAGGTTCACATCTGAGAATCAGTTCTCTCCTTACACGTGATTTTCAGGGATCACACTCAGGTTATCAGGCCTGCGTGGCAAACATTTTGCACGCTGAGCCACCTGGCTGGCCCAGCCAACCTTTAAAAGAATGTCATTTAGCTCACCCTTGTGCGTTTCTCTAACCTGAGGCCAGCTTCCCAGCACTGGCCATGAGCATGGGTTAACACAAACTAATCCCGAGGGCTTGAAGGGCACATGTTCAGATACGGCCACAGGAATCATCTCACGCTCGGTGCCAACTGTCTGTATTAGTTACTATGGTGTCACAATAACCAAATGTCTGAGTAAAACAACCTAAAGAAGGGAAGATTTCCTTGGCCTCGTGGTTAATGAAGTTCAGCCATGGTGGCTCTGCCCCATGAGCTTGTTAGCACATCATGCCACCACTGGGTACCATGTCAGGGTCTCAGGTCACCACCTCCATGCCAAGACTGCAGGCCTAGCTGGGACACACTGTGTGAAAAGTTTCGTTATTTGTACATAGAGAGCAGCTGGCTTTCAGGCCAGGGTGAGCTGTTTCTAGGGAGCTGGGATCATTAACTGCAACGTGTTCAGGGGCCATTTCTGGAAGGAGACAAATCCGGAAACCTAGTTCTTTGTTGAAAGGTCACGGCTATCACACGGAACTGGCACACCAACAGCAGGAGGTAAAGATTCTGCTCTGCCCATTTTCTCGTTCCTTTTGATTGTAATTATGTTAAGTTGGAGAGAAGCATTTTCCTATAGTTCTTCAATTCGCTTATGGGGTCGGAACAGGTAGTTTAAAACACATACAGTGAAGATACCCCAGTGTCAAACACTTCTGTTACCACCGTATTCTGCCTGAGGGTGTGGACCCAAGCAGCTATGCACTGATACCCTCAACGTCCTTGAGCCGAAACAAATATCTAATCATTGGAGGTGCTTTTCTTGTGTAATTGGTCACAGCAGCACACACGGTGTCAATCCAACCTCTTTTATTCATTAAAATGAAGTGTTATTTACAGAGTAAAAGGGGATATAAAATGTAATTTCACTTTAGATCTACAAAGTGCGGAAAGCAAACTGAACACTGAGAGACTCGCGTCATTGGCTCTCCACGTTGCAGTATGAAAACTGCATTAATTCTGTGAAGGACATTTACCTCAGCCGAGAACTTCTCCAGTGAGCTCAGCTGGGATGTTCAGAGCTCAGAGGAGGGGGAAGCTTCCAATGCCCTGGGGAAAGTAAATACTTTTCCTTATTAAATTATTTGTATAGTAAGATGATGCCATTAGGAGTCAAATTATATAATGATTAGCATATAAATTGAAAGCAAATCCAAATTTAGCATAAAGTTCTCTTTCGTTAATTGTTCGATAATATTTCAGGAAGGGTTTAGGAAACCACCTCACCTGGCCATACTTGGCTGCTAAATGCAGGGGTGTCCAGTACCCATCATCCATCCCATTGAGGTCTCCGCCATGTTCTAAGAGGAGCAGCACCACCTCTTTGTAGCCACTGGCGCATGCGATGTGCAGCTGAAACAAGGATGCGTTTGTTACTCTTCCACTGTGGAAAAGTAGTCCCGCCATTATTTTGTCCAACGTTTAGGCAGAACTATTTACTAAAGCATCGGGCCCAAAACACGACAGTATAAAATTTAAAATCTGGGGTATGTAGTTTGATTACTTTATGTAAGTCACCATTAGCACACTATGAAGGAAAAACTGTGAATTGGGAAGAAATCGTGTGCTTCCGCTGTTTCCCTTCTGAGTAACTGTGTGTACTTTCCCAGGTGACCCCTACTCCCCGCTGAGCTCCTTCAACTGTCACTGGAGCTGCTGACGGTACCGCCTCACTAAATCCGTGGTTAATGCCTCCTGCCCACCTGTCAGAGACCTGCAGACTGGCTCTCAGATTTGTGGATTGAGTCTGGGGCTGAGCAGCGTGGGTCAAAGGCAAACACAGAAACAGGAAATGTGTTGCAGGTATCCTGGAGGCTCCTGGGCTGTTAGATTTTATTGTCCTAGCCAAACCGCCTGTCCTAGGTGTAGTGTAGTAACGAGAGGTGCCACAAGAGGTTAAGAGAAAAGGGTCCAAGAGTCTCTTCATCTGGATAGTATCGTCTTTTAGAACAGGCTAACCGGTTACATGCAGCAGCACTTGACTGTCTCTCTGAATTAAAAGTAACCGGAAGCCCAGAGGCATATAGACAGGGTACAGCACAAACAGCCCAAGCAGGTAGCTCCTACAGGTTTTTGTTCCAGTCATGACAAAGACTAGAAGCCCAGAATCTCAGCTAAAATGTAAATTGCAGGGCTGATGGATACAGTATTGGGGAATGAGTCCAGAACGGATGTCACTTAAGTTGCAAAAAAACAAAACAAAACAAAACAAAAAAACCCCAAAAAACAGAAAAACAAAACAACAACAACAACAACAAAACAATTTATCTGTTACAAGGTGGATGGAAGGGCTCTGACCAACTCCTGGATGATACAGATAGAACTTTAAACAGGTGGTACAGATGTTTAGAGCAGTATACAATGGTGTCTGCAAGCCCTGTCTGTAAGGCCATGTACTATGCTTAGAGTGCCACCAAGCCACCGAGTCTCGACCAGTAACTCAACCAGCAGCAAAACCAAAGGAAACGCAAAAAAGGAAACCAAATACTGTGCAGATTCCTGGTCCACAGAGAGCACATAACATCTTTTTCCAATCTGTAAGAGCGGCATATGGAGAAATGGTTGAAAAAAATATAACAACACATTTTCACAGGCCTCCTCTGGGCTGTGGTATAAATATTTTGCATTGGGCTGGAGAGGTGGCTCAGAGGTTAAGAGCCATGTCTGCTCTTCCAGAGGTCCTGAGTTCAATTCCCAGCAACCACATGGTGGCTCACAACCATCTGTAATGGGATCCGATGTACCCTTCTGGTGTGTCTGAAGAGAGTGACAGTGTGCTCACATAAAATAAATAAATGAATCTTCAAAAAAATTGTGTATTTTCTTCTTTCTATATTTATGCTTTCAAATATATCTTCAAAGAGTGTATGAGTGTTATTTTGAAATAAACAGACACTTATATATGTGTATTATGTTGAAATACCCTTTGAACAGGAAATCGTTTCCAATTACATGTGTTAGGATCAACTTCAGTTCCCTATGGAAATGATCTCGGAGCACATGTGTGGACTTACCAGGGTCACCCCGTCATCATTTTTCTCGTTGACATCTCCACCTGAAGACAGGAAGTGCCTGACGTCTGTCAGCATACTCAGGGGCCGCTGCAGCTTTATCTGGCGCAGAGAGTTCAGGTCCACCCCTGGGAGGAGAATGGGTCATTGGTACCAAGGCAGACACGGGGACTCAGGACCAGGTCATCGCCCAACACACTCTTCCTTCAGAACCCTCCTCCTCGAAACCTGTTCAGCATCGATCACATCCTATTTCTAATTATAATTGCCTGTCTATTTCTAATAATAATTAACTAAAATTAATTGCTGACGGGCCGTTTTCCCCATGATCGTTTATGTCTGTACATGTTTGTACATAGCAGGCTGTTCAGGAATCGAGGTTTCTAGACTAATATCCCTAGTGTGTTGGTGTAAATTACCCACATATACTAGTCCAAAGCATCTTCGAGTGCTTAAATTAGATTGGAAGGAGATGGCAAGCCATCATTGTTTGTTTTTGCTTAGATATTTTCCATAGAAACACTCGTCCTGGGCAAGCGAAATTACTTCTGCTGAGAAGCTAATACCACATGAATAAAACCTGAAGCTCACAGCACCAGGCCATTCATGCAGAGGAGCTCTGACGGATGTCCTTATGGGGCACTGGTGCTGGCGTTATGGTTGTGCTTCAAACCGCACTTGGGGATCCTTTTTCAGTACTCTGGAACTTTCCTGGATGTGTGAAATTATTTCCAGATACAGGTTTTACAGAGTGCTCCAACTGAACAGGTCAGGGTTATTGACGTCGGGACAGACACCCAACACTGAGAGACAGCAGCTCCATGATGGATAGCGTCAGCTCACACAGTTCACAGCCTTCATCAGCGTTCATCTCTGCCTGAGATTTTAGAATAGTGCAGCAGACCTGCTCTAGCTCATCTTCTCATTTATGGATCCCTTGTTCCTATCACTGCTTCTCAGACACAGACGTTTACTTGGGTCATGCTTCTGATATGTCCAGTATGAGATATATCCACTTCCTGGTTCTATTTTGGGAATGGTCTCTGGGCTTCATGATCCTCATCCGTTTGGATAATAAGGTTCCAAACGGGAGAGGCTATGGTTCCTCCTTCTTCTCTCAAGGAAAGGTGAAGAAAACAATGGTGGTGATGATGTTGGTGGTGATGATGATGATGTTGGTGATGATGATGGTGGTGGTGGTTTGTGGTGATGATGATGGTGATGGTGGTGGTTATGATGGCAATGATGATGTTGGTGATGGTGGCGGTAGTGGTGGTGGTGGTGGTTGGTGGTGGTGACGATGATGGTGATGGTGGTGGTGGTGGTTGTTGTTGTTGGTGGTTGGTGGTGGTGATGATGATGGTGATGGTGGTGGTGGTGGTGATGGTGGTTGGTGGTGGTGATGATGATGGTGATGGTGGTGATGATGGTGATGATGATGTTGGTGATAGTGTTGTTGTTGTTGGTGGTGAATATGATAGCTGTGGTGACAAATGACCAATGATAAGGATGATGGCCATGTTGGTAGGGTTAGCAATAATGGTGCTGATGGTGATGAGAGAGAGAGAGATTGTCTACTTGTAAGTGCTGCTGTGAGCTAACCGTTGTCATGAACACAGTGCGTGTGAGCTAACCATTAGCCTACATCTTCACTGGCTGAATCTTACTGAGAACACCCAAGGAAAGCATCCTAGAGCAGATACAAACACCATTCCTGCTTTGACGCTCCTGGCACGTTCAGCAACTCAGGCTCACAACTCAGGTGACGTTGAGAAAGTCATTTTACTGTTGTGGCTTCAGCGTCCTCAGCCATTGGGGCAACAACAAATTCCAAGGTTACAATTCACAGGTTTTGTTCTTCCCTACACAGAGACAGGGCTTCTCTGTGTAGCCTTGGCTGCCCTGGAATGCTCTCTGTAGACCAGGCTGGCCTCTACCTCCTGAGTGCCGCAGTTAAAGGCGTGCACCACTACACGGGGCTACAAGTTACAGGCCTCACGGTGTGTCTCAGGGGCAGAGGTCAGGGAATTACCAGTCTGTAAGTAGTAACTGGGGTCATTTGCTCATCTTCTTTTCCTCCAGTAGACTCCCCAGGTCTGTTCTCCACAGGCTTACCTCTGGACCTGAGTGTGGAAATGAGCCGAAATGCTCAGACGCCCATCGTCTGGGCTTTACAGCTATGAAGTGTCACTACAGACAGGTAATTTGTCCTCTGAAGAGAACGGGCTGGCAGACGCTGTTTTACCGTTTACTGGAGTGAATTAACACCAGGTCCACATGGAAGACAGAAGAGTATTTGCTCTTTAGCAAGCACTCTTGAGAATGAGCCATGGTTGATCACTGCTCTGGGGAAGCATGCAGTCATGTCAACCGAAACGCCGACCAGAAGCTCCTGGTCACGCCACACCTCATCACCAAGTGACCCCATACCATGCTGGAAAACTAACATTACTAAACATCATTTTTGTGATGGGGCATTTGAGGTCTGCGGGGACCAATTAAAACTGTCACTTCATTCTCATTTCGTAGGACGATGGAGTTTGACATGTGATTTGATTTTCATGAATGCTTTCTAGAGGGTCTGCAGTGAGGTTTGCGGAGGAAGTGATAAAAACCTCCAAGGTTCCAGAACTTGGTGAAATCCCACAATGCTGCAGTGTTTGTTCTTGTGCACCTCCAGGACGCGTGAAGATATCTAATTAAAATTAAATTCTGACTGTAGAGTGCAGCACACGTGGAACACACAGGCTGAACCACAGAAGTACGAGGCCCCTCGCTGAAAGCCGGCCACACTCAACACTGCTAGTAAGGCCAGCAGCCTATTTCTGGTTCCTGTCACCAGGGCACCACAGGGGAGTATTTTGACATTATATTGATTTAAGCTCAATTTTGAATCAAACATGGTGCCAACTAAAGTGTGATCTTCTAGATTTTTGTTATAATTTTAGAAAAGAAAAAAAAGTCCCTTTCTGTTAAGCCAATATAACACACAGATTCTGTCTCCTCACATCAATCAAGTGTCTTTGACTTCTGAACAAATCAACCAGTTGGCAGAGCTCTTCCTCCTCCCCTTAATCTAGTCAGGGTTGATGAATGCTCTCAGTCTCCATTCTCCCTTTTTTAATATTAAAAGAAATTTAATTTTATGTTCATATTATTTTCTGGAACGAGTAAGACCAAAGAGCAATCTTGTTTAGATTTATTATTTTGGAGAAATCTGGTATTTCTTTAAATTTAAGAATTAAGAAGCAAGATCTGTTACTCCCCCAGACCACAAGTTAATATGACACCGTAGTTGTTGCTGGGTCGTTTTAGATGAATAAGGATACCAGCACCACTTTTATTCATTTATTTATTAACTCTGTTAATGCCTGTCTAACTTTGCTCAACTGCCATTCTCAAAGACATGCTGCTTGCCTAGCAACCTGAGCTCCTTTGGGTGGTGTGACTGTGTGTGTTGGAGTTGACCTGTCCCGAGATAATCCCGAGCTAAAGGGGACTTTGCACTATCCTCCATTGCGGTCCCAAGCACGTTGCCTCTGCACAACCTACTTACGGAGCCCACATGATTCTCCGGCACCCCGGCCCCTCCTCACCTAACATTTGCAAAGGGTCCGTTCTGTGAAGCCTTCTGCAGAGGTCTCAGGGAAAGTTAAGTCTTCCTTGACAGGTTTGTGTGCCGTTCGCACACCAGCAGTCAGTGTCCAACGAACCTGTGCACTCTTGTTTTTCTTCTCTAGAATGTCCCTGAGCCATCGCTTGAGTAAACTGAACAGATAATTTTGTCCTCAAAAGAAAACTGAACCAACAAACGAGCAGACCTAAAGAGACGTTATGCAGCAGTTGATAGGCCACGACGCGCTTTTAGCATGTGCTTTCTTAGCTCAAAGGAATGAAGCTTAGCTCCCTGGGTCTCCATGGAGCTTCCTAAGGAACAGACGGAGGCTGCAGAGTTGGGCAGGCAAATCCCTCACAGTGATGTCAGCACAGAGAAACGAACACATCCAGGCCGTGAGGGCTCGATGCTCCCACCTAGCCTTGTTTGGCACCTGAACAGCAGCCATAAGCGTACCCATAAGCCACATGCAGACTGGAATGTGCTGCCCCCTTGATTATGTGGGATTCTGCAAGGGCCAGTGCCAGGAAAGGAGCTGCAATAAACCGCATTGAGCAAATACAGTACAGGAAACGGATGAGCCGAGTTTGCTGGGGGGTGGGGTCTGAAGGAGGAAGCATGGTGCACTGAGAACTGTGGCCCTAGTATCTTCTGAAATCTTGGCTTGGAAGCCACCTCACTAACACACATTAGAAATGTAATGTTTGGTCCTGCCAAGGCCGGATGCCCCCAGTGTAGGGGAATGTCAGGGCGGGGAGGTGGGAAGGGGTGAGTGGTTGGTGGGGACACCCTCATAGAAGAAGGGGAGGGGGATGGGATAGGGGGCTTATGGATGGGAAACTGGGACAGGGAATGACATTTGAAATGTAAATAAAAAGTATATCCAATAAAAAAATCAGAAGAATTAAAAAAAAAGAGAGAGACTCAAAAGAAGAAGGAAAGAAAGAAAGAAAGAAAGAAAGAAAGAAAGAAAGAAAGAAGGAAAAGAAGGAAAGTCAGTTTTGATAATTATCTGGGAAATTAACATTAAACAGCAGTGAAATAAAATTTTACAACTGTTAAAATAGCTGTTCAAAAAGACGGTGACAATAGATGTTGGCAAGGATAAAAATAAAAAGGAAATACCTGTACCCGATTAGTGGGAATGAAACCAGTGTGACCAGTGTGGGAAACAGTGTAGTTATTTAACACATTGAAAATAAAACTGTGTTTGTTCATTCCCCCCAAAAAAACTGCAGAGGAAACTAACAGGCAGAATCAGAGATCTCAGAGGCTACCAGGGCCATGGTTCTGAGTTGGGGAGCAGGCGAAGCAAGCAAAGGGTGAGCTCACTCAGTACCCATATCGTCCTGCCCCAGAAGAATGCTTCTCAGAGACAAACACCAGAGACAGTCAACAGGTGTGGAGCTGAGAATGAGTGGGGTCCCCCACCCCGCTACCACAGGGGGAGGCTTCAAGAGGAGGGAGGGAAGGATGGGAAAACCACATCAAGAAAGAAAGTAGTGTGCCAACATCATGCAAAGTCACAGAAAGATGATTTCAAAGAACGGGGAAATAAACCCCTGAAAGTTAGTTCAGGAATCCTGGATTCTCAGTGGGCAGGAAGCTGAGTGCCATATGGCTGAGGAATAGGACAGACAATATACTTGTTCCTAAAAGGGTAGAAAGAGAAATGACAGATAGATAGATAGATAGATAGATAGATAGATAGATAGATAGATAGATAGATAGATGATATAAATAGATTAATAGATGATGGATGATAGATTCACTTATGTGAGTTCACACACACATATGTATACACAGGAGGCTAGATGAATGAGTGCAGTAAGTAGATAGATGGGTAGATAAATGTATAGATATGTATATACTCTCATGTATGGATATAGACATGGGTGGCATGCGCACACGTGCATGTGCACACACACACACACACAGAGACAGACAGAGAGAGAGAGAGAGAGAGAGAGAGAGAGAGAGAGAGAGAGAGAGAGAGAGAGAGATTCTGCCCTGACCACCTTGAGTTCTACCCTGGGCTCTTCCTCCCCCCAGAGGCTCATTTTAGAATAGATTGCTTTTCCCTTGCATGCCCAGCTGCTTTGCCTTGTGCGAAGATGAGGTATTCATCAAATGCTCAATCAGCTCCTACGCCAGCTCCTCTTTCACAGCAGCCCTGGAACCCAAGGCACTGAGCTGAGGTTAATTGCTGTGGCCTTGTTTACAGTGTAAGTCGGTGCTGACAGCACAATTAGAACTTTGCGGCAGAGACTTTCTATGTAATCAACTTGTTCCCGATGTCTCCTGCCCCCTCTGCCCCCTGCGTTCTGATGTGACAGCGCAGTGCATCTGATTTGAAATGGTGGTTTTTTTTTTTTTTTTTTCAGAGCTGGGTGCATTCGGGATGGAAAAGCACCTGCAAATATTAGTGGGGTGTAGAAATGACAAGAGGCGAAAATGTCATCCCGGCCTATTAGAAACTCCTGATGGCTTCGGTCCCTGCTGCCACAGCAGATAAGTCCTGGTGCCCCAGAGAGTGGGTGGGATAAATGGAGTTGGACAGTGTTTACGGGGGCGGGAGAGGCAACGCTGATCGGCAGGAGGGATCCTGACAGGGGCAGCGGCAGCTGTGCAGGAGAGGAGAGAGGGTGCACGGAAGGGGCTGGGTCACAGCGGCAGCGGTGACAAGTGTGGAACAGAATTAAAATTGAAGAGATATTAAATTGAGTTCGTTCCAGCAAACCTGCATTTTGCAAACCAATCATGACAGCCACAGTGGTGACAGCTTTTCTCTGAAGCAGAGCCACGAACTATCTCTCGCTTCTCTCCCGACCGGCATTCGCCTCCCACGGGAAGAGAGTTGCTTTTGTTTTTTACATATGATGGAAAATAACTGATTTTTTTTTGCAAACACCAAGCTTCCCTATTAAACCTAATGCTTGGCGGGTTGGAGCCTAATACTGACACTAACACATTTGCAGATGGAGACTGAGGTTGTTTTGTGGCCTTATGAGGGAGAGGATCCAGAAAAGGAAAGACTCACTAGGAAAGGTTCTCTGGCTGAATGAGAGAGATACAGTTCAGTCTTTTCAGCATCTGGGCGTTTTATTTGACTTAATTCTCTTGTATTTTATTTGTTTAATTTGTTAATTTATTTTAGAGAAAGTGTTTCACGAGTGCTCACTAAGGACCCAAAGGTGACCCAATGTCCCAATACTCCTGTTGCCACCAGCAAGTGATAACTACAGGCGTGCCCCACCACACCTGGTGTACCTCGGGCCGGGCCCCGAACTAGCAGTATACTGAGCTACACCCCAGTCTGTGACTTATAGTTATAAATGTTTATTTTATTCTATTTGTGTGTGTCTGTGTGTGTGTGTTATGTATTTGCTTGCACATGTGTGTATGTACCACATGTATGCAGTACCCACAGAGGCCAGAAAAGAGCATTAGGTCCCCTAGGTCTACAAATGGCTTTGAGCCAACGTGTTTGTAGGGAATCTAATTCAGGTCGTCTGCAAGGGCAACAGGTGCCCTTGATCCCTCAGCCATCTCTTCAGCGCCCTTAATTTGTTTTTAACCACCTTTTATTGGGGGTGGGGTCTACATATTGAAATTTAGAAATCCCCTCCTCCTTTCCCTCTCTCTAGCCCACCCTGGCTACTCTCATTTTAATACTTCCCATGCCCTTGCCACTTATAAGTTGATAGTCTCTATTTCTTTAATTATTATTGTTTCATAGATACGTCCATATGTAAATATGTATGTCTTTACATATATGTGCATATATATGTAGTTACACACACACACACACACACACACACACGCACACATGACTTGCTGAATCTCTTCCGATGTCTGTGTGTATATGGTTTCAAGGTTGACTACTGTGCATTGAACAACCAATAGTGATGCTCATCCCACATCAAGGTTAACTCTGCTTCTCCCGGCAGCCTTTAATCACCTGTAGTGCTTTGCTTAGGGCAGGTGTGACCTCTGTATATGCTCAGCCCTGGGAGTGGCCCTGTTGGAGTAGGCGTGGCCTTCCTGGAGTAGGTGTGTCACTGTGGGCATGGGCTTTAATACCCTCATCCTAGCTGCCTGGAAGCCAGTCTTCCACTAGCAGCCTTCAGATGAAGATGTGGAACTCTCAGCTCCTCCTGCACCATGCCTACCTGGATGCTGCCATGTTCCCGCCTTGATGATGATGGACTGAACCTCTGAACCCATAAGCCAGCCCCAGTTATATATTATCCTTTTAAGAGTCGCTTTGGTCATGGTGTCTGTTCACAGCAGTAAAACCCTGACCAAGATTGAATCTGTGAACCTGTAAGCCAGCCCCAGTTATATATTATCCTTTTAAGAGTCGCCTTGGTCATGGTGTCTGTTCACAGCAGTAAAACCCTGACTAAGACAGGTGGGACCCTGTGACTTTTCCCCTTACATGTTGACACGTCCATGGATTCATTATTCTTATCTTGTTTGGCCATTTCTAGGGAAGTCATTAAACCTCCTTTTTTGTGATTCTGTGCACACACAAAATGCTGCACACAGTTAACATTTACAAGTTGATAGACTTGGAAGTCCCCACATGTGGGAACCAGCCTAGGCCAGTGCATTGAGTTGCCTCATTTAAGCCACCATTAATTACTATGTCCATGATAGGAACATACCACATGAAGAGTTCTAGGGTCACTTTTCCCTAACACAAAGAAGTTAGCTTTAGGCTCCCCCACAGTTCTTATACAAACTCAGAACTCTGACTTGCCTGGGAAGTACTTCAAAGGTCTGAATCCTGGACTGCACACTGGGAAACTCAGATCACCTGGAGTTTTGTTCCCAGTAGAACTAATCAACTTTCTCCAGAGAATCACAGCCCAGGATTCTTGTACCCAGCAAGAGAGTTCTCCTGCTCAGGAGTCTAGAGGTTCTTGAGGAGGAGTGTTGACTCCTGTGCTTCAGAGATTTTGAGTGCACAGTTCAAGATGCTCCATGCCTCCCCGGAAAGCTTGTTTCTGCCTAAAACTTGCCTTGGTGGCCTTCACCTTGAGAGCAGTCATTCCTGCCTTGCTTTCTAAATTAATGAGACTAGTTCTCGTTAAGAAATCAGGGTTGCTAAGCACTAATTATTATTCTATGCCATCCTCAAAATAAACCTCTTGAGACAAATGAGCCGGAGGAAGCAAAGCATGCTGGGAATGAGCTAAGTGCTTCTCCAAAGAAGACTAAAGGAGCCTCGTCAGCCCCCAGAGACTCTGAAGACTCCAGAACATCGTCCCTGGTCAGCAAATCCTTGAAGAGGCTTGACTACCAGAGTAGTTATTTACATTTAATCTTCAAAAAATGAGGAGGGGCGGGATTTGCTCTTCCAAGCTTTAACATCAGGTGTGGAAGTGGCTCCCATCCCCCCCCCTCCACTGAGCTGACTCACTGGTTCATGCTGGGGCTAGCTATGTCATTAATGTCCTGGTGAGTGGCACACAGGGTTCAGCCCCATTTCTTCAGGCCAGCCCTCTCTCTGATCCTAGGCTTTCTTCTCGTGGTGCTTCTGCTTCTAAATGTCTCTGTGAATTCTGGGATGCACACACTGCCCTTGCTGTCTCCAGTCCTCTGTGAGCTGGCTTGTGATTCCTGCAGTGATCGCCTGGCACTGGAGGATACCCTCAAGGTGACCTTGATCTCATTAGAGCAAAATTCAATTGTATGGTTCAGTTGTCTTGCTATCTCCAGGGAGGAGAGTTCATAATTACAAAGCCAGTCCTACCAATTATGGACCCCAGGCATCTGTTTGGGGCTCCTATACTGTTCGCCAGCAGGTGCCAGCCGGTTTGGGAAAGTCAAACCACCAATAAATGAAAGGTGAGGTAGAAAACTGTCTTGTGTTCCACCCTCAAGGGAGACAGCACCATCTGAAATAATATATGCATTTTCCTAAGAACCATACATGTTTACAGTTCTACCAATGCACTGCTTTATGAAGAGTTTACAAAAGGAAGAGTGGGGCTACCGTTTTCATCCAAATAGGCCAGCAGGATAGCACTAGACTCTGTCCCTTCGACGGCGTAATCTAACGGGATATTTCCATTCACATCTTGCAGAAGGACGTTGGCTCCAGCCTGTATGAAAGCAAACAGAAGGTTAGTGAACATTAAATGTTTAAGACGAAAAGTACATCTAAAATGTTCTCTTCACTTTCGACCCAGAGAAACAGAAACAGTTTCTATCAGACACAGTGCTGAGGAATTTTGGAGGAAGTCACAGTATTGTTTTTAGGCAGATGCATTAAATAATTTGTGGAGACTTCGGGTTATAAAATGTCCCAATGGGTCTTGTGACATCACAACCCTTCCCTCTCCCCCCACATTGATGATCTTTGTCCTCTGCAGGAATCTACCAGGGCAGTCCTCATGTTGTTCTGACCTAAAGTCTCTGCTGACGGCTCCTGCTTGACTTTGATCTCACAAGACACTGTTTTCTAGGAAGAATCGCGATCTATTCTAGATCTCGGAACTACAGAGAACTAAACCACCATGGCCTCGCTGTGCATACCTGTCCCCTGATGCTTATCCACAGGATGGAGGTCTTCCCTTTACCCTGAAAACTGGACACAAGAATGGTTGCTCCCCACAGCTCTGTATTCACCAGTGAGACCCAAGTGTTTATCAGTCATGGCGGCCATCATTCCTCCAAGGCCATGGTTTGAGCCTCTATCCCTCTTCCCCTGATGGAGGATCTGTTCCTTGAATCTATTTCTGTCTTTCTTAGTGTTCTCTTTGTTCTCTTGTTCAAGGTTGGTAGTTTATTGCCTTTTATTAGCTACAAGTTTACACACACACACACACACACACACACACACACACACACACAAACTCACACACACACATTCAATATTCCTAGTTAAAATTATTGGTAGGTGTTTTAGTTCTTAGACTTTGAAGAAGACTGAAAGTGGAGTAAACCAGAATGAGCCATGATGCCTGTAAGAGAGAGGTATGAGCCAGGATGAGCCATGATGCCTGCAACAGAGAGGTGTGAACTGGAATAATATCCCTTAGGTCACTTTTATCTCAATCACAGCAAAAGAAAAAAGAAATTGAGACGTGGTCTAAAATGTTGACTTTATCATATTTCTTTGCTCTTTGTCTACTAAGTTGGTATGTGAAATATAATTCTAATCTTTCCTAGAAAATTAGACACTAGGCTTCAGGCTGAAGTGGCTTGTACAGCCAGTGTCCTGGTTAGGATGACCTGTGCTGTAGTGGAACACTACGATCAAAGACAAGCTGGGAGGAGGGGTTGATTTAGTTTTGTTTCTACACTACTGCTCATCAGAGGGCCTAGATGCTACCATGTTCCTGCCTTGATGATAAGGGGCTGAACTTCTGAACGTGTAAGCCAGCCCCGATTAAATGTTGTCCTTAAAAGACTTGCTTTGGTCATGGTGTCTGTTCACAGCAGTAAAATCCTAACCAAGATAGTGCCCTATAGACTTGCCTATATGAAGGCATCTTCTCCATTGAGGATTCCCACGGCCAGAGAATGCCAAGATATCACATTAGCACATGCACACACATGCACACATCCCCTAGGCAGGGCATGACATGAGAAAGAGGCTTTCCTCGCTGGTCAGGGACCCTTTCCCAGGACAATGCAGAGAGAGAAAGGAGTTTGCTGCTGCCTTGCAGTAAATGTGAACATCCAGTAGGAAGCAACCCAACCACCACAGACTTGGGGCAGAGACTTCCCAATGACCTCTATATACGTCAGAATGCTGCAAGGAACTTCCTCGTGGCAAGGGTCCATAGCAACATCCTCTCCAGAAGGAGCTGACATCATCAAACTTATCTTCTGGGTTTGCTTGTATGGTTTCTGGTGTGGAGGTTCCGGTATCTGCTGTTGCTTCATCTAGATGTTATGCTGGTCCAAATAGATCATCAATTTAACCATCTAGAATGGACCCTGAGACAAGCCTTTGGGTATAGCTATGAGGTGTTGCCTAGACAAGTTAATTGAGGTGGAAAGACTCACTCTGGAGGTGCTAGGATCCACTCCATGGCCTGTGTTCTGGAGCAAATATAAAGGAGAGAAGAGCTGAGTGTCAGCAGTCCTGGCTCTCTGCTTCCTGCTTGCCAGTCATGTGACCGGCTTCCTGCCCAAGGTCATGTGACCAGCTTCCTGCCCAAGGTCTTGTGATCAGTTTCCTGACTGCAGGCTCTTGACTAGCTACCTCAAGCCACTATGCCTTTTCCTCCAAGACACTCTTTCCTCCTTCTTTGGCCTCTGCTTCTTCCCTGGTCCTCACTTTTGTCTTCCCTGCAGCTGACCATCAGAACAGGGAAGCACACAGCATGTGCTCTTGTGACTGCAGGCATGTCTGACCCCAGTGCTTTATGGCCTTAGGCCAATTCCCAAGGTACAGGAAAGCTGATTTTCCCCAAAAAGGTAAGACCAGAAGCTATACTTGCAAAGACTGCAGGTCTGACAGTCCAAGACCTTCCTCACCACATGTGTGAGGACACACAGTGAGTTGTTGTTACCAAGCCAACAGGCTTAAACCAGTCTCTCAGTAAGTCTCACAGCACACACCCTGGCCTCCACCCAGGACAGCTCAGCAGGCAATGAAATGAAGGTTAATATGAATGCCCGTGCATTCAACATTCATGTGACCCTGGAAATGATTCTTACCCTCTTTTTAGTTGCCCCAGTTGGAAAGAGTGGTGGTGGTGGTTTGAATATGCTTGGCCCAGGGTGTGGAATCATTAGAACCTGTGGCCTTGTTGGGATAGGTGTGTCACTGTGTGTGTGGACTTTAATACCCTTGTCCCAGCTTTCTGGAAGTCAGTCTTCCATTAGCAGCCTTTAGATGAAGATGTAGCACTCTCAGCTCCTCCCGCACCATGCCTGCCTGGATGCTGCCATGCTTCTGCCTTGATAATGGACTGAACTTCTGAACCTGTGAGTCAGCCTTAACTAAATGTCCTTTATAAGAACATCCTTGGTCATGGTGTCTGTTCATAGCAATGGAAACCCTAACTAAGACAGTGGCTAAGAGGATCATTGTAGAAACGACATCGATTGTGTCTAGAAAAGTATTAATGCTACAGGGTTGTTTGTGTAAGAACAGCTCCATTTCCTTCAGTGGGAAAATCCAGCAAAGTGGCTAGCACATCTTACCCAACACCATCTGGAAAGGAGCAGCGTGAGCTTTACTGCAGAGCTGCAAACAAGCGGCCATGCAGAAACAAACATGTCTGAAAGCTGCAACACCCAGCTGCAGACGTACGAAGTGATTAAAATGCCTACTTTACCTGTGATGACAGACAGGCTGACCATCCACCCAGCGTTCACCTGTCTGGGGAGGGTCAACCAAGACCTCAGTGTGTGGACTTCACAACACATTTCAAGTGGCTGGCCTTTGGAATATTTTAGCATGAGGGTTGGGACTCAGCACTGTTCCTCTGAGCAGCCTGTGCCTCAGTTTTCTTTGCCAGCTCTCCCTGATGCCAAGACTTCCTAATTCTTTCCATACGCAGAGACGTCGTCTGTATTTTCATCATGAAAGAAAAGCTCTGTTCCCTCAGGCCTTCTGTGGAGGAGGCCCGTGTGCCGCAGGACTGCAGCACTGAGAAGCCTGAGCTTGGATGTGCCATTTCGCTATGCTGGGGCGTTTTCAAAGCTAGGGGTGTAGGTTCCTTGGTAGGCTGATGTGCAATACTTAGGAAAGCAAAGCATTTCTGTCGTTTATAACAAATTATAAATGCCTTGAAAGACCAATGTTTTCTTTCACCGAGATATGCAGGCTGTGAAAAGGTGGGTTCTTCTAATGCCTGCAACAGTCCAAAGTCACGCTGGCCCATTATTTATTCTGCTTGGGTCTGAACAAAGGCATCCTCCCCTCCCTGCATGAGCTGATTTCAGACCCAGTCCTCCATTTCTATTGTACTTTGAAATTAAACATCTGTAGGGAGATCAAGACTGACTTTTTTTTTTTATTACCCACTCAGCTGACCCAGGAGTGATAGGAGGTCTCATCAGAGACCGTAGAGTTGACTACAGAGTGGAAAGGTTTCTTGAAAATGTCAGAAGAATACCTCTTATTACCGTCTTAAGGTCTAACCCATAGCTATGCAATGGGAAATTCATAAGGAATCCACTGTGTTGTAAGAAATCGTGCTTCTTCTATTAAAAATGTTTGAGACACTCAGGAAGAGCAAGTCAACTTAGTTTTGTGGAGGGAGAGTAAGCAAGAAATCCAGTTCACCAAAAATACCACTTTGCATTTAAAACGACAATTAAATGTGAATTAAATATAACCTCCCAGCCTGTACACTTGAGATCCTTGAAAGTGTTCTATTTCACTCTTCAGTCTTTACTTCTCAGAGATGGATCCAGCTTTCGGCCATGCATAGGAAGATGAGAGATGGAGATGTGTTTGTTACTTGGTTTCCCTGGATACTGATCACAAGCCTTTTTGTGCGGGACCAAGAGGGTAACACCAAACGTGACACAAGTTTTGTAGCTTGTCAGAGTGTGCACTTGATCATACAGAAAAACTGAGAGGGGAAAAAAGGAACGGGGAGTTGAAGGTCTTAAACTAAAATCTAACAGAAAGCCAGGAATAGTAAAACCTGGATTTCCTTTTTGATATAACAAAGAATAGTCTTAGGAGCTGCTACACATCTCATAAACGTTAAATAGAATTTTAAAACAACTGGATGCTGTCCTTTATTTTAAGAGTGTTGGGTCTCAGGTAGCTCCAGCGGTTGCCGTAGAGCCAGAGGCAGAACGGTCCTGTGTTGGGGTTAATGTAGCTCTCAGTCCTCACCAGAGGAGTGTGCTGTGGACAGCATCAAAATGCAGAGAAGAAATGAATGTGGAAGCCACGCTCAGAACAGAGATGTCACACCCATGCACACTGAGATTGAGGAAGAGAAGGGTGAAGGGCTATAGGAGCCAGAGAAGGGGAGGATTAGGGGAAAGCAGTGTCTCTTAGGCACAACAGCTCTCTCTACCTCAAGGCAGCTGTGTTTCTGCACAGGATCAAACCAGTCAGCATCCCATGGAAGGGTCCATAGCCCCACCTATTTCTGAGGAGCTTTTGACAGGCCATGGTTCCTTTGAGTGGGTGGGGGGATCAGTTTTCTTTAAGGGTGTGGCTCTTGGGGGAATCTATCATGATCCATTGGATGGTCCAACACCCAGAAGTATCAGGACAGCACAAAATGGAATGGTTGAGTTATTAAACATAAAAGGTAATGCCATTAAGTCAACAATACACCATGTCCACGAAGAGACAAAGCATGGGTTGGGAACCAGGTTTGTGTGAGAGTGGAGGAAAACACACTTTCTCTTCGTGCAGGAGACGTGGTTTACAAGAGGTAATATGTCAGGGCCTGAGACATAAGGATCTGTGTGAGTGTTTATGTCTGTGTGTTCACCTGGATGTGTGCATGCAAGCAAGCTGCTATGTAAGGAATGGCCTCATACCTCACATCCTGCACCTGACCACCAGATGTCGCATGCCTTACTCTGAGAGCACTTGTCTACTCATCTCACTTGGAAAGAACTTTCCAGAATAACTCACACCTAGTTGGTCTTACTCACCCTTCTAGTTGCAACAACAAAACACTCCAAGTAAAGGAAGTTAAAGAAGAAAGGGACTCAGGAGTTTGAAGCTGCTGGTCACATCACATCCATGGTCTGATGCCAGCAAATGAATGTGTGTTCTCATCTCTGATTCAGCTCCTAGGATAGTACTAGCCACGTTTCGAGTAGGTCTTCCCACCTCCAAAAACCGAGGGAAAGAATCTCCATGCAGACAATCTAGGGCAACCCAGACCACAGACAGTCCCTCCTTGAGTCTCCCTGCTCAGGTTATTCCAGACTTTGACCATGAAACTCACCATCACAAGCTCCACAGTACCTTTTCTTTGCAGTAGGGACATCTAGCCCTGGCATTCTACCTACAGACTTGGAACTCTACTGTTGGCCAAACTATAGGCCAACAAAAAATTATTCGTATAGCACAAACTGCAAGGCAAATCCTGACATTTCTTTCAAGAGAATAAATCAAGCACATGGTTGCTTTTTTTTTATCATCAGGGAAGTGAAGGTGATACATTTCCTATGTGTGAGACCCACACTGTGCTCAGCTCCTACTAGAGGCCTTGGGCACAATTACTCTCTATTTATTGAAACCGGAAAGCTACTTAATCCCAAATTTGTCCTAAATTTTGTTCTTGATGTATTACAGTTGGGACTCACATATATCATTTCCTCTAAATGAGATTCTGTTTAGTTCATGCCAGATGACATACGGACCAATAAACATTTTATTGGCTTGTGCTTTGTAACAATTTAATCTCAGCGACGCTGTTTGTACACGGTTTTACTTAGTAATAATTCTTTGTCACATTAATATTGGAAGCTTAGTAAAAGTCCTGTAATGAAACTGTAATGATAGAATGCCACGTCTTTCTACGTGATTAAATCTTTTGTCAACTTCTCATTTTTAGATAATTACGAATCTACTGAAAACAGAAAGGCTGGCACCGGAATGTCTCACCCTGTTACGAGTTTGAAACCATGACCCCCAGAGTGGTATGTTGAAACTCTAACCCAAGTACCTCATTTGGGAATTTAGTCATTGAAGACAATGCTCATTTGAAGGGAGTGATCCTGGAGTACTGCGAGACAGTATTTCAAGATGCCAAGGGTCTTTAATAAGAGAATCATTTGAATGGAGATGGACAGAAACTTGGTGGACACAGAGCTGGAAAGGTGGAAGAGAGTTTAGATTGATATCATTAAGAGACAAGACATGCCTGCCTGGTTCTCTTGGGAGCCGGAGAGGCAAAGAAGAATCCCTTGACTGTAGACATCTAGAGGTGTCAGAAAATAATATTTGTTCTTTAAAGCCACAGTTTATAGACTCTATTATTTTAGGAAAATAAGATGGTGTTCTATGCCAGCACAATGGACTAAATGCTTATGCCCTTTTCTGAATTCTTATATTGTAATCTAGCCCACGGAGTGGTAATATTATGAGTTGGGGCAATTTGGGGTGATTAACTTGTAATGCTGGAGCCTTACAAGTTACAGAGCTGAGATCAAGTTAATTCTTTATGAAAGAGACCTCAAGTTTATAGAATTGCTCAATCTCTGGCCAGGTGAAGAAGAGAGTGCAAATTATTATTTTTTTTAAATTTATTTATTTTAAACACACACACTCACGTTTGTATATGTGCCTGCCATGTATGTGTATGTGCCTGCCATGTATGTGTATGTGCCTGCCATGTATGTGTGTGTGCCTGCCATGTATGTGTGTGTACCTGCATGTATGTGTGTGTGCCTGCCATGTATGTGTGTGTGCCTGCATGTATTCATGTAGATCCTGTGCATTTGAGCCCCCTTGGAGTCCAAAAGAGAGACTTGATTCCCTGGGACTAAAGTTGTAGGTGGTTGTGACACTGAGGTATATGCTGGGAACCGGTCAGGATACCCTGAGAGAAAGGAAAGTGTTCTGATCTTCTGAACCATCTCTCTAGCCCCTAAAAGATAGAAACTGATGTCATAAATAAAGGGGTTCCCATTAAGAACTATAGACACAAAGAATAAAAAGGGACACTGTGAACACCCATGCACCCACAGTTATAACTGATGGGAAATAAATTAGTTTCCAGAAAGACTGACTGCCCCAGACTTGAAGAAGCAGGCCATCAGTTTCATCTACATCAATTAATAATCTCTATGACCCAAATCATGAGGATGTGCTTGATTCTTGTGAATTTCATAAATCCCTCAGGATGAAACTGTCCATTGGTGCAGGCTCCTTCAGTGCGCTGAGCAGATGGAAAACATCCACACGTTTTATCGGGCCTGTGTTACCCCATGTCAAAGATGAATGAAGGCTTAAAACTACAGACTCTCATTAATTCAGGGGACAAATCCTCAAGAAAATACTAGCAAATTAACCAAACAGTGCATAAAATTAATCACACACCAAGTAGGGTTTCATTGAGCTGTTGGTATGGCCCTGCTTTCTCTGCTTTTAAGAAGGACACCTTCTTGCCTCTCCCATCTCCTGAGTGAACCAGGCATGTTTTGGGTCACATACTTGTGTACACAAAGTTCATATAAACTTATGTAGGCACACACACATATACACTGTGATGGCCGTGTTGGAGTAGATGTGTCACTGTTGGTGTGGGCTATAAGACCGTCATCCTGGCTGCCTAGAAGCCAGTATTCTGCTAGCAGCCTTCAGATGAAGATGTAGAACTCTCAGCTCTTTCTGCACCATGCCTGCCTGGACAATGCCATGCTCGCATCTTGTTGGTAATGGGCTGAACCTCTGAGCCTGTAAGCCAGCCCCAGTTAAGTGTTGTCCTTATAAGACTTGCCTTGGTCATGGCATCTGTTCAAAACCGTAAAACCCTAACTAAGACACACATAAATTTAAAAACTGTTAAATAATAATTAGTATCTTTGTCTTAACCTGGCCAGAGGTTCAGCATTTGAAAATCAATAGTGGAATATCTCACCCTCGCATGCTGAAAAGCCACAAAAGCACATGCCCATATGAGTGGATGTTAATGAAGCCTTTGGTACAATTCAGCATCTGTTTATGGAAAACCATACAGTGTGACTTGTGTTTTTCAGGGAGCATTTTGACAGCTAACACTGTACTAAGTGGTCAGAGAGTAAAAATTCCACAGTAACATCAGGCATGCGACAAGGTGTCTGCTCCTGCTAGCCTTTCCCCAAATTCCACACGATGCCTTAGTTAATGGAATCTGACAGAAAACGGAGATAAAAGGTATACAGCCTGTGAAAGAGAAACAAAACAGTATGTGCTCACAAATGAAACAAATTTTTACATAGAGGGAGTCTCAAAACCAAAACAAAAAGAAGCCTGCTTCTCATCCCCTGTGAATATCTAGGTCTCAGGACAGAAGGACCGTGTGAAAATAACAACTTTTCTTTGTTTCTCCATTCTGCAAACATGAGGGCTAAACATAGAGAATGCTCTACCATTGCTATTGGAACCCTGGGGTAAGAATTAGTTAGATCATGAACCTAACAAACTGCTTACGAGACAAGGAGAGACGGAAGGCTCCCAAGAAGTCCCTTCTAATGCCCGGTTGGGGAAGTAGCCCATGGCGGTGGGTAGGAACACCAAGAGGACAGTTGTTCTCGATGTGCCTTGCAGAATCAATAAAATAGAAATTGACACCAACAAGCTGGTGGCAAAGTTTTACAGAGTCAGAAAGAACCCTACAAGATCCGACACAAAATGGAAGGAGAAAATGTCGGAAGGCTGACTTCATCCAACCAGAAGACTCATTGTCAAGCACCGTAATTGAGATGTGTGGTGTTGCTGGGACAAAATGCACAGATCAATAGTTGAGGACAGAAGGCAGAGACAGAGCTGCATAAATACAGACAGAGGGGCCTCACAATAGAAATAAAGGCCACACGGTACAGTAGAGAGTGAGGCTGTCAGCAATTGGTGCTGGGGAAGGTGATCAGTGTGAAAAAGAATCAGAGCACAGGCTCACCTCCGCTCCTCCCCCACAGCGGGCCACACTATCCTGTGGTCTTTCCCCCAGAGAAATTCTTTGAGCCTGCAGCTATCAGGGGCCTTGCATGTCTGTGCCTTGCTCCCTGCTGCACAGACCGATGACAACTTTAAATTCCCACCTTACTAAGATCAGTGCCTTGTGACTTTTAGTACACACACTAGGTCATCTCGTACAGCACTTACCCCCTTTAAAGCACCACTGTCAGAAACATTGATTTATTCTCTGGAATTGGTGGATTCTTTTCCCTTCAGGGCCCCCACCATGCCCGCCTGTAGTCTTGATGGTACTTCTCCCATTAAAGTTCTCTTCCTAGGGATAACTTGCCTTAGATTCTTTCATATAACGTTATAGCAGACACATCTTTCTCCGCAGAATTTCATTTATAATAGATCACAGGCCAGCATGTAAAGCGCAAACTTTGAAATGCTCTTCAGATGAGAACATCTAGATGTCACTGAGCGGGGAGATGGGATTGTTAGCACAGTACCAGAGGAGCAGATAAGACCCGAGTCAGGCATTATCCTGAGCTTCACCAAGGTCACAATGGGAAGCGAAGAAAGGTTCCTGCATGAAGCTGCACTGAATTTTCAAAAGGGCTCATGTTTTCCTGGCCTAGAACCATCCACGTTAGGACACCTAGTAGGTTGAAGAGAAGTTAGAAAATGGATCACTTTGAAAATTTGACTTCAGGACTTGTCAAGATGTCTCGGCCATCTTGTCTCTTGTCTCAGTCAAGACGTAACAGCTGCTGCTGCAGTTACAGAGGACCAGAGTTTGGTCCCCAGCAGCCCTGCAGGGAGACTGACAAGTACCTGGAATTTTATCTCTGGGGAATCTGCCAACCTCTTCTGGGCTCCTCATTTAGGTAAAGATAAATAATTTTTTTTTTTAAAGAAAACAACGGTTTTTATGGAAACCGATTCTTAAGTCATCGAATTAACCATCAGAAACAGTACAAATAAAATAAGTTTGCAGTCCCTCTACTCAGAGCTGGACAGCAGGGGTCCAATGTCTTCTGTTTCTTTCGGTGCACACAGACATTTTTCTGAGCACACATACTTTGTGAAGATAGCAGGTCTCCCCTTTCATGGCCCTGCTTCCAGCCTAATCGATAATTGCAAACGCTCTCCCTCTTGTGTCATTGGACAGTAACTAAATCCTACCACACCCCCAATGCAAAAGTCACTAAAGACTCCTATCTTCACACACCCACGTATTCCGTTCACCAACCTTATAAATCATAGTCTTGTACTCTAGTCTTTGTCTCCAGACAAGAGGTTCCCACCCCTGGCGTGAGCTTTTATATCTGCCATCCAGCATCCTTCGGGTGCCTGTGGCATTCGCTTCAGACCTGAGTGTGCCTGCTTCGTGAACTATTCCATGACTTCACTCCACGAACTGTCTGGTTCCATTACAGTCACATAGAGATCCTCATTGCCCCTCAAACAATCCCACTTCCCCCCAACTGCTCTGTACCTTCTATCTCAAGCCTGAATGCCCACAAGGGTCATCCTGCACCACTTGGATTCCAGCCTTCTGCCTGAAGGATCTCATTTTCCTCCACAGTTGCTCTGCCATAGCATTCTGGTAGAAGGGGGGATTTATTATTCTCTAGTGCCTACTAATCAATCTCTCTCTCTCTCTCTCTCTCTCTCTCTCTCTCTCTCTCTCTCTCTCTCTCCCTCCCTCCTTCCCTCCCCCTCCCTCCCTCCCTCTCTCTCCCTTTCTCCCTCTGTGTGTATCTTTTGTTTTTTTCTTTCCTTCTTTCTTTCTTTCTTTCTTTCTTTCTTTCTTTCTTTCTTTCTTTCTTTCTTTCCTTCCTTCCTTCCTTCCTTCCTTCCTTCCTTCCTTCCTTTGCCTTTCTTTGTTTCCCTCCTTTCCTCCTCTTCCTCCTCCTCTTTGTTTTGAACACAAGGTCTATCATGTGACTCTGGCCAGCCTGGAGCTCACTGTGTAAATCAGGCAGGCCTCCACCTCACAGAGTACTGGGACTAAAGCTGTCCTGAAGGTGAGCACGGCCAGGCTTGGTTTTAACCCTGTGAAAGTGTACTGTGGCCATCTGTATGTGGTTCACAAACATCTGTCCAAGCCCTTTCATGATAACAGTCATCGTTGTGGTTTCTGCCGTTGATAGATCTCTGCTATGCTGTAAACGTGACATCTCTGCACAGATGAGGACATTAGCTCCCCTGGGACCAGAGTGACAGGTGGCTGTGAGCTGCCCTGTAGGAGCTGAGAACTGAATCTGCATCTTCTGCAAGAGCAGTCAGGGCTCTAAACCATCTCTCCAGCACCCCACCCCCCAAAATTGTTCTTGAATAATTAAATGGAAACCTGAGGTTCCTTCCCCAAGCCTCCCTCTTCTGGGATCATCTCCTATTCAGACAGGCTCAGCGAAATGCCAGAGCCCCAGGCTATGAGGAGGTGGCTACAATCAGAATCTTCAATACTGAAGCCAGCAGTCAGTTCTGTCTGGAGACTGCTGTGACCAGGCTGGGGAGGTAGGACCCTCTGACCTGGGGCTGGCCACAACCCTGACCCTTGGTTCACTCTACAGCAATCTCTGAGGCCCCAAAGCATCATGGACCTGCATCTTTCATTTCTAGCAACTATTGCCCGCGACTCCCATTAGTTAGGAAGAGAGAAAATTAGAAGCATGTAATTTTCCTTTGGATTCAAGAGTTTTTGGCAGATAGTACAGCTCGTAATAGAGTTGGGTGGCCCCCTTATTCATTAAGGAGCCGTTGCACTGAACTTTTATTATGATTAAAATGTGCTCTGGGAATTTAACACTTACAAATTTTTACGGCAATAAAAATTAAGAGCCCTTATTACAGCCGTTTGAAAATTTTATAGCAGTTGAGTTATATTGGAACAGGGTTTTACGGCTCCCCCTGTGAAACCTCCTTAGGTCACTGGTTACTACTTGGGGAGACATAAATATTTACTTGTACCCTTATTGCCATGGTGCATTCCACAGCAACGTGGGCAAGAAGAAGGAAAACAATCCTCGGGATTCTAAGGGATTGGGTGTGAGTGGTGGGTACAGCCAGTCACCCTAAGGACGGCTCCAAATGCTCAGAGTGACGGTTTGCTGCAGCAGTAAAGGGAGGGTGTTCCCACCGGCCGTGAGGACGGAGGTCTCCACCTGATATCCCAGATCAAAGAAGAAAACTCAATATGGCCAGCATGAGCATAGGTATCTAGCAAAGATGAATATAAAAACTGGAGGATGAATCACGTTATAAACAGGAACGAAAGTTAGAGGAGAACCACTGATGTGCCTGAATGGAAAGGGAAAGAAAAAGGAAGGAGGTCATGCCCACCCCTGAAGCCCAGAGGATGTTCATTATAGACTTACCCCCAGCATAAGCACCTGAGCCATCTGCAGGGGCTTTGAGTGCTCCCTTTGGGCCCTGAACTATGATGGACTCTACCCCTTCAAACCATTAGCCAAAATAAATCCTGCCTCCCTGAAGTTGCTTTGGGAAGCTGTTCTGTCATATTGATAGCAGAGAGGAATTATGTATGATGATGAGATATGACATAATAATAAAACAATCCATAAGAAACGTGTGTAGCTTAGGTAATGGTACGTACATGACAAAACTGCCTACTAGTAAAAACCATGCTACTGAAGGAACTTCTCAGGGATGCAGAAGTAAGGAGACTAAGTGAGGACACACTTGACCTTCACTCCTCACCTGAAGCCCTTGAGTGAGGATGTTTTATTTCAGATCTCACTGAGAGAGCAGAGCCCCAAGGGCTCTGAGGGAGGAGACTGCAGTCATTCTGTGGGGGTAGATGGAACCAGAAAGGGAAAGGACATTGGTCATACCCTCACCCTTAATAAACCTGAAGTTTAAGTTCCTGTTAGGCCTCAAGAAGTTCATATGCCTGGAAATCATAGCCTGGGCTACAGAAGGGTTTCCAGGGGTTAGGAAAACAACCTGCTCACAGGAGCTCACAGAGGCTGAAGCAGCAACCACAGAGCCTGTGTAGGACTGAGGTAGGTCAGGTCATTTATGTATAAGCTATGGTTGTGTAGCTTGGAGTTCTTGTGGGGAATCTTATCAGTGGGGGTGAGGCTGTCTGTGACTCTTCCATTGCTTTTGGGACCATTTTCCCTCCGACTGGGTTGCTTCATCCATCCTCGACATGAGGGTTTGGGGCTAGTTTGATTGTAACCTCTTATATGGTGGTATTCGATGGATATCTCAGGAGGCCTGTTCTTTTCTGAGGGGAAGGGACTGGAGGGAGAGAAGGAGGGGACACTCAGATTGAGAGCATAAAGAAATAAGTCTACTTCAAACAAACAAGCAATCAAAATCAAAACTTCCGCCTAATCATGAAGTGAACAAGAAGCCTACATCTCTGAAGACGTACAACAAGGTATATAGATTTGATGATTTCTCTCCATATCCTGGGGGTAGGGGCGCAGGCACACAAAGACTATCATAGTACTCGACGGTCATCTCCCTGTGACACAGCCATTCATCATTTAAAACTGTATCCCTTGCATTTGGGTGGATGTTACCACCTTTCTCCAACAAATGCGTCGAATTTCAATAGGCCATGTCTTATGAAAATAAATAAGGAACAAAACTATCTTTCGAGGTGAAGGCCCAGAGCCCCTCTGACACGCCCCTACCAAGTCTCGTGTCCGTTAAATGCGAAGGTGAGAAGGGATTTAGACACATTAACGGTTATCTCGGGAGCTGGCTCGAGTGGCATTTGAATCAATTAATAGTCAGAATATAATTAAAGGTCGGCTATCCAATTAGAAGAAATAGTTTTACAAGAAAACCTATTAAGAATGTGTTTCTGAGAAAAGGCCAGGGAAAGGGTCACGGGGGAAGGCAGTGGGGAGCCGTGCCGTGCAGGAAATGCAGCTCAGTCTCATGTCACCTATGCTGCCCACCCTAGTAAGCCAGGCATGCCCTCCCAGGGAAGCTTTGTGTGCAACCCACGTAGATGCTTGGCTAGTGTTTATTCAACAAAGCCTTGCATGAAACCAGCCAGTACCCCTAACTCATTAATCATTCATTTAATTATTGTCTGAAAGCAGCCTTTGTTAAATGCATGTCTGGCTGATCCAAAGAGTCCATACCTGCCCTGAGAAAATAAGGCCTTTTCCAGATTTACAAACAAACTCAAGGTTTGGGAAGTTGACGTTTTCTGTCTCTCAATGTGCTGCACTAACGACCTGAACATGTGATTTCTCCCTACCGTCTTAAGGTGCCAGCACCCTTAACATACATGATGTAAAAGAAACCACAAGTTTAATTTGGTCTCTACCCTTGCAGAAGAGATGGGTGTGGTTTGCAGTTTTCTCCATTTTTGCCTAGCACGCCTGACTGGCTAACCAGGAATAGAACCTTCACATTGCCCAGGAGGTTTTCAAGGCACTCCCCCTCCCCCGCCTTCAGGACAGCACAAG
Source organism: Rattus rattus (assembly GCF_011064425.1). NCBI lineage: Eukaryota > Metazoa > Chordata > Mammalia > Rodentia > Muridae > Rattus > Rattus rattus. Next base: position 73,528,095 of record NC_046166.1, read on the forward strand.
CCCCTGGGTTTCCTTGCAAACCTGGCTGCCTTTCTCTGTCTTTGCAGCCTACTGCTTCCCCAAAGATAGTTTATAATTGGCTTACTTTTCAAATGCTCTTTCCATTTTTAGGGTCCACATTTCCTGGGTTGATCTGATTTCCTGCTGGCTTCTGTTGCCTTCACATGCAAATATGAGTCTCTCTGTCTCAGTTCCACTGCCAGCTGCTCCTGAGCTTCTCCGGGGTTGGGGGGGCAGAGTCTCCAGGAACCCCAGTGTTTAACATGACCTACTAGAAACGCATGGCCCTTCACATACAGATTATCTGCTGTGTCTATACATATACAAATACATATACATATGAAATATATATTTTATATATATATATATATATATATAATTAAACATTTACTTCTTGGGGCACACATACACGCCTCAGTGTGTGTGTGTGTGTGTGTGTGTCTGTCTGTCTGTCTGTCTGTGTCTCTGTGTGTATGTTTAAATCAGAAGACAACTGGTGGTATTTAGTTTCCTCCGTCCATCAGGAGGGCTCTTGGGGATCAAACTCAGGTCATTAAGGCTTGGTGGTAAGTTCCTTTATATACTGAGCCATCTTCCTTAAATCATGGACATGGAAACGTTCTTAAACCCCACCCCTCTTGAAAGCAAAAGTGAGGCCATGAACAAGACTGTGATGCCATGTTTAAACTTGCCATCTCTGTCCCCCTCACTCCCAGGGCTATCACTCAGGGACTACCTTCTTTTAATTTCATGAAGTGTCCCAGGTTGCGTGTGATGGTCTACAGGGCAGGGCAGGTCTCGGATGTCTTCCTGCATGTGGTGACCCAGAGATGCGTGCCTAGCCCAGGAAGAGCAGGACCTGTGTTTCGGCCTCAGAGCGCCCTGTATTTAGTCACTCACAGCCAAAAGCTCTGATATTGGACGGCATGCAGATCATTTGTAGAAATGCTTCAGTGTACTACATACTTAAACGAATCAGTGTAGCACACAGGATGACCCATGGTAAGAAACCTTATTTCCCAGGTTCTGTCAGACTCTGAAGGGACCACAGTGTCCAACTTGAAGCAGTTTCAATAAAGAACGTTACGTCTTTTTATTTTTCATTTACTTATTTACTTTTGAGTTTTGGGGACTAAACCTGCGCCCTTTCCCCATTAGGTAAATGCTTTACCAACTGCACATCAACCACCTTTATTTAACTCTTAGCATGTGACAGGGTTTGTTAAGTTACCCCGGCTGGCCCAGGAGCCCCAGCTTTCTCTGGAACAATTTAAATAACTTTCTGCCGGGTTTCAAATTCTGAGCTCACCTGTATGCCCCAAACTCACTTTGGGATGAGGTGAAATTAAAGACAACATGTAGGCTTTACCACAACGGTTTAGTTACATTATGAAACGGCACTGTTGGGCATTGGGCATTAGTATGAGGAAATGGGGCTCAGCGATGTGCAGCAGCCAAACATCAGAGCCTGGAGATAGCCTCCCTCCTGACATCCTCCTGGTGTGAACTGTGGAATGACAGAACTAAAGTTACGCCTGTTCTCACCTTGAAAGGAGGCCGTCCGCTCTCGGGGATGGCCCTATGGTGCCTCTGGAGCTACGGAGGCTTTCAGCCCTGCTGCCTCTGTACCTCTTCCCTGAATGAAGTTCTCCAGTGTTTGATTACAATTTATGTTTCCCCCTATTAACCTCTGCCCAGATGATCAGAGAAAACGCTCTCATCGATCGAGAGCCCTTTACACTCCCACAAGCATCCTTGCTGCATCAGCTTTGAACTACATTGCATGGTCCAGTGTGCTGGGAGGTTAAAGTCCTCCCTGGCCAGGTATACCTGATAGCCTTGTTTAGTCTATCAGTGATGTGGGAGCCACTAGGGTATGATAGAAGCCACCTTGTCCCCATGCTCTGGGCAGGTCTGAGTCGTCAATGGCACGGTCTGTAAAGGCGTCAGTGGAACAGTCTTAGCCTGGAGATGCCCTCCTCTGTAGCACTGCCTGTGTCAACTGGTTTAGTGATCACACGCAGGTGGGCACAGTCTCACTGTGGATGGGGCAGCCCTTAGGAATGCTGCGGAACTGAGGAGGTAACTACAGGGCTGATTCTGAAAACCAGGCTGGGGCTGAGCCAGCAAGCCAGGCTGTACCCAGAGCCATTAGATAGCTCCGTCTTTGAGGACGACTGCACCAGGCGATCTCACAGACACTTTGACTTTGCCTTATGTTTCCTTGAAAGTCTGTCTTCACTTCTGCCATCAACTGGATAGTCACGCTAAGGATATTATCCAGCAGCTCCTCACTTCTGTTTCTGGTATAAACTCGATATAGATTTATTATATACCTGCTTCTTCCTGGCTGACAGAAAATGCTTGATGATAACTTATTTTAGTTGATACCATTTACTTTTTCATTGGCTTTTTGATGCTAAAATATATACTTACTCCATGTGTTTTATAACGTGCATATTTCCACCTGACTCATGGCACTTAACCTTTCAAAGACTTTATGAACATTTTCAGTTGTGCTCGAGAGATGGCTCAGAGGTTAAGAGCACTGACTGCTCTTCCAGAGGTCCTGAGTTCAATTCCCAGCAACCACCTGGTGGCTCACAACCATCTGTAATGATATCTGGTGCCCTTTTCTGGCCTGCAGGCGCACACGCAGGCAGAACACTGTATACATAAGAAGAAATAAGTCTTTTAATAAAGAGAAAGTCTTCAGTTGTAACATGAAAGAATCCAAAGACAAAGATGCGTCTCCTAACACTACAATACTCTGCTTTTGCGTATGTTCCCTGTGAGTTGAACTCTCTTTGCATTTCTCAAATGTTGCCAACCCTGGTTCCTTTATGCAACATGCTTTCTTTCTTCCTGAGTTGTGTTATGACCGGCCTAGGATTTAACTAACATAACAGACTGACATGTGATCAAGACAGGACATTCAAGATATGGAAAGGCAGACCATACAACAGTGGTGTGTGTGTGTGTGTGTGTGTGTGTGTGTGTGTGTGTGTGTGTACATATGTCTCTGTATGTGTGCCTGTGTTTGTGTGTGTACATGCATGTGCTTGTGTGTATGTACATGTGTGAAGGTCTGTATATGTTTGTTTATATTTGCATGTGTGTGTCTGCATGTGAGTCTGTGAATGTATTCTGTGGAGTAGAAATTCCCCCACATCCACAAAAGGCCACTGGTACTGTGCTTACTTTCACACAGAGTTCTGAGACAGACTTCTTCAGCCCAGACAGCAGAACTCTTCTGAAGGTTTGGATATCGCTGTATTGATTCAGGGGAGAGAGTCTGTAAAATCTGCCACAGGGATTTCACTTGGCAAGGCCTGGCTCAGACTTTCCAAATTAAATAATTTAATAAGGAGCAGGTTTCATCAAGTCTCTGTGGAACATGATAAAACAGCTAACATATAAATTACCCGTACCATATTTCTATTAATATTAAAATACCCAAATGTGGCAGTGGAAATATATATATATATATATATATATATATATATATATATATATATATATATGAAAAGGAATAAGGATGTCAAACTCCTGAATGAGGAGAGGATATCACACTAAGATGAGGAATATGCAGTGCGCTGGGTCTCACACCTCTGAGCTCCACACAATGACTTCCTCTAAACAATGTTCTGATACTGTGTCATGTCCTCCGAGAATGCTTTCACAGAGAATGTTTCTGTGGACTTCAATGTAAACGAGTGACCGACTCCACACAGCTTGGTTTATTAGTAGGCGTCCTGCCCAGGAGCCTGGGGTGAGTTCTGTACGGAGTAGAGAGCACCACTGTCCATGTGTGGGAGTGAGTGGGGCCCAGGTCTGCTCCTCTGAGGATAGAAGTCAGACTCACTTCTCCATCTGCTTCCAGGAAAGCCACTGGTTATGAGGCATGTTCTACTGAGCACCCTCTCCACAGGGTCCCCGTGGAGAACAAACATTGGCTGGCCTCTCATCACCAACTCAGAGGCAATGAAAGGCTGAGAACTGCTTGCACCAGCAACAGCGCCCCCCTGCCCCCAATCCCCTATGTATGAATCTGCCCTGTCACACGGGATGGGAAATGGCTGAATCTCACTGTCTGGAGACTGTTCCAAGACCAAAGCACAGGCAGAGACCACACCTGGTGAGGCTTACAGATGTGTCCTTATAAGTTGGAAGAGGCTGGCTACCTACACCTACCTACCTACCTACCTACCTACCTACCTACCTACCTACCCACCCACCCACCTACCTACCTACCTACCTACCTACCTACCTACCTACCTAGCTAGCTAGCTACTTATCAACCTACCTAGCTAGCTACCTACCTATCTACCTACCCACCTACCAGCAACCTTCTTATTCAGACTCTTAATCCTGGGGCCTCTTGACCTAAGCATTGGCCTAAATTCCTATATCTGTACCCCATTATTTTGAGTAGTAGGATTTTACTACTCAGTTTTAGGGAACACAGTCTTTCAACATGTCATATGAATCCTTGAATTACTTGGTTAATTACTTGGACATGGTGTTTGTATATATGCACATGTGTACCTTTATGCACATGCCTATGGTGCTTATATGCGTGTGTGTGTGTGTGTGTGTGTGTGTGCGCTCGCGCGTACACAAGTAACTTGTTTAGAGATCAAACAATAACCTCAGACTGTCATTGTTCAGTCGTTCTCTGTTTTCTACTTGTTGCTTCTGTTGTGAGGCTGGGTCTCTCTTAATTTTCTGGAACCCACCAAGGAGAGTAGGCTGTGTCAGCTACTTCTGTCTCCCCAGCTCTGGATTGCAAGACTCCTCTTGTATCTGGCTTTTCATGTGGGCGCTGGGCTTGAGCTCGGGTCCTCTCGAGCAACAAGCACTGTATCACCTGAGCTGCCTTCCTAGCCCCATATCCCTGTAATGTTAACAGCAACTACTGGGCCCCACCATCCCCTTCCTCTGTCTCCAGGCAAATCTCTTCCACACTGCTACCTAGCTATGTTCCCTGATAACCCTTGCTCAAAACTCCTTGTAGGTTTCCAGGCTGGGTTCCAAGCATGGCTACTTACACACGCTGTCAACACCCCGCCCCCTTTTCCACCTGCTCTGACCTAGAACCCTCTTCAGGTCTCATTTGCCTGATTCACAACTGAACATTTATCCCATCTTTGCGTTCCACACCCTCAACTCCCCGAGGGTCTGGACAAAGCCTTGTGTCCCCTTGAATATCGGGCACCACTGTTCCAGTTCAGACTCCTCCTCCCATCACTCAGCCTCCTGTTGGTCTGGGTGTTAATTGGATTTCCTCTGAGCTTCTACAGCAGCCACGCCACTAACTCAGGATGAGTTTAAAACTCTGGATTCTTTTAGTGCTGCAACTTCCACCAACAGTGCTATTGCTGAATTCAAAGACGTCTGTTGATTATCCTGGTATTTATTCTCTAACCTATGACACCACTCAGATGTGTGCCACCATTCAGATGTGTGCTGCTCTGCCTTCCAACTAAAGCCCTCTCCCCCGACTCTCACAGCACCGATGCACTTGGCGTATTCTCCTAGCCTGTGAGCCCCGCCTTCCTGGGAACGAGGTTCCCTGTTTACGACTTCACAATTGCATCTTTCCTTGCAGCCATATACATTCCACTTCAAGTCACCGACAGAGGGTCACTCTTTTGTTTATGTTCCTTGGTGTTTCTGTATCCACCACAGTGTCACCAACACAGAAGGTGCATGCCAACGAGAGTCGCAAACCCACGCCAGGGAAACACGTGAGTGGACATTTCATCATATGAAATCTATCCTTGAGTTACAACCATGAGACCAAATGCAGACATTGTATGGCATGTCCCTTTATGGGAGGACTCTCAGGTGAATTGACTTCACACTGGGTTCAAGAGGGATCATTGTCACAGCGGCACACAGCTTTTCTCAGTCACGGTTCTAGATGTGTGATTTTCCCTTCCCAAGATCGCAATACTAGAAACACTTCAGAGAAACAGACCAGTTACATCTCAGAGTGGGAGGTATGGGGAATGCTTTAACCAAAAGCCTAAAGGTATCGGACTCAAATGGCTCCAGGATTGACAGAGATTTGTCAATGCCTTCTTCAGTTCAGACGCCTGCTGCTCTTATTCTATTTTGCTCCTGGTGCAGAGATCCTACATTTCACTGGAAACGCAGACTTCTTAAATTATGAAGTGATAATCATCTCTGAGTACGAGGAAGTGGAAACCAAGTTGCCAAAAAAGCATTCCTAAAATATTGTAGCACCTAAATATGGAAACCGTGCACCACTGAATTCATGCTTGGGATGTTTTAAAATGTGGAAAACACTCAGGAAACTCTGTGAAAAGATAAACAATATGCACCTGCATAAATCTAAGCATTGAATGTGTGCCCAACATAAATGCACATAAAGGCATGTACACCCACACACATGCACAGACTTATATGGAAACGGTGCAATGTGAACATAGTATGAGTCCAAATATTAGGGGTGTGCTCTACACAAGCACATGGATACTCACACACACATACATATACATGTGTGCATGTACATGAATGCACATGCATATTCATATACACACTTACCTACACATAGACATGCATGTGCCTCCAATAGATACATGTACATTATGCACACATACATAGACACATATAGACAATAGATACACACACAAAGAAAGAAAACTGGAAGTGGGTTTTTTGACAGGTAGGAGTGTAGGTGAACTTTCTTTTGTCAGTCAGTCAGTCTGTCTTATCTCTCTTTCATTCATTTTTTTTTGTCTGCAATGCTTCTGAAGTAATAGTTCTTACAGTTAGAAAAACAAAAACACCTAACAAAAAGTACCTTAGAAATGAAATACATCTGTATGTATGTTTATATATATTTGTAATATATATATATATACATATATTATAAATACAGTTGTACTTTGTTGACACAAATGACACTTTAAAAATTAGCTAGCGTCAGGTATAGGCTGGGGCAACTTTCCCTCTTTTCTCTCGAATGCTTCTGAGTTGTTCTCAATATTCACATGAATCAATTCCATGATTTAACTATGTAAATTACAAATTTCATGATGCTCATGTTTGAATTTATGCTTTTGTATTTTAAAATAATTTTTATTATGAGAAAATATGATTAAAAGGACAGCATTAAGAATATTAGAGGGGCTGGAGAGATGGCTCAGTGGTTAAGAGTGCTGACTGCTCTTACAGAGGTCATGAGTTCAATTCCCAGCAACCACATGGTGGCCCACAACCATCTGTAATGAGATCTGATGCCTTCTGCTGTGTCCGAAGACAACTATAGTGTACTCATCTACATAAAATAATTAAATAAATCTGTAAAGAAAAGAAAATAATGTTAGAGATTCCCCAACGGGACCTACCACAGAAAACACAATGGGTCCAAATGCAGAGAAGGCAGAGAACACAGAGAACGCAGAGAACAACTCTCTTGGGTGCCAGTCCAAGTGCATGTCTACAGCTCAAGCTGTGTACCTAATGCTCATGGATGTTGCTGAAGAGGGAGTGGAACTGTCTTATGAGGAAGAGGACCAGAAAGTCTACCAAGAGATTGTATCCTCTAGAAGTGACTTCGCCAATGATACCTCAACAATATGGCTGCCCAAACAAGACCTGAGCAAAGAGAGCATCGGTGGACATGTTAACAAGAATGGAAGAGAGCTCATGGGGCCCCGCCCCTAGACAAAGAAGCACAGTTAACTAAGGAATGTGGAGATGGGAGAAGTGGCCCTCCCCAGGAAGAGCCCTCTGATGGTTATCATGTGGTCAGCCCTGAAATTATATAATGCAAGCAAACTAAAAAGACCCACCTGGTTGTATCTGTATGTTTATGCATGCATGATATAAGTAATATGAATAACTTTTAATTTAGGAAAAAGAGACCATGAATTTGAAGGGGTATCAAGGGTTGGGGATTTAGCTCAGTGGTAGAGCGCTTGTCTAGCAAGCGCAAGGCCCTGGGTTCGGTCCCCAGCTCCGAAAAAAAAAAAAAAAAAGAAAGCGTGTGAAAGGGTATCAAGAAAGGTACATGGGAGAGGTCAGAGGGAGTAAAGCAATGAAAAATGATAATTATATTTTAATTTAGAAGATAAATTATGCATATTTTAAGAAAGAATATCACAAATCTTTGGAAATACGGAGTAATGATAAGTACAGGACACAGGAAACCAAGTCAACTTAGAGGCTGCTGGTGAGCACAGGGACTCAACTTCTCTGACACTTCACATGGTGTGAGAGAGTCATTAAAGAATTCAAACCCTGGTTCTCAAACACACACACTCTCTCTCACTCACACACATACACACACACACTCACACAACACACCTACACATACACACACACTCACATACATACCCAGATACTCACATACACATACACACACCTACACACACACTCACACATACATACACACATACCACACACACTAACATGCACTGCACACACACTCACTCACACACACACTCTCTCTCACACACACACTCATACACACATACCACACATATTAGCATGCACCACACACACTCACACACATACATACACACACCTACAGATACTCATACACACACTCATACACACATACCACACACACTAATATGCACCATACACACGCATACACATACACTCACACACACTCACGCACATACACACATACTCACACATGAATCACATACATACACACACATACACATACACTCACACACACATATACACATACACTCATACACACAAACATATCTATCGTGTCTTACACAGCAACTTAGCCACACATTTAATGTTTCTGTCATACAAAGAGATTTTCCTCCATATCTTTAGGTCACACATTCTTTGAAAGTTAAACTAGAACCTCCAACCTCACATCAGCATTAAACTCTCTAAGAGTCAAGAACAGTGTGGCTTAGCTAATTCCCCCTGGCCATTTCTGCCATTAAGAATGGCAATGACATTCACGTTTACACAGTTACCCCAAACTCTAAGTAATCCCATCTTTGTAACTGCACCATGAAATTGACTACAGCCCTTGTACGAATTTGTCCACTGACAAATGCACCTGACGCACAGTTTAGGAGGTGATCTTTTATACAGGGAAGCCTGGCATAGTTCATTTCAAAGGAAGCAGTTTTTAAAAGAACATGACAGAAAAATGAGTTATAATATTTTTAAGTTACTGTGATCCTCTCCAAGTTGCAGCCTGCCTTTAGTCCACACCAAGAGCTGCCATAGAGACTACACTGTAGTTGTCCCTAGCTTCCTTTTAACTGTGAGAATTTCTCAGATTTGCACTGATTTTTTTACGAACTTGCAGAAGAGAGGCACACTACTGCAGGTTATGTACAATGGCCCTTGAGTGGGAATCACATGAAAACTACTCATGTCTCTGGGTTTCCGTGTCATGGTAGACCACCAGGGATGTAGACTGCCATTTTCATCAGACCAAGGCTGCCTGAAGCAGACACATCTCATCACGGTGGAGTTGGGCCGTAATTCCCTGTCTGAGGGAGCTCAGGTCAGGTCCTGTGATGATCAGCCATCCTTCCTTTCTTTCCACACTGTCAGCTTCAGAACAAATCCACTGGGAACACCACAGTGTCTGAGGGAAATGGTATGTTCCAGCTACTTGAGAGTAGATGATCCATAAGAATCTTTCGCCATTCATCTGCACAGTAGATCTACGCATTGTCTCCTGTTGGAACACAGTCTGAGAATGCAGTCATCCAAGAGAAATTCTGAGTGCTTATGAGAAAAATCCAAGAAAACAAGCTAGGTGCATTGTGAAGTCAGCTTCTTCAAAAACATGCAACCGTTCTTAGAACATGATTTCTTGCTCTGCCCGAGGGTACTGGATAGGAATGAACTTATTCAGCGGTTGTGATTCATGTGCCTCTATGAAAAAAACAATTGTTTTTGGCCACATGTGGCCTGTCTTTGTGATTGGACAACTCACTCATGCAATTCTTCTTAACCCTCAGAATAGAAATAATGCTCTGAATAAAGTTGGCCATCGCATGACACTTTAAGCCTGCTCTTCCAGGTCCATGATGCCAACCAGAGCAGCAAACACTTCCATTTATTATTTTTAAGCACAAGCACATTAATATTTATTGTTGCCTGTCTTGCATTATAATCTATTATGTCTACCTTTGATTGTTCCTCAAATTGTTCCAGCCTGGGCCATTGGGAAGGGTCTCTTTCATTCTCCTCTGTATCCTTTGGAAAGCTTGTCTCCCTCCCTCTCCTGGTAACAGAAACTCAGTCTTGCAAACTTATACCCCTTGCTCGAAATCAGTCAACTCTTCTCTGCTTGATTTAGGCTTAAATTGCTCATCTTTCTTTAACTTCCTAAATGGAAAGCTAAAATTATTTATTGTTTCTCCTGAGAATGTGGAGAAATAGGCCACGATTTAAGCAAATCCATACTCACAACGAGGTGTGGGGTTGAAGAACAGAGGCATCATGTTGATAGTTTCAGGGATAAACAGGGGTCACTTTCAAAGAGGTGGAGCATGAATTGAAGGCAGATGACTGCTATGGAGGACTCCACATGGAAGCCAGCACTGAGTCTGGCAAGGGCATGTGGTATCCGTCCTGAGTTAAGAAGACTCGATGTTTCTTTAGAGAGTCACTCTTCTAAACATTTATTCTGAGGACTGGGATGGATGTCACTAGCAATTGATTTTCCTTGGAAGAGGCAGTTTAACTTCAGAGTACACAAACCTCACATTGATTTCCTCATTCATGGAGCCTCAGGGAGACCTAAGGAATTTGCCGCCTTGTAGCTCATCCTAACTATGAAGCCTCAGGCATCAGTTCTCATGTCCTGCTTATGAACATGCAGCACTCTGTTTTGGTGTTTGCCTTGAGGTGTGCTGTTTCCAGTCCTTAGTGGTGTTCTGAAAGAAATGCTTCTCATGATCACAGACTCTCTGGTCAAAGTTTGGGGATCTTCACAAAGGTCCACATAATGAGTCTTTTGAGATCATGACTCAGTCATGTCAAAGCTCAGAGTTGTCATTGCCAGGGTCTGCAGCATCAATTCTACAATGTCATAGCTACATAGTCGTCCGAACATACCTTCCATGGAGATCACATGAAGAAGCTAGCCTTTTGCCTGTTCCTTCTTTAGAAGTTCTGGCATTCTAGAGGGGTGGGATGTTGGCTGGAAAGGGAACCAAGTTTCGGAACCCTGCCTGAGCTTAGAAAGTCTACCTAGTGATGTGTATTCAAGCACGGGAAGAGAGGTGGTTGTTATTATTAGTCAACGTTGAGTATTTCATACACAATTACTGTATCTGCATCATTTCCACATCACCTTCCAACTTCTACTGTGTCTTCTTTGCTCCTTCCCAGATTCATGATCCCCTTGCAAGACATGTTTTAAAAAGTCCAACTGTGGCTGCCTGCACATGCATTCTTGAGAACGAATGTGGCCATTCTATGAACATTGATGTGTACCTAAACATGCAACTCTAAATTTGTCATGACATGAACATGAGTTATTTTAGGAGGTTCCGGGTTGACAACATTAGTTTCTAAGTATCCATATTCTTGGGGCATGAATGACGACACAGACACACGCTTTTCCCAAATGTAGTGTGATACCTTGAGAGATATTATTAAACACACATGTGTCATTGAGTCTTCAAGCGCTATATCAACTGTATTAATTAATGTACTTACTAATATGAGCAACAGGACAATGTCAGGGTTGTCACAGGCACAGGCAATGTGCATTGGGGCCCAAAAGTCCTCATCCTGGTGGTTGACATTGACACCCCTGTCAATGAGGACTTCTGCGATGAAGACATTGTCATAGCGAGCGCACTGAAAGAAATACAGAAAAGAAACACAAGATATAGTAAAGCTGCAAACATCACTGACAGTTGGAACGTGAGAGGTGAAGCCAAACTTGTGTTCTCCATTTCCAGTGAGACTAGGGAAAGGGACAGATGTCAGACTGGTGGGAAAACCTGGCTAAATCTGGCTACAGATATTGGGGATGAGAAACTAAATTGGGGCAAATACTCCAAAGGTTAAAGCATATGTTGATTAGGTTCTAAAATATGCATCTACATGTATTATTCTTCTGATTCAAAACATAGTTTATTAAGACTATTAATAGACTGATAGTATTTCTTTTCCATGATATACACTTTACGCAGGATTTATAGACATGCATAGAACAGGCTTTTCTTAACAAACCATTCAACTTTTCCCAGAATGATGACAATTCACCTCTGCCCCCATTCACTGGGTAACACAGTGAGGAACACAGTCCCTGCTATGGAGTGACAGTCACCAGTGCCCCTATCTGCTACAGTCAGTCTCCACAGAAATGGCGGTCAATGACTTCCAGAACTCAGGAGGAAGGACTCAGGTATTGTTCTACACTTGATACTGAATACCATTCCTGCACTGGACCTGAGTTCAGTTCCCAGCATCCATGTTGGCCCATTCTCAACCACTGGACACTGTAGCCCGAGGGATCTGATGCCTGCTGCTGCTGCTGGCCTCCAGTCAGTCTCTCTGTCTCTCTGTCTCTCTGTCCCTCTGTCTCTCTCTCTCTCCACACACACACACACACACACACACACACACACACACACTGCACACAAAGGCATCCCTAACTTGGAGTATGGGAATTCACACTTCCACGCCAAACGTACTTGGATTTTTGGAACTTCACAGTCTCTCAAGGAGAATAAGAAAGTTAATTAGATGCAAAGCTGAAATCTACACTCCCCCTTCCCTAGTGATGTACTTTGTGATTCACACTTCTAAGGACTATGAATAATAATTTGACAGCAATAAATACCTTTAATCACACTTGTCTGAAAAGATTATGAGGGCTGAACATCCCTGTAGCGGCGTTCTTACAATATTATCACTGCTTAGCAAAGCCCGTGCTCCCTAGAAAGACTTTTCCTCAAGCTAACACCGCTCCCCCTCAATCCATGTTGATCATCATCACCACAGCCAGCTTGTGATGACACTTTACCTCGCCAAGAAAACGAGCAAGATGCTCTCCCCAGTGCTTAGCAGGAATGGGAACCACATCTCTGCCCTGTCACCTGGTGTCATGTTTCCAGGCTCTCTGTCTAACTCACCAGCCAGACTTCACATAATATAAAATGTAGTGTCTCTTGTTCAAAGACTAAGCATTTCAAGGATCAGGTCTGGTGTCTTATTCAAGGCCAATGACCTTCTGCACAGAAACCCTCTTACCTTATAGCATGCAATGCATGAAGCAATCAATCTTAAGTGTCTCTAAGACATACATGTGACCCCTCTCTCTTCTCTCTCTCTATTGTTATTAGTGGAGTCACCTGATCGTAGCACCGGCCCAGAGTCACCAAGCTCCTTAACTTGTCCACTGCTGAGTTTCCTGTCTTCTTTTTAGCCCTCCTTCCCTGCCTCTCACCTAAGAGAACTTAGCCAAAAAACACGATCTCTCATGTAAAGTATATGAGAGTATATGAGAGATTTTCCCCAGTGCAGGGAAAATTATTGCCCCATGGGGTGAAGAAAAAGCCTAGATAAGTTCTGAGTTCACCGTTGGCTCTCCTAGAACTACCTGTTCATTTTTACACTTCTTTCTAAGCAGTTCTTCATCTTTGTATCATCTATCCACTATCAATCTATCATCCAGGCATCGGTCACCTGCCCGTCTATTGTCTTTTATCTCACCATCTGCATAGCTATTCTATTATCTATTTATTTTTAATCTATGTGTTTGTCCTCTCTCAATAATCTCTCCTATATCTATCTACTATCTAGATGCTACTTTACCCATCACTGTCTATCTATTTTTACCTCTCTCTAGTGTCTGTCTGTTTATCCTCCTCAATATCTTCCATCTGTATCTATTATCTATCTTATGATCTATGTAAATATCTCCCTCCCCATCCCTTCACCTCCATCATCTACTCAATTAAGTTACATGCTCTGTTCGATACCCTAGCTTTCTGTGTTCCAGTGTGGCTTGGATATTTTTGTAGCAGCCATCTTGACATGGATTCCTTAGCATGGATCCATCAGTAAAAGAAGATCTCTAATTTCCAGGGGATTTGACTTCAGCCTGACTGTGGCTTATGAATGCCACAGCACAGCGTGGGGGAACATCGGGAAATCACTCTGTTCCATGAGCGCTGGCTGGCAATCCTTCTCTTAGTTCATGAGCTAAACCCAATGTCACAAACCCACAACACTTTATTAAGGCTTCCAGAATCCCACTCTCCACTCCATAATCCTTACAAAGACTTAACTCTGAAGGTCCCTCTAGGTTGTCAGCATGAGACAAGCTCCCTAGAGCAGAGGGCACAGTTGTGGTTGCCTTGGTCACTATTTCCAAGGTTATCATCCAGTCTTTGACACCTGACATTTGTTTGCCATAGGAATTTTTTTAAGAAGTGGTAGTCAGAAAGACTGAGATAAATGTGTTTACAAAAACAAGGTTTTAAAGAAGTGAAAGACATGCAACCCAAAATATTAATATTTTTACGGGATCTATTTCAACCTTAGCCTTTTGGGACATTTAATCCCATCTAAATATTTTCCAAGACCATCTAAGAGAAATGTCTTGAGGAAATCAGCACTTAAGAGTATGGTGCTCGATGAGTAATATTGGAGTTAGATAAATACAACTCTGGGGAAGCCCAACAGTCTCTACAGCTCTTTCTTTCATCCCACGTACATGCACTGTGCAGCCTCCTGTCAAGGCAACAATGTAACAGGATGTAATCAGGACCAGGTCTGCGGAGCATCAGGCATCCCAGTGTGGGATGCCCCAAGGCTGGGCTCCCCACGTGGCTGTTCCCACTTGGCATTCTCGATGGCTAAATTGCCTTTCTCAGCACCAAAGGCATTCAGAAACCCTGTAATTTTTTTCTCTCCAGCAACCTGCAATTGTTCCTTTGTTTTTATTTACTCAGTAATCTCTGCTAAAAGAGAGTGTAGCGGTGAGGATCCCTCCTTCACCCAACACTGGGTTTCTCTGTATGTCTCCCAGACCCGACCAAGCTATCCACTCTCAAGAGCATCACAATGACCACCTCAGCCTGAGGTGAAATCTCTCAACATAGCCCTTTCCTTCCTGCTGTGGTCTTGTTGAATCTTTGTATTCCATCAGCTAAGTCTAAAGTATCTCCATCTGCACTAGCCAGGGCAACACTGTATCCTAAGCAGTCTTTCATTTGTGCTCCTTCATTGAGCCCTGCCTGGAGAGCTCAGAGCCTTATTTGGTGAGAACACAGAGAGGACTGTGACAATCAAGATCTATTCAGAAGCAAGCATGATGTGTGTGTGTGTGTGTGTGTGTGTGTGTGTGTGTGTGTGTGTGTGTGTGTGTGTGTGGCCTAGATACAAGATTCAGCAGCAGAGTGAGCTGAGGCTTGACATTCTTGTTCCCTCGTCTCCTTCCCAGGTCAGGTAGGATCCAGTGACTTCCCCTCCCTCAGAACATCAAACTCAGGAGCTCTTTAGCTCCACCCACCATTTGAAATGTGTCGATTTTGCTTTCTGGTCACTGTTGGATGCTCAATCCAGGACTGACTTTTGAATCCTTAATTTAGTCGCTGTCTAAGGTGTTACCACATGGCCCTTTCAAGTGTCAGCTCTTACCAGGTGGAGTAAAGACCCTCCTGAGGAAACGAGAGTGTGTGGGTCGGCCCCCTCCTTCAAGAGTTGAAGCACTGCAAGAGAAGAGAGAAAACAGAGTTGAAGAAAGTGTGTTCCACACTGAGCCCAAAGGGGCCATATTTCAGTAGCAGCTCAGACAACAGCTGTAGGGACCACAGGGTGAGGGCAAGCCACTGTCAGATCCCACACTGCACTCATATAATCACAAGTGTTTCTCCCGTGCTCACGCCTGTTACCTGACATGGATGTTTGATTACCCACTACAGCCACAGAAATTGATGAGAGAGTAGAATAGAGTACAGTGCCTTGTTTGTAAGCACAGGGCTTCTATGTCCTTCACAGAATGAAAGAACACGTGTAAATAAAAAGGACCCACTTTCTAGCCTCAGGAGGGCATTGTTTTGCAATTTGCAAGGACCTACTACTGGCTTAAAGCAAGGCGAGTGTGCGTTTGGCACATTAGGTCTCCATTTGTGCCATTAACCCTTGCCCATGATTCTTTTACTGTCACTGACCATTACGGGACAAAGCCGTAAAGTCCAAAGATCAAAATATATACCAATTATCAGAGCAAACCAACAGCTGGAAAACGACCCATGTGCCCATTTGATAGCAAGGTGACTCCATTAGCACGTGCAGTGTCAGAGGGCTCTGAGGTCTGCTCTAGTCTCTGCTGCTTACAGCAGCCCAATGGGACAAGCCTCCTAGAAATGTCCTTAGGTTCTGAGGCACTCCACTGTTCTCACCATCAGTAGCATATCCGTGGTTAGAAAAACATCACAGAAGAGAACAAAGTAGCAGCTGCCCTTGCTGCCATTTAGGTTTAGTTACTAGTGTTGCTGTATTTTGGGGTAGGTGATTCTATGTAGCCAATTGGCCAGGAGCTTCTCAGTCTCCTGTCTCAGCCTCCCCAGGACAGGAATTATAGACATGGGCTAACAGGTCCAGCAAGAGCCTCTCATACACTCAACTGTGACAGTGCTGTTCAATGTGCTCAGAAAGTCCTACAGAGTTTCTTCTCTAAGACCTGAAATCCAAACTGGAGGTGCTGTTCTCTGTATTAACCACAGCATCCATGCCTCTAGGTGACTTCTCTTGGTGTCTCCCTCACTCCCAGTGACTCCAAGGGGACACGCAATCTCAACAGTCTGTCAGCTCCTCTACAGGCTCCAGCCACTGAAAGCCACCCTGTCTGCTAGTGTATGCCGTGAGCCAGATGGAAACGGCCACGTGCCATAGATAGGACCCATGGAAGCAGCCTAGAGTGCCCATCCTCAAGCCTTTCTCCGGTCAAAGCTCCTTGTGCCCAAATTGTTCTCACTACAGAAACTAGTTGCAGGCCTGCTTTCTGAGGGACCAGAGCCTTACTTTTTGAAGGTATAGCTGCCATTTCTATTCACCAATGAGGGACTTACATTTCCTGATGATGCTCTTTCTTCAGTACAGGATTTGCTTTCAAATCCAAGGTCCAGTTTGCCGAGGAACCTTCTCAGAGGTGGCAGGACTGGATACAAATTGCCAGCTGCTGCCACTCTGAGACAACTGACTAAGGCAAGCATAAAGGATAGCTTAGCCACCCGAGACTCCACTTGTCTTGGGTGATACACACCCCTCTTTCAACTTGAGGGCCACCTAGGACCCATACCAGCATCATGCTGTGGGCACACCTGCTTTGAGCAATGAAATTAAGTTACTGCCCTTAGTAACCCTAACTCTGGATAATGGGGTCAAGATAAGCTATGCTGGTTTGGGGGAACATACAAGTTAGGCAAACTTGTGAACTTCTAGGGGAAATCTTATAGTTACCATCTTATTTCTGTGCGTAGTTGGGCGTGAGTATAATAAAAATAAGATCCTATCTACCCGGTGTTAAGGGACTGTTATTATAATATTATTCCCATGCTGTACATGCAGAGATCCAGGCACTTATGGGACACAGGCACTGGGTGGTGGAGTATGGACATGAACTCTGGTGGCATCAGGAAGACACACTGTCAAGCTCCACAGGCTCTTGCACACTCAGCAATTTTCAGAGGAGACTCCAGAGGACAGCCATTAGCACAGACTGTAATAGCTATGTATAATAAACGAGATATTTCCAAACTATTTCATAGTGTTGTTTCCAACCACGTTAGAATTAGCTCTTTCCCCAGAATCATTATGATAATTAAGGGGACTTAGGGGGAAATTAGGAACACACAGAAAATGGAATAATGTTGAAAATAAATTAAAAAAAAATAAAGAAAAGCTGGGCATGTGTCTGAAATACCGGCCCGTCTACATAGTGAGGGACTGTCTCTAACTAACTAAAGTGTAACGAGTCCATCTATGTAGTGAGGGACTGTCTCTAATTAACTAAAATGTAAAGAGGGAATTATCAGGATTCACTAGGTGAAGTCCCTCTCCACCATGTCAGATGACCTGACTTTGACCCCCAGTGGAAGAACTGACTCCATACAGTTGTCCTCTGATGTACGAGTGTGTGCACAGACACAGATCTAAATAAGTAAATAAAGTAATAAAATACTAAAGGGAAGGAGGCCAATGCCAACTTGAACCAATGACGCCAAGATGTTTTATAACACAGAGTGAGTGTTTCTGTTTTATCGGGCACACAGCACAAGGTGTGATGAAGTTCCTGCTCAGAGCTGCTCCCGGTACCCAGGGCTGTGTGGCACTTGTGTTCTGAAATGAGCATTTTCTTCACTACTGTCCCGACAAGGGCTCTGGCACAGTGTGGAACAGAAGGGGACACAGAGGAGTCAGGTTTCCATTCTTTACAGGAAGAACTTGGGGTAACCCCATGTGGGGGCAATGTCGGCTGGGTTTGTGTAGCTGCTCTGTGGGAGAACTCACTCGCCACAGCCGCTCCTTGTGGAGTGCATTTACTATGGGAAGGTTTAGTGTTTTTAGTGGATCTACTGAGAGGCGTGATTGTGTCACTGTGCTTATGTTAAGGATAAGCCTTCTTTCACCGACTGGCTAATCATACATAGCAACAGCTTTGTAACATTGTGTGACTCCCACTTGGTTATAGGATAGGTTCTTGGCATCTTGAAGGGTCTCAGAGCCTGGCAAAGGGCTACTGAAGTTGTTTTCACAGTCCCATCAACCAATCTTCTTATACATGACTGCTCTGGGTTTCACCCCGGGGAATACGGACCTCATGCATCATGTTGACATGTTTCCCATGTTGCTGTTTCTGGAAACATCTGCAGGTTTGTTAGCCTCTCGTTAGTCACTGCAAGGTTCCTCTGGGAAGCAGCCTGTGCTGGGCTCCACTGTGGGAAGATAGTAACTCCATGTCTTCACTCCTTGAAGTCTGCCTTCGTCTCCCAGTCTGAACTGGTTGACCGCTTTGAGCTCCATGACTTGTGCAGCTCCAGAGTGTTTCAACCTCACGTGGTCAGCTAAGCTTATGGGGTACAACTTTATAATAGATTTTCACTCTCTTTATTCTTTTAGTTAGCATGGAACTAAAACTCACCGGCCTCCATTCCTGATTTTTGTAGTCTGAATTGTTTTCCTTTTATTTTCATTTTTTTAAAAAGATGGGTCATTTTAGCTAATGATATTTCAAGTACATTGACCCTTCATAAAACCATTTTCCTTTTAAGTTTTCAAAATATCGTTCTTCTCACCATTTCTCTTGTTTCTACCCCGGAGTGTGTACCTTTCATGAGCATGGCCAGGTGCTTTACTGGTTTTCATTCTCAAATGTGGGAAGTTCTGTGACTGGAATTCATAAACTTTTCTGCTGTGGGCATTTACAGCTATGGACCTGTCCCAATGACGTCATACAGTTTGACAGTTGTGAAAATGCACCGCAGTGCCAGGGACGTTGGTGAGGAGTGGGCGTGTGCCAGGGGACATAGGCAAGGGGTCAGTGTGTGACAGGGGGGCTAGTGGCTATTTAGTGGGTCACCAATATCATTCCCTAACACAGACACCATATTGAATATCCAGGAAATTCTGAAGACCAGGACTCAGAGAAAGAAAGTTATAACTCAACTCCTTCGGGATGGGAGAGCCTAAGTCTGGAAGTCCTGAAATAGATGCTGGCTGGTGTATTTTATAGGAGTCTTGTGTGTTCCCCTTACCTCACTGGTCCTGTTGAGATGACCACCCCATGCCTTCCTGCAGTTTCTCCTCACAACGTCTTCTGGGACAAGGAGACAGCATCTTGGGGAGCTGCACTCTTTGTCCTTTTCTTCCTTCAACTCCTCCCTGACCTCCAAATCTCACTTTAATTTACCACCTCAGAAAAGGACATGCATTGAGAATTAGTCACATTCTGAAGTGCATATGGTGTGGTGGTGTGAATGACAGTGGCCTCCAAAGGTTCATATGGTTGTATACCTGCTCCCCTGTTGGTGGACTGTTAGTGAACAACTAGACCGTATGATCTTGCTGGAGGAGGCCTGCCAATGGGAGCAGCGTGGAGATTTCAAAAGTCTCCCACATTACCACTGTGTCTTTCTCTCTGCCTCATGGTTTTGGATCAAGACGTTTGCTCTAGGCACTCTGTCCCTCTGCCACCATGAACTCTAACCCTCTCATACCATAAGCCAGATTAGACTAGTTCTTTTATAAGGTGCCTTGGTCATAGTCTTTCATCCCAGCAACAGAAAAGTAACCAAGACAAGGGCTTGCCAACCCAACAAAGGAATTAGGGAAAAGGCATAATTTGAGTCATAGAAGCTAATTTTACGTACTTGCAAATTTCCTAGATTTCCTTCCCAACCCCTGTTAAAGGTTTCTAATTTCACCGTCTTGAGGTTAGGGAGCAAAGTTTCTGTGTTGATCCTTCTGATGTATCAAGATGCCCCATCTGAAGCCCATTGCATGGCCTGTTACTCATAAGCTCTTGCGAGTCCGTGGTCTGCTGGTGTGGGAGACAGTGCCTTCTTGCCCACAGCCGCCTGAATGGCTGTTATGTCTTCTGCATCGGACTTGTGTGCAGTTGCCCCACCCATCACGATAATACCACTGACGTCATCACACCATGCAGCAAGATTTTCCCTTTCCAGTTGTCAGTTCCTCAGCTCGGCCTCATCTGCCTTGGATCTT
The DNA here is from genome assembly GCF_011064425.1 of Rattus rattus. NCBI lineage: Eukaryota > Metazoa > Chordata > Mammalia > Rodentia > Muridae > Rattus > Rattus rattus. The sequence goes on from NC_046166.1 coordinate 73,548,813, forward strand.
CATGTGGGCATAGGTATCACATGATTTCCTTGTCTTCAAGATGGGATAATCCACATTCCATGCTGTGTTTTTATTCAGCTCTGACAACCTAACTTTCAGTGTTTCAAGCAAGCGGAACTTTCAGAGTGAGTCACTCTGTAACTGGGAGCAGGTTATGTAGCTAATGGCTGGCTCCTGCTAGCCAAGATGTGAAGTTTGGGGACATCCGTTTGACCTTTCTACTGAAGTCCACATCACCAGCAGCTGACAAACCACTCCAGCTTTTCTTGTGTCCTTTGATGTGTCTATGGGAATCTTTTGTTTTGAACTTATCTGTGTTTGAATAGGTCTTCCTTATGGACCACACACATCCTTCTGACTTCTGCCCCGTGAGTGTTAGATAATGTTCATCAAGGCAAGTCCTGAGGGCATGGGACTCACATCTGTCATTTGCTACTTGTTTCCTGTGCAGATTGTGCCACGTTTCTTCCCCCTAAGCCTCTGTTGTACCGTCCCTCCATGTTTTTGGTTTTCTGTTTGTGTTTTGTTGTTTTGTTTTGTTTTATGAGAAAGAGAGTTTCTTCCCTACATAGCCCACACTGACCACAAACTCACAACCTCAGGCTCTCGGAGTACTTGGATTACAGACGGGTGCACACACCCATTCCTCCTTTGTGTAAATATTCCTCTACATATTGCCATCTCACCTCACAAGCATTCAGATGAATTATTCATTAGGATTATAATTAATGTTTTAATGCATACCAACCTAATTTACATTAATTACTATTGACCGAGGTTCAAATGCTGGATATCCCTGCATTCCTGTCTCCCCCAACTTCAGGCCTTTAGACTTAGCAAATGACCCTGAGGCATACGTGCCTGCTCACTATGGGCATACTTGCTTCTTTTGTATGTAACTCTAGATAGGTTAAGATACATTTAAAGCTACAAAGCACTCATTAGACTATCTTCCATAAACACTTCCCTTTGTCGAGCTTGTTCTGTGAACTCAGCAGTCATGTCTTTCCCACCAATCCAGAATATCTGCTCACCACAATTCTTTTAGTTTTAGTTTGTCAAGAACGCCTTAATTGTTCCTACATCTGGGAAAGTCAGCTTTCTACAACAACAACAAACAAAACTTCTTGACAGTTGTTCTGTTAGCTTTAGCATCTGTCTTCCGCACTCTTCTGACCCCTGGATTCACAGTATGAAGTCAGCTGCTGAGCCTATGGAGTCCTTGAAGAGGGTGAATGCTTCATTTGATCATTAGAAAACACATCAATGTCGGGTCTTTGTAAATCGTGGCTATGTGAGCCTAGATGTGGCTCCTCTGTGTGCTGTGGCTAAGCTATCCCTAGATGTGGCTCCTCTCTATATCATGGCTCTGCTGTGCTTAGAGGCTGCCCCTCCGTGCACCATGGCTATGCTGTCCCCAGATGTGTCTTCTCTGTGCATCATGGCTCCTGGATATAGCCACTCTATGCATTGTGGCTATGTGAACCTGGATGTGTCCACTCTGTGTGTCATGGCTGAGGGTCTACATGTGTCCACTCTGTGTGTCATGGCTAAGTGACTACATGTGTCCACTGTGTATCATGGCTGAGTGTCTACATGTGTCCACTCTGTGTGTCATAGCTGAGGGTCTAGACGTGGCCCCTCTGTGTAGTGTGGTGTTAAGCACTGCCCTGCTTCATGGTGTCCCACCTGGAGCCTGGAGCCTCTTCAGTGTGTAGTCACCATCCTCTGTCGCCCACACAGCTTCTTCCTGGCTTCTAAGCCCTCTTCTGCTCCTTTGCCTTTTTGTCTGTGTGTTCACACATTCCTGTCAGAGCTACACTTCCTCCTGGCTGCTGACTTCACCACTGGTTCCTTCTGCTGTATGATTTGATTTCACATTCTGTCCTTTTCAATATAGGATTTATATTTAGTTCCTTTTTGGATTTTTGCCTCTTTTGAGATTATAATAACGCGATTTCTCTTTCACTTGGTTCTTCTTTGCAATCACTCTCTGGCTGTGGTTCTCCTCCCTACCTTCCCATACTCATTTAGAAACGGTTTCCTTTAGTTACAGGGGCACTAAATAATAATTGATTTAAAGTCTCTCTTGGAAGAAAAGGACTGGCTAGGACTGCTCAGGAATAGGTCTAACCTTTAGATCTATTTTATTTTTCTCTGTGGGCCAGACTTCCCTTCTTCTTTGCATTTCTTGGAATGTTTGTGGAGGACTTGACATTACAAAGTGTAAAATGGGAGACCTTTGAAATCACGTTCACCTTCCTTCCGGGACCTCCCTGCCTGTTTTCCTATTTGTTTGCTCCTCAACTTTTGAACCCTTAACATCTATATCCTTGGCCATGAACAGACACTGTTGTCTCTGTTCCCCATATCAGCACCAGCTTGGGGACTGGAATGTTTCCGTAGATGCCTGGACAGCTCCCCCAACATTGGCAGAAGGACTTTGCCTAGCACATTTCTTCGGTGTGCTGGCAAATGGCTATCATTCTTCCTAGTCTGCACTGCCCTTGGAAAAGCGTTAGTTTCTTGAGTATTTTAGGAGCCCATCCTCAGCCTGGGATATGTGTCTAGCTCTCAGCGTCCTAAGGAATACACCATCCCTGAGCGGGTGCCTTCCATCTAACTCCCCCACCGTTTACAGTTTTCACCAGCTCTCTGAGACAGCTGTCACGACAGCTTCAGGCGGGCGTGGTGCTGAACATCACTGCTGGTTCCTTTCTGAAAATGCCCCCAGGAAAAGATTTGTAGTGCTCTCCCCACCCCCAAATTAAGTAAAATAAAAATAAATCTTCCTTATGAGCTTGAGTTTCCAGGAAACTTGCAGACAGGTAAAAATGACAGTCATGTGGGGAACGGCCTTCTTGGAAATCCTCCATCAGTGTCTACAGGACAGTTTGTTTTCCTAGCCATTGGGATGGTAAGGATGGTGGTTTTAAAGGTGGCCATGTGGCCAGCAGAAGAGCATGTGACCTGGGGTTGTGACTGGCAGCTGGGAACAGCTTGCACTGTTGTAGCTGAGTAGTTAAGGATCACCCATGTTAAAAACTGGGTTATCCCTAGCTAGTTGGTGACATTCAAGGCTCCAGAATAGTTTGCTTTTGTCTTTTGCCAGAGTTCTGTTGATTCTGTGGAGGGCAGGTTCCTTGTCACTCTCTGTATTCCCAGCAAGGGCACCTCATACATTTTGATTATTTATATGTGTTCTTAAGAGTGCTTACCATCCACAGGATGAATCAGCTAATACTAGGTTGGGTGATAATAATTGTGTCGAAGCTTAAATTGCCAAACTTTTATATGATGAAAAGTTATCTTTCAAGGTCATTATCAAATTCGCCTGTTCCTCATATCCTCAATGATATAGTGCTGGGGTATAGCTCGCCTGGTGGGAATTAGGAATGGCCTGCTTACTAGACCTGGCCTTAAATCAACACAGCTCTAAATACTCCAGAACACACAGGAGTGACAGTTTTATAATGACAGACATTGGTCCTCGTATTTCTTCAGAGCCCAGGGCAGCAGCAGTAAATCCAGTTTGCGCATGATGTAAACACAAGTTTCAGACTTCATTTTCTCTCTATTTATGACTCTCTGCTGGGTCACCGTATACAACTTGTTCTTTCTCTGAAGCAGGTTCAGATGATAACCACGGCTTCAAAAGGGGGGGGGCACTTTGCAAATAAACTCGTGAGATTCAGAACCTCCACAGCTAGTCATTTATGCGAATTAGTCTGTGTCTACAGATCAATAGACTGCTCACTTATAGTCCCATCTTGGGAGAGTGGAAACAAAATAAAATAGTCCTCATATTTGTCAAAACTATTGAAGTGTGACTTGCTTTCATTAAAAACCCATAATCACACCCTACCCCCTTCCCTATCCTCTCATACACCATACCCCAAACCCCCATACCCATAATCATAAAGTCTTTGTAAAGTCAAGCAAGCAGTGACTATGGATGTCGATACTGAAGTCATTACTAATGCCTAAAGACAAACCCAAAATCAAGAGGAACACCCCAAGATGCCAGCAGTGGCACTTAATGTGTCTCTGGCTTCTCGGGGCCTCCGTCTCTTAAGGTAACCTGAGATACAGTTAAATATTACTGGTGAAAATAAGATTATATGGGTGAGAAGAAAATGATTGCTTGGCCAGGTTTGGAAACTGGGGGCGGGGGTGGGGACCAATTGACACAGGGGACAAACACCAAGGAAGAATCAGTGATAACATCTGGCAAACTGAGTTAAAAGAAAAAAAATCTCTTGGCTTAAAGGGTTTTCACTTCCTCTTTGAACCTTTGTTACCTGACTTTTGTTCCTGCATGAAGACTGTCTACCGTGATGAATCTAATCCATCCTCCAGGGTCACTGTAGGTCCTTTGATTGTAGGTAAATTTGTGATGCCTTTCCTTCAAGAGGGACTTAATTAATTAATGATGACTTGGAACTTTCACAGCCACTGTGCTTTGCTGAGGACCACATAGGAGCACACAGCTCCCCAAACCCTCAAGAATATCATAAAACCACAACCATATCACCTTAGGATGTGTTTAGAAATTGGACCACACATTAAATGTCTCACCTTGTGCCCTGCTTCTTCTGTTAATGTCAGTAACAGGTGACCACAGCCTGCCTGAGCACACCCCTGCACGACACATGCACACCTCACCCCTGAAACACACACACACAAACACACACATACACACACATACACACACACACAGACCTAATCCATACCCCTGTACCTCACATGTGCACACCTCACCCCCAAATGACACATGTACACTTACCCCTGCACTACACACACACCTCACCCCTGTACCAAACACACATACCTACTACACATGTGCATACCTCACCCATGCACCACACACACCTCACCCCTGCTCTACACACACATACCTCAGCCTCACCCCTATACCACACACATCTACCTCACTCTCTGAGCTTTGACAGGTCCTACAGTGAACACTTTGCATCTCAGGCATAGCTGGTTTTCCAGTGGGGAATCCAGGGCTGTAACAGTGTGTGTGTGTGTGTGTGTGTGTGTGTGTGTGTGTTTGTGTGTTCATGCATGTGTGAACATACATTTATATATGTGTGCTTATGTCTATGTGCATGTGGAACCCAGAGGATAACTTCACAAATGTTCCTTAGATGCTACCCACTTCTTTTTGAGGCAGAGTCTTTCACTGACCTGGAACCCATGGCCAGCAAGCCCCAGGCATCCACTTGCCTCTGCTTCCTTAGCACTGGGTTTGCAATCAGGCCTGTGTGATTGGGGATCAATCTCTTGAGTCTTTGTGCTTGCAAGGCTAACAGTTCGGTGAGTTATTCCCCAAACCCTCAATATGATTCCTTCAGCAAGGTCTTCTTCAAAGGTTACGTTGGGAATGTGGTCATGTGATGGGCTAGGTGGGTCCCTCTGAAGTTCTGAGTCAAGGGAGCTCAGGGACTGGCAGAGCAAGGGTGCTGTGGACAGTTCCACACATGCATGGGATCTGCAAGGGGAATATGCATTCTGTTCTTGAGCAGGTGGGATGCCTTCCATGGCAACCAGCAACTCACAGAGCAGAAGCCCCAGCTTTGCACCGCACCTCACGGTAACAGTGTCTGCTGGCTCCTTGTTCCATGAAGGAAGAGACAAAATGAGCCCCATGCCTTAAGGGAGGGGAACCAAGAACCAGCTTGTTTCAGCTTCCTCCGAAACACTATTCTTGGAAGTCTGTGGTGGTTTGGATGAAAAGTGTCCCCCAGGGGCTCTAGTATTTAAACACTTGGTTCCCAGTTGGTGGCTGTGTTTGCAGAAATGTAGGAGGTGTGGACTCAATGGAAGAAGAAGTCACTGTGAGAGAGTGACTTTTGAAGTGTAAACCCTTGAGAAATGTCCTGTTTCCTCTGCTTCAGGCTTGAGGTTTAAGATCTGAGCTCTCACTTAGGACAATTGTGAAAAATGGAACCCATATTTAGTCTCCACAAACTGTTCCATTTGTTTTGAGATGTTGTAGAAAATTTTAACTAATTAATTATGGTGGGGGGGTGAGCAAGGGCACAGGACTATACAATAGGGAGCAAAGGAAGCAGCAGTCGTTGGCTACTCATAAGAACTCTTTCTCATAACCCAATACATGGATACATCAAGTGTGATTTTTGTTAGTTCATAAGCTCTATTTATTTATTTGTGAGTTCTGTTTCTCTTTCAGACAATACATAGGAGGAAATGGTGCATTAAGGGATCTGTAGTTAACTCTGCTGTTTTAGTTTATGCTTAAAGTCACTAGTAGACATGTGGCGATTGATAAGAGATTTGACTGTCATGGCATATTTGCCATCTGTTTACCTAATGGAAGGCTTTGGAATAACAGAACATTGAATGGAGAAAAAGAAAGATCTGAGCGCTCAGCTTCCTGCAACTGCTGCTCTGTCTGCATCTTGCTACTATGTCTCCTACCAACACACACACACACACACACACACACACACACACAGACATACACACAGATGCACACACACACACAGACATACACACAGATGCACACATACACACATACACACAGAGACAGACACACAGATGCACACATACACACATACACACACATACACACAGATACACACATACACACATACACACAGAGACACACACAGAACATACACATACATACATACACACATACACACACATACACACATATATACACGCACATGCACACACTCACTCAAGCACACACACACAGAGATACAACATACACACGCATACACACAGAGACACACACAGAAACATACACACATACATCCACACACACATACACACAGATACACAGATACACACATACACACATACACACAGAGACACACACAGAACATACACATACATACACACAAACAAATATACACACATGCACACACTCACACAAGCATGTACACACACAGACATACACACAGACATACATACATACAGACACACACAAATATACACACAGATACACACAGATACACACATACACACAGAGAAACATACACACATACATACCTACACACACACTCACACAGACACATACACACACATACACACACATGCACACACTCTCACAAGCACATGCACACACCTACACCTGCACATAAATACATATATATGCACACATACAAACATACACTCATACACATGCACAATACCATGGCAGACTCTTATCCCTATGGAACTATAAGCAAAATGTATATGTCAAAGCACATGAGTACATAAGTAGAGGTCCAAGGACATATTCATGGAGTCAATTCCCTGCTTTGTGTGGGTTCTGGGGATCAAAATCTGGCTCACATGGTCAACTCCTTCATCCACCGAGCCCTCTCACCATCTCCAGACCCACGTGTTTTAATCTGGTGCAACCAGACTATCATCTATTTGTAAGGGAAGATAAAGATAAAGTTTTACAAACCAGAAGCTAAAAGGGAATCATACAAGTTGGATTTAAGAATAAAATGACTCATTTACCTAATTTTACTTCTTCAGCAGTCAGCAACATAAAGAAATTAAAGCAAATGTCCATGCTGCTGCGTGTGAGGTGGGCGGCTGTCTGTCAAGTCACCTGAGGGAGAAATGGATTCAGGGTGGGGGTGGCAGTCTGGAAGGAGCATGTTTGGCTGGGGCTGGAGTCTACAGGTGCCCTTGTAGGTGGGGCTCCAGAGACAGCCTGGCTTGACTTGGTTCACGCTCCTGGTTCAAGGCACACAGAAGCAAGCCCTCTGCAAAAAAGTGGACAGCACCAGATGGGAAGGGTCAGCGCTGAGCAGCCAGGCAGAGGGGACGGCAGAAAGCATTGCACAAAGGTGCCCAGTGCTCTGCCCATGGTGGCACACGTGCCTGATCTCTGCCTCTGCCCCAGTTAATCCACGGCTGGTTAAAAGCCCAGCGTTCAGCAGAGGGTGTTCTTTTGTTTCAAACGCATCACAGGCACGACTTACTTTTTTTTTAAACTTATTTCAAAACTAAAATTCCCTAAACTCGAATTATGCTTCGCTGGACCTCCTGTGTTTGTCTATACTTGGCGTTTGAGCACACGTGTTAGTTCAGAGAGGGACCCTATTTGTTCTGGGTTACGCATGTGCTCCTCTTGTAACCATGCACTGGGCAGCCCGTCTCCTTACCTGCACGCACTATGCATACATCACTTCTTGAAGAATGTACCTAGGAACTGAGAAGCCCCTTGGACTCCGACCAGACACTTACACCCACCCAGTCCCTGAGCAATAGCATAGACTTCTCCACACCTAGAAACAACCAATTTTTTAGAGCATTTCTACTCAAGGATGTTCACAATGTATGAAGACCAGAGGCTGATCTGGCCTGATGCCAAGGACCAGCCTTGGCTTGGAGAGGAATTCCTGAGAGAAGGGGCTGGAGGTTGAGAGCAGCCAAAGAGCCAATATGACTTGAATTCAAATCACGGAGTACAAGCTCATGGCCTCTCTTCTGCTTGAGGCAGCTTTCCAGACAGCTCTCTGCTCGAGATGCTCTCTTCTTGCAATTCTAAAATCTCTCTGGATCAATCCTCCGCTGCAGATCAAAGGCCCAGTCTTTCATTTATCTCACTCTGAGATCGCATTCCTACCAAGTCTGGGCCTAACCCATTTCTGTCCCGGGCTGACCTTGAACTCAGGAATCTGCCTGTCTTTGTATCTTTCTGACAAGCTGGCTCACAGTGCAGCTGCCTCTGCTCCTCAACATCTGTGAAGCTCCTTAATCAATTCTTATTGCATGCTTATATTTTGCACAGTTGAGACATTATGTGTTTTTGAACTCATGACTTCAGAGTTCTTTATCACAGCCTTAAGGGCTGTCCTGAAGTTCTCAGCATTCTGCCATTTTCGGTAAGGATATAGACACATCCTCTTGGACTTGAGCTGTCTCTGATTATCATGGCTATTAACCTCGGTAGAGAGAACATTCCCCAGTAACCTTGGCAGAGATAGTATTTCCTGAAGGAGGAATATAAAGTAAATAAATATATATTTTAATATATATTATATATATTTATATATATTTAAACAAACAAGCCTTACACCCAGCAAGTTGTCAATATTTGTGGAGGCCCATGCCCTGCAGGCTCTGCCTGGGGCAGGAAACCAAGCTACGTTGTCCTTTCTACATGGCCAAGCAGGATTTAGCAGCCTGAAATGTTTGGGGGTACATGCTAAGTAAGAGAAACTTTGACTTCTCTTTAAACTTTTAGGGAAAACCCCCTATTTCCCATTCTGCATTGTTATGGTTTGCATATGCTTGGCCCAGGGAGTGGCACTATTAGAAGGTGTGGCCTTGTTGGAGGAAGTGTGTCACTGTGGGGTGGGCTTGGAGACCCTCCTCCTAGGTGCCTGGGGATGCTCAGTCTGTTCCTGGCTTCCTTCTGGTAAAGATGTAGAACTCTCAGCTCCTCCTGCACCATGCCTGCCTGGATGCTGCCATGCTCCTGCCTTGATGATAATGGACTGAACCTCTGAACCAGACCCAGTTAAATGTTGTCCCTATAAGAGTTGCCTTGGTCATGGTGTCTGTTCACAGTAGTAAAACCTTCACTAAGACATGCACCTATACATAATTATACATGTATATGATTAAAATCAGATGCACCATGGGAAGAGATACTTGTAGACCTAACCTGTCAGTCAAACCACAGGCCCACCACAATTACATCCCACGAGACCAAACTTCATTTCTCCTGTAGCCCCTCAATGAAAGCCCCGAGCAATGGTCTGGGCCCTTGTGTATTCTCACACGTGTGCTCCCTGTCAATTTTGACTGTCCCTTGTTGATCTGCTCTATCACTTTGCTCTGGATAGAGACACCTATTTCTTTTACAAATCTGTGTTACCCTGACTTTCAGTTTTTTGGATTTGAGGTCAAGAACTTGGAAACACGTGGGACCTGGCCACTGAGAGCACGTGGGTGGACAGAAGACCAAGTTTGTGGCAAGACAGCATGGTTTAAAGAAAAGGCTCAAAATCCCCAGTGAGCTAATGTAGAGCAGGCTGACCAGGTTGGTTATTGGGCTCATTAGAGTGTTACAGTATCCAATCCTGGTCACCAGTAAATAACAGACCCTAGTGAAAAAGAGTCCAAGGTGAGGCTCCCAACACAGTCTCCTGACTTCCCACAGGATGTGCCCTCGATGAATCAAGAGGCTTTTCCTGCATCGAGACACCATTTACCTTTGGCAAAATGCACAAGTCCTAAATGTATATTGGATTGTTTGTGCCCGTGAGTAGACCTGTGTAACCCTCACTTAGCTCACAGTGACAAACTATCTGTCATTTCAGACAGCTCTCATTTGGCACCCTGCAGTGAGCAATCCCAACTGTCATTCATGTGTCCAAGAGAGTCAACATCAATTAATTTTGCCTAGAATTAAAGAGCATAGATCATTATGTCAATAACCCAGACATAGAAGACAAATGTCACATGTTTTCAGTGGCTTTGAATGTCAGGGATCCTCCTGCCCCTGACTTCCAAGTGCTGCGATGATAATATGGCATCGCACCTAGCTGTACTTTTCTCAAGCTATTGCCCTATTACATCCACAAACTGTCCTTATGTCCACTCGATACAAGCTATCTTGTCTGTATGACGCTTGACTCCTGTGCCTTTTAGGAATTCTGACATAGGGAGGGAAGATATTTGTGGAGTAATTCAGCTTTCTGACTCACATATACCCACTGTTTGCTGATGTCAGGTAAGTCTTCAGATTGACCAGTGAGAACAGATTGAACCCAGAGGTTGAATCTAATCCCTAGGAAGGACTCCATGGGGTCCTCACACCCGTGTGGGCCTGGCAGACGCCCACTCCTGCTCTCGAGGGCTTCTGTGCAGAGGCGAGTGAACCAGAACTTGTACTGTTATGTCCCAGGGTGCGACTGCAGTCACACCTTCCTTTGTGCACCTCACAGCATACCACACTGTTCTTTTCATCCTCAGACATATGTCCTATCCATCCCTGATAACTGCAGTCCCCAGAGATGCTCACACAGAAAGGCAGGCGCCACTGACCCAGTGAGAAAAGAGAGTAAGAAGAGCCCTCAGGGCACTGTCAACTCCAGTTCAATGTGAGTCAGAGGTCTCCTCCCTAACAGTACCCTCCTTCCACAGCCAGGATAAAAATCTATAAATGATCAACACCAGGTCTTCACGGGGGAAATCCGGTGACTCTTCAGAGACACATCCTCAGTATTTCATGTCTTACTTCAAATACTTCATTTTAATCGATTCACCCTCTGCTGCCTCTTAGCTGGTTTTTAAGACCTGACATTGTGTGGAGTGCACAGGTTTAGCTCGTGAATACAAAACAGCTCAGTTGCTCTCAGACCTGCATAGAACACTTCCATCTCATGAAGAGTCAAGAAAATACCGGGACGTGTGCGTGGAGCCTCTTGCCCAACTGTAGCTGCTGCAGAGGCAGCCTTTCCTGGTGCCCAGGTCCGACTTAGCTTTAGTGTTCTCACCTTTAAAACTCCTCCACCAAATGCCAAGAGAAGGTCAGACACGTCAAAGTTTGGGCAGTGAGTCTGGCTTATGAAGTTCCCCCAAATGTTAAGGGAAATAGTGCCTAGGGAAACTAAAATGGTCTCCCCTCCATTGTCATACAGGTGACATCTGAATCAAGGTCCCATCTTATGCAGAGAGTGTCAGATCTGACAGTCAGAATAGCCCTGCCCCCAGTTTATTTCTTTTCATCAGAGACCTCAGTAATGGTCAGAGTACAGGGTGAAAGTCATTGTGTCAGCTCAAAGAATCTGTTAGACAGAAATTAGAGTAGGTACCCCAGTGACAAGGATTCCTGAAAGAGGAAATCACCCACCCTTTGGAAATCTAGACAAGGTCAAACTTTATTTCAAAGCTAAACAGTAGCAAAAAAAAATCCCCCTAAAGAATGACTGGTTTGCTCTCCCTATTCCTGCATGCCTTGACTTTCTGTCTCTGCCTCTGTCTCTTCTCATTCCCCACTTTGACTTACATAGGTGACTTACCCTCAAAGGTTACACTGTCCCTTTCTGCTATTTCAAACATACAGAGCTTGAGAGACAGATCAACGGCCAACAGAGCTTTGCTCTACAACCTGAGGGTCTCCCTTCAGCTCACAATGCTACATAAGTCAGACATAGCACCAATGCCTTAATTGCAGGTCTCGGTAATGCCTGTTTCTGACCTCTGCATTACCCTTATACATTCATGCAGGCAATACACGAACACATGCATAATACACACACACACACACACACACACACACACAAATAAATAAATAAATGTAATAAAAATTAGAATACACTAGGCAAATTTTGACAGAGGGTATACAGAATGACCCTTTCTATGAAGTATAGTTTCAAAGGAACTATGGGAAGCTTTCACAGAAGTGATTTATGTCAGCATCTATTTTGTTCACATGGAAACACATAGAGCAGGGATAATGCTGGAGTCTTGCAAACCTAAAGGTGAATCCGAGAGGCTCACTCTGCTCTCGTGGTTACAAGTGCAAGAGAAGATGAGGGACTTTATTAGCCATCATTGAAAACATCACCATGTCAAAGCCAAATCCTAGGACCCCAGCAAGAATTAGCATTCAATGGACAGGAGGCCGACTCTGGACTCATGTGGATGCTTAGTTTTATCATATGGGTTTTTTAAAATAGATTTTAATTGAAGAACCCATCCCCCACAGCCCTTCCAAGATAGTTTTCAAGGTGGCATGGAATACGTTTTTGTGTGCTAAACATTTTTTTTCTAAAACACAAAAATAATTCTAAGATTATCTTTTAGATGTGTGTTATATCACAAGCGTATGACTTCTTTATTAGTAAGGAGCTGGTTCATAAGCCACACTGGTGTCTGTGCTGGTACAAAGTAGTTAGGTGATGTGAACTTCAGGAAACAAATGGGGCTGGAGGTCTGGCTCCGTGCTTCAGAGGGCCCTGCACCCACATCACAACTGCTTATAACTCCAGCTCCAGGGGAATGAATGCCTTCTTCTGGCATTTGTAGACACCCACAAACACACGTGTACAATTCCACGTCCATGCAAAGACATACATAAAATTAAAATAAAAAAGAATACAAGAAAGCAGCAATCTGCCTTTCGTAAATCAACCAACATCTGTACTTAAGTATCAGTTTTTTCTCCTTCCCTTTCTCCCTTTCTCCCTCCCTCACCTCTCCATCCATCCATACATCCATCCATACATCCATACATACATACCTATATGCATACATCCTGGGGATTAAACTGTGTGGGATTTTGACACACCAGGCTAGAGAGCTAGCTACTAAGATACTGCTCTTTAAGTGACTTCTAAATCTAACTTTACAGACCCAGCTGCAAGTTTGCTGAGGCTGTCTTTTGCCGTACAGTGCCCTCTTTCTGAGTCCACTTCTCCCACATTTGGCCACCAGATGGTGACATACAGGGGTCTACCACTACCCATGCAGTGATATATAGGGGTGTCCCACTACTGAGGAAAGCTCAGTAAAGTCACAAATATAAGGTCACAAACTGAAGTGTTCCCTAATTATCTCCTAGTTCTGACCCATTTGTTAAATTCTACCTCATGTTTCCTCAGCAGAATATACATTTTCAGTCACTGAATCTAACAAGTTCAACTCTTTAATAGTCAGTAAAACATTGTCTATGTTGCTAAACATGATGGCAGGTGTCTATGCTTTTAGATAGCTCATGTGTAACCTGAGCCCTGATCTTACAGAAAGTTTTATTTCCCCTCTAGAATACAAGCTTTTACTGCCAAGTCAGCAAACTATTTCTAGATAGTTTCATAATTATCTACCAAGGCTTATGAAAAGATAATTTATATAAAAATGTATCTAGATGTTTCATTTACAGCAGGTGGGTAGTCCTCCAACTAAGAAAAGGTAATGGTTCAGGCTTTTATTGGGTCAAAGAGACTTAGCAAGAATGAATTCTGTAATACATTGGAAACTACAGGCTAGACTACAGCTGACTATCAAGATATACACCAGGCTGGGAGATTAAGGGATTAGAGAGGGAGATGAGAGAACTCAGATAAGTCACATCCCTCCGGAATTAAAGGATGGTGATAACATCCGGGAAGCAGGAAAATAGAGATATGAGAGACAGGGAAATGTAAAATGGCAGAATTGGTGAGTATGCAATGGACTAGGCGATGGACTCACACCATGGACTAGGATATGGGCTCACACCATGGACTAGGAGATGGACTCACACCACGATGGTCTAGGAGATGGACTCACACCATGATGGACTAGGAGATGGACTCACACCATGATGGTCTAGGAGATGGACTCACACCATGATGGTCTAGGAGATGGACTCACACCATGATGGACTAGGAGATGGACTCACACCATGATGGACTAGGAGATGGACTCACACTATGGACTAGGAGATGGACTCATACCATGATGGACTAAGAGATGGATTCACATAAAGGACCAGGAGATGGACTCACACCATGATGGACTAGGAGATGAACTCACACTGTGATGGACTAGGAGATGAACTCACACCATGATGGACTAGGAGATGGACTCACACTATGGACTAGGAGATGGACTCACACCATGATGGACTAGGAGATGGACTCACACCATGATGGACTAGGAGATGAACTCACACCATGATGGACTAGGAGATGGACTCACACTATGGACTAGGAGATGGACTCATACCATGATGGACTAAGAGATGGATTCACACTATGGACTAGGAGATGAACTCACACTGTGATGGACTAGGAGATAGACTCACACCATGATGGACTAGGAGATGGACTCACACCATGATAGACTAGGAGATGAACTCACACTGTGATGGACTAGGAGATGGACTCACACTGTGATGGACTAGGCGATAGACTCACACCATGATGGACTAGGAGATGGACTCACACCATGATGGACTAGGAGATGAACTCACACTGTGATGGACTAGGAGATGGATTCACACTGTGATGGACTAGGAGATGAACTCACACTGTGATGGACTAGGAGATGGACTCACACTGTGATGGACTAGGAGATGGACTCACACCATGATGGACTAGGAGATAGACTCACATCATGATGGACTAAGAGATGGACTCACATAAAGGACCAGGAGATGGACTCACACCATGATGGACTAAGAGATGGACTCAGACCATGGACCTAGGTGATGGACTCAGACCAGAGAAGCAGGAGTGGCTGCCCCGTTCTCAAGTCTCTCTATGGAATAACTCAGGCTAGGGGAGACGCTTTGAAGATATGGCATTCATGGTACTGATGCCAAGATGCACCCAGTATGTCATAGAATAAGTGTTTGTGTTTGTCTGTGTGTGTGTGTGTGATGTGTCTATGTAGTGTGTGTGTGTTTGTGTGTGTGAGAGAGAGACAGAGAGACAGAGAGACAGAGAGATAGGAATAGAGATAGAGAAAAGAAGTATATGAATGCCTCCACATAAGTGCCCCTATAACTTTAGGGCACTTTCTTGATTAATGATTGATGTGGGAAAGCCCAGTCTGCTTTCCCAGGCAGTGGCACCCTGGACAGGTGGTCCTGGGTTGTAAGAAAGCAGGCTAAACACACCGTAAAGAGCAAGCCAGTAAGCTGCATTCCTCTGTGGTCTCTGCTTTAGTTCCCACCTTGGCTTTCCTTGATGATGGACTGTAACCAGTTAGCCAAACAAACCCTCTCCTCTCCATGTTACTTTGTTATGATGTTTGACTACTAAAATATAAGCCCAACTAAGACAACCGCTCACCTCTTCAGGGAGGTAGTCTCTACCAAAGAAGCCCTCAGTAGGAGGTCTCAGCCCACTGACATTGAACACCAGTTCAATGTCTCTTTATGCTCTAAACTGAGGACCCAACTATGCCTGGTCAGGCTTCTGTCCTGGTAGACATTGTGCAAGATGAATGGGTCTAAGGCACCAACACATCAACAGATACTCAATAAGGCTGCTAACATATTACAGGGAAACACAAAAATGGATCAAGGAATGTTTTGTTTTTATCTTGGGGAAACTTTTACTGACTGCAGTTAGGAGAAGAGCTAGCAGGTTAAAGGGGATATGGGGACACTTGGGAAAGTTTCTTGGTTACAGAGATGCTACTTGGTGAAGGCTACAGCAGGAAAGCGAGCAGAAGACAGCATCTTCAGTGAAGACGACGCTTTGAGGAAGGCGTGTGGGCAATCAGGTGCGAGACACATTAGATAAACATGGGCATCTGCCACAGAGAATCTGGGGCAGGGTGCAAGCAGGTTGAAGCTGTTCTATAAAAATCTTGACACTGAGCATGAAGGAGGTTTCTGAGTGTGGTAGAAAGTGTTGACTTCTTGACACTGACATGTGGGGTGAGCAGCAGAAGAAAGAGTGAAGAGAGCCTTCTGCACTGGATAGCTATTGTCCATCAAATGGAATCCAGCTCATTCCAGCTCAGACCTGCACAGAGTAAGCATTGCCCACCCACAGAGTATAACAGAGCTCTGGGCCCGTGGCTACCTTCTCAAGTTCTGTAGTATTCGCTAATTTAGGGCTTTAAACTGAAGGAGTGAAGGAGATGCGGATATAGTTGAGCACACCCAGGGAGAGTGATTCTCCACTCTGCAGACTTGGATGAAACAGGACGACCTTGACCCAGAGTCAGCTGTCTGCCTGTGGCCTGCTGAGTCCTGCAGGAGAAAGCTGGCTGTAGGAAACAGAGATGGGCTTAACTTGCGAAATAAATCAGATAAGGGAAAAGCTGAGAAAAAAAAACCCTGAGGATGGCTGCTCCCGCTGTCAACCTTCCCATCCCCCAAGAGTGCCCACATGGGGGTGAGGATTCTCAGGAGCCTGGACAGGTGCATTCTGTTAGCTTTTTCTATCACATTTCAGGACATCAAGACTGACCTTCACACAGGGACATCAGAGAGGAGCTAGTGGTAGGCATTGGGCTTCCTATGTGGAGCTGGGAGGATTTTGATCAATATTTGGAGAAAGTCAGATGTTCTTTGACAGCTGATTCTTACCTGGATTGCTAGACCAACTACACACACACACACACACACACACACACACACACACACACACACACACACACACCCATCCTATTTTCCAGAAATACAGGTGATGTTCTCAGGCCCCATTGCAAATGTTGGCTGAAGAATCACACTTTCAGCAGTTCTGCATGGCCCTGTCCTCACTGAGCCTCTGTGGCCTCTCCTGCAGGACACAGAACTGTGTCTCAAGCTCAGGCTGCCAGGCACCAGCTTTCCTGAGTTCTTTGCTGCTATTCGGTCTGTCCCTTTCATACTGCACAGATTCTGTGTACATTGTTCTTTTGATAAGAAAGGGCAGTTAATAAGAAAACAAGAAAATGGGTGATTTTTTTGTCCCCCCTGAGTTCAGCATAGGTAATTTCTGACAATGAGAGCTAATTGAATTCTTACGACGTGATAATTGAAAAGATAATAAAAGCTGGTGATTCACTTAAGAGATCCTGTTGGCAATTCAAGTAAAATGACTCATTTTAATTACAATGACACAAGGATCCTGATAAAATCCTGGGTTATTTTAAGAGTATTAATTTAATAAGCAAGGGATGACGTCTCAGAAAATCTGCTTATCACATTTAGTCTATTCATAATTTCACTATATTTATTTACTAATCTCTCTCTCTCTCTCTCTCTCTGTGTGTGTGTGTGTGTGTGTGTGTGTGTGTGTGTGTACGCGCATGCCTGTGTGCATGGGTGTGTACGTGTGTGCACATGCCATGGTATGTGTGGCCGTTTAAAGACAACTTGCCGAGGCTGAGTCTCTTTTTTCACTCTGTGGGACTTGGAGGTTGAAGTCTGGTCACCTGTCTCAGTGGCAGTCACATTTATGCCACATGGATGCTGCTTTTATTTTAAATGTTATTCTTGGATGCTACAATTCAAAGGTTAATATGAGAATATTAAGATAACTACATTTATAATTATTTAATATATTTCAATAATTTAGCAAATTCAATGTCTGTAATATAGTCCTGAAGCATCTGCATGATAAAAATAGTATAAACAATATCCTAATATGGTACCACGATACCATAAACAGACTTTTTTAAAAAAAATCAAAGCACCATATCGTTTTCACATAGATAGTTTGAAGTCTGTCTTAGTAAGGGTTTTACTGCTGTGAACAACACCATGGCCAAGGCAGCTCGTATAAAGACACCATTTAATTGGGGCTGTCTTACAGGTTCAGAGGCTCAGTCCATTATCATTAAGGAAGCATCCAGGCAGGCATGGTGTGGGAGGAGCTGAGAATTCTACATCTGGTTCCAAAGGCAAACAGGAGAAGACTGACTCCTCAGAAAACTAGAAGAAGGGCCTAGAACCCACCCCCACTGTGACACACTTACTCCAACAAGGCCACCCATCCTAACAGTACCACTCCCTGGGCCAACCATACACAAACCACCACAAAGTCCATGTGAATTATAAAATAAATTCAATTTGATATGAAAGTGTCATACTGCTACGTGTTCTGAAAGTTTATGGCCTGAGGTTCTTAAACCGATTTAAAATTTCAGAGCAATGGCTCTGCCCATCCTCCTTTGAACATTCATGGATTGTAATACGCATGATACATTCTCAGGAAACCCTTGGCAGCCTGACCCTAGGAAAACCACCATTGTAACCAGCATCTTCTGAGTCCTGATCTTCACCACAAGTTTGTCTGTTGCTACTCTCTTCAGGTAACCGGTGAGAAAGCCAAAGGTCAAGGATCCATTGGGGCTGTCACCAAGTCATACCAGCACACCATGCAAAGCCTATAACTCACACTGCGCTCTCCACAGCAGGCGGTGCTTATTAAATAATTCCTCCATAGGCCTTATATCCAAAATATACAAAGAACTCAAAAAGTTAGACCGCAGGGAGACAAATAACCCTATTAAAAAATGGGGTTCAGAGCTAAACAAAGAATTCACAGCTGAGGAATGCCGAATGGCTGAGAAACACCTAAAGAAATGTTCAACATCTTTAGTCATCAGGGAAATGCAAATCAAAACAACCCTGAGATTTCACCTCACACCAGTGAGAATGGCTAAGATCAAAAACTCAGGTGACAGCAAATGCTGGCAAGGATGTGGAGAAAGAGGAACACTCCTCCATTGTTGGTGGGATTGCAGACTGGTACAACCATTCTGGAAATCAGTCTGGAGGTTCCTCAGAAAATTGGACATTAAACTGCCTGAGGATCCAGCTATCCCTCTCTTGGGCATATACCCAAAAGATGCCCCAACATATAAAAAAGACACGTGCTCCACTATGTTCATCGCAGCCTTATTTATAATAGCCAGAAGCTGGAAAGAACCCAGATGCCCTTCAACAGAGGAATGGATACAGAAAATGTGGTATATCTACACAATGGAATATTACTCAGCTATCAAAAACAACGAGTTTATGAAATTTGTAGGCAAATGGTTGGAACTGGAAAATATCAACCTGAGTGAGCTAACCCAATCACAGAAAGACATACATGGTATGCACTCATTGATAAGTGGCTATTAGCCCAAATGCCTGAATTACCCTAGATGTCTAGAACAAATGAAACTCAAGACGGAGGATCAAAATGTGAATGCTTCACTCCTTCTTTAAAAGGGGAACAAGAATACCCTTGGCAGGGAAGAGAGAGGCAAAGATTAAAACAGAGACTGAAGGAACATCCATTCAGAGCCTGCCCCACATGTGGCCCATATATATACAGCCACCCAATTAGACAAGATGGATGAAGCAAAGAAGTGCAGAAGTGTAGATCGCTCCTGAGAGACACAGCCAGAATACAGCAAATACAGAGGCGAATGTCAGCAGCAAACCTCTGAACTGAGAATAGGACCCCCATTGAAGGAATCAGAGAAAGAACTGGAAGAGCTTGAAGGGGCTCGAGACCCTATATGTACAACAATGCCAAGCCACCAGAGCTTCCAGGGACTAAGCCACTACCTAAAGACTATACATGGACTGACCCTGGACTCTGACCTCATAGGTAGCAATGAATATCCTAGTAAGAGCACCAGTGGAAGGGGAAGCCCTGGGTCCTGCTAATACTGAACCCCAGTGAACTAGACTGTTGTGGGGGGGGGCGGCAATGGGGGGAGGGTCGGGAGGGGAACACCCATAAGGAAGGGGAGGGGGAGGGGGATGTTTGCCCGGAAACCAGGAAAGGGAATAATACTCGAAATGTATATAAGAAATACTCAAGTTAATAATAAAAAAATAAATAAATAAATAAATAAATAAATAAATAAATCAAATGATTGATCACAAAAAAAAAAATAATTCCTCCATAAAGGACTTTAATAAAATGAGGAAGCATCTACGCCATGACAACCTCATGAAAATGTAGGAGAAAGGCAGGTGGAGTCCCCAGGATGTGAGTCTCTGCCTAAATCCATTGCTGGGCGGACTGGAATAATCCAGTCTGTTTGATGATAAAACCCACAGGAGACATGAGCTCAGCTTTGCGGGAAGTGTGGAGAACTTTCATCTCGACCCGCACTGAAGCTCCTACACAGTCCTTGTGATACAAAGGACTCAATGGCGATATCAGGAGGGATTTTAAAGGTAGATCAACTGTCGATGCAGAAAAACGATCAACTGTAATAGCTGTGGTTGTAGCTCATAGCTACAAGCTTCAAATTCACACTCACAGCACCTAGGGTATAAGCGTCACATATTACGGGAGAGCAACCCGAGGTTCAGGGACTTTGGTTAATTTGCACAGCATGTTCACTGTCTCCCAAGGCATCCTGCACGGAGTGCATGAAATTGCTTTCTGACACGGAGGTAAGTTGTGTTCCTCCTCTGTACTTGCCAGACCTGGACTTCCCTTACACCTTGAACAAATCATACGTTTCAGATCACACATTGAACAAATGTGAGTCCCAGTAGGAAAAGCAAGCTGTAAGATGCTGTCCTATGGAGCCCATGCCGCAGCTACTCAAGGCCACATTGGCCTTGAGCGTCTCCACTGTAGAGCCACCAGCCTTGGTCTCCTGCCTTCTCCCAATAGATTTCGGGGTCTCTTACGGGTTAGGGT
This sequence comes from Rattus rattus, assembly GCF_011064425.1. NCBI lineage: Eukaryota > Metazoa > Chordata > Mammalia > Rodentia > Muridae > Rattus > Rattus rattus. Next base: position 73,569,884 of record NC_046166.1, read on the forward strand.
CTTGATGTGTTCACAACCCATTTTCTAGAAGTGTCAGGGTCCAAATTAAACTCTTTGTGGCAGACTTTCTATTCCGTTTCAGATTTTACCCTTCCTATCCATGCAGGCTCTGGTTTCATGGACTGGAAAAGATTATTCCAGCCACGCTCCTACCAACAATCACATTTTCCTAGGACTTCTGTAGAAGCTTCTTCCTTGTGGCTATGACTATTTATAGACCAATCCATATCCCTCCACACTCCCTGAGAATGGGTTGGGATGAAGTTCCCAACTTCTAATTGTGGCTTGGTCTTTCTGAGGACCAGTCCCCAACAAAGGCCCCACATTAGAGCTAAATAAGTCCCTGTTACCCGGAAACTTCAAAACTGGAGAAAGTTTGTAGAATCGGGTGTATATCCTGTAAGCATGCATGTCTCGTTATATCATACTAAAATGCCCTCGTTCCACTTGCTGGTCTATTAATAGTCTTCTGACTTTACCTTATATCTCATGGGTCTACATGTGCTCTTGGGGAAGGCAGTCTCTCTTAGTTCATCAGAAGTCCCAGAGCAGAGCCGACCGCTCCCTAACTCTGGTCTATCCCAAGGAGGAATTCCACAGAATATGGCAATGTTAGGCAGATTTGACATCAACTCTCATCTTTAAGAATTTTTGAATTGATATCAAATCACCTGTGTTTATAAGATCCATTATATTTAAGTAAAAATGAGCAGTTATTTAATAAATTAAGTTTGTATATTTTCCTGAAAATATACAAATTTTCCTTAAAAGTTGTCTCCTAAAATTCCACAGTTGTGGTCAGCATCCTACATTCTACCCTGGTTCCACGGAAATCTGTTCATCCATCAGTCAAAGATTTCTTGCTTATAAATGTTCCTTTGAGTATTTGATTATTTTGTTTGTCTGTCAGTTAAGTCAGTAGTTTCTGATTTAGGCACTTACAGGTTACCACAAAGAGGGGAAGGAGGGAGAAGGAGACGAGGATTCTCTCCTAGGAGCCTGCAACAGGGCAGTGATTGTGTCTCACTGGGATGGAGAATGACTAGAGACATTATTCCACATGAGAGTGACTTGACAGGAAGCTGTTGCTATTGAATACTATGAGGCCAACCTGACAAGTGGATTCTATATCCATGGATCAAATACCTGTGGACACAGCTATAAATCTTACATTGCTATGGGGGTGTAACCAGCTCTGTCATGGAAGTCGGTTTGGTAGGTATTCAAAAGAAAGTCCACCTGCCATGACTAGGCTGTATCACTCCTGAGTGAATATGTCTGAAGGACTCCAAGTCAACACACCACAGAGATCTCTGCACATTCATCTTTATTGATTACCTCTCAGCAAAAGCTAAGAAACAGAGCCATGCCAGCTGTCCATCAGTAGATGAGTGGATAAAGAAAATGTGTTTCACACACACAGTGAGAAAGTTCTCAGCCATGAGGAAGAGTGGAAACATGCCCTGACAGAAAACCAGACGGGCCTGAAATGATCACATTGCCCAGATATCTAGAGGCAGAGGAATACAGTGTGCTTTCTCACACGTAAATTTGTATATGAGCATGTAGATCTGCTCATGTGTGTTTGTAAGGCAGGACATAAACATGGGGCCATGAGCAAGGAGGGGGTGACCTTAAGGAGGAAGGTCACTTTAAATCCCTGAGCCATCTCTCTAGGTCTCACTCAATAATAAGAATATTCAAAAATGGATATAAAAAAAGCACTTTCCATATCCTCCTCTAAACGACACAAAATTAACTACTTTGATTTTCCATACAAATAAACAAATTAGAAATCTTTCCTGCTGCTGTGACAAAATGCCTGACCAGAGGAACATAAAGGCAGCCAGGTGCTGCCTCATGGTCAGGCGATTATGGCCTGCTGTGGCCAAGTGAACATGGAGGCAGGAGTGCAAAGCAGCAGGGTCATAGGCAATGAGAAGCCGGGAGGCTGACATCTCACTTCCTTCCTTTGCTATTACAGGATTCCCAGCTCCTGGAACAGGGCTGCTCATTGTTAGATTGAGACTTCCAAATTCATTAACCTAATCCAAGCAATCCCTTATAGACAAGCCCAGAACTTTATCTCTTAATGAATTCCTGATCCTGTCACGTGAATTAGCTCCTGGGCAGTGGTGTTGGGATCATCAGGACAGTGGCAGAAAACAGTCTTCCTGCCTGTACTGAGAATGCTGGTGTCCTGAGCCTGTCAAAAGTACAGCCAGACAAGGACTCAAGACTGTGCCCGGAATCTGTTGAAAGTACCAGACAAAGACTCTTCCCAAGTGTCAGGGGAAACATGTTGAAGGAGAAGATCATTGGGAGGTGGTGGTGTGAGAAGTTCATCAAGAGTCAAGGGTGTATTAGATGTTTTCTGTTGCTAACATAATACCTAAGACTGGATAAGTAATTTTAAAAGAAGTTTACTTATAACAGCATTTGACATGATAGGAGAAGGCAGGGTTGCAGGTGACACTGTAGGAGAAGATGGGGTTGTAGGTGATAATGTAGGAGAAGGCAGGGTTTTGTAGGTGACACTGTAGGAGAAGGTGGGGTTATACCTGATAATATAGGAGACAGTATGATTGTAGGACACTGAAGGAGAAGGCAGGGTTGTAGGTGACATTGTAGGTGAAAACTGAGTTGTAGATGGTACTATACTAAAAAGGAGGGTTGTAGGTGACAGTATAGGAGAAGGTGGGGTTGTAGTTGACACTGTAGGAGAAGTCTAGGTTGTAGGTGAAAAGGTAGGAGAAGGTATGGTTGTAGGTGACATTGTAGGTGAAAACAGGGTTGTAAGTGATATTGTACTAGAAAGTAAGGTGGTAGATGACACTGTAGGAGAAGAGAGGGTTGTAGGAGACACTGTAAGGAAAGGGAGAGTTGAAGGTGACACTGTATGAGAAGGCAGGGTTGTAAGTGGTATTGTACTAGAAAGTGGGGTTGTAGGTGACACTGTAGAAAGGAAGGTTGTAGGATACACTGTAGGAGAAGGCAGGGTTGTAGGTGACACTCTAGGTGAAAACAGGGTTGTAGTGGTATTGTTCTAGAAAGTGGGGTTACAGGTGACAGTGTAGGAGAATGCAGAGATGTCGAAAATGAAATGGGCTCACACATGTTGCCACTTAAGGCCTCCCACAGGATCTGAATTTTTTGACACAGAAAGGTGGAGAGAATAATTTATTAGTGTCTCCCATCAAAGTTTATGTTAAAACCCTAACTCAGTGGAACTCTTTGGCAGTAGGATTCTAACACAGGTAGAGTCTGATTTCCTTATTGGAAGTGATGGGTCACCAAGTGGGAAGGGAGTCCTTGGGGAAGCAATTCTACTGGTCTGTGACTCTGGGACCTTCAACTCTAGTGTCTGAGGATGACATGAGCTGCTCATAAGCTCTCTAGGCTGGGGTGCTTTGTCACAACAGTCCAAATAGACAAACACAGGTGTTGTGAGGTATGCAGTGCATGTGGGGGAGAGCTATTCCGCCAAGACTAGCTAAGGGGTAGCATCAGGGAGATGTTCCTTGAGGAGGACCAAGCCAAAGAGCAAGAGATGGCCAGTGAGGTAAATGCTATTTGCAGATGAATAAACTGTGGGCTAAAATATTACATAGGAACTTGAGCTATGGTTAAAGGACACTTGGTATGAGATCACAAAGCCCAGACTGTAACCCTCAAAATCTATGTGGCAAGCCAAGAATGCCACAGACCCCCGTGACTCCAGCCCCAAGGGATTCCTGCCCTCTTCTGCATGTGCACAAGCATACCACACATGCACAGAAGTAAAACAAACACAATAAAGTGCTTTTTTTTTAATTTCCTTGAACTGGACTTGGACCTTGGATGATGTGAAGATAGGGTAATGGCTCTGAGGAGGCCAGTTTTAGTGCTGTACGCAGATGCTGTTTCAGACATAAGCACGCACACAGTCCATTCCTAGAAACTCTCTGTATACTATCGCCACATAGGAGATACTCTGCTAATATATCTGTACATGACATGGTCCTCTGGTTTTACAAATGGCATGTCTCTGCCCTCCATGTAAGACAGCTCATTTCTTCATGAACTACAGACTGTCAGAGGCCAACACTGTCTGCAGATGTGCAGCTGAGCATGTAAATTCCTCAGTAGGGCAGGCCTCTGATGGACTGCACCTCTTCACATGAAATTACCAGCCACTCTTTCCTTCTTTTATAGAGTATTTGAGCGCAGAGAATCTAACCTCTGTGCTTAGCTATCGAAGGCAAAACCATGTGAAGCTTGATGAATCTGGCTTGAGCAAGTGCAATAATTCACTCAACCAAAGTGTTTGCGTTTGTCTTTCAGTTTCGAGCACAACACAATCTTGGTGTGTGGAGTGCTAGAAATCAGAGGTCTCATTTTCCATTAACTATGGCTGCAGGTTTCCCAGGGAAGGGAGAGTTCTTTCTCAGCAATAGCCACCTACTGAAACAGGCCACTGACACCTTGAGAACACTGGCCAGGCTGACTGAGAAGGCTCAGCACAGGATCTGATTGTGCATTTTCATCATCGGTGTGATGGATGGGGAGTGCTCTAGTACAAAGAGTGGTTCCAGAACCCAGATCTGTTTTTTTTTATTTCCATTTGAAATATTATCCCCTTTCCCAGTTTCCTGTCCATAAACCCCTATCCCATTCCCCCTCCCCCCTCTTCTATGAGGGTGTTCCTCCTCCCAAACCACAACCCTTTCCTGCCCTCACATTCCCCTTCACTGGGGGCTCCAGCCTTGGCAGGACCAAGGGTTTCTCTTCCCTCTGGTGTCCAAGGCCGTCCTCTGCTACATATGCAGCTGGAGTCATAGGTCTGTCCATGTATACCCTTTCGGTAGTGGTTTAGTCCCTGGGAGCTCTGGTTGGTTGGTATTGTTCTCATGGGGTTGCAAGCCCCTTCAGCTCCTTCAATTCTTTCTCTAACTCCTCCAATGTTCTCAGTTCAATGGCTTGCTGCTAGCATTTGCTTCTGTATTTGTCACTCTCTGGCTGAGCCTCTCAGGAGACAGCTATATCAGGCTCCTGTCAGCTTGAACTTCTTGGTATCAGCAACATTGTCTGGGTTTGGTGGCTATATGTATATGGGCTGGATCCCCAGGTGGGAGCAGTCTCTGGATGGCCTTTCCTTTAGTCTCTGCTCCAAACTTTGTCTCCGTATCTCCTCCTATGAATATTTTTGTTCCCCCTTTTAAGAGGAACCCAGATCTTAATGGGCTGCCCTGGACATGAGCTGTGTGCAGAATTTCCCAAAGAGGGTTAGGTTTAAGTAATATGAAATCCTCACTTACTTCCCTTTTAGGGGAGATGTGAAAAGCTATTACTGTGGTACTCACTGTCCACATGTCCACTGTGGGCATGAGGACAACTTTACCAATATGGTGGTCACCCCCTTTAGCTGCTAACTAATATATAGCAGACAGACTTTAGCTTAGCCCAGGATGGGGTGTGCTGGAGGAGGAAGCCAGGGACACAGAACAGCAGCTTGTCTCCCAGAGTTTCTTCTCCCTGCAAGCTTCTGTGTCACTGAGAACCTGTGCTTCTCTGTGCATGGTGTTCACACCTAGGACTAGCACGTCCGGTCTGCATGGCTGGTGGATTTACATAGCTCTTATTCACTGAACTGGATGCTTTCTGATAATAGGCAACAGCTGCTACCTAATTGAAGGGGCCCCATCATGAGATATAAAATCACGAGGAGTTGGTGATTAAGGGTATTTAAATTCTGAAGGGTTCTGCCCGAAGTCAACACATGGTTTAGTGTCTCACAAATACTAAATGAGCATCCGGCAAGGTGGTCAGTATTTTAACTGCCTGCTTCATAGTCATAACTCGACTAGCTGCTGGCATAATAGCTGGGAGGAGAATGGGTTATGTGCATATATATGCATCATTGTGCTGTCCATTAAAAAAAAATCTGTCTTTCATGTAAGGCTTCATAAATTTCAGACTATCTGCTGTGGACTCAACATGAAATGTCCCTCACAGACCCTTGGTACTGGCTGGTTTTGTGTGTCAACTTGACACACGCTAGAGTTATCACAGAGAAAGGAGCCTCCCTTGAGGAAATGCCTCCATGAGATTCAGCTGTAAGGCATTTTCTCAACTAATAGTCAAGGGTGGGAGGGCCCATTGTGGAGGGGAAGAAAGCCAGTAACATCCCTCTATGGCCTCTGCATCAGCTCCTGCTTCCTGACCTGCTTGAGTTCCAGTCTGACTTCCTTTGATGATGAACAGCAATATGTAAGTATGAGCTGAACAAATCCTTCCCTCCTCAGCTTGTTTCTTGGTCATGATGCATACCCTGACTAAGACACCAACACATTGGAGGTCTTGCTGACAGCTGATGGGCTGAGAAGCAATCAGATCTCTGAACTCACCTGACAGATTCATATGTTGGCATTTGGATGAAGGTGACAGGAACTTGGGGTTGGGGCAAAATTGGAAGTAGTGGGTCCCCAGGAGGTACATCCTTGGTTGCTGTATCTGGCCCTTCCGACATTCCTTTTATCTCTTTCCTGTTCCTTGGGGTCTGAACTCCCCTCCTCCCACCTTGCCCCATGATGAGATAGAGCTTTCTTCTTTTGAATTTCTTCTCTCTAGTATCTGGTCACAGTGACACAGGAGTTACAAATACACCCCGTTTTTTGTAGGCAGAAAGGAAAAGGTTTGAACCCTGTGATTTGAAGGAAGGGCAGGTTTTCACAGGAATGCTATGTAGCAGCACCATTAGGGGCTGGCACTGGGATCTGAACTCTGAACTGGGCAGAGTAAGCTGCTGATTCTGATTCTACAACTTAGGACCTGAGTGTCCTTGGCTGAGGTAGTCCATGTTTCCTCTTCATACCCTTAAACAGTGTGCTGAGGGATCTCTCTTGCACAGTAGCTGTGAGAACTCTAAAGTCCCTGCATGCACCTTCAAATAACATCCATCAGCTCTGCCTACTGTACCTGCATGCTAAGTGGTAGCTTCTCTGTAGCTTTAAGAGGAATTTACAGATAGAGTGGGAGCAGTAAGCTTTGGATAATGACCTTGGCTGCTGTCTGATCTCAGGGTGTGATAAACTCACTGTGAGTATGGAAACCTAAGAATGGGAGCGGGGCTTTAAGAATGTCGTGGGCAATCATGCTCTAAATCATAATGAATTTATAATTATAGGGAGAAAGGCTGAGGTAGACACACAGCTGAGTTGTTAGGGGTATGAATTAATGAGACGCTGGATTGCTCCATCCCCTTGGAATGGGATAAAGGCAATGATCGTGTCGTTTTTGCATTTATGCTTCTCAGATGCTATATGCCAGTCACATCCCGTTTAGCCCTCAAGCCACCCTATGAGGTACTGTGCTAGGTTACCACATCCACCTAGAACTGTAACCAGGGTCTGGTCACAGAAGACTGGCAGTGATGAAGTTAGGAAGAGTCTTCCAGGAATAGGGTGGGTCTTAACCCAGTGATCTGGTGATGGATCTGCAAAGCCAGGGCATTCAAACACACAAAAGAGTGATAAAACATGATGAAAGTGGAGAGAAGCAAGAGAGATAGAGATAGAGAGAGATACACAGAGAGACAGACATAGACAGAGATACACAGAGAGACAGAGAGAGATAAAGACAGATAGAGACAGAGAAAGACAGAGTCAGGAAGAGAGACAAAGACAGAGAGACAGACACAGGGAGAGAGACAGAGACAGAGACAGACAGAGACAGGGACAGAGAGACAAATACAGAAAGACAGACAGACACACACATACACACGCACACACACACAGAGAGAGAGAGAGATATAAAGAGAGAGAGAGAGAGAGAGAGAGAGAGAGAGAGAGAGAGAGAGAAAGTGCTCACCAGGGCCGCAGGCCTGTCTGTAACCAGGTGATTGGCAGGAACGTGGAGACTGGCTTTCCCTGAGTTTGCAAAAGGAATACACTCTCTCACACTCATCTCCCAGGTTTCTGAGTTTCCACACTGTGAGGTGGTAAATCATGTTTTCTGCTATCAATTTCCTGGCAAGTTGTTACAGGACCTGTACTTTGGGCACATGACTTCAGTAGCATAGATAAGGATTTGTGGAAGTTAGGTTCTGGTTCTTCCTCCCAGCCCCATGCTCCCAGAAATAAGACTCAGATGCAAAATATCCTTACAATTACCTTGGCCATGCAGCTAGGCTCTTCTCTGACTAGATCATAGCTTACAATATCCCATTTATTCAAGTCTAATTCTGCCATGTGGCTGGTTACCTGTGCTCAGGTACCATATGTCCTCTTGCAACATCTTCCTGGGTGAATCGCCCCTTTGATTCTCTCACAATTTCCCAGAATCCTCTCTTCCTGCCAATGTCCCACCTCCTCTCCCTGCCTATTTCCAGCTCACTGGCCATAGAGCTTTTATTAACAGGTAATGCTTATAAGAGATCCTGTAGATTCTCTCTACAGGAATTGTACAAGTAAAGGAAGTCTAATAAGCTGCTGGAAAGGCAGAACCTAACAGGACAAAGGTGGATCCATTCCCACACCACCAACCCTAACACCTCAGCTTTCACACCAAACCAACTCTAAGGGTGACCTTTGCTGTTCTGACATTTCTACAAAGTGGATCAGTTTTTCTTGTATTTTCAAACCATGGTCCTGCACATGCTAGGCAATGCCATATTGTGAGGTCCGAATTGAGCCTCTTCCAGGACCTCTTTAATGAGACTCACAGAGGCAGTGATCGATGCAAAAGCAAGAGGAGTTTAATTCCGACATGTCAGGGTCCTCCCACTTCAAGGGGTGATGAGCCCGAGCAGACTCTGACAGGGAGTTATACACCTTGCAAACAATTGGGGCAGAATTTTCACAGTGGTAACTGGGCAGGGTACTCTGTGCATTTGGTAGAGAGAAACAACTTTCAGATCAGACTCAGTGTACTGTTCAAGACTTTCCCTTGCAGATTTTGCTTGGAATCCAACCCCTTAAGGTCTTTGCTATAAAAAAATTCATGAAAACAGCTAACTTCAGTTCTTCTGAATGTGATGGCTGAATCCAGGACCTCCCCATACCTACAGTGCAGGCAGCAGGCACAGCCTTCAGAATACCCCTCCTTGGGGTTTTCTCAGGTCTTGGCTCCCACTGAAATTCAGCTCCCATTACTCCCTACCCCCAATTCCTGGCTGTATCTGGTCATTGTGATTCACTTCCATGAATTAGTAGCTCTAGAATTCTTTAGTTCTCAGTTTGCAAACTTTTTACAGCTTTACTCAAGTGCGTTTCTAGGTAGTTGTAGCAATTCTTTGCTGCATTCACAGTTCTACATGCTCTGACAGTGTGTTTGCTGAGATCTAGGTCTTCCCTGAGGTATACTGCACTCCACTAAAAGCCACTGCAGCCTCCTGTCCTGTCTACCAATGCTATCTTGTAGTCTCATAAGTTCCAATTTTTTTCTCAAGCCAGCAAATCAGCTCTCTTATAACAAATATAGGGAGGAGCTGATTAATGGTATCACGTTCCTTTCATTGCCAGAATTAAAAAAAAACCTATGGCATTTTTGCATTTTTACTTTTCCTTTCTTTTTCCTAGGTAGGACTTGGACCAGCCTAGTTTTGTCATAGGTTCTATGCCTGTGAACATGTTATACCAGAAATATAGCTAATTTTCAACTGTCTTTTAAATAGTAACAATATCTGGATGAAGTGGGCAAACAAACTAATTACACAGAGCTCTGAAAATTGATGAGACAGAAGGATTGATGAAAGAGATGAAATTACACAAAAATGTGGCAAAGCAGGTGTTTTAGTCAGGGTTTCTGTTCCTGAAAAAAACATCATGACCAAGAAGCAAGTTGGGTAGAAAAGGGATTATTCAGCTTACACATTCACATTGCTGTTCATCACCAAAGGAAGTCATGACCAGAACTCAAGCAGGGCAGGAAGCAGGAGCTGGTGTAGAGGCCATGGAGGATGTTACTTACTGGCTTGTTCCCCTGGCTCGCTCAGCTTGCTCTCTTATAGAACCCAAGATCACCAGTCAGAGATGGCACCACCCACAGTGAGCTGGGTCCTCCCCTCTTGATCACTAGTTGACAAAATGCCTTGTAAGGCTGGTTCTCATGGAGGCTCCTTTCTCTGTGATAACTTCAGCTTGTGTCAAGTTGACACATAAATCCAGTCAGCACAACAGGTCAAGTGTAAGAGGGAGTCTGGGCCCACCATGGGACCCAAACTTCAATCCTCTCATTGCACCCCAGACCTGACCTCTGCCCTACAGGACTGATGCTCTCCCAGCCACTGAGTGTGCAGCAATGTGTTCTCACAGTGAGAGAAAAGTGACATCTAACTTATAACAGTCACTCGGAATCTTCCACCCCTCCTCAGTGGGCCTCAGACATAAACCTGATGGTTTCTCAATACATTCTTATTCCACTTCAGTCCAAGTCATTATCCTCTCCTGCCTAACGTACCCAAGACCCTTCTTGCTTAGTTCCCCAGTTCTGGTGTCCAAGACCTTTTGCCCATTCAAGATGCAGCTTCAGCTGACCTATTAAGCTTTAAGTGTCATGAGATCAAACTCCTCTGCTGGTGTCAGGAATCTATATACACAGCAGGCAGAGTCCTTTTGCATGCACCTTGCAGACTCCTCTTGTGTCTCCTCAGGTACCTTCTATTCCCCCTGCCTCTGCAGAACTGCTGGTCTTTCTGTTCTATCATCATCCTGGGACATCTTTTACCTCAGGACACTGTCATGGATGCTCTCCCCATGTTTCTGCCCAGCAGTCTCCAGCCCCTCCAGGAAGCTTTCCTGGGGTGCATCATCACTGACCACACTTCCTATTCCTGGGACTTTATTAATAGCCACTGATATTGCAGTGCTCCAAGGAGTAAGCCTTGTCTGCTCCACTCCTGGTTGTCCTTCAGAGACAAGTCTTAGGGTACATGTGATGAGCGTAAGACCTTCCCTGTGACAAGACTCTTCTTTATTCTCTCATTCTGACTCCAATAGCAACCAACCTAGCCATGCCTGGCCTTCTCCATGCTGAGAATTCATCAGTAGACCCTTAGCTGGTGCATTTGCTTGCAGTTCATATCCACCATCGAGCTAAGTAGCTCAGACTATTCTTTGCTGAAAATGATGTGTAGTATGTCAAAGTCTCACTTAGAATTATGTGCTAGCTCCCCCTGCTTTCTGATTCCAGAGAGCCCCCAGAAATCTCATCCTACTTAAATGAACAATGTTAAGTCACATGCAGAGGGAGGAGAAAAAAAAAGGGGGACTTTCCAGAATATACTCTGATTAAAAAAGCACCGCTCCACTCCCATCCAGCTCACCCCAGATGTCCACCCATTGTGTTTGTTCAGGCGTCTGTGGCTGCTCAGCTGCTCTGCTACCCACTGCAGCAGGGCAAAGTGCAAGCAAGGGCTAAGGGCAAATCCCTCCAGAACCATGTTCTCCAAGCAGCTTTCTCCATCCCTGCCACCCTTCAAGTCTTCACTCCCTCCTACATATCTGCTATGTTCTGTATACTCTGTTTCTTCTATCTAGATACGTAATTTCAAGGGAAAAATCATTCTGTTTCCTGCCTTCTGATCATCAGTGGCAGACTTGACCTGTAACAACTGCTTGAAAAAGAACGGTTCAGGCAGTGTGGGATGAGTGACTGAAAAAAAAATGGTTATATTCGTTTTCGGGGGAGTAATGTGTAAAACACTTGAGCTTTAGTCTCTGATTTATTACTCACCACTCTTAATTTCTTTTAAGTCCATAGACATCACTTTGTAAGATGTATGAGTGTTTCCTCTAAGGTGTGTGTGTGTGTGTGTGTGTGTGTGTGTGTATGTGTGCATGGGTGTGCATGTGTGCATGCATGTATATATGTGTGCACAGGTATGTGTGTATGTGTGCATGTGTGCATGCATGTGTATATGTGTGCACAGGTATGTGTGTGTGTGCATGTGTGCATGGGTGTGCATGTGTGCATGCATGTGCATATGTGTGCACATGTGTGTGTGTGCATGTGTGCATGGATGTGCATGTGTGCATGCATGTGTATATGTGTGCACAGGTATGTGTGTGTGTGTGTGTTTCATTATTTTTTGATCAACATAAGATCTCAGTTCTTTGTACATTTGCTATGGCAACTGTTGATGGCGAAGAAGGTGAATGTTTTTTAATTTCTACTCCACACTCTCAGGAAGCACCAAACAGGAACAATGGAACAGAGTCCAACATAGTTCCTCTTATCGGTGTGTGTAGAGATTCTGAGGGGAGCAGCTGTTAAGTGCCCAGTTACAAGTGAGAACAGTACCCTAGGAAGCATTACGGGCACCATGTGAACATTCAGGTTCAGTCACAAGCACCTGTCCTTTCAGGAGTAAATGGGAGTAGAGTAAAGGATCTCTCAAGCTACACCATATCATATACCTTCTGCTACTGCCACATATAAAGGCATAAGAGCAAATACATCTAAGTGAGATGTAGGAACGTCTCAGCAAGGAGTAGTTTACCTGGGATATCCAAACAGAGGGGCGGAGAGTCTCATTATAGCCATCATGGCATACAGCATGCTGACAGCTCTCTCATCTACAGATTCGCAATCCCTGTGTGAGAGCCTTGGAAATGTATACATCCCTAAATTCATGAATTTTTCAGACTGTACATGCTAAAAAAATAAAATAAAATCGGGTCAGGAAAATATGCTCTACAGTGAGCTACAAGGAAAACCTGGCATTTCTGAGCTCTTTCCATTCCAAATTGTTACTAATACATTGAGAAGGATGTCCACCTTAGGTCCAGCCAACCACTGGTTCAGAGACCAGCAAGGTGTACACACCTCCACTGGCTTCTCTAAGAAGTCCTCATCTACACTGTATTAGTGACAGTGCTGTTACTGTGACAAAACAACTTAAAATGAGTCACGATATATGACAACTTGTTTCAACCCACAGTTGGACCTAGGCTTTGGACAGAGTACCTTACCCCATCTGTGAATATGCTAAAGGAAAGTGAATGGAACCTATGTGTAACATTCAGTGGCACACAGAAGTGAACTGCTTCCTTCAGTGAGGTCTTCCTTCCTAAACATTCCATCACTCGCCAAAACTGAAGAACCAGAGACCAAGCAGTTAAGAAATGAGCCCACCAGTGTGGCCCATTTCAGGTCCAAGCCATAGCATTTCACCCACGGCTCCTACAGCTCAAGGCTGACTCACAATGAAAATGACAGAAAGTCTATCTCTAAGATGCCTAAAAGCTTTATCAGGTCCAAACTTTTTCAAAAGTTCAGGTTCAATGTTTCCTTTGGGAATCAAGATACACTCTTAGCAGTCAGCTCTGGTAAAAAATAAAGTTACATATGCTTAGATGTGGTGGTTAGTATAATGCTCCCGTTCTGAAGAGAGGAGAAGAACACCTAGGAGGGAGAGAATCCCAAAAACTGAAACCCAGCAAACTAAGTTTGTGCCCAGCATCTAGGATATACCGGATTATGAAATAAGTTTGCAGGGCCCTTTAATCTCTGCACCTGTGGCCTTGCCACTTGAGTCAATTGGACATGTGACCCAGGCTGGCTGTTTCTGGCCACATGCTTGACATCTCTCACATCTAGGGTTCTTCACCACTGTTTACACATCATCCTCACCATCCTGTGCATTTCCCTCTCCGCAGCCACCTACAGGAACTCCAGCCTTAGCATGTGTTGCTTGGCCCCATCCCCAGCCTCAGATTTCTTTTCAATTTCAGATAGCAGTCTCCCGTACCAGGTTCTTCTGGAATTTTTTCCATTTCAGTAAACCCTACACCCATGGACTACACCACGGTCTTATGCAAGCTGAGTCCGTAGCTCATTCCTCCACTCCACCATGACTTCACTGGGCAGCTGAGTGTGCTGGAGTGCATCCCGAGAAACAGCTTCCTTGGTGGCCTCGTGTAAGCAAGGGATCCCAGAGGAACTAACTTTCCAAAAGAGAGTTTTCCAAGGCTCTCATCTCTTGGAAGCTGTGACAGTCAGGATCTAGCTTACTACAGAGATGACCTCATGGCTGTCTCCTAGCAGCTAGAGAAGTGTATGTGGCTTCTTTTTTTTTTTTTTTTTTTTTTTTTTTTTTTTTTTGTTCTTTTTTCGGAGCTGGGGACCGAACCCAGGGCCTTGCGCTTCCTAGGTAGCGCTCTACCGCTGAGCTAAATCCCCAGCCCGTGTATGTGGCTTCTTTTGTTGATGTTGATCACTTCTGAAACCTCCTAAGTATAGTTTTAATGAACAAATTCAGTTTTCTAGTTTTTTGGTTGTGCTTTTGAATTCCACTTCTCACTGACAAGCAGGTTAAAAGCAGAAAGAAACCATGCCACAGCCTGAAGACTAGATAGATGCCTTTGACATTTCTTCTCACAGATGGGTGGATCCAACTTTAAACATAGCCCTGCCAAAGTCTCAGGACATGGACAAAATACAAACATATTCTTCATAATAAATTGATATGCCTGGCCTCCATCCAAGTTCAGACTTGGATGTCCTCATTCTCATCTGAAATCTTGTCAAAATGACTTTTAATGCCAGCATTGCTGCTGGCTTTCTAGTCTGAGCCTTCATCAAAATTGGTTATTAACTAATTTTAATATTTTAGGGCTTCTCTGACTACAGTGGATAGAATCCTTAAGACATGGTGATGGTGAGAGTAGGAATGGCCCCATAGACTCATGAGCCAGCTCCAATTAAATGTTTTTCTTTATAAGAATTTCCAAGGTCATGCTGTCTCTTCCCAGCATAAGAAAACCAAACTAAGTCAGGGGCCAAGCATCAGATACATTAATCTGGTGAAAGGAACATCATACTTTATCATAACATACCACAGAAATAGAGCATGTCTCTCACACTAAAGCTCTGAAAAGTAGATTGCAAAGGCAACAACAAAAAGCGGAAAGAAACTCATAGATAAAAATGCATGCTGTTGAAATTAATCGTGCATGCTTAAGAAATTTCCACATCATAACCCAGGATTTAAAAAAAATGCCAAAGACATCTTGAACAAAAGAACACATGGGGCAGAATTTCAAGGTAGTCTGCAAAACTTCATAGTGGCCTAATGGTGGCCTAAAATATACACAGAGATCAATGGAATGTAATGGAGGCCATCTAAATACACTCCTAAACTCACCACCAACTGGAGAAAGTGCAAGCTGTACACATGGTGCGGGGAAACTGGACACCAGCATAGAGAACACTGAAACTCCACTCCATGCT
Source organism: Rattus rattus (assembly GCF_011064425.1). Taxonomy (NCBI): domain Eukaryota; kingdom Metazoa; phylum Chordata; class Mammalia; order Rodentia; family Muridae; genus Rattus; species Rattus rattus. Next base: position 73,585,094 of record NC_046166.1, read on the forward strand.
ACTACAAAATCAGCTGACCACCCCAACGTAAGATCTGAGGCCATCCACATACTACATGGGGACACGGGAAAGTCATAGCTGCCCAGGAAGTGAGCTTTAGAAATATTGAGTCTTAACCCTCTGTAAATTTTGAGGCAACCGACTTTGCCACGGTTATCCATGTGGATGTGTGAGGAAAATGAGAAGAGCAGTCACAACCATCTTCTAAGACAGTGGTTCTCAGCCTTCCTAATGCTGTGAGTCTACCGCACGCAGTTCTTCAGGTCATGGTGACACCCCCAAGCAAAAAGTGTTTTCATTGCTACTTCATGAGTGTAATTTTGCTACTGTTATGAATCGTAAAGTAAATATCTGATATGCGGGATATCTGACCTGTGACCCCTGTGAAACGGTCCTTTAACCCACAAAGGGGTCATGACCCACAGGTTGAGAACCACTAATCTCAGAAACCACGTGTCCTGTTAGGAATGAAAGTGAAATTTTAAAAGAAGTCGCTTGCCTTTTAGATAGGCACTTCTCTTCCAAGCTATATACAAACATTTCACCAAAATTTTAATTTTTTCACACATCACTTAAGAGACTGATGACATTCCACACCGAACTTTGGAAGGAACATCCTATTTAAAGGCGCTCTTATCTCCCTGGGAAACAACAAGCAAGAGTAGATTAAGAGATCTCTTTGGAGAAGGCATACCCTCTTTGTCATGGTGGTGGATAATGGCATCCTGAATCATGTCAGCCAGGCCGAAGCGGACCTTCTGGCTTTTCCCAGGCTTGATTCTCTTCAGGAGCCCTTCCTGCTTCTGGAACACTTTCTCTCGCTCATAGTAGGCTTTGATTTGCTCACAGCGCATGCGCTTCACCAGACGCTGCCGCTGGCCCAGGGGGAGGGACTCCAGCAAGCACTGGTCAATTTCCATCTCATGAGATCGAAAAACATTACATAGCTGGTAGCAACCTGAAGTAAAGAAGAGAGAGAAGTCACTAGATATATTCTCGCTTCATGTCAGCATTATATACATAACCAACACGATAATGTCCATGGCCACGAGAGTCTATATTGTCCATTGCGGTGCCTGATACTACCAGGTCCACTGTGCTCCTGACTCTGCTACACCCACTGTGTTGACTGCAATGTCCTCTGTATTCCTGACTCTGCAGTGCCCACTTTATTCCTGATTCTGTGACTGCTACATTCCTGATTCCATAACTCTTACTATGTTCTTGATTCTACAGTGCCTACTGTATTCTGAATCTGCAATGCTTACTGCACTGGTAATTTGAAAAATACTTACTGCATTCCTGACTCTGTAGTGTCCACTGCATTCCTGACTCTGTAGTGCCCACTGCATTCCTGACTCTGTAGTGCCCACTGCATTCCTGACTCTGTAGTGCCCACTGCATTCCTGACTCTGCAGTCCCCATTGCATTACTGACTCTGGAGTGCCCACTGCATCCCTGACTCTGTAGTGCCCACTGCATCCCTGACTCTGCAGTGCCCACTGCATCCCTGACTCTGCAGTGCCGACCGCATTACTGACTCTGTAGTGCCCACCGCATCCCTGACTCTGCAGTGCCCACCGCATCCCTGACTCTGCAGTGCCCACCGCATCCCTGACTCTGCAGTGCCCACCGCATCCCTGACTCTGCAGTGCCCACCGCATCCCTGACTCTGCAGTGCCCACCGCATCCCTGACTCTGCAGTGCCCACCGCATCCCTGACTCTGCAGTGCCCACCGCATCCCTGACTCTGCAGTGCCCACCGCATCCCTGACTCTGCAGTGCCCACCGCATCCCTGACTCTGCAGTGCCCACCGCATCCCTGACTCTGCAGTGCCCACCGCATCCCTGACTCTGCAGTGCCCACCGCATCACTGACTCTGTAGTGCCCCCCGCATTCCTGACTCTGTAGTGCCCACCGCATTACTGACTCTGTAGTGCCCACCGACTCTGTAGTGCCACCGCATTTCTGACTCTGTAGTGCCCACTGCATTCCTGACTCTGTAGTGCCCACTGCATTCCTGACTCTGTAGTGCCCACTGCATTTCTCACTCTGCAGTGCCCACTGCATTCCTGACTCTGCAGTGCCCACTGCATTCCTGACTCTGTAGTGCCCACTGCATTCCTGATTCTGTGACTCCTACATTCCTGATTCTACAATTCTTACTGTATTCTTGATTCTACTGTATTGTGAATCTACAATGCTTGCTACATTCCTAATTCTAAAATACTCCGTGCCTTCCTGATTCTACAATACCCTCTGCATTCTCAAATCTTCAATGCCCCCAAATTCCCGATTCTGTAATTATCATTATATTCCTGATTCAGTAATTCTCATTGCATTCCTGATTCTACAACACTTCCTGCATTTTTTAAATCTGTAATGCCCACTGCAGAGCAGGAATAACCTACTTACCCTCTCTCCTCTGTGTTTAATGTACAAATGTGCATGACCCACCACTTTATGGAACAGTGGAAACAGTAAAGCAACACCCACAATTTCATATTAGAAATTCAATAATAGAATCAAAACCTTTCCTCAACACAGTTGTGAACCCAGCCCATGCCTTCACCATGTCTATAAATCTATAAAAAGGCCCCAAAGGTTTAACCCTTAAACTTAATTATGACAGAATACTACCAAGTAAGCGGTTGGATTCTGGTATAAAATCTTACACACAGTTCCTATTTCTGCTCCTTTTTTCCTTGGCAAACCTTCACGTTCACAAAGGTCAGGTGCATCTGTATGATCACGTCCCTGCAATCCTTTCCAAACATCCTAATAAAGCTGGTCTTCCACTGCATGGCATTTTAGCCGACATAGTGGAATGGAACTTGTAACATATGCAGTCAATTGACCATGCTGTTAGGCATTGTTCCCACTAACTTCCTGCTGACCTCTTCTCTGTGTAATAGGCGGAACTTGTTTCTAGGAGACCGAAGTATGGTAAAGTACAATACAGAGTTGGCACAGAATTTTTATTTTTATCATCTCAAAATTACACATAACACTGTGGGTGCCATCATCGTCGTCTTATTGATGTGGTGACTAATTGAATTCTTCATTCGGGAATTTAGAATGTTCACGTTACCTTTTCATTATGCCCTACAGAGACACCCGAAGCACCGGGTGACAAAACTGTACAAGCACATTTACCATGTGGCTAAAATTCATGACTGACAGAATGTTGTCATTATGACTTATCAAACTGGCTCGTATACTCAGTTAGGTGTCTAATTGTTCTTAAATAAACACGATCCATTCCATTGGTTTGCATTCACTGACTTTGAATGGGAGTGGATGCGTTTGCACCATGGTGGTGAGCATGTGGCGGCCAGACAGCAGTTCCCTGGAGTTGACTCTCTCCTTCCACTGTGTGTGTTCTGGGGACCCAACCTGGGTTGTTAGGGTTGGCAATTTCCAAGCCATCTCTCTGGACTGAAACCACTCATTAAAAAAGCCAAATTCTTTAGTCTAGACTAGCCAGGGCCTGTGCTATATACCCCCAGTCTGTCCTCCAACCTCATGATTCCCCTGCCTTAGCTTCTAGAGTATTGAAGTTACCTGCCTGTGTGACCACACTCAAATATATGCTTTTTTCTTAATGTATGCATGTCCGAAGCCCAAAACAAGTTATCAACTCACTACGCATGTACAAAATGTGTCTAATTTCGTGTTTAATGTGAAGAAAACTCACACGTGGAGTCTCCATGTCATCAAAAGAGTCTGCTGTGTTGCATTAAAATATCAAGCCGTGGAGAGGCTGGAGAGGCTGCGTGTGCCACCCTGCTTTCCCAGGTGCTTTAGTGTTCATTGTTCCTGCACACATACACAATGTGCCAAGATGCCCATCCCTGTTTTCAAGCAAAGAACACAGGGTTGAGAGAAGATGTGGCTTTTCTAGGGTCTGAGACAGGTTTGCATACTAACTTCAAAAGCACTTCATGTAGGCTCATGGACAAATAAGAAAACACAAGGTGCCATATGCAATCGCCTACTTCCAGCAAGAGGAAGTAGACGTGTAAGAGTGATAGAAGAGTCAACAAGCCGCCTTCTCTAATAAACTCAATGGGAAGACACAACGGCAGCTTTTGCCACATGACTGACAAACTGCTGTGGAGACAGCCCTGACGGAAGCTGCAGAGGGTCTGAGAGTGCTCAGTAATCAGGAAGTGTTTCAACGAATCATTCAGAAAACTGCACCAAGTCTGACTTACTGACTGAGCTCTTGACATGTTGGCTCCTATGACTGCCATGACTTGTCATTAGATACCCAGGAGACAGGCCACAGAAAATCCTACAGACAAGCAGTATCTCAGAGGGCCATGTGTTGATGATGAGCATGGTGTTGACAGAGGGGATGATCTAATAATCAGTGTGGTCTTCTGGTTCTTAGCTCTGAGGAAGGGTCTCTTGGTGAATATGTCCATTAATTTCCAAGGACTCTGCAGTGACAACCATGACATGTGGAGTGACCCTTTATAGGCTTCCAAAGGGGTCAGCAGAGGTGACTGTCAACAGTTCCTCTATGTCCTCACAGCCACGGTTGCTGAGTTTCAGATTCATGTATACTGATTTCTAGTCTACTTCTTTTCTTATTAGTTTTTAGGTTATCGCACAAGGTAAGGGAATCCCTTGCGACATTTCTATGCATGTGCCTCAGTATCTCCTGTCCTAATTTACGATCTAACATATTTCATTGCCAAATATTACCCTATGCTTTGGCCTTTATTAGTCTGCAGGTTGATTATAGTCTAGAATCGTTTGATGTGCTGTGATGTTCTGTAATTCCAGGCAAATCAGCAGTGACCTGTGTCAGAGAGTTCGCCAGTCTGACAGCTACTATTAAAACTAACAGAGAAACACAAGGTTTGTGCAGTCACTGAATATCTATGTGTAAGCTTTATAAGCAGGATGCTAAACATGGTCCTAGGTATGGTCTGAGGGGATGCTAAAGATAGGAGTGGGGCACAGGCATGAGATGAAATGCCCCCATCACTTCACAGGTCTCTACATGAGATTTCTGACTGCATCGAGACAAAGTCCTGCAGACTTAGCTGGACAGTGGCAGGGCCAGGACTGATGGGGACCAGTCTCTTTGTGGCCTGCTATCCTGTGTGGAACCCTACATGGGCTGACTGTGCAGACAATATACAGATGAATGTAACAGGAACGCCTCCAGAAACACAGAGCATGTGTTTTTTACTATGGCAGCGAAGGACCAGATCTGCACAAAATCAGCTTTTCTTCTTACAGATAAGTACAGGCCATCCCCAGAGCTGCAGGACTGGCCCGTGGCGTTCTCACATTTGATGCTGTCACTGCTGTTTCTTTCAGATCAACACCTCTAAGCATGGTGTCCATGGAGGCCACTGGTCACCAATGGCCACACTTAAAGCCCTTTGCTGCTGTCTAAAAGGGAACCTCCCACCAACGCATGTTTACTCTGAGTTGACTGAGGTCAAGAAGTCCTTGGTTCGTGGCCACCAGTGGTTTGGGAACTCTCAGTGTCTCAACAGTTATCTGCTAAAGAGACATTGGGCTTTAGTTATTTTCCACAGTGCTAGCCTGTGCCATGACAGCACTAATATTTCTGAATGAAAACTTTCACCACTCCTATCTAACAAGTGATGCACTGGTGAGGTGGGAGTGGGACCTTCAATTTGTACTCTTTTATCATAGGGTAGATTTCCAATATATTCAACTACACACACCACTGTACAACATAAAAGATATACTCAACTACATGCACCACTGTGATATAAAAGGAAACATTATAGAAAAAACAATGTTATGACCATCCACTGACCACTTCAACCACTTGGTAAACCACGTGGTGGTTCGTTGACGTGCTGTGATGCATATTGACATTTTAGGTGACATTTTTGTTTTTCATCAAGACCCTCTGGATGGTTCCACATGCCAAGGCCTTGCCACACTCTAAGCAAAGGTAGGCTGCACTGCCTAGAGGCCTTTGAGCACTTAGGGCTGAGCCACACCCTGATGTCAAAGGCAGCACAGGAGAATGGCTTGCCTGTATCTGCCATGACTGATGACTTTTCTGAGTTTTTGAACTCGATTTTAGAACAATTTTTTTTTCATGAACAGGCTTGACATAGCTGGGAAAGGAAAAAAAATCTGACTCAATAGACTCAATGTATTCTTGACACAATTGGGAATATAAAGCTTTTCACTCAGTTTCCCAAACAAAAAGGCAATCTTGGAAATGAAGTAAAAAGTACTGAAGTTTTCCCTGTGAAATGAAGGAAAACATGCTTTATAATCTGTGAGCATGAAAATGTCCTCATGTAAAATTAGGGGGCGCATCCCATTTCAGGACACCAGCTTGTGCCTTTATGCAGAAGCGAGGCTTTGGCCCAGGACAGAAGATGATGTGGTTCCACACCGCTCACACTGTTTCCTCACACTCAAAATGGGCTGGGCTCACACCTGTTTCCTGTGACCTGCATGGTTCCAAGAGTGAAAGACCTCCTGTGTGTTACTAACCACAGCCGCTGAGAGAACACAGACCATCTGCCTGGCTCAGTGAGAAATGGACCATTTGCTTTAGAATAGGGAAATAGGGGATGGCTCTGACCTTTGCCAGGTTCATACAGTTTTCTCTTTCCTATTCACTTCTCATCTTCCCCCATTCCCTTATGTCGTTTCCCTGAGAGGCAGTCCTATGATATATAGTGCTTCTGAGTGGTCCTCTCAGAATTTGCTTGGAAGGGACATAATCAAAACATATAAGACATACTGTAAGATAAATACCCTCCTATATGCATACACATACATATGCACACACACATACACACATATCATACATGCTCTCTACAATTATCTATTAGTGTTAATAATTTAAATTAAGAAGCTGATATTTTTTTAAAGATTCATTTTTCAGACAGAGTCTCTTTCTATAGCTAAAGCTGATCTGGAATTATGTAGTTCAGGCTGGTCTTAGACCACGGGAATTCTTCCTAAGTAACTTTAGTACCAGGGTCCATGCATATAACATACTGACTTTTGTAGATATATATGTGTATATATATATGCACATATTAGACATATGCCCAATCCATACAGATACATTTTATGCAGATCAAACATAATAATGCTGTGGGTTTTAAAATCCTATTTTAAGAGAGAAAATAAGTAAAACAAAGAAAAAAATGACATACATGGTAGAGAATTAGAGTGGATCTTTATTTGGGTCATATGTGACCTGACTTAAATGTGGATCACAGGTCTGAATGTAAGGTTTATACCTAGGAAACAGAGACATCCTGCCATTAGCTGTAATGCCCACAGCACAGGGAAGACCAACGGAAACAGGCAATGAGAGCTCACAGTCTGTAAACCACTGAGCATCCGGAGACACCAATGAACTGAATAAAAAGATAATCTCTAAGACAAGAGAAAGTGTCTCAAACCATAACCAACCAGGAGGCTGACACAGACTATATGAGGAACCCTTGCAGGCCAAACCCAAATGACCTGATTAAAATGGGCAAACAAATGGACAAGTGTGTCTGTCCAGAAAGGTCAACAGGAGGTCAACAGCTTATAGAACGCACACACATACGCACACATGCACAGACACACAGACACACACACACACACACAGACACACATAGTCACACACATAGAAACACACAGACACACACACACACAGAAAACACACAGACACACAGAGACAGACACACACATACAGAGACACACACACAGACACACACACAGACATACCTACAGACACATACACAGAAACATGCACACAGACACATACACACAGACACATACCTACAGACACACACAGACAGACACACACACACACACACACACACGACTGCAAGACAGAACCACAGTCAGATAGGACTAAATCTCTATTGTAATGGCTGCTGCCCATGACACAGAGAACAGGAGACATTGGTGTGGATGTGGAGCAGCTGACATACTCTTAGCACAATGCAAAAGGTGCAAATGCTACATGGAACATTGTGGAATATCTCAGAAAGATCAGAAGTGGAACATCCACCCTGAACTAACAGCTCCATGTATCACAAACATTGAGATCTGAAGGATGCTGCACACCCAAGCCTGGATGTCCACAAATGATGAACTATGCCCTCTTCATCAGTCTAAAAGGAAAATCCTCTGTGGGATACAACATAGACAACCCTGGAGAACATCATTGCTGTAAGATAAGTCGATCAGGAAAAGATCAGAATGATATAGCTGTCTGCTGAGAGGCTCTGCCAGAGCCTTACAAATACAGAGGTGGATGCTTGAAGTCAACCATTGAACTGAGAATGGGGTCCCCACTGGAGGAGTTAGAGAAAGGACTGAAAGATCTGAAGGGGTTTGCAACCCCATTAAAAGAACAACATTATCAACCAACCAGCCCTCCAGAACTCCCAGGGACTAAACCACCATCCCGAGAGTACACAGGAATGGACCTATGGCTCCATCTGCATATATAGCAGAGGACGGCCTTGTCGGGCATCAATGGGAGGAGAGGTCCTTGGTCCTGTCAAGGCTCAATGTTCCACTGTAGAGGAATGTCAGGGTGGGGAGGTGGGAGTGGGTGGGTGGGTGAGGGAGCACCCTCATAGAAGCAGGGGTGGTGGTGGTGGTGGTGGGGTAGTGCGTTTCTGGAGGGGAAACCAGGAAATGGAATAACATTTGAAATGTAAATAAAATATATAATTAATAAAAAGATGAGAACAATAGTCTGCTCCTTTAGCAGATCGGTCAAGCTCTGGAAAGCAGAGGTGAGCTTGTGCTCCACAGAGCTGCCCTCTGTGAGATGAAACCAGCCTGAAAATCCGTTCCAAACCGCACACGTGTACAGACCACTCCTGAGCCACGCGCACACAGGGGTGAGGGGGATAAATTCTGCTATGCTTCAGTATTTTAAAATGTTGAAAAAGAAGTAAAACATAAGGAGCAGTAACACGGGGGCCTTAAATTAAAGCCAAGGTTTATTTCCTGAGCATGTGACAACAATCTTCGTGCGTACCATGGTTCCCGTAAAGTGTTTCTTGTAAATTCTGAAAGCCCAGAGGATGGCTGTCAGGACAAGAATGAGCAAGCTTACCCACAGGTACTGAGCATACACACTTGCACGTGGGCTCACACAAGCACGTGCATGCACACTCACGTGCGCTGATCTGTGCACCCAGCAGCTCCTCCCTAGGAAACTTATTCTTAGCACTCATTGTTACGAGATCCAGAGGCTTTTTGTGTCTTTTTTTTTCTGCATAGAAAACGGCAATAAAACAAAACAAAAAAAAAAAATTAAGCACAATGAGGATTTTCAAAGAGAAGGGCATAATTGCTTCTACATCCGCCCGCAGCTGTAAGTCTACAATGGAGCAGGGACGTCTCCAGAGACTGAGAGTTCAGCATCTCTGCAATCAAGTGCGAGGGATAGCCCCTTCCTCACAGAACAAAGCATAGAAAGAAACCACATCTCAGCAAGATGTCGGCCTTACAAGCTGAAGAGGTATGAAGACTGGGGTTCACGGCGTCTTGCTTAATTCTTTTCTGGAAGTCGGGAGTCACAAAACATTTAAACAATCTTGAAGAGTTCGACTTACACTTAAGAAAATCAAAGACGTTTTGCAAGTCGCTGGTTTTCAGATTTGTTTCAACTTTTAAATTTTTGTGCCTAGAGACCGTTTCTTGGGCTGCCGTCTGATTGCTTCCGCCTACTCTAGTGAGGAAACCTGCTAAAGGGTTTCTCTTTACAGAAAAACAGAGAAGCAACAAACACACACGGATTCACTGTGGGATCTAGATTTCTGCACCTGTTTTTCTATTATCATTTCTGTACCCAATGGTACAGATTGAAATAGTTTTATTCTCCAGCCCTTGCTTTTTGGGTAGCAAAAACTTGAACCTTGTCCCCATGTGTCCATTCTAGGTTTATCTTCTAAGCGAACCAAACCTGCTTGGTTTGTCCCGTGCCTTGGGTGGCCTCACAGTGACTCCCTGTGCGGAAGAAGCTCTTCACAAATTCTTACCCCACACAGGGAATGTTGGCCTGTCAGAATTCACCCAGCTACACCTATCCTAGGGATCTGCAGGCCCATATCATTTCAGACCCACATTCAACTGTGTGCTTACTGGGACTATCACTCCAGTGTATTTCCTCTCTCTGCCTCTTACAAACCACACAAGATGGAGCTGAGGGCAAAGTGCATATGAAGAGCCAGCAGAGGCCCTCTCTCCTCCAATTTTCTCTCAGAACAACCACTTTTGGAGAAGTTCAGCTCCATAGAATCAGAGCCTCCGACTGATAGCTGCTCAGGGACGTTCACGACGTGGCTCCCACAGCTGTTCGTCCTAAGGCTCCTGAGGTTCTAAATTCCAGGAGGACACAGACGTCTCTCAAGATTGGAAAGTGGGAACTGTCACTGTTCATTTCAGAGAAAGTGCAGCCGTGTAGTTGGAATTCTGGCTTCCTCCTGTTGCAGCTACTGGGGGTTTCTTTGGGTTCATATGCAATTAGAAAAAGTGAAGATTTCTGTCTGTGATATACTCACTTGAGCCCTAAATACCAAATAACCCTGAGCTCTGCATCCACCTGAACGTAATGTATCCTTCACCAGCATCCTCAGCTCCAGGTGAAAGGGACCCAGCTGCTATTCCTACCAGACAAGGTATTTACTAAACAAACTGCTCAGGTCCAGGCAGTCTCAGCTCCAGCACCCATTACCTTTCAGAGCAAGAAGTTTGATCCAAGCCCTGAAGCAATGTCCCAAGGTGAACAAGGAGTGCTTCCGAAACGGCACTGAAGATTACGGGATTCTATTCATTCCTTGTCAAGGTTCTTCATTATGACTGAAAACCGTATCTTCAGGCACTTCGATTTTATATTTATAAGTGAAAAAAATGTGTATTTAGACACATTTCTGAATCTTAAAATAGATCATTTAAAATATTACTTTAATGTAAAATGTTTGGTTCCCTTAAAGTAACTGAAAAAGTATTGAAAAAAAAATCACATTTAATTTTAATTTGTGATGTTTATTCAGCCCTCTTCTAGGATAAATATATTAGGATAAAGTAGGAATATAATTTGTACTCTTCAGGGCAGGGAGAGACTTTGAAGTTGAAATGATTCCCATTGCTATTCACATTGATTTGTAAGACATTTTGGATGAAAGGAAGTCTTCAAGTTCAACTCACAAACCAGCAGCTGAAAAAGGGACACAGGCCATCATCTTTGTGCTCAACAGGAGGGCTTGGTATCTTGGAGCTGTGCCTGGTTCCCCCCAAATCACACACTACCAGGTAGGCTTATATCAATCACCAATTTACCTTAACACAAATAAAGGAAAATAGTGTTGGAGAGAAGTTGGTCAAGATCGATGAGTTTACCATCTATAGCCAATCCCACCCAGGATGAACTTGTGCCTGCTCTCACAGCACACTAGGCCACACCTTACACCTGTATCCTAGTCCCAGCATGAAGCAAAACATTTGCCTCATGCCTTTCCTCACAACTCACCTCCCTGGAGAAACCCCCCTTCCTTTATCACTCTGGATCTAGATGGGTTAGCAGGAAGTTGGCCAGTGCAACTGCCCACCAGGACTGAGAACTGATGTTGACTGAGTCCACCATAATGGCTCACCATTGAAAAGGGTCAATAGTTGGTCCTTCTGGAGTGTGGACCTGAACAGTTCAGGATCCTTCTGTGAGGTATAATTCATAAAAATAATACTTGGGACACTTGTTTTATAGGCATATCTTGCCTTAAGATCATCTCGCTTGGATACAGGCCCACAACTTCTTATAAGAGAGAGGGAGAGGCAGATGGATAAAGAAAGAATAGTTGTTTTAATTACATTCTCAGATACCAATATCTGTAGTAACTAAAGGCAAAAATAAGTCCAGTTTTAGACTTTCTAGGTATCAGGGATGTTTTATAGATAGGAGAGCCAATAATTCCCTTCTGTATTTAAGCCAGTATAAATAACTTTCTGTTGATGGCCAGCAAGCGACTCATGTAGAAGATAAGTCAGTGTTGTTTTGAGGTACACTCTTCTTGACTTGTGGTCATGTTCAAACTTTTAAGGAAATATGTCTTATTTGTTTTGACTACACCTATGATATATGTATGTATGTATGTATGTATGCATGTGTATGTATGCATGTGTTCATGTATATATGCATGCATGTGTGATGGATGCATGCATGTATGTGTGCATGTATGTGTGCAGATGTGTATTATGCATGCATGTATGCATGTGTGTATGTATGTATTATGTATGTACAGTATGTGTTCAGTGTTCACAGAAGCCATAAGAAAAAAATCAGATCCCCTAGAACTAGAGTTACAGTTGTAAGTTGTCATGTGGGTGCTGGGACTCAAACCTTCTTGCAAAGTAGCCAGTAAAGTCTTAAGTGCTGAACTGTGTTAATAGAGGCATCTTAAAATATATTTGAATGAGTGAATAAGTTAGTGAATGAGTGAGTAAATGTGTGGAGGATTTATGGTTGGGCCCCAGACATGTTCTGTTGCTGCAACTGTGAATAAAAATGGGGGTGTTCCATGCTTTTACAGAGTCTGTGGCCAGCAAGGCTGAACCATCTCTCCAGCTCCCTCCCTCTCTTTTTAAAATTACATTGATTTTACTTATATTTTGTGTGATGGTCAGTGGACAGCCTAAGGTAGTCAGATCTCTCCTTCTACCATGCCAGTTCTAGGGATCAAATTCATGTTGAATCTTGGCATCCTTCCTCTATTGAGGCATCTCACCAGCTGCTCTGCTCTCTCTTTGCCATGGACATACATCTCACAGGAGCACTAAAGATTTAAATAATGCATGGCATATTCATTACATATAGGTCAGCTTTAAACGGAACTTTCAGGTTTCAGATAGCTTCCTGTTTCCTGATCAATATGTATTATACTTAGGACAGAATACAAAATACTCCCAATCAATCAACCACTATTAAACCAAGCATTGCATGAATACCTTCTGGGCTTGAGGATGTAAACTAATGAATGGAATATCAAAGTGCCTGTTTCCAGAGGTATAATCACAGGACTGAAACTCACATGCAGATGACAAGTGGAGAGAAACAGAAGCCAGTGGACCCTAGGAACTAGGGAGCCAGCATCTAGAGAAGAGTGTCAGCCTGGTCTTCTTAGGTCTTTCAGACCCACTGAACTGAATCCTTGCATTTAACAGTCTTTCTTCTGAATGTGTCTAAAAACATGATATGAAGCAATGGTGGCTCTCTGTAATTATGTGCTAATGACTAAGGTGATGCTATATTTTTCCTTTTTCATCTTGTATGTATGTAATGTGTGTATGTGCATATGCATGCATGCATGCATGTATGTATGTATGTATGTATGTATGTATGTATGTTTGTATGTGGGAGTGAGTATTGGCATGCATCTGTCAAGGAGGTCAGAGGACAACTTCAGGTACCAATACTAACCCAATCTCCTTTTTCTCAGAGAAAGGAGCCATAAAAGTTAAAACATCAGCCTGACAAAATAGTTTTGCTTTTTAATAAAAGGGACAACTGGTCAACCTCATATTTGTTTATTATTAAAGAAAAACATCTGCTGGTAGACCTCCTTTTACATCTGTTAAAGAACTCATTAAAAATGAAACATCAGTCCATCTTTAAGGCAGGCTCTGTTATTGTTCTCCACTAAACATTCCTGGCTAGTGAACTTGAAGGAGGCCTTCCCGATACCTCCTGTCTCCTGTAAGAGCACTAAGGTTACAGGCACACACCACTCCATCTGGATTCACAAGCACTTTCCATACGGAGCCACCTCTCAACTCTTCACAGAACACATCAGTCAATGTTCTTCTTCCCCCTGCCCCATTGGCCACAGACTCTGTAGGTATGGAACACCCCCACTGGCCACAGACTTGACTCTACAGGCATGGAACATGCCATTTGCATCTACAGTTGCAGCAACAGAACGTGTCTAGGGGGCGACCATAAATCCTCCATACATTTACTCACTTGCACACTAACCTATTCATTCATTCAAATGTATTTTAAGAGTCAGCAATAAGCACGGTTCAGTATGTAATCAAGTCTCCACTTTGCCATCCTGTTGTTTATCAACGAAGAAAAAGGAGTGTCTTTGAGACATACCCAGATGGAGACAAGGTACATGAGACACCAGAATAAAAAGGAACTGGAAAGAGACCTGGGGTTGGTCCTGGAGTCTCTATAAGGGATGGAACAAGTCACCAAACATGATCTTGGAGAGCCTGCTGCCTCCACCAGCTATACGAGTTGCATCTATACTCTGAATTTGCACCAGCATGGGTGCCAGGCCTTGTTCTGCTAGGCATAGCTTCTTACACCAGCTTCTCGGGGACAATTACCCTTGAGATGCTCTATGGTTAGTTGGTGAGGTGACTATCGATGGATAAAAACCTGTTACAAATGCTCCAAGAATAAAGTAAGTGAGACAACGTGCAGCCCTGCCCACATTCAGTTCCTGGGTGCTCTGCAGGGCTGGCTTCAGTAGAGTTCCCTAGACTTGGCTTTAATAGGTGGTGATGGTGGGAGTAAAGAATAAGGACCTGGAAGTTTGAGAGAAAATTCTGTCTTGAAACAGCTTCACGTCCTTCAATACAATGGCATAGAAACGTTTTTTTGCATCCTTGAATGAGGCACCATGAGGCGTGTGTCTGTCATTAATTTTGCATTTGTTGCTAGCCCTTTCAATTCATAGCTTCCTCTTCTGCCTTTCTCGCTGCAATGAAGAAGAATGGCCAATTGATTTCACAAACCACTCATTAATTTATATCCACCTCTCCTGTCATTCCTCATTTCTAGATAATAAATAATTCAAGTCTCTTAATCTCCCTTATTTAGAGGACCCTTAAGCTTCTTGCCTTTAATTATTCTTCCCAAAACCCCTACTCTCAGCAAAAGACCTTTTAAAATGAACTACACAAACAGGGTGGCAGCTCATAGGGGCCAGTGAACTGGCAACTTTATCACAATGTTTGCTTTGCATTTATTATCTTCATATAAAGGATAGAGAATCCTAGTTAGATTTCTTAGCCATATCTATTTCTGGAGATGGCAAAGATCACTTGACCTTTTCAACATGACCTCTGGATAGCATCCTGAATACACAAGACAGTTTAAACTAGCTTGGCTGGAGAATTGTTTAAGAGTAACTCACAGTTACACAAAGCCTTGACTCCTCCAGAAAGCAATGAGAGAGTCTTGTTCATACTTCAGTATTCACCAATGGCTGCTCCCACATACTTGTGACACTAGAAACATGAGGTCATGTGTTCTCCTCTGGCCTTCACTCAGTTCAGCAGTGAGTGAAAAATGATGTCAAGGATCACTGAACCCCATCGTTCCGGCAGTGCTGGTGGTATTGCCCCTCCCTTTCTTCCTTCTCACGTATTTTAGCTATCATGGGATCCACTTGGGCAGCTTCTTGTTCTCTGCTTCTGTTCTCTTCCAATTGTTTTCCAAACATAGTCTCCCTACACAGATCTTTGGTTGCTCCTTCTTCTTCTTCTTCTTCTTCTTCTTCTTCTTCTTCTTCTTCTTCTTCTTCTTCTTCTTCTTCTTCTTCTTCTTCTTCTTCTTCTTCTTCTTCCCTTCCTCCTCCTCCTCCTCTTCCTCTTCTTCCTCCTCCTCCTCTTCATCTTCCTCCTCTTCCTCTTCCTCCTCCTCTTCCTCTTCCTCCTCCTTCTTCCTCCTCCTCTTCCTCTTCCTCTTCCTCCTTTTCATCCTATTCACTTTCTTCATCACATTATTATTATTGTCATTATTATTACATTATTGAATGCTGTGTGTGTGTGAGAGAGAGAGGGGGGGAGAGAGAGAGGGAGAGAGAGAGAGAGAGAGAGAGAGAGAGAGAGAGAGAGAGAGAGACAGAGTGCACTCATACAGAAGTCAGAGAACAGTTTTGGGAGTCTATCCTCCCATTCCACTATGGGTTCCAATGATGGACCACAGGTTTACAGGCTTATATAGCAAGTACTTTTCCATGCCTAGCCATCTCCTTTGTGCAATTTTCATCCTTTTTGTTGGAATAGTTTAGAAATTACTGTTTTAGTCATGAAGTCCTCACTTGACTGAATATTTCCCAACCTTTTCTGACTAAGATGTTAAGGAAGGAGGGAGGCCAAGCGTCAATGGTTCCCTTGGTTCTCCACCTCCAGTGCAAAATTCTTTTGGCTTTTCCAGTTCTCTCATACTCTCAGAGAACACCCCATACTTTAGATTTCAGCCAACAACAGATAGTCTTCTGGAGTGGGAACCTGCCTGTTGCACAGTCTGTAGAGCTATTGGGACATGCAGAAGGTCTGAATAGTCAGGTAGGAAATTCACAATTACCTCAGGTCTCCAGCTCAGCACAGGAACATGTGCACTGGGAGCAGAGAGAAACTTCTACAGACTCTACCTACAGCTTTTACCCTGTCCCCAGACCTGGAAAATCCAAACACTAGAGGGTCAGAAAGAAAAGTCTCCAGTGTTTATACTTTAATTATATCATTAGCATTTTTATAGTTTATATTTTTATCTTTTGATTTTATTCTGTATGGCTCTTATACAATTTTGTTTCTGTGTTTCTTGTAATCAGTAATTTTTATCTCTTGCTTTTTCTCTTCTTACATTATTTTGTTATTTGTTCTTTTTCTTTTATTGACTCTTACTTCCTGTTTATTTTCATGTTTGTAATATCTTATTATATTTTACTTTTATTCTAACTAGTTTTCCATTTATCAATTTGAGTTTCATAGCTTCTTCTACATTGTTTTTAATGTTTTAGTTCCTGTAGGACTTGTTGTATAGTAGTTATCATTAATTGATTGTTACTATGTCACTGTATTTGTTTTGCTTTGAGGTTGTTATTATTGGAGCCATTTGCCTTCACCCCTCTGAGTTGTTATAAGGAAAAAGTCCCCCCAAGTAAGGCAGATCACAAACAATACTACTATACAAAGCTAGAATAAAGATATGAATCCCGGAAAATGCTTACAACACAGGATACAATAGTGTGATAGATCACAAAAGTGGCTCATCCAAGAGTTCATAAGTATTCAATAGAGGATCTTAAAGATATTAAAATAATTAAAATTCCCAGTAAAATCCAAAATCTCAGTTCTTACTATAAATGATCTAATGGAAGACTCAAGTAAGCATGTTAATGAAATAAACACATCAATCAAGACTTGGAAAAGAACCTTAATAATGTAGAAGAGACATTCAGGAAACAGAGGTTCTAACAAATAAAAAAGCTGGAAATCCTTGAAATGAATCAAAATATCAAGTGGAAAAACCCAACAAAAGCATTGCCAATGAAGCAGACCAAGTAAGAAAAAAACCTCAGGTATCAGGTAAAGACATAGTTAAGCTATGATTAATTTCAGACAGTAATAAAGGAAACATAATGCAACGTTTATGAGTCCTGGCAAAAGGCCAACTCTATGAATCTGTGATGTAGGAGAAGGAACCAAGATGTAGCATAAAAGCATAGAAACCCTATTCAATGAATTATAGCAGAAATTCCCCTACATTTGGGAAAGACAGAAACATCTCAGGACAGGAGAAAATATGAACTCAACAGACATGATCAGAAAATAATCTCTCCATGCTATATTATAGTCAGAAAGCTAAAAATATAGAGGAAAGAAATAATACCAAATATTTCAACATAAAAGCGTAAAAGTAAAGAGAACCTCACCAGAACAGGAGCAGATGTCTTGTCAAAAATACTAAAGAATAGGAGACCAGGGCCTGGTATTCAAGCAGTGAAACAAAAATTTTTCTAGACAGAATGATTAAATCCATAAAAATTATCCTTTAAATTGTAAAATAAATATGGAGATTCACCACAGTAGACACAAACTAAAGAATCTATGATCCTGATACAGTATTGCAGAGGAGATATAAAGGACACAATTCTACACATGGAAAATGAGGACATACATACACACACACACACACACACACACACACACACACACGAACTCAGGAAAGATTAAAACTCAAAAAACAAACAACAACAAAAAGAAGATAGCTGGGAATCAACATTATTGCCTAACTGATCTAGCATACCTCTAAGACTAAGAAATTAGTGTAGACCTTCAAAACTAAGTCAATATTAGTTACTTTTATGTTCCCATGATGAAACGTCATGGCTAAGGCAACCTATAGATAAAGAAGGCTTTATTTGGAGTTACAGTTCTTAAGGGATAAAAGTCCACCATCATCAGGGCAGGGAGCATGGCAGTAGGCAGGTATGGTGGTTGAAACAATAATCTGAGAACCCACATCTTAAGACTGGAAGCAGAAAGTAAAGAAGGGTTGGGAATGTTCATGTGTGGCTTCTGAAACCTCAAATCCCACCTCTAGTAACACATCTTCTCCAGCAACATTCAGAAATATCAACTGGGATCAAATGCCTGAGACTATCTGTTTCAGGGGATGTGGGTGTCTCATTTAAACCATCAGAAAACTTCACGTGTAAATATATCTTATTTAAACCACTGCAAAACCTCAAATGTAAACAGTCTCACCTCTACAATTAAAAGAGGCACACTGGTTAAATGGATTAAAAACCAACCAATCAAATGAACAATCAAACAAAAAACCCAATGTCTAGCTTTTTGATGCTACCAAAAACTTATCATCCTGAGACAGACCTATCAAGACTGAAAGTGAAGAGGTGGAAGATGGATTTCTAAGTAAATGGAGCTGGAGAGAAGCAGCAGTAGTTACACTCACACAGGACAAAGCACACGCCACACTGAAACTAGTCAGAAGGATAATGATGATTCTCACACATTAATGACATGAAGCACAGGTCATGGAATTACAAACAATGACAGACATGTATGTCAGTGACTTTGATACACACATTTTCGTAAGACCAATACTACTAGGACTAGGCATAATGGACTGACAGGCCTAAATACAACAGTAATGGCTGGCTTAGTCCCCAATGCTCATCAGTGCATGGGTCATCCAGAAAAAGAAAAAAAAAATCTAACAGGGACCTTTCAGAGTTCATTTCCTTTCAGAGTTCATTTGAACACACACCTACAGAAGGCTCTGTCCAGGTGCTGAACTCACTAACACAACTACAGGATGCCGTGTCCAGCTCCTGAACCCACAGTTCTCAACAGTCCAAGAAATTTTCTTAAAAATCATGCTGTAGACCATAAATCAGTACTTAAATACACAAGAGAGAATGAAACAATGACTGGTATCCAATCAAATAATAACACAATAAAGTTACGTCGGCAACAGAAAACCTAGAGGAAATTCCCCAACATGCAGAGATTGAGCGTATGATATTGAATGATTTGGGTATCATTTAAGTGATAATTGAAGGTTTTAAAAACTTCCCTAAAATGGGAGAGCAAAATTTATTATTTTATACAACTTTATATGCTAACTAGTAACATAAGAAAAAGAAAATCTACGTCTTACAAGACCTTCCTTATGTAGACCTGTTTAAAATAGCTTTGCACCTGAATGCTAGGCCCAGGTCACTGGTAATTTACACAAATTATTTTATAAACATCAGGTTTTGCTACTTGTTAAAGTCAATATAATTTTAATTATTTATTCTTCACCTCACTGACCCAAGGCTTTTCAGAGAGCAGGGTCATTAGCTGGATATTGTGTCCTTAGCTGTATACCTATGCCTAGAAAACAATAGAAGTTCAGTAGAGAGTTCTTGAATTAATGAATGAGAGACAGAATGGAGGTAACAGGAGAAAATGGAATACACCCAACTCAGTTAACAGAGAATGATGTGATTATGGTCTTAAAGTTATCCCTAGTGTGAAAGAATAGACCACTTCCATTCGCCAAACAATAGAAGAAAGAGAGGGACACAAGGAGGAGCAGAGAGATGAAAAAAAGAGAGGAGAGAGACAGAGAGAGAGACAGAGAAACAGAGAGAAAAATGGACATGGCTAACACACAGGGACACACACACACACACACACACACACACACACAGAGGGGAATGTATCACATTAGAACAGCAGATGTCAAGTAAGGATGTAGGTGTGGATTCCTCCAGACACAATGACCAGCCTTTAATAATGCAGTGTCGACATAGCAGTGCACAGAACAGACCCATTAAACACAAACAGCCCGTGGCACTCTTGAAAGTCTGTATAACAGTTCTGTGCATGCAGACTGAACAGTAGAAATGCACAACAAAACTTTACCATTGCATATACCTTCCTCAGCTCTGCCTCATCATGGTCTAAGAGGAACACACACACACACACACACACACACACACACACACACACATACACACACATACACACAAACATAGCATGTTTTGTGTTGGCTAAAATTTTCGAAATACTCAATGGAAAGTATCTCTGACTATTAAAGAAGGTGAAGAGACTGCCTACTGAGGAGTTGGCTTCCAAATAGCAAAGCTCACTGCCACTCCAGTGGCCAAACCAGTGTGCTCTGAAGAATGACCAGTCAAAACCAAGATGTAAAGACTCTTGGGTATTTAAAACGGAATAAAGTGGGGGGATTTCAAAGATGGCGTATTGTGGGTGGAGAGACGGAAAAGGAATAGATGATAAACCCTAGCTTCTTTTCATATGTGTACCTTGATATTATAAAGTATTTCAATCATAAAAATCAAAGTTTTCAAAAGATGTAAAAGACTCATCATCACTAGACTGTAGGAAGTATACCACAAGGCAACAAATTAACCTAAACCCACGAGAGTGAACCTGAGAGTTACAGTTTGCTCATCATCACAGGTAATCAAAAAGCAAAAAGTCTGGGGCTGGAGAGATGGCTCAGTGTGAGAGCACGGGCTGCTCTTCCAAAACACTCAGGCTCTATTCACACCACCCACATGGTTTCTCACAACTGTTGTAACTCCAGATGCTTTAATCTCTGAGGGTACTAGATACATGCAGACATACACCATGCACATAGAAATAAGAATTTTAAAAAAAATATCCATTAGGGGAGAAAGGTGTGCTACAGACAAGATGTCCAGGTGGAAGGCACATCTTCATGAAAGCATAATATTTCCTGCCACCAATGGAGGAACTGAACATGGATTTTTGAGAAGTGTCAAGGTCATATGCTAGGAGGAAGCCAATAACTGAGGTAGAGTCAGTTTCCATCAACTTGAAGAGACAGCCTTGACAGGCAGATCTCTGAGTTCAAGGGTAGCCTGATCTATAGACCTAGTTCCAGACAGCCAAGGCTACATGAAGAAATCTTGACCTGAAAAGCCAAGAAGTCAAAAGAAGAAAGAGGAAGCCTTAACCGCTGTGAAATGATCAAAGGCAGGTATCACCTCAGAAGTCACCTGATGTGAGGGTAGAGGGCCTACTGTCTGCTGAACTTCTTTGTATACAGTGGTTTAACGTGGATTCGGTCATGAAGAACACAGAATAATGAGTCACTGGGATAGTGAAACAGGAGTAAGTTAGGACACTCCAAGTTGTAGTGATCAAAGAAACTATGTAGACATGAGAACATGGGCGAACAGGGGTTCCTGTTTACTCGTGAGGAGTCTGATGTCACAGGAGACACTGCAGAAGCAGGGGCCTTCAAGGGAACAGATCAGGCTTTGGTCCTAGGGAGCAAGTTCACTATTACAGAAGAGAAGTCTTCAAAAAGAATTTCACACGCACGTGCCTGTGTAAGTTTAGCACTGGCTGTTCTCACTGTATAGACTGAAGGCTGATGAGGGAATCCAGGAAGCAACCATGTGCCTGCTGGGAAGAGGTGCCAAGGCTGTGGTGGCAATGCCTACCTGCATGCTGGAGATGTGCAACCTCAACAGGAATCGTTCTGTCCTCACTCTGGTCCCTGACTGATCACCCCCAAGTCCCCATCAGCTGATCACCCCCACCCACAACAACTGATCACCCCCATCTCCACCAGCTGATTACCCCAACATCTCATCAACTTATCAACCCCCACCAACTGCTCACCCCCCCAACTGATCACCCCTATCTCCACCAGCTGATCACCTCAACATCCCTACCAACTGATCACCCTCATCTCCACCAGCTGATCACCCCAACATCCCATCAATTGATCACCCCTACCCCTACCAACTGATCATCCCCCCACTAACTGATCACCCTCCCACCAACTGATCACCCCCACCAACCTATCACCCAGTATCTCAACAAGTGGTCATCCCCCGAACTGATCACCCCAATACCACACCAACTGATCACCCCAATGCCCCACCACCATTTGCAAGACAGACAGGCAGGGAAATCACACTCATTATTAGCCCCTTATCTCTTAAGAGAAACAGAGTAATGGAGACAAAAATCCGTGGGGCTTCAGTTGCTGACCCTAGGTATGGTTTGGGGAATGGGTTAGGGGCCAGTGACAATAACCAGGCCAGGGCTCTGTGAGGCAGAGAATAGGAACAGCTTGGCTTTGAAGGTGAACACGGTTGGGACAGAATGCAAAGGAAGTCTTAGAGGAGGGTGTGGTGGGAGTGGCTAGCGTGGAGACATCAGGTGTAACGCCCACACTACAAACTGTGATTTTATCATTAATCTTCCTCACCTCTCTGTATTCTAGTTATTCCAAAGCCTAGATTCTATGAAGACCCATGGTTCTATGACAGGGGGCATCCCTTAGTGGCTTCGGCCACAGGGAAATACAGCTTCTAAAGCCCGGCAGCAGAGGCTGGAACTGGAGGGCGGTCCCACTTAGTGGGTAATAGCTCAGGAAATAGGTGAATCGCAAGCAAGCACTTCCTAATTACTTTGGCAAATTCATCCATCGGGAATGCTTCCCCCCAAGCATTTGGAACATTTCTGTTAACGAACACTATTAATTCATTAAATTTGTTAACTCTGCTTTCATCTCGTACGGTGACTAACGATAAGACTTGCCTAAAGCATTCCGTTCCCTGTACCCACTGCCTTTTTCAGGGTCTAAGACTCTAGTCAGTCACATGCTCAGCGGAGTTGAGATGAGGCAGGAGAAGGTAGCCTCACGTAATATTTAGCCACCACTAGGTCTCCAGGTCTCCAACCCACTGAGTTCCTGCCCACCCTCCCTGGCTACACCCCACTGAGGTGTGTTCGTCTTCCGGACTGAGCCAGGGCTCCCTGAAATGATGCAGAGGGTTTGAGGAATTTCCTCTGCAAAAACCAGGCAGGAACACGACAGCACCCTACAGGTGCCGTACAATGTGAGCGGCTGCCTGGAACCTAGCCAGGGTGCTGCACAATGTGTGTTACCGGGTCAATCACATGGAGACTTAGGGGGTTGAGCCAAGGACGACTCCGCATTTCAAACATGCTGCAGTCTCACGATGATTATCAGTTAAAGAGTTAATTTCCAAATACCCAGGCTGATCAGTGCAACCTCTCTTGGCAAAAGAAGCCAGGCTTCTGACCTAGGCATTTTTATTTTAGTAATCATGGACTGTCCCTCTCTTGTCTATCATCCACCAAAAAAATAAGAGGAAGACAACTATTTTCTTCCCAAACAGTTTTTTTTTTTTTCAGTCTCCTTTAGGACAGAATTCAAGAGCCATTTAATGTCCCTTTGACAAGGTGCTTAATTAACATTGGCATGTCCTTGTCAGCAAACCCACAATCTTACCAGAAATCTGTCCCCCAGAAATGCCACCCATCCCTTTAAGACCAAGTGAGCTTTATCCCTTTAAGACCATGATAAAAATGTGCAGAAGTTTTGAAAAGTGCTATCAGAGAAAGGAATTCTATCCAACAAGCCGGCTTTGCTCTCAATATGTCCTCTCGGTCCTTATGACTATCAGAGACGGTTTAGGTGCAAGTGGTGTCTACCTGGGAGCACCCTGCTGCAATCCCGATGTTAAGGAAAGCCATGGGGGAGCTACTGGCTGGTTATTCTGCACCATTCGAGCACCGGTGCAGTCTCTGCAAGGTGAACAGTGCAAGGGCAAAAGTTCCCAGCCAAGGACAACCCAAGAAAGACAGGGAAGGAAAGCCCGGAAGGATACTGCAGCAGGAAACTCGAGAGTGAGTGAGAGCCAGCATGAAATCACTTCAGCCCCAGCCAGGGAAGTTGTACAAACATCACCCAAATACCTCAGTAGTGCAGAGATCCTTAAACAACTTTTGTTTATTCAATTGCATTCTTTCTCTGTTTCTGCTATCCCACATCTTTAAAAAAAAAAATACAGTGTTTTAAAGATTTTTCACACTACAACATTTAGATAAAAAGAGAATTATTTTAGACTCTGACGTGAGATGGACCGTGCCTGTCAACTGCCCTTCACAGTCACCCATGCGTTTTAACTGTCTGGGTGCCACACACGGGAACACCTGCCTCAATTTTGGCTTCAGAATGTTTAAAATGTGTTTAAAATAACACTTCAAGAGACAAACATACACATACACAGGTCAGTGAGCCTACTTACAGCACTTGATAAAATGATATTGAGACATTGTCCCTTCTCAGGCTTGGATCTTGCAGTGGGTTCCAGCATTCTCTTCAGCTATGACTGTTGTCTCCAGGAAATGCATAATTCAGGGTCCCTGCTCAGGTAACGGTGTACCTCAGAATGCATTACTGAACAGACGCTCCCCTTCATGATCTTGCAGAGAGCACCAACTCATTTTCATTCAGCAGCTGGAGTTCAGAGCAGCCCCCGGGGTGGGTCTGAGCCACCGCTGCCGCCGCTGCTGCTGCTGCACGTGCTTATCCCGGCGCCCTTGATTGACACATTCCAGCGCCACAGTCCTGGGAAGGGTCGCTCTAATTGTTGCTCACGTGTGTGCAGCTACAGCCTGCCACTAGTGTGGAGGTGTGCTGCAGTGCGGCTCTCCCTCCTGGTCCTGCCTGCTAATGGCTTCTCAATAGCTTTCAAAATGCAGAAGACTACACTGATGAGTGGGCAGGAGGGAGATGCTGCACAAGGCATCCAGAAGCTCGCCGGTGCTCCCGGCGCGCTGCCCCATAGGACTGAATTCTTAGCCCGTGGCCAAGCTCATTCGTTATATTTAGTTGCCACCAGTTGCTGTGTGTGGATAGGAAATGGACAGCAGGAGCTGAAAATAGCCCCCTCTTAGGATGAGGATGCTTTGATCTGCCTCTAGCCAGGAAGCGTTCTCGCAAGGGATCCTTTTGGTTATCTATGCAGAATGCAAAATTTAAATTACCCAGAGAAATGTGTTGATTTGCACAGCTTTAAAATTTAGGATTCTGCTACCTCTGCAAATTGCAATGAATTAAACTGCACAACCTAAGCCAGAGAATAAAGTTTGCCTGGGTTGCAATCGGAAGGAAACACATGGTCTCCCAGACTCTATTTCAATGGAGATAAATACCATATTTTAATAGCTAGTTAGCCAGAAAGAGTCATATGTAAGTCACTTACAAACAGGGATGTGTAAGTGTTTACTTTTGTAAGTTAATGCATTTTTATTTTCAACAATATTTTTTATTTATTCTTTGAGCATTTCATACAATATATTTTGATCATAATCTTCTCCTTCCCCCGAACTCCCCACCTGCTCAACTTTATGCTCTTTCTCTCTTTAAAAACAAATTTCACAGAGTCCAATTTGTGTTGGTTAACCACTCTTGAATGTGGTCTGCCTTGGAGTATGTATGGTTCATATACCCGGTGTCACACCCTAAAGAAAACTGGTTTTCCCTCTTCCAGGTTAATTTGAGTTACCTATTACCATATAATAGGTGGGACAATACTCTAGCTGGACATCATATGTCACCAAATAAAATCTCAGCATCAACAATGGGTTATATCTTCTTGACTCATTGGTCATCAGTTTCCCTCAGATTAATACCATTACAGGATGTTGTCAACATTATGGGTTGCCCTCCACAACCTGAAGGTAATACTCTTTTGCTGAAGACACCACCTACTTATGTCTTGGAACATGGAGAGATCAACTTGGTGAGAGATCTACTCATCTGGAAGCCTCACTCCTACTGTCCTGTGCATTGAAAGGCACTGTACAGTTTGTTAGAGGAGAGAGATGATGATCACTCTTACCTATATGGACTCTGAAACCTTATTTATAAATAGCCAGAAGCTGGAAGGAACCCAGATGCCCTTCAACAGAGGAATGGATACAGAAAATGTGGTACATCTACACTATGGAGTACTACTCAGCAATCAAACACAATGACTTCATGAAAATTATAGGCAAATGGATTGAACTAGAAAATATCATCCTGAGTGCAGTAACCCAATCACAGAAAAACACACATGGTATGCACTCACTGATAAGTAGATATTAGCCCAAAAGCTTGAATTATCCAAGATGTAATCCACCCACCACAGGAAGCTCAAGAAGAAGGATGACCAACATGTGGATGTTTCACTAATTCTTAAAAGGGAGAACTAAAATATCCATAGGAGGGGATAGGGAGGCAAAGTTTAGAGCAGAGACTGATGGCATGGCCATTCAGAGCCTGCTTCACATGTGGCCCATACATATACAGTCACCAAAACTAGATAAGATTGATGGAGCTAAGAAATGCATGCTGACAGGAACTGGATATAGATCTCTCCTGAGAGATACAACCACAGCATGTCCAACACAGAGGCAAACGCTAGCAGCAAACCATTGAACTAAGAATGGGACCCATTGGAGGAATTAGAAACAGGATTGAAAGAGCTGAAGGTGCTTGCAACCCCACAGGAACAACAATGCCAACCAACCAGAGTTTCCAGGGACTAAGCCACTACCCAAAGACTATACATGGACTGACCCTGGGCTCCAACTGCATATGTAGCAGAGGATGGCCTTGTTGGGCACCAGTGGAAAGGAGAAGCCCTTGGTCCTGCCAAGCAAGGTTGGATCCCTAGTGCAGGGGAATGTCAGGGGGTGGTAAGGGGGGCATGGATAGGGAGGGGAAAACCCTTATGGGGGAGGGGGAGGTGATAGGGACTTATGGACAGGAAACCGGGAAAGGGAATAACATTTGAAATGTAAATAAATATATCCAATAAAAAATGTATGAGGGAGAAAAAAAGAAAGTGTAGACAAAATCTGTTTCAGATTTGAAGGTATTGAGAATGTAAAAATGGACCAAGTGGTATAGGTTTATGCACATTCTGGGGTGGAGCATAAATCCTGGGTCCCCTAATAAATAACATTTAATGAGTCTGCCTTTATTAAGTAAGATTACAAGAGCCAAAATCTGTATAGTGAGGGTCATGAATACCCTTCAAAGGACAGGGTCCCAACCACACTCTGTCACATTTCCCATCGAAGTTCAAATTCAGATTCTACCACTTTCTAGAGTTTCACTTTAGACAGAATTTATCTCCCACTTATGGATAGAAAGTGTGGCCCCTAATCTCTGTTATATGGTTAGGAATAAGCTGTAAATCCATCTGTTAGATTTTTGGTGTTTGGAATGACTACTGGAATTTACAGGAAGGAAGGTATTTTACTAAGCATTGAATGACCCTGTCCACATTTCAACTGACTTTCATAAGAATTAGGAAGAAGCTTTTCAGCTTTCTTTTAAAAAATGGATTCTCCACTATTCGTCCATTCAACAATTATAGCACCCCTGTCACCTATGACCTGTAACAGGTTAGGTGATTTTTAGAAATAAAAATGAGTCTTTAAAGATCTGAAATGCAGTATTTATAGTTAAGGATGCTGTAGCTTAATTTAAAATATTCTTCCTTTTTATTTTCAATGTTCCAGTGCATCCCTCTCATTGACCGTCAAGAGCAGGGCTCCTTCCTCTGAAATCAGTGCAAGTCTCCATATGTACAGCGATTCTGCATTCACTGGAGTCCTGGGTGGTCTCTTTAGGGACCCTTCTGACACCCTTCAGATAGCCCATCCCTCATTTTAACATAGGGACAGATAGACAATGGGCTGGCTGCATTCCTCCTTATGGATGAATTTCTAGTGTCTGTATTTGTGTGCCTCTGAACGCACACAATCAGCCTGAATCTTATGTCAACCGAGTTCTAGGGTACATGGTTCACTCCTTAAAATGAAAACCGTAAGTCCAAGAAGATGTTACTGGAAGTGTTATTGACTGGTCCCTAGTGATATATATAACTTAAACCTCTGGCAGAAATCTGACCAAAGTTCGACCCTGCCCTCAAAGTACTCATTGGCGAAATGAAGATGCATATCAACCAAGAGCACCACAGTGCATGGGGCACAACAGGACTGGGGACATGGGTCAAGGGAGTGTAGAGGAGCGACTCTAGGCACAGCCACTCTGAGGAAGCAGAAACGAATACACAGTGTGAAGATGCCTCAGTCTCTTTCACAGGTATGAGCTACGTGTGCAAGAACTATACCTTACATATGCCGCACATGCCTGTGAGCTGTGTAGGAGCTACCATACATGAACTGCACACAAACAATGCATGACATGTATCTAAGCTGAGCATGACGTGTTTGAGCTGCGTGTACACGTTGCTTTCACATGCTCTGGGGTTGTATTCTATTTGACTTTTGAATGTTGTGCTCGTTTTGTAAACCTATGGGGACATGCTCAGCCATAAAGAGACGTAGTTTTATTTTCCCATCACTACCAAACAAGCACTAGTTCCTTATTCGGGTGTGAATATGGTGGGAATATAGATTGGACTCCATTAACTTTCAGAAAACGGAACAAAGGCTGATTTAAATTTTATTACATTTCTTGAAACTTATCTTTCCTATGAAACCCAGCTCTGGTAGGGATTACACAGACCACACCGTAGCTCTTTGAATCACATATTTTATGGATAATATTAGATTTGATGCCAACAGTAAAGGCAGAGCTGAGACTGGAATGGATATATCTCCTAGAAACTCATTTATGGTGCAGAACTGGTCATTAAGCACAGCATTAAATGCATGCATTCGGAAGGAGGAGTTGTTTTCCATTGTCAGAAAGCTTTACAACTAATAAAACAGTCGTTTCATTGTTGTGCAGCATTTTACAATGCCCTGTTGTTATCAGTGAAGATGTTAAGAATATTTCAACAAGCATTTTTCATTTGCTAGGCATCAAACAACTGCCCACCGTTCACACACTATTTCTTACATAAACAAATTCTGTTTTTATCCTTTAAATGTAATCATTATTGCACCCCAGACAATTTTCAAGTAAGCTAGATTATTCCCCAACTTAAGCAAAAGTCTGACAAGCACGCAACAATTTACACTCGCTCAGGAGGTGCACATACTCGGTCCCCGATCAGACAAGTCATTACAGTTCTACTTAGAATCCAAGGTACGCGCCTACAAGATGAGATCCAGTTTTTCCAGTCTTTTGATAGATAATTCCTAATCTGATAGTTTATGGATTCTCACATAATAATCAATGATGGAATTAAAGATGGAATCCCTCAATAATCACCACCGTTAAAAAGCGTATTCTTAGTCTGTGTCATCATCAACTTCATTATCATCTTGACATAGTGTAGATAAGTCCAGGAGATACAGCCCCAAATCTCTATAAAGGCATTTTCCAGAGAGTAGTTTAACTGAGGGGCAAGACGCTCTTTGAATGTGAGTGTCACCATCATGAAGAATAAAAGGAAAAGGAAGAAGGAAAACTGAAGACCAGCATTCAGTTCTCTTCTGCTTGATGTCTATACAACGTGACGAGTGCCTCAGGCCTCTGCTGACACGGTTAATCAGTGTTGTCACCAGGACCTTCCCACCATGATGGATTGTAGCCTCTCATCCCCAAGCCAAGGTATCCCTTCCTCTCTTAGTTGTCTTTTGTCTAAGGAACAGGAAAAGTCACTAATTCAGCAGGTTACGCCACTACCACCACCAAATGAAGATATGAACTGCACACAACTGGCCTCCCCATATCTCGAACCCAAACTCTGAGACAGGCGCATCTTGTCTCAACTCCAGAAGCAGACTGTGGCTTCACACATTGATAAAGAATTTAAGGACCTGCAGCAAATGTGTTACACACTACCATTACCAAGGTATCTGGGAAATGCATGTGCAAACCTCCATCAAACCAGCATCAAAGGCTTCTGGTTGAATGAGGTCCTGAGCTTGCCTGTAGTTATGACTTCAGTCAAGGTTCACGGTAGCTCCTTAAGGAGCTATACATGCTATATATGTGCTTTGATAAGGAGGACTGGAGCCCCAGATAACCTGCTGGGTGTTCTTGATACTCATTCTGGACATCTGATCACCCACACGCCTCTTGAGTCCTTTTTTTTTTCTCTAAGGGAAATGAAATGTTTTGCCTCTTCTCCAGTATCTAGGTAGAACATTTATAAGGCTTTCCCCCCCCCTCACGTAAATGTAAAAACAAACTTTGAAATAGCCATAGCATGTGTGTTTGAATGAACCAAGAGAAACGCCCCATCTTCCCTCTCACTAAAGTTTGAATTGACCCCACATTTGCTTATCTTAGAGTGAATTAGAGTGGAGTAGCGTTAGCGTATGTAGTGCCAATGTGTGCATGCATGTGCACATGTACCGTGTAGGCAAGCACAGAGTCACTGGGTATTCTCTGCTTCTCCAATCATTCTGAGGAAAACAAACAAACAAAAACAAAAACCCAAAAAACAAAACAAGTTGTCTGTTTACTGAAAATAATACAAATTTGCCTAAAAAAAGACAAAATAAATTTTGAAGTAGTTGTATATAGAAATGTTTTCGTGTTTTTCAACTGATAGATATTGAACTGTAGAATATACACATCTGTTTATTCATAAGCATGTATATATACATACATACACACACACACATACATACACACACACACACACACATCTGTACATACACACTTACTGTGGGAACCTGGCTGGCCTCAGATGTTCCTATCTTTGTCTCCAGGTGCTGGGCTCCCCAGTGCATGCAGTTGCACCTGGCTAGTCATACCTTTTTTGACTAGTTTTAATTTAATCAATTTAAATTTAATCAACCATGCACTTGCCTACATACACACAAATTTACGTGTTCAATTTCTAAAAATCCTTCAGATTTATATTAAGCCATTTAACCTACACATGCACTTAGCTTAAATTCATTTCAGGATTCCAGCTACCCTGTATTTATTGACTTTTCCCTTGGACTAGTCAACTCATTGCTTCAATACAGCGCTTTATGTGTTTCTGGTATCACACAGAAGCCTCTTTCTTACTACATATTATTTGGAGCTAAAACCATGAGTTTTTCTTATTTCCAAGAAAGTCTAAACTATCACCGAGCAACCGGGTCACAGGAAAAGAACCACAAGAACCAGATGGTGCCAGCCTCCTCTAGGGCATGCTACTGGAGGCCTTGGGGGTTTTCATTGAAGGCAGATGACAGGGCACACAATCCCATGGGATTTGTAACTGTCAAGAGCAAAGGAGAGAAGGGGGAGAAAGAAAGTCCCTCTTCTTCACGGGAATGGCTGTGAAGCAAGAGGACCTAGCTTGTCTGACTTTAACACTAGGCAGGAAATATCCTTCGACCTGCTTACAGGGAGGTGGAGGGTAAGTTTACCTTCTAAATGAGTTCCCCAGCTGCAGATTTCCCCATGAGCTACCCTGGATGAAGTGCGGGCTCTAAAATGTAACAATATTTTAAAGGACATTGAAAAAGAAGTGTAACGGGGACCATCTGAATTTGGAAACCATATTTGTTTTCTCAAATTGCAAAGCTTTTCAGATACATTCTTAGTGCTTCCTGGAGGGGTCATGGTCCTCAGTACTTAGTGGTGGATTAGTCCTTAGTGGGACTTAATGTTCCATATGATACATGGTTCTTTCTGTCTATGTTGTGGTGTCAGTAGGTCAAGGACACCTACTTGATTGACCATGTGGAAAACCAGCCTTGAAAGACAAGATGGTGTTTTACCTCCAGATGTGAAGAACTGTCTTCCCAAAGCTGATTAGTCCTGAGAATGTCTGTCTCCCTCTGTCTGCTTCTCCCCCTCTCCCGCTCTCCTCCCACTTCAGTAGGTAGATTGATGTGCCAGCCACCTGCACAGGGTTTCAGTCTTCTGATGCAGTGGATCTTCTGAGGTTCAACCCCACCACCCACATAGGGCAGCATCTCCATCTCCATGAGTTGCTTGATAAGGAGCGAACTATACTATAGCAAGGCAGGAATGCTGTTTTCATGACCTGGGGCTTTGTGGTTTCTGTTAGTCTCCCTCTACTTAGTTCTACTTTCTCCTCCCTCTGCTCCCCTACTGACTCCTCCTCACCTCATTCCCTTTCTACTTAAAGCATGGGGTGTTTTAAAAACTTTAGAGATAAACAATAGTCATGCGTTAATTCTGCCTGCCCCAGGTAAGCCTGACTGTGCCTTAAATGAGGAGCAATTTCAATGTGCCAGGCATTTTTATAACCACATCTTAAGTATCTACTCAGCTAACCCTCATAATAGAGTGAAATAGATAATGCTATTGCTCTTTCCCTTGTAATAACTGAAGGAGCTGAGGATTGAAGACTATGCAACATGTATGAGTATCAGGCATGAAAGAGCAAGACCAGATCACCATGACGTACCCATCACAGGGGCCACTTTGTCCGTGGGGGACATGCATCCCCTCAGTGGCTAATGCCATTTAAAAATGACTTTTAGATATTACGTGTCTCGTGGGCTGCAACTGCTGGCACCCGCTTCTGTCTGGCAGGTTCCTTACTGCCTTCTTTTCTCTTTTACCACCCTTCTTGTCCTACTGTGCCTCGTGAACCCCGATCCTTCCTATTATATACAGAGAAACAAGACAAAAACGTGGATACAGAAAAGACACAGGGAAGAAGATGGCCACAGACAGTAGGACAATCAGGATTCAAGGGTAGAAGGAAGATGGACAACATCTGTCCTCTTCCTGCTTTTTGCTTCCGTGATTAGGTTGGTGGTACTAGCTTATTGCTTATTGTTTATCATATTATGCATAAACATGCGCATATATATGTGTATATATACATATATATATAGAGAGAGAGAGAGAAGAAGAAGAGAGAAAGAGAGAGACAGACAGACAGAGAGAGAGAGAGAGAGAGAGAGAGAGAGAGAGAGAGAGAGAGAGAGAATGTATGCATCGGGTAGGCTTCTTCTGAAATGCCAGTGAGGTGCTGACATCATGATATTTACTTTGCTACCTTTGAATGTCCAGCCCACCTTGAACATTGCAACATGGAGAGTCGGGCCGTCATGAATATATAGAGAAAGGAAGTATTAATAGAAGATTTACAAACAGGCTCAGCACAGTGCTGATCACCTTTAAACTCAGCTTAGAAAGCAGAAGCAGAAGGATCTTTGTTTTGGGCTACCCTTGTCTACATGCGGACTTCCAGGCTAGCCAGAGCTTTCATACTGAGAACCCATCACAAGCAACAACACCAAAAAGACTTATAGGCAGGAAGTAAGACTCAGTGAGAAAATAAAGGTAAATTTTTATGTATGGGATTTCAAGTGTGCAGAAGAATGGAATTTGACCTCTATCCAATAGTTCAAAAGTAATTTTTTCACAATATTACTATGACCATTAACACTTACGTCTAAGTGTTATTTGTATTAGAGGAACTTCTTCCACACCTCCATGGAGGCCACGGATATATATCTTCAGACCCTCCTTCAGGTGTTAATTAAGTATTTCAAAGAGTAACTGATCGCTGTGAAGAAAATCTCCCTGAATTAAAAATCTCACATGGATTTGATGGGAGATACTCTGAGAGCCTTACATTTATAACCTGGTTCACCTATGTGAAGTTCAAGATTATGGTAGCAGGAAAAAAATATGTATATATATATAGAATATTGGCATTAAAAAAAGTCGTGAGGGAAGCTCCAAGAACAAAGAATCTGTCTTGTCTTTTGACCTTGGGGGTGAGGACTGGTCGAAATAGACAAGATGGAGATTTGTTGAACTGTGTTGCCACATTCCTGCTCTGTGTCTAATACACGTCTGCGTTCTGGTATGTGTTGGGGCTGTGCAAGCATCTACATCAAATATTGTCAAGGCTCTTCTTCCTCAATTGATCATCATCTTATTCTTTGAGGCAGGGTCTCTCACTGAACATGGAGATCATGAGTTGGTCTAGACTGCCAGACCCAGAAGCTCCAAAGATTTTCCTGACTTCTCCTACCCAGCACTGGGATTGCAGATAAATGCCACAGGCCTGGCTTTTATAACATGGCCACTTGAGATGGAACCCCAAATGCCTGTGCTTGGATAGCACTTTCCTGCCTTAGCAATCTCCCCATCCTCCAACATGAATTAGTTTTAGTGTTATAAGATGTGACTTCCTCAACTGATCGAGAAAAACTCTCAAAGATGGAAGGGATAGGTAGCTTGAGGGTGTCAGTTTCTCACACATTCTTTGTTCACTTGCAGATGCACACACATGAAGACAGAAATTTCTAGCAATGGTAAATAGGTGCCATAATTCATATGGCCAATGAAAGAGCTGAATAGATACACAAACTCTTGGAAGCAGGCAAGGCAGAGGTGGGAGAAGACACTGCTGTCAGCACTGGTATCCTAGCAAGGGTACGAGGCATCTACAGGGATCTTTGAACATCTATATCATACACAAGAAACAGCTAACATTGGGGCTTTTGGAGACAGACAGGGTTTGACAATGAAGGACACTGTCGGTGTAGTCTAGGACTTTACTACTGAGGCCAGCTTTCCTGGGGGCATTCCTACAAACTTTGTAAGGGGTCCATAGATTGTCAAAGGGCCCCCTGTCTGAAATATGAGGACATCTCTAATAACAGATTGGTATCACCTATCAGTGAGATGGTGAAGATTAGGAATGACCATCTTGAGATGAAGTAGCCAGCAAGGAAGCAACACAGAAGCTCTCATTTTTGTTCAAGCTGAAGATGATGTGGGCTTGAAACCATTACAGTGCTGAGGATGGGGTAGACTAAATGGATTCTCACCAAATGACGGCTTTGGGATTTCCATGATGGGGGAATGGGATGTGTTGTGAGAAAAGAGAAGAGAACGTATATATCTTGGTTAGCTGTCACCTTGATATCAGCTAGAGTCCTTTGAGAAGAGGAGCCTCAATTGAAAAAATGCTCCCCACCACATAGGCAGGCCTCTTGGGTATTTTCTTTATTCTTGATTAATGGCAGACAGTCCAGCCTACTGTGAGTGGGGCTAGCCATGTGAAAGTGGCCCTGAGTCGAATATGAATGCAGGGTTAGTGAACCATGAAGGATAAGCCAGTAAACAGCATCTCTGTGGCCTCTCCAGTTCCTGACTCCAGGTTCCTATTTTGAATTCCTGCCCTGACTTACCACAGTGGTGAAGCATGACCTGAGAATTGTAAGAGAAAATAAACCCTTTCTTCCCCAAGCTGCTTTGTTCATGGTGTTTCACCACAATAGGATCCTAACTACAACAGTCTGGTCACTGAGCTTTGAAGAGGTTCAGATAGGAAGTCTGAGTCATCCACTGGCTCAGAGTGTAAGAGGAGGAGGCTCAGAAAGACAGCGAGTTGTTGTTTAGGTATGATGAGTCTAGACAGCGTGGACAATAGATGCATGATAGAATAAAAAGTGAATAGCAGGAACTTAGAAAGCCTTGTCCTCGGGTCTCCAAAGGATCTCCATCTGCCACAGAGATGAATTTACACAGTACCCTGCTGCATCTCTGTAGTGTTGAAGAAGTTGCTGGATGTCTTGGAAATGTTTTCATGATTTCCTTGTATGCTCTTTTAAGAATCTATACCATGAGACAGAGTGCTATGCACAAAAATACAACCCACAGCTCAGAGCCACCTCTGTCGATGGTTTTAGGCTCAAGGAAAATGCTCAAGCACGAACAGGAAAACAATGGGAACTGCAATAGGAAAGCTATGCTCAAAGGTTAACACATGAACACGTCTTTCCATCCCTGGGGTCTGGGGAGACCTTACTGAAATCATCTTCTCACCTAAATCTAAAGGATGTGTAGAAGGAAAGGGGGAATTAGCAACAGAGAGAGAGAATACCTGAGTCCCAGTGGCCCATGAACCTACACCAGTCTCTGAGGCAAGCCTAGCACTCTGAGGTCTTACTGGTCTTCCATACCTGTGATCCCGAGAATCTAAGTTCTAGATAACCAAAAACTGGATGAAAAGGTTCATTCAAACAGCTGTGAGAGAAAATGGAAGGAACAGAGTTGTCGGGCAAGGGAGTAGAGAGGGAAGAGTCAGGTTTGCACAGGGAGGATTGAGGTTGCTTCTCACGCTGTCAGACAAGCATTGCAAGGACAAGTGAGTTCCTTGGGACTCCACTGCTCTTAAGGGGGAAGTCAGCATAGCTGATGGATGATTTGAATCAACCGTTAACAGACAACACAGCTATAAATGTGACAACAGGTACTTAAGCTGTGGGTGGAGGGTATGGCAGCAAAAATCAATAACCCAGTCCACAAAGTGGAGATCACTCGGGCATACCAACCAGACACATGTCAAAGACCAAGAAGAAGAGGGAAGAACTCCATGAACTCAACGAACTCCATCTACTCATTGGACCCTTGTTTGCTACTGTATATCATTTTAGCTTCGGAATCTGTTCTCCACCAATCTATGCACACCGACAAGTCATCGCCAACCCTTCACTCCCTACCACAAGGTTGACTTATCTGTATAAAGCGCACAATTAAAGTTCAAGTTTTATTAGCAGGTTCACTCCACACAGCACTTTTCCTTTCTTTTCATCTTGTACTTTGCCACATGCTATTTGGACATAATGAAAGCGATGACCAGATCTGAATGCCTCCCTTCTGTCTGCTTCTTCCCTTGCTGGAGTTCTTCAGGAATCCTGAAAACATCCCCAAGGGAGTAAGAAATGCTTAATCTACTGTGAAGCTGAGTCTGCTTTCAGCTGGAAGTAATGACATCAGGTCCTGGACAGACAACCTTACAGGGTAGACAGTGAGGGCAGTGCTCTGGACCTGATCCTCCCAGGACTCATCAACAATGGCTAAGAGAGACACAATATAGACAAACAGTGCACTCCTGCTCCCTCAGTGACCAAGCATGAAGCACAGAGCTTTAACTGGAAAGTCTAGGACAGACTTGGTCACACTGATAGCTCAGAACACACATGCTGTTCCGAGTGATTACAAACTAGTTTTGTTACTTAGACATAAGACGCAGGGAATGAACCACCTTTGTTTTCAATACCGATCACATACACAACTATCAGTTGAAGTCGTAACTCCACTTATGTGGTTCCTGATGGACCTCTGCCTGCAAAACTGCTTCTAAAGCTGACTTGGATGAGATGATCAAAATGTGTGCTTTGCTGGTCATACTGGAGCACACCTAAACACAAATGCTTGGAAGGCAGAGGGCAGGCAGATTGTCCTGAGTTCAAGGCCAGCCTAGTCTACCTAGTGAAACCAACTCATGTATTTTTTTTTTTAAAGCTCATGTGTTCAGTCTTCAAATAACTGTCTTGGAGGAAGGTAGGCAGCCATGCACACTATCAGCTAAAGAGCACGCACGTTCACAAACAAGGAGCAAGAAGATAGAGCAATTCACTCCATTCTGCCACCCAGAGGCTGTCTTGAACCTGAGCAAGGAGGACCAAGGAAGCATTTTTCCTTACAAAGTGAGAGAGCCAGGACTAAAGCCCACATGCTCTCCACTGTCATGGACTGACTAGGCTGCAGACAGAGAGCAGCGTACGAGGCTGCATAAGGACAGCAGCCAGGACACTCCCCTCTGCTTCAGTGTCTTTGGATTCCCAAGCTCTGGTCACATGATGGATAGGAGTCTTACCCAATATGGCTACTTGGATTTTGACTTTTCCAGACAATAGTTCGGTGTTTCGTCCACTTTGTGATTGGAACCAATGCCCCCTTCTCTTTAAGGTTTATGGGTGTGTTACATTTTCCGTTTTTTTTTTTTTTTTTTTTTTAATGGGTGAGCTTCCATATTTTTGACTTTTATCGCTGATCTGTTTGGCTATCATGAATACCCAGAACGCTGCTGTGGATGTTACCATGCATGCTTCTGTATAGAAATATACTCTCCATTCTGCCACCTCGATCCTCGGGAGATGACATTTTGGGTCCTACAATAACTTTACATGTAACATGTGGCAGAGCTGGCAAACGGCTTTCTAAAGGAGGTGTACCATTTTACCGCCATCCCATGCATGCTGGAGTTCAAATCTTTTTGTGTCCTCAACAATACGTGCCGTTCTCTAAGATTTTTGGTCTTTAGGCTTGTGGCAAACATGGAGTTAACTTTTCATTAGCCTTTCCTTAATTATTAAGGTTTTGAGCATTTGTGTGTGTGTGTGTGTGTGTGTGTGTGTGTGTGTGTGTGTGTGTGTGTGGTATAGTGTGTGTGTGTATGGTGTGTGTGTATCTGTGTGTGTGTGTGTATGGTGTGTGTGTGTATATGGTGTGTGTATGGTATGTGTGCGTATGTGGTGTGTGTGTGTGTGTGTGTATGTGTGTGTGTGTGTGTATGGTGTGTGTGTATATGGTGTGTATGGTATGTGTGTGGTGTGTGTGTGTGTATGGTGTGTGTGTGTGTATGGTGTATTGGTAGGTCATAAGAACATTTTATCCTGGAGAGGCGCTTGTGCTTTGGGGGTGTTGACAGTGTCTCACAGGAAACGTAACAGTTTGGGTTATCATACAGTTAAATGGATCAGTGTTCCTTTGTGTCTCTCCTGTTGGTGTCAGATATAAAATCTTTGCCTAATCTCAGATCGCAGAGATGCTCCTCTGTCCAGGAAGATTCTGGTGGCTTCAGCACTTTAGCTCCATGATCTTTCCCAGGCAGTATGTCTGTCTGGTGCAAGGCTTCATTCCTGTATGCACAATCTCCTGCTTTCCCAGGACTCATTGATCCAAAGATCCTGCTTTCCCCATTGAACAGTTTCAGAGCCTCCCGAGAACAGCTGACTGACCATAACTGAAGGGCTATTTCTGGATGGTCTCTTGTTCTCCATTAATCGTACACCTAGTCTCAGGCTGGTGCCTCACTGTCTTGACTCACTGTGTGGCTTTGTAGCAGTTTGGCAGTCGTGACATGTTGTTCCTTTGTTTTTCTTTTCTTTTTTCTTTTCATAGTTGCCTTGCCTAGTGTGGACACTTTACACTTCCATATTCGTCTTAAGCTTTGATCATCAATTTCTACAAAAAAGAAAAAAAATCCAGCTGCACCCTTAAGAGAGGTTGCACTTGTTCTGTGATCAATTCAGGGAGCACTGCCCTCTACGCAGTAGGCAGGCATCCAATCCACGAATAAAGAATGCTTTTGTTATTTAAGACTTCCTTAACTTCATTGATGGTATTTTGTTTTAAATGTACGAAATTTGTGTTGCTTTCATTGAATGTTGTTATAAGTAGTTTACTGTATCAGATGCTATTTGTAATTGTGGGGGTTCCTTAAATTGGCATGTGATTTTTCAATGCTGGTTACAGAAATGTGTCTTCCGTCATTGGTCATATCCCTGGTAAAGTTAGATACCCATTTTCAGTTCCTTTATGAGTGTGTGTGTGTGTGTGTGTATGTGTGTGTGTGTAAGTGTGTGTGTATGTGTGTGTGTGTGTAAGTGTGTGTGTGTGTGTGTGTGTGTGATTGTATTGTATGGGTGTGTTTGCATGTATGCTCTTGTCTGGTCTTAGGAGTGAAGATTCACCAGGTAAAAGTATCATTTTTTTAAAAACGTAAGTGGGTTAGATCTTACCATGTTTTACTGTTCTTTGAGGGCAACAGTAAGCCTTTTGTGTCTTTTTACATTAACCCAGTCTACTGAATTAATTGATTTTTATAAATTGAACAAATATTACAGTCTGGGTAATTCTGGTGAATAAACCTTTTCAAATTTCTCTACATTTGCTTTACTAGCATGTTGTTTAATACCTGTCTCCTCGCTGACTTCTGTCAGCTTCCGAGCATGCTTTCCATGTGTTTGGGATGCTGTAACAGGGAACTTGGGAGGGGGGCGGCTTGGTGCCTTGCTTTCCAAATGTGATGGCCCAGTGTGGACGTTTTTGTTATATATATATATATATATATATATATATATATATATATATATATTCACACACACACACAACTGACAGAAACAAAACTCAGGACATGGAAAGCAGTTGAATGTCAAGAACGGCAAACAGGGAAAAAGTCAAGATGAGTTTTGGAATGTGTCAAGCACACCGAGAAAGGAGGACACATTGAGACGAAGTCTCTCATTTGCATACAGCCAATGCTTGCTCAAAGAGAATGTCACATCCAGAAAGATTATGCAGATTTCCGCAGACACACAAATGTGCCCTGCTATCTTCAGAAGGAGCTAAAAACAATTATTTTAATGAATCTGATTAAACTTTCAGCATGTTGGCTCGGACACCCGCGTTGCTTCTGGACCTACACGTGTGCTCATTGCAAATCTACCTGCCCGGGCCGTCGACATTAGTTCACAACTGCAGCCGTTGTCAGGTGGCCTCACGACCCTCCCAGGCTGTGTGCTGTTTTCAGGTTTCACAGTCACTGTGTAAGAATAACCCCCTCTCCCCGTCCTGCCGATCTCTGCAAGCTGTGCTCTGGTGCGGCTCACAGATGAAGCTCGCACAAGCACTAGCCCTTCCCAGTTCCTTCCCCACTTAGCAGCCCAAGCTCAGCCAGAGAGCAGGAGCATTGATCGAGTGCCATCTTCACCCCTGCTGATGTCCAGCCTGCAGAGAGAGAAGGGTGACACATTAGCTCCTAACCTGCTCTCTCCTCCTCATACAGGGCCTCACTCCCAACACTCAGAAATCCTTCCTCCGAGCATCCTCCTATATTTCAGGGGCTGTCTGAGCACCTGTCATTTTATCTCCTCCCAGCACTTGCTTGGATACCTCCTGCAGACTCCATTTTGATAAAGACCGGTGCAGTATCTGACCCTGCTCAGTGATGAGTTAATAAAATGGCCTTCGGTTAGTAATTTTGAAATGAACGTATCTCTATGGAGACCGAAGAGCACAGCTAGACAAATCTACCACAGGAGCGCACTGTTCCAAGAGAACCTTATC
The DNA here is from genome assembly GCF_011064425.1 of Rattus rattus. Taxonomy (NCBI): domain Eukaryota; kingdom Metazoa; phylum Chordata; class Mammalia; order Rodentia; family Muridae; genus Rattus; species Rattus rattus. Next base: position 73,626,037 of record NC_046166.1, read on the forward strand.
TTTGTTTGCAAGGGTCACCTTCAACGGCATGTGCTTGAGGCAGACAACACTCCTGGACGCTGCCAGCCTGTTGTCCTGAGCCTTCCTTTACGTCACGAGGATCCCTCTTGTCTCTGGCACTCTTCTCCTCACTAGGCACGCTCGTGATGGGACTGTGAGAACCAGTGGTCATGGCAAGTGTGCAAAGGGTCTAGAGGAATTGGCTGAATGAGCAGCCAGGACAACATCATTGTCCTATGGAGGGAGCATCTAGCGGACTGATGTGTGTGTCTGTTGAGAACACAGGGAGAGGAAGGAAGGGCCCATTTGTGAGCATGTTACCTTCCTTGGTGCAGTCCACCTGGACGCGAGTCTAGAATGTAAGAAGCTGGCAGAGTTATTTCTTTCATATTCTTGGCCGTTTTTAGCAATAAATGAGCGTCACGCCACAGCTTGGAGCTGCGGTTTTCATCCCTGCCAGAGCTTCCGTTCGCAGGCTGGAAGATGGGGACTCGCTTACTTACCTGTTTTCTCTAAGTATCGGTATACCCCAAACCGTGCTTCCCATTCTGTGGGAAGGAAGCTGCATGCTGGGAAAGTGTGAGGTTTTATGGAGGGTGGAGTAGCAGGGGGGACATTTGGGCCCTCCACACGGCAGGCGTTATATATCTCTTCAGCTGTTCCTAATCGCTAACTGTGCTCCTGGACAAGCCCCAACATTATTTATTCTGGTTTGATGTTCTTTAAATGGCCTTTGGGAAAGCCAAGCCTCCCCTTACACGTGAGTCTCTGTGGCCTGTAATATTCAGATTTTACAAGGCTCTCTCGGTGAGGCAGATGGCAAAACGTAAAGTTGTTCTGACTTTAAATTGAACCAAATCCAACACTGGCTACGTGTCAGTTTTCGATAGCTCTAAATCCATTTCTGTCTCATTTCCTTCAGACTGGCTTCCCTTTAAAACTTTGCTAAATGATTAATTTGATTCACCGAGTGGGCGATGTCCTAAATCCCTTTATTTGCCTCCTCCCTGTGACAGAACAAGGCTGGAACAGATAGACAAAGCACTGCCTGCTCTAGGCTAGGGAGGTTGCACGCAGGAAGGGCCTCCGTTTTACATTGCCATGGGCGCCTTGGCGTAGAGCGCTCAATCTTGACATGACACTCCTTCCAGACAGAGGCAAGCTTTCTTCCAAAGTGATATATGTAATATGTAATGGATATCTTTAATTTTTAAAGTTCATATAAGAATCCGTCACTTAACTCATTTACTGCTTCTGTGTGTGTGTGTGTGGACAACCTCACTGACTCCTGTCCTCTCTTCCATTAAAGTGACTCGACTAAATTTTTTATGGCTGTGTCTGGAAATTAACTTCCAGGAGGCTTCCCTTTGTCTGGAGGAGAAAGAGCGCTGTCTTAAAGGCAAGGTGGCTGTGGAGACAAGAGATCCCACTCTTACTCATTTCCCACACTTCCTTTAATTCTGTTTGCTTGCCTCTTCTCTGCCTCAAGGTCACCTCTTCCTTGTCAGGACAGCTCTGGGCTCTTTGCTTATCAGAGCTTCTGCCTGTTCCAACAATTTGAGAAAGGCAGGGGCTGAGCAAATAGAAAACCTGGATATACTGTGAGTTGCAAAGCAGCGCGGCTGAGATTCGGCTGCTGTCAGCTTAGGCGCTCAGCCCCAGTTAGCACCTCCCCACACGTGGGAAGGGCACCTTGGAAGACCCTGCTCTGTACATATGGCCATGAGCTTCCCCTGGTCCTCAGTGTCATTTTCAACAGAAGAACAAAAGCTGATGGAGGGGGGAGGGGAAGTTATAAGGCATAACAGAAGTTTCCCGAACCCACCAAATAGACAAAACACCAGAGAGTTTGGAGTGCAACTGGAGAGGATGCCCAGGAGAGGAAATGCTCTGTGGTGGCTAATATTGATTGTCAACTTGACAGGACCTAAAGTCACTGGAAACAAACCTCTGTGAGGGAGTCTCTAGATCTGGTTAAGTGGTCAGTAAGGAGGCCCACCCTAATGCCAGTGATCCCATCCCCATGGGCTGAATAAACAGGGAAACGCCACCTGAGTGTCTGCCATTCATCTTTGTGTCCATGACTGGGTATAACCTGTCCAGCTACCTCACACTCCCAATGCCACATCTTCCGAATCACTCTAAAACCTAACCCCGAATGGCCTTTCCTTAATTTGGTTTTGTCACAGCAAGGAGAAAAATAACTGTTACACCACGGCTGCAGCTGGAGGACTTTAATGAAGTTGGGCCATTCGCGTGAATCATTACAGAGTTGGTCTAATATCACGCAGTTAACAATGGCGGCAAACTCTCACGCCCAGACGCTAGACTATGATGTCCTTCCTGAATGGCCTTTCTCTCTTTTAGTTCTCACCAAATCCCTCTGGATGACACTCTATCCTAACCCCATCGGACCCGCAAAGAGACTGTGTCCCAGAGGAACCAGAGAGCCTGTGTCACCTACAGGAGCTACCACCTTGGCACGGTGATTGAATCACCCACCTAACTTCCAATTCTCCCTACGGGTCATAACTGTGTTCGTTGAAAGCATACAGGGGTCTAACGTACACACTGCTCCTTTCTCGTCTAATCTGCTTAAGGATGGAGTGCCGTTTCCTGAGACTTTAACACCGCAGCGCCCTTCTCGGCAGGCATCTAGCTTAGGCAGACCTAAGCTTTCCCATGGAGGGTAGGAGTCTCTGACGCCTGTTAGAACCAGAAAAAGATTTGCAGCAGGCTTAGCTTAGATTCCCTACGAATAGGAAGGAAAGCGAACAGCGCAAACACATATGGGATTCATGTGTAGCATCATGGGGTAGCTCGCTTTTTTTTTTTACATTTTAAGAGGGAAAAAAAAAATGTGGTATTCCCATCCTACAAGAACAGCCTAATTTTGGCTTGGGCTGTGCTCGCTCTAGGTCCTCTGATCGCCCCCTAGCGTTCGCGGCTTGGTACTGCATTTCCTCACCTCAAATGAGGCTCTTGAAACTTGCTTCTTCCTCCAGTAGGTGCCCTGATCTGCTAAGCGAGTGGTACTCAACCTTCATAAACTGTGACCCTTTAACAGTTCTTCATGTTGTGGTGATCCAACCATAAATGTATTTCCATTGCTACCCTGACAAGTGCAATTTTCCTATTGCTATGAATCGTAATGAATCTGTGTTTCCGTACAGTCTTAGGTGACCTACATGAAAGGGTCATTGGATTCCCAAAGAGTCGAGACCCACAGGTTGTGCACTCTTGAACTAAGCACACACTGCCTTGAGCACCACGGCAGGCTAGCCTACCTGGCTATGAATAAAACCAGTGTGGATTTTTCCTTTGGAGACTCCGGTCCCCGATGACAGCACAGGGACCACCTGTCAACCAGGCGAGTCAGGTTCCTCTGTTCCCTGCAGTCTAGTCCTCTCACTGAGCCCCGGGTCCTCACTCAGGGCACTGCTCGCCCTGCTGTTTTTGCTGAGAATTCCAGACCAGAGGGCAGGAAGAAGGCACCCGGGGTGGACATAAAAGGAAGGAGAAAGCTCCGTCCTAGTCACCGATTCACGACTGGTGGCTGGGAGAGGTGCTTAGCCAGCTGTGTGAGAAGTAAGATGGCAAGGAAAACGGATGACAGTGAGTGACTGGGATCGTGGACTGAGTCCTTTCAGTGCTCTCTGGTGAAAGAAAAGAACTACGCTCACACTGATTTGGAGCACAAGAATGCAGACTTGAAACATTGTTTACCGAGTGGGCAAATGGGACCTGAGATATATCCGTGTTATTCAGGAGCCTATAGGGAAGCGGGGAACATTGTGAAGACCCCTTGTAAAGATGAGGGGTGGGGTGACAACAAGGAGGAGAAGGAAAGGAGTGGCTTAACTTTAGGTGGGAGTGGGCAGTGCATGAGAGGTGGGAGGGAGCACTCATGAGAGGTGGGAGGGAGCACTCATGAGAGGTGGGAGGGAGCACTCCAGACAGCCTGGGGTGGGTGTGCATAATGATGTGTTGGTGAAGGAGCACATGAGGCAGATTACTCACAGATGCACCCTGGCACCACCTCACCAGCTGTGTGGGAGTAAACAGGAGGAGGTTAGAAGTCAACTCAAGTAGGAGGTGTTAATGCTCACTAACAGGCATATGAGTCCTTCGGTAAATACAGGGTTGGGTGTGAATGCTTCTGCAGAAGGCTTTTCTGTCTAAAACAGGAACAAGAACCCTTGCAACCAACCCCAGAATCTAAAATCAGAGTTCCCAGGAATCTGAAAAACTGAAAGTTATAATTACCCATTGCCAGAGCCACCGTGAGTTCAGCAGGGAAGAGATCCTCACCGGCTGACATTCAGGCTGGCTGTATATAAGACAGTCCTCAGCCCTTCTGAGATTCTAGGAGGGAAAACATTCATAGAAACATCCCCGGGGAGAGGCAGATGAGGAAGGCAAGGCCAAGAGCCTCAGGACAGTCAGTAGATAAAACTGGTAGGGCAGGAAGCCATTGATGAGCGGGGTGTGTGCCCTTGCTTTACTGACCGGCTTTGAAGATGTTGAAACCACAGAGTTCAGCTTCCACAAAGTTTCAGGGCCACAAGGCAGGTGTACAATGTTTCTCCATTCCCAAACAACGCCACCAATATAAAATTTTGAGATCAGCCCTCGGCACTGTGAGGTATTAATAACTGGGGGAGCTTCTGATGTTGTTAACAAGCAGGTTGCTCTTACATAGACAAAGGGAAATCACTGGGACCATTCCTTTGAAAATGAAGTCATGTCATTCTTCATGGCTAAATTTAGCTCCCAAGAGTAATTCTTATAAAGGATTCCATACTAAGGCTATGATCCAGTCTTAAAAGAACAACAACAACAACAACAAAAACCAGAAGTAAATGCCTGTGATAAAACAATAAAATACACAGAAACTTTGCTTGAAACCAAAACTCGTTACTATGACGAGACCTCAATGTTTTACTGTAACAAAGTCTACAGGCTGCTCTTGGAAAGGAGAAATGTTTGCATTTCCAAAATGGTGTCACCCTGGAAGGGCAGGCGGGAAGGGGGGATGGATCCTCAAACAATCTGATACCCATCCATGTGGGCATGAAACAAATCAGCCTCACAATTGGTAAACAACCAAACCATGCAACCTAGATGTCAACCAATCTATTCATCCACCTGGATATCAACCAATCCACCCCTCAACCTGGTTGTCACTAACCCCTTCCTCTATTTATTTATCAACCAATCCATCTCCCCTCCTCTCCCCATTGTTTGGGCCGTTTTGTCATAGTTTGTCTTATAGACAACCCATGTCTACCAAAATATGGAGACTTAAAGTCAGTTCTTTGGTATAGGAACGCTTGTTCATCGAAACATTGTATCATCATCACAAGGATATACAGAGTAGACACTTAAGGAATGCACTGAGTATCTGCTGTACTGAACTGCAATCAGTTCTGATTAACGAAAAGTAGCAGTTTCTGTCAGCTTTGGCTTAACAACTAGAAGGTCCTTTAAGCACCTATGGACAGCAGGCATTTAGAAACTTCTTTTGCTAAAAACCTTTGACTCCCTGCTTTGGCCAGAAAAGTAGGGTAGAAGCCAGACATCTCTCTCCTTATTTGTGACTGTCTGTCTCCTTTATTTTACTCGAAGGCATAGAGATCAGACATTGACCTAAATCTTTACTTTTTGTGGATTCCAAAAACGGTAAAACTTCACAAGGCAGAACACTCTCCCAGATGACAGGAAGGCTGCACCCTGAAGCAGAAGCAATTATTTGCTGAGGACCACCTTAACCCTCAGCAACCATGGCTTTTAAGGGCCACCTTGCAGAAACAGAGCTGAGGCAATGTCCCAGGAGGCCAGGCTGAGGCCAACTGCTGAGTGATGCAGGCCTCTCGCATCCTCCCTGCCTTCTGTTCAAAGCTGAAGATGGACTTGGGGTACTGACCAGGTGGCTGAGCCTGAAGAGTTGGCCGGAGCCCAGGCACTTGCCCTCACAAGGCAGAACTGTACACTGACTGCCTTTATCCTTCTCTCTGTCGTGATGATAGTTATCAAACTGGAAATTATAGATAAACATGGCTCACCGACAGATGGGCCACCCAGATGAATCCACAGATAGATAAATCAACAGAGACACCTGAAGAACGCTAGTCCCATTGTTGACAAGCAAAGAACAGGCGACTTCCATTTTAAATTACAGCACAGTGACCAAGCCAAACATGAAAGTTAGCATCTGATAAGTCAAATATAGGACAGTGAGAAGATTCAACAGGAGGGACTTGTCAAAGCAAGAAAACAGTTCTCACCTCGAAGGGAGTTAGAGATGACTTATTCTGGAGCCAAACATGAATGACTGTGCTCAAGAAAAGACACAGGTTTACCCCCAAATGCCACAATCCACTTTGGAGATGGTTACCGGAGATTTCTTTTTAAGTTACATAACCAAGAAATACATTAACCAAAGCATTTACCAAATAAGTGCTGGGGGCCTCGGGAAAGCAAAACACAGTAGAGTGGAGGACCAGCCTTCTATAGGCCTCAGACATTATCCAATGGCATTCTTGACTTTTGGACTTGTAATAGTGAGATGTGCTAAGGACATATTTTATGGTCTCACTAGTCCCAGGGATGCTAGGCCAGATACAGATATGTGCAAGGAGTCGTTGGCTTTCAAAGGAAAAAAAAAAACATAACCCAAGATAATTTAATTCTGGTTTATAGCATTTTAATTCACTATAACCCCCAAGTTTAGTTGTTTCCCTTTACACAATCTTAATTTAAAAGCAAATTATATCACAAGTATTTTGTCTGCATGCATGTTTATGTTTCACGCGTGTGCCTCTTGCCATGGAGATCAGGAGGGGTGTTGGGTTCCACAGGTGGTTGGGAGCTACCATTTGGTTGTTGGGAATCAAGCCCAGGTCCTCTGCAAGAGCAGCCAGTGTTCTTTACGGCTAAGCCCTCTCTCAAGCCCCATGGATCTGTAGAATGTTTAAGACAGGCACAGACTTTCTTCCTCTTTTATGTTTCTTCCGGGAACTCTAGTTCACAAAGCTGTAATTGGGCATTCAATGGACGAACAGCACATTCTGGATGAAGCCCATTAATTTTTGCCACTATTGACCTAATTTAGAAGACAGTGACCTAATTTAGAAGGAAGTGTGGCAACTCCCAGAGCCCATTGTCAAGTAATCCAGCACAGGAGTGGAGGCCCCCTGAGGAGAAGTGATTTAAGAACTCATAGGTTGATTACAGCATTTAGGCTGATGTAAACAGGACCAGGATCTTCCTGACAAGCAACAGTAGCAGGTGCTCCCCAGCCCTCACCCTTTATGCAGTTGTAGCACCTGCCTCTAACTCTGGGGCTGCATCTTAAGTAAGATAGATGTCTCAATCGCTTCCATCCCTCATAGGCTGTGTCTTGTAAAACAAAGCAAAGCTTCTTAGAATGGGGTTCCCAGTTCTCACTCTTCCCTGGGTGTCTCCCCTTCATTTCTGGACATTACTAAGCATCCAGAGCTTCTTCCCTTGCTCAGGGAAGGGTAGAAAGTTCAGTATGACATGGAGCAAAGTTCTGATGTATGATGTGTTCTTTCTGGCGCTTCTGATCAGAGCCACGTGTTTCTTTCACTCTACTTGTGATGTGAGAGGAAGATGAGGAGGGAGGAGAAGATGGAGATTCGTGAGAGGGGGTGGGGACAAAGGTGGAGATGTGGTCATTCAAAGGGAGAGGATTGGGTCTGTCTTTTTTTATATCAGCTATAAATCCTTTATAAGGCTGGACCTGTATGACCTACTCCTGAGCTCACCTCTGAGCTCCGTCTTTTTGGTGAGGATTAAATTTCATGGTGGATATAGAGGAAAACATACAGTCCACAGCAGAGAGACGCATTCAAGGTGACAAGTTCAAGGCCTCCTTCTTCTACATGAGAGGCCTGAGAAAGCCTGGCTCTTACTCCTCTTAGTAAACTGCCTGGAATCACTCTCCTATCAAGAAGCAGACACACAGCAGTGCCAACAGCAAGCCTCCTAGACCTTCTTACTGTGGGGCAGAGTGCTAAGGTCTACACTGTGGTCTTAGGACTGGGACACCGTCTTGGGAAACAGGAGGGTATGGTCAAGTCTACAGGTCCAAGGACTGTACCCAAACTCCTCTAAGCACAAGCTCTACATTCAGTGCAGAAGCATTTAGGGTCTACTCCATACCATGTGGCAAACAAATATGACTAATTGCCAATAGGAATTTTGACCAATTGAATTTAAAGTTTCCTTCAAAGGGAAGGAAAAATTCACTTGTCCTGCATCTACTCTTGGGGCACTCAGTGTCGACAACAAATAATAGGATGTTGTCTAGCCTAAGTTTTAGGCAGGTTTTCTCCTTTTTACCATCTCATAATGCACTCCCAAATCCATGAAATACTGGTTGAGAACCTTTGAATTTAATTGCATTCCTCCACAGGCCACATCTCTGCAAAGAAACACCCAGGGCTGAGTAGAAACACACAGACACAATAATCTCTGACCGGCCTTCCAGGAAAGCTGCCCTTCTGCATGGCTATTATATGGGTCAAATCACCCGCATGCTGTGTTCAAAGTCAGATGAGAGCCCCATCAAGTACAAAGAACCTGGCATCACATCAGGTTTTTTCCCCCACAAAACCAGAAAAAAAAAATCCTCAAAGTGAACAATGTAACAAAAAATACACCATTTAATAAGACCCACTGAAAGATAAAAAGCAGAGGTAGTTGGTTTGGTTATGCAAATACACAGTAGATATATGATAAGCATTTGATACAACATCGATTTCAGTAGCAGGAAGCTGTCTTGGGCTACATTTCCTAAGCCTCCCCCAGAAACTTTAGATGGAAAAGAAGACAGTGGTTTAGACATCGGTATAATGTTGCTAAGGTTAAACCATTGGTACAATGTTGCTAAGGTTCAACCATCTTTACAATGTTGCTAAGGTTCAAAGCATTTTCACTTCAAAGTCCTAGAATGTGTAAGGCAGTCAAACAGTCCTGTCTGGACATAGAGTCCCAGGTACCCCCTTCTCCTCACCATTCATGTGGGTGGTTTTGTCAGTTAGGCTGGCAACTATTTTTAACCATAGTAAATTTTATAGTAGCACATTTTTCTTTCTAAAGAAGACCGGTAGAATTTAAACAAAGGCAAAGTCTCATGAGTGTAGAAGAGTCCATAGAAGCAGTATGAATAATTGTGTCAACAAAGGGAAAGTACCCGCTGCTCTCAAGGTCCTGGCACTGGTCCATGTTCCTTGTATGCACATTGGATGCTATAGCTCTGTGAAGTGTTTGGCATTATCATCCACATCTCTTACAAGGCAGCAATAACTCATAGAAGCTTAGCAAACCAAGAAATGTCAAAGACTGATCAATCTTAGAGCCACCATGCAAACCCAGTCTGTTTGATATAGCACAGACCCATGCCCCACAATCTCTGGGTAGCACAGTCAAAACTGCATGGGAATCAAAAGGCACAGAACTTGTAACCTTGCGGGGGTCAAGGGTTAGGGTAAATGGGAGCCCACAATGACCCTGACTTGTTCAGTCCTACAATTTTGTTTGTTTCAATGAGTCTGGGGGCTGTCATGTGCAGAGCCATTCAGTAGAAAGCCAACAGCTGCTGCAGGAACAAAAGGAGAACCTCCCTAAATTTTGACTAAGGCTGCTTTGTGACAACTGGCACTTATGAATGGACTTTGTCTCTTCTCCTTCCCTACTTAAACAAGTATGTGAGGAACCTAGGCAGGGACCTTGTTTTGTCTCCAAATACAAGAGTGAGAGAGTGCAGCTTTAGGAGACAAGCAGGAAATTTCACTGGCTGCTGGAAGAATGATTGAGAGACATAAAGAAAAGCAAACATTTTGGAGCCCTGAGAATTCACAGCAACCTCCAGGAATCAGGTGATTTTTTTTTCTTTTATGCCTTTGAGCGGATTCCATTCTCTCTCAGATTCCAGGCACACTACTAAACACTAACCCTGTGCCTGCTGCTACTCTCTGCATGGTCTGAGCCCATCCTAAACATTACAAGACCATGGCCTGAGACTGGTACACTTTCCCCACACAGTTATGGACTAGAAATAGCTACAGAGAAGGAGAAGGAGCCCCAGGCAGTTTGATTCAATATTTCAGTGTTTCAGACACAGGCTTCCTGTGCTGGTCTGAAAGCAGAACATCATGGGACAAGCAATTTTATTTTATGTTTTAATGAGCTAATATTACAGAGTAAAGTGGGTGTGCCCCTTCAATTTTGGCTAACTTTCCTAGAAGAGAAAGTCTAGCCAAAGATGAAGGTCACCTTCAAAACTGATGAGAAGGCAAAGAAAGCCCCAAACTATCAGGAGAATGAAGGGGTCTTAAAATATATTTTCCTCGGGTGAAGAGAAAATTCAATTTTGGCTTGCTCTATCAATTCGAAATAGAGTTTTAAGATAATAGAAACATGAAATCTTTTCAGACCAGGTACTGCAATTTCCCCAGTTGCGTGTTAATGATTAAAGGGGAGAGACATCAGTATAAGAGATATATTTATTTCTTATCAGCATGCAGTAAAACAACAGTAATAAAAAAGAATTCCAACTCAGAGGACCCTTAATACTTTCTAAAAGCTCTGGGGATTCAGGCATTAACACAATATAGCTTTGCTTTTGCCTACACGGCCACTCCAGTGTTTGTTCTACAGAGAGTCACATCTTAAAACCTTACCATTAATAACTACTTTGCTGGCAGGGCTATCTGTGACCCTCTTTTGATCCCACGGTGCCTACCTACCACATGGATTATGCCAGGTGTCCTCAGAATAAAAGACAATGAATTTTATTATGGCATGGGCATCACCAGATTTTGGCCTCAGCTTTTGTAAGGAGTCAATTGTAATTCCCAGGTCTCTTAAAGAAAGCCTTTAGAGTACTGGGGGACCTCTCAACAGAGCAAGGTATTTTCAGAGCTGGAACAGCCAGACCCGGACACAGCGGTGTGGACTGGTCCCTCAGAGAGCCCACAGTGACGCTGAGGAAGTGTTATCACCTTCCCTGATGTTTTACTGCCAAAGCATTCAGAAAGCCTCCAGAATAGAAATTTCATAAGTCAGTTTTTCATTCTAAAACCACTCCGCAGATTTTAAACAGTGAGTAGGAAAAATTAAACACTATATGATACTACCCATCTTCTGTAGGACCCTAAGGAACTCCCATCTGCACAGACCAAAACCCCTACCTGTCAACAACTCTACAGGCTTCAAAATGACCACAAAGAGCTCATGATGGACAAAGGCTGGAACCCAGACGGTTGTGAGAACAAGAAAGGGTAGGAGAGATCCCAGCATGCTTCATGTGTGAGAGACGTACTCTCTGTGGTGGACTAAACACATAAAGGGTTTCAGTTCTTCTCTTGGAGTTGCCAAGGCAACTGGTGGAGAAAAGGAAAAGCCATGTGTGCACTCAACAGGACAGATGACAGAGGTTGTGGAAGGCATAGAGGGGGACCGACACCTTTACACTCACTGAAGCACCAAAGACAATGTTGGAGGGGATACAGCAAGATTAGTCTCATGTAGGGATCTGCAAGCAAATTCCAGGAAGGCTTATATAGAGAGATGCCCCAGTATGTTTGCTTGGGCTCAAAGCAATCAACGGAGAAGGAAACGTGTCTCTACAGTGAGCCCTCACTGATGCTCAGATCAAGTTAACCTGGAGTCTGGATCACTTTGATGACAACACTTCTTAAGCAGGTGACAACTTTCTAAGTCATGAGCTTGGCGTGAGGCAGAAAAGGGATGCGTTCACGGGTGAGGGATTGCCTTTTCCTAGTGCTAAAGGTGAAAACACTGGGGGCTCTAGATCCCACAGCAGGCACTACCTATGGTGAGAACGGGACACAGGAGGATACATCGGACCCTTCCACAGAACACGTGCACCCTGACGCTGCACCATCTCTACTCCACAAGCATTTAATATGACGTGCAGTATGTGTTACTGGGTTTTAAAAGTGGTGTTTTTCCACTACAGGCTTCAACGTAAGACCACAGCAAAGAGTTTGCCAACGCATGGACAGCTGAGGAAAATCTTTGTCTGTCAGAACTTTGTATTTCCACACTAAGGAAGATTTCCACACCAGGAGAAAGACTGAGCCAGCACCGACCCGCTCGCCACAGTGCACACAACTGGAGGAAAGCAAAACCCAACATTCCTGTGCTGTCCATAAGGCTCCCACCCTGGCACGCAACCCTTCTGCTACCCCTCCCCCCACCCAGCCGAGTGGTTGGTTCCTGCAAGTCTAATGTCTGACTTAAGAGAAAGTCATTCCAAAAGCAGCAGAGCTCTGGCCAAGTCAATGGCAGCCCATGCTCTGTCCCACAGCAGTTGGCGACTGTTCCTTTGTGACTTTGTGCAGCTCTTTAATTAACAAGAAACAAGGCCACAGCCTGTGCAAGGTTAGAAGAAAGCCTGGCTCTGTGAGTGACTGACTTGAGTGTAGCTTTTTGTGTCTAGAAATATTCTGAGTAGCCAGGAACACCAACACCAAAATTACAGCGCTAAAGGTTTACTGGTATAGAATAGCAGGGGACAGACTGAAGTATTGGGAAGAACTGGTGTGCAGGGACAGACTGGTGTGCTGGGACAGAATCATGTACAGGGACAGACTCATATACAGGGACAGATGGTGTGCAGGGACAGAGTGATTGATATTCAGGGACAGGTTTGTGTGTAAGGACAGACTGATATTCAGGGACAGACTCACATACAGGGACAGACTGGTCTTCAGAAGAGAAATGGAGCTGGAACATATTTTAACTGTATTTCCCAGAGGGAACAGTCTGCCTAGGGATTTATGTCAAAACCACTGTAGAAGATGAAGGAGACTGTCACACATCATGGAAGGTCAAGAGCTGGAAAGTCCCCTGGTACTCCAGGCTGAGTTAGCCTTCTCATGGAGCGGCGCTCCTCGTTCCAAATTCACATCAGCATTTTAGCCACTTAGGAGCTCGCTCTTACATAATACGCAAAATTGTTTTCCAAGAAACATTTTCAAGTCAATAGAAAGCTCTAAGCCAGAAGCTATCAGACAAATGTCTGTCTGATTGTGTAGGGTGAGGGGATATGAACCCATCTCACAAGTCCACTCAATTCCCTTAAATGAGTCAAACAGCACTGAAGCTCCTGTGGAAACCAGGGCGAAGCTACCAATCCCAGCATGGTCGGTGCACTTCCAACCCGTGGCTGGATGGCCTCTGTGACGCGGCGTTGAAACAAAATGAAAATGTGTGCATAAAAACAGCCAACTACGTTTATAGTCGAGATGGTAGAGACAGCACGGATTTTGACATTCGTATTCTAGGACACATCTGACAGGTAAAATAGCCATGAAAATGTAGATTGAATTTGTAGAAGAGAGTTCAAAGACACCTTCCAGCAACAACAGAGTATAACTGAGCAGAAAGAAGCAAAAATATCTTCCTCTGACTCAATTTCTTCCATTCACAACAGCATGAAAAATTTCAGATCCTGCCTATCCCAGACAGATGCTCACAGCAAACCTGATGCTTCCTGAGCAGCCATAACCATGATGCATACAGAAGGCTATGGTACTGAACCCACCCTTTGCTCCAGAACACCGCACAGGGACTTGACCAGGCTCTACGGATTGTATCAAAGGAAACACAGAAGTGTCAGGGTCCAGAGCTTCAAGGTCGCCTGAAAGCAAGCAAGTCAAGTGCCTATGAGGGGAATTCCAGTGTTGATTATTTTGAGCCAAACCACTGACTCACACAAAGATACCAAAGTATTTGTTAAGAGATGGAGGGGTGGTAATGTCCTGGCTATAAAGGTGGTAGTGGCTCGGAAGAGCGTACATGAACCAGCTAGGATGGGAGAGGAGGCTCAGTGGCCATAGGTGACCACCTGAGTGGGTGACAATGTGTACCTAATTCACCTAGACCCAAGGGCACTAGAAGATGACTATGTTTGAGCTGTCCCTGCTCCAGGGTGACCGGTGTTTACTGCAGGCATCCGGAGTAAGAGAGCATAACAGAATAAGGGCTTAGTCAATTCTTGAGTAAGTTAAGGAAGCAGGCTTGCTGGGGATTGAGGGTTGTTAGGACATGAAGTTAATTCTCCTCTTGGGTATCTTGACAAAGCTTATGTTTAGGGAAGGCAAGGGTGAGGCTAAGCCTGTGTTTAGCTAATCACATGACATTAGTCAGCAAGTTGGCTTGTGTAGCTGGCTTGTCCATGACATTCATCAGGTGTGCATGGTGTCCCTCTCTGACATCACAGATTGGTCTCCACCACTCTCCCAGAGTGTTCTTGACTGTGGCAGCTGCCATCAATCATTTATGTTCAGCAAAAGAATTGGTGAACTAGCTGTGCCTGCCAGGGAGCTTCTAGGTGCCTAGGATCATCAGCTCTGTGAGAACGTACGAGAGGCATCATCAGGAGGAGACCCCATGAGCTGATCAGTAGATTTCCATCTAACTTTGTGTGATCAGGTGAAAGAGCTGGTGTGGTGACCCCCACCCTAAGATGGTGATTGGTGGTCTCACTGGTTAGTGTACATACCTGGTTTCACAGTAACTTCCCAGAGTCATAAGTCGAAATTCACCACTATGTCGATACTGCCATTGCTCCTCACCTTTAAGATGTACAAGAAAACTCTTTATCCCAGAGCCTCAGACTGTAATGACTGGGTGGTGTCATCCTGCCCTGAGTGGCATTCTAGCTGTGCCCAGATCCAGGACGTCCCAGTGTCAGTATCAGCAGCATAGCAGAGCTTTGCTGGTGGCCTGTGCCAGGACCCTCCCACTTCGTTATGCCAGGCTGACTAGCCCTGGCCTTCTTCCTTCTATGCTTTGACACAAGCACACTGACACATAAACGCATGTTTCAAGCTGTCCTTTGAGTGCATCTGTCTACTTGAACCCTTCTGTGTGTCCTATCATATTCAATAGCTGCTAACAATTTCCTTCCTGCTGAGGACTGATAAACCACGTTATGCTTCTTTGTTCTACCTGTCCAATGGCTCTGCATTTCCACAGTATTAAGAGAGTAGTTCTGAAGTGGAAACTTTAAGGGTTCTTTGAAAAGTCAGTTGTGTTCAATAGTGTTTTGTTGGGGCAAACAGGTAAAGGAATGTTTTGTTAAAGTCAACACAGGTGAAAGGCTAAGGCAGATTTGCTAAGAAATGTGCTGAAGCAGACATAGGAGCGAGGATGCTCTGCTAAAGCAAGCGAGTGGAAGGACACGTGATGAAAGAGTCTTTGCTAACTGCACACATGTATTGGCCAACCTTACATTATGTAGTTGAGCTGCATTTGTTGGGACTGCTATGCAAAAGAAACTTGTGGTGGTGTGCTGCAGTTTCTTGCCACTTCCACAGACTCCGGCTGATTGGCAGAGTGATGTCAGCTGAGGCAATAAATGTGCTGAGGCAAGACCCATAGAGGACGTGTGATGTTCGGAGGCTATGAATAGGACTCAACAGACAGTGACAGGGGCTAAGCTAAGCCTGCTTACAGAGCTAACTGTATGATGCTTGGCTTGTTGGCTTCACAACTTTGATGATCTTCAATTCGCTGAGAGAGGCACAGCCAAGAACTTCTCCTGGCATTCCTCCTGGTTCCTCCTGCTGGCTCATGACCAATACGAGGCCTGGCTGTCTCTGCTAGGTCATGCCACCACTGCCGATTTGTGTTTGCTATTCCAAACCTACCAAACTGGACTGCTCATGTATCTGTAAAGTGCTTGCAAGTGGATCAAACTGCCACCACTCACTTGCAGGCTGAACTACCAATTTCCAGACAACATGGATGGGAATTGCTCTAAAGAACTTTGCTAAAGAAGTCCACTTCCCCTGTATCCTTTCTTTTCCACTGCCTCTGATGAGAGGTGGGCTATAAGGGACGTTGAAATGTTTAAGAACCATCATTAAAAACAAATTTTAAAAATTTAAAGTTACACATTGCCTGCCTAGAGACTGTTGAGATCACCACGTGAGCGTCTAGTCCCTATTTACTTCTAGTTAAAGATGTCACACTCTGTCCTGTTCAGGACAGCACAGGACATGGTCATCAAACTGGCTTGGCTTAAGCCTGGCCCTGTGGGTCGATTATTCTGTTCTGAGGTCATTTTGATTATAATCATTTTCTGGAAAACAGGATATTTTATAAATTATAAAAATTAATGATCATGTAATTGCCACAGTAGGAGCTCAGCATACTTTCCTTTTTAGACAGCAGACTCTGCCGTCAGGGACTGTGGAGAAGGGTCTCACACTGGCACCAAAGCTTCAAAAGTAGAGGGAGTCTGAGCACCAAACCATACATTGACACGTGTGCACACATGCACACATACACATGTGAACATACACAAGCATACACATGAATACATGTACTCATGCACTCATGCACACATACACCTGTGCACATGCACGCATGCACACATGCACACATGCACATGTGCACACATGCACACATACACATGTGAACATACACAAGCATACACATGAACACATGTACTCATGCACTCATGCACACAAACACCTGTGCACATGCACACATGCACACGTGCACATGTGATCATACACAAACATACACATGAACACATGTACTCATGCACTCATTCATACATACACCTGTGCACATGCACTCATGCACACATACACCTGTGCACATGCACACATGCATTCATGAAGACATGTGCACTCTCACAAACACACACACACACACACAGAGGCACATTTACATACATATCTACACAACATATTTCCTTGACAATAGCTCAGCATCCTTCATATTTTAGCCAACACCATCTATGCATAGAGCACAGATATTGGCAGATCTGCCGCTTTCCCTCAGACTAGAGAAGCCGCTCTGCGCACACTCGCGGGAGGAGGCACGCCAAGCGACATGCTTTCTTTTCTGTCCTCTCTTAGCCACGTTACACTCAGAGGCAGGACCTTTTCCAAATTCTTTAGAAAATGAATCAAGGGCCAAATAAAAGCCCATTTAACTTCTCTTTCTTTGAAACTTCAAAGTAGGTCATTTACACAGTGAAAGGGGCAAGGAAGGAAAAAGACCAAGTGTTGACAAAAAAACGAAGGCTCAACAAAAGTCAACCTAAATCAGAGTCCTTCTTTCCCTAGACCACATTGCCCAATATTGTCAAAAAAAAAAAAAAGTCATAAAATTGGATTTTTGTTGTTGTTGCCTTCCCATCATTATGAAAGGCCATTGACTGGAAACCAAAAATGAAAAAGAAAAAAGTAATCCAGGGCCCAAAGGACGGCAGGGACGTCACCATCACAGGCCTGAGAACTGGACAGCTCTGGTCTGAAAGGCGAAGGACTCAATAGCATCTGCTGAAGTCAGCATTCTCCTCTGCTTTCAGAGTGAGGCTGGATGCTGCTCTTTTGTGTTTAGGATGCAGTCCAGTTCTTAACAACCAACCCTACCCCTGCTTTCTGACAGACAAAGTCGTCCTAAACTCAGTTTCTAGACTGTAGAACCCTCACCCACACCTCTTGGTGCCTGGTGGTTCCCTCTAGACACAACTTCCCAACATGCTGCGCCTTCTGTCTGAATGTCTTCACCTGGTTTTCCTCCGTGTGTATATCTGCTGCCTCATTTTCTTCTTCATCTAAGGACACTGGAGCATGGATGAGATTTGGGCTCACCCTAATCCACTATGATCTTCGACTGAATCTGCAAAGGCTGTATTTCAAAATGTGCTCACGTACACAAGTAGTATCAACTAGGGACTCAGCATATTTTGAGGAGAGGATAGAAATTATTCGATCCAAATGTGCATGCCCAAGCTGTGCTTCATGAAGGCCATCATTTCTACAGTGGCAGTTCACTAGGCTCAGGAGGGGAACATAAAAATGCCACCATTGCTAAGTTACACAGCCTATTAAACATAATTCTAGGGGTATAACTCTATGTGCCATTCCTTAACAATTCTTAAGTCATTCTGCTATACAGCTATACCCATAAAACACTACTAAAGACATGAATGTCAGGGTTCCCATCAAAGTGACTAATAGTTTTAAATGGGATGTTCGTTTTCTTAGTAGGCAACAGAAAATGTATTGGCCATACAATTTATGCTGAAATATTATTTTTGTAGAAAACAGAGGGTTTAAAAATGGCCTTCAAGAACTCGAAAGTATCTCATTGCTATAATTGTACATATGTAATACTTTAAAATTAATATCTTATGTAATATGAAACATTTAGGTTTGGGGTGTGTGTGTGTGTGTGTGTGTGTGTGTGTGTGTGTGTTTAGGTGTGTGTTACACATTTAGAACTCCAGGCAAAGGCAGAAAGCACATATCAAAGGCACTGGAGCTGGAGAAGCTAACATGAATAAATCCAAGACGTCAGGGTGCCTGTTTGGAAGCTTGGCTGTGGCTGTGTGTTTCTCCCTTTTGCTTTGAAGTAACTAGAATATTGAACTGTCTTTGAACTATTCTTCCAGATCAACTCAAATCTTCCAGAGTCATGGTTCCAGAAAATACTTGAGAATGGCTTCTGATTTTTCTCAAATACATAAATACATACACGATTTCAGAGAAACATACCTGGACCGGGTGACACATAGAGACAGAAAGACAGACAGAAAAACAAAAGCTAGGAAGACGTTCAATATACATCTGACTCATCAAAAATTCCATGAAAGGGATATCAAAAGTAATACTGACCATCAATTTCTATGGGTTTTCTTTGAGATTTTTTTTAGTGATTATTGACTAATCAAAATTTACTATTTCACACTATTTACTACAGGATAATATAAAGTATATTACAAAGGAGATACCAGCTTAACATAATCCAAAGGAAAGACGATGGTGAATTTATGAAGACACAATGGGCTTGGGAATAGAAAGCCATGGCATGATAAAATATGAGATGCAAAACCTAATGTGAAATTACCCTGAAGCATTCATCAGATCAACAATAACAAGTCAGAACCGGTTCAGGAGGAGGTGTGACTACAGCAGGAGGAGGTGTGGTTATACATCAGGAGGTGTGGCTACAGCAGGAGGAGGTGTGGCCTTAGGAGGAGAAGATATGGCTACAGCAGGAGGTGTGGTTACAGCAGGAGGTGTGGCTAAAGCAGGAGGAGGTGTGGCTATAGCTAAAGGAGGTGTGGCTACAGGAAAAAGGAGTTGTGGCTGCAACAGGCAGTGTGTGTTGCCTACAAAACTAGAAAAACTTTTGTCATCCAAATGAGAATCCTTGAGGAGGAAACAACAAGGATTACACTGAGGAAGATCCATTGTGGTACTGAGGCCACCTTCTAAGTAGGGAGCTGATTAGGCTGCCTCTCCTTGTGTCGTTATCTTATCTCTAGAAACCCACTTCTTTTTCCTAATTCATATTTTCATCATTCAATAACAATTCCCAGAGAGATTCTTCACTCTGTCGTTACATCTATGGCCATAACAACTGCCTGTATTGACTGCTCTCGGTGACGAACATCTGACAACAGCTTAGGGAAGGGAAGGTTTACGGTGATCCCACAGTTTGTGATCACATGGTAGGGAACGTCACAATGGCAGGAGCGCAAGGCAAGCTGGTCACACTGCATCCATCTTCAACAGATAGAAAGAGAGAGATGCTGCTGCTTAGCGCATGTGGATGCTGACTGTCACATACAGCATGCAACTTTGGGAGAGAGGCATTGAGTAAGGACCATGCAGCACTGAAGCACAGACTCTTAGGAATGCCCTCTGCCAAATGGATGCTGGGCGCACGCTCATCCCAGTAGTTTGGCGTGTGCACACCACAGCCCTGGTTACAACCCAAAATAACTCCCCCCTCACCCCTTTTCCTGATGAGAATTGATTGTTTCCACCTCCGAAAGGCATGTCAGAAGGAAAAAAACATTGTAGAGTGACGCCTCTGTTGAACACAGTAAGAATTAACTCATGACCTTCCAAGTTCAGAGTGTGGGACACAAAGTGGAAGGTCCTACTTGGCCAAGGTAAAGAGGGAGTAATGTAGGAGGTGGGAGAGTGTGAAGAAGTAGAAGGCTGGGCTTATCAAAACCAACATTTAGGTATTAAGTTGGGTCGGAAGAGGTTGATGTTGCTGTAGTTGATGGTTCCTAAGTTACATTGTGCAAAACACCGTTAACCGTACATTGATCACAACTCTCTGGATGTCATTCTCCAAAAATAATCATCTTACTTCGGTTTTCTTAGGAAAGTAATTTGATAAATTTGTGTTTTCCCTGCCATTTCTCATATCTTCTGTCTCCTCCTTTATAATTATTTATAGCTCCCTTATACAACCGGGCTAAAATAATCAAATGCATTATAAAATGAACATGAAATATTGATCGCTTTGAGTGTTTTTGTGTTGGTACCTTGATTTTCTCATAGATTTTTTTTTAATTGTAAATATAATGGGGGTAATTTCCTCTAAAGCCCAGTGTTGAAAGTTTATGCAAAATTTTGCAAATTCATCCAAATAGCAAGGTTTCAACAAATACTTGTTTATGAATTACGATACACGACTACATTTTTAAAAGGCTAAAATGATGTCCCACCATTTCAAGTATTTGCACGTCTTTTCTTTAGGCTACTCTATGCTATGAAGGTTCTGTTGGGATGCTTGACCTCTGTGTCCCTGAACCACTACTGTGGAACTTCAATACACCCTGTGTCTTGGGTCACTCTCTCCATCACTTACTTACCCTGACCCAGAAATGTTGGTGGTAGAAACAAAAGCTACTCCCTTTTGGATTATTACACTTCTCTAGCATTTTATTTCAATAATTCAATGACATCATGTCTTAATATAGATTTATGAGCCTACATTAAGAACTCAAACCATAATACCCAGGTCATGCCTAAAGTGTCACATGTCATAGCAGCCCTCCCCTTCCTCTGCCTCCTACCGTCTTTCTTGCTCCTCCGGTAAGATGTTTCCTGAGCATTGAATGGATTTAGTGGGCTATTTACAAGGAGAATAAGGCAGGACATGAAATTGAAGGGGGGGACATGTTTTGTCGGGAACAGGTAGAGGGAATTAGAGTGGAAACAGGAGTGGATGTGAGCATACTCTAATTGTTGTACACATGCATTAAACTCACAAGAATAAATTCCCAAAATAAGTAAAACACTCAGTTTCTGTAAGAGAATACACTCTTGATTGATGTATTCGTCCTCAGAACACATGAACAAGGAATCATGCTGAGGCTTAGGGACTCTTCATGTCCAGAGCTGGACTGGTCACAGCACTGGCTGCCTGAATTCGGCATAAGTCATTGATACCAGATGTGCATAGTTGAAAGGCAAGAAGAAACCCCCAGGGCTTAGTGGGTTTACAGCCGCAGCAACTATGACCTCTCTAGTCTGAGAAAAGTCAAGGCATCGAACTGGAGTGGGAATGTATGCTTGGTTATGTCCTGGGGTAAGAGAAGCAAAGCTGATTCTTTTGAGTTCAGAAAAACTCAAAACAGGAATAATTCATTAGAGGCTATTGCTACCGGAAAGAACTGCCGAGGCCAACATTGCCATTTGAAATAAATCATATGATTTAGAAAAATCATTATATACATTCCAGGCCATGCCTCTGCATGAATCTTTGAAACAATGCCCAGGCAAAATAGAAGTGTCTATATTTGTAGAACAAATCTAATTCCTTCCATTCTTAAGTATACACACTAGAGAACAATTAGAAAGGTGATTGAAACTGAGTGTCACATGCATGTATTTCTGAGTATATTTTTATAAAAGTGTTTTTTCAAGCCACACGGAGGCCAGCTATACACGAAGTATCTGTACACGGGAATGTAGGTGAGCAGGTCGTACCCCATAGCACAGCAAAGGTATAAGGCTATGTTATAAGCCCCTACTGAATAGTAACAAATCCTAAATGGGAAGCCTTAATAGCTTGATAATAGTTTTAGCACCTGTTTATAACCTGTTAATATTTAAATAACAAAATGCATATGAGCAAGATTCAAATATACTATAATCATTCCAATTCCTAGAGTCTTTAATTATGAGCATGTCCCAGCACAAGGGGGGCAGGCTCTGGACTACACAGCTTCCCTGGTGTTCAGATATTTCTAGCTGATGCAATGGTCCCCAGGTTCTATAGCACAGAGTGAAGCATGACTGTCGTGGAAAAGCTTATGAAAGTTTGGGAGCCCCAAGGAATCATTAATGGTCTCGACAAGGAGACAGTTTACAGACATCCAGAGCCAGGCACACAGAACCACACAGCACCGTCGGCCACAGGCCTCCTACATAGTAATCCTCACCTAAGTCATCATGGTTCTCAGAGACAGGCATAGGCAGGCAGCCTATGTGGACTACTTGGCGCTTTCTTTGTTTAAAAATCCCAGCTGTGAGAGGGATTTGACATCTCAGCATGTAGACCTTTCCAAAGACTTCTTACATGCTCCTTACAGTTCAAATGGAGGTTTACAATAACATTCTTTTTAGCATTTTAATTATTGACTTGAAGTCAGAAAGAGTCTGCAGAGTTTTCCCAACTCTTCTGAGTCACTTGAGGAAAACGCACAAACTCTTGGGAGCAGTGCAAGAACCGCAGGACAGCTGCGGGGTCGCATCCTGATCCCCGAGCACAGGGAACGAGAGCTAACAGAGGATGGCACGCTCTTTGAAACCACACAGCCAACTTCCAGGGACACACCTCCTCCAACAAGGCCACCTCTCCTGATCCTTGCAAAACACTTCTCCCTACTGTGGACCAAATGTTCAAACATGTGAGTTTGTGGAGGCCATGCTCATTCAAACCACTCCAGGCACAGAAGGGAGCCATAGAAGGAGAGAAGTGGGGTAGAGAATATGTAATAACTAGCCAAGAGCCTTGGGACACAGAGCTTCCACTCTCCCCTCAGTCCATCCCCAGAACATCATGAGAGCCCTATCATGCTTCATATTTGTAGACCAGAAGGCAGAATTACAACTGAGCAGAGGGGTTCCATTCGCCACAAGCACCCACCCGTGTACCAGTCGCTTATCTGAAACCTGACCCTGTGTAAAGGATTCTCATACAGCGAGGAGCTCTATATATATGGCTTCCTCCTTGTACAAAGACATCTACATCCTGCAGGCTATTCTATCACAGCACTGACAATTCAGCTAAAGCCTCGAGAAAAAGACGTTTCAAGAAAAATCATGTGGTGAATGCATTTCGGAAAGACTGACTCAAATGAAAGACATAGGAAAGCTCATCAATAATTCAATATGAAGCCGATACACCTGGAAAACCATCAGAAATACAAGCTGCAGCCGGTTTGACAAGGAAATGACAGCACTTGGTTTGTGTTATGATTTGATTCTTGCAGTGTTATAACTAAAATCTCTTATGACAGAATAGTTTATAGAATAGATATAATTGACCAGAAAGGTTTTCAGACACGGCTTCCTATATTTTGTATCTCATAAGTGACAGGAAACTGCTTACATCGGTATTGTTTCTGACCCCATGGTGGTTTGTCCTTATAAACATCTGAGTTCACGCCGTAACAGTGCAGAGTTGGTCTATCTCATCCTGACATATGCAGCATCTCAGGGCCCCAGTACATTCCAGAGAGGGTGAGAGCTCCTGCAGCTGCCCACTTCCCAGAAACACAGCACGATGCATTTAAAAAGAGCGCACTGACTGAGGTGGGAACTCATCTTCAGAGACCAAGCTTCCTTCAGACCCAGTGGTCACGCTGTGCCATTCCCATCAGTACAGACAAGCCACGCCCTGTATCCTGATCACACTTGGGTATTATCAGTAGTTTCATTGGTATTCTGGAGTTTGGCACCTACCAAGAGTCAAGACATTGCCAACTAGGAGAGGAAAAAAAATTTAAGTTCTTTGGAAGAAATTCGTGGTAGGTTCTCCTTCAAGGAGGACAGGTGTGATCTTATGGGCTTTCTGGGGAGCCATGTGGACAGCGTGGTTTATCTCCACAATGAAGGAATATGATAGGCTCAGACTTGACCCCCTCTCCAATTCTGCAATGACTTAAAAGGTTGGAGAGCTGTGCTCTGAGGTCAGAGATGCCTCTGATATGCTACACTTTGAAAGACATTGTTGTGGTCTGAGGACCAGCTTGGGGAGGTCAAGACAGAGAACAGATTTGGGAACTGGGAATTTTAACCTCTATCAGCTGCTTGAAAGTTGACAGTATCGTGCAGATAGGATCTGAGTTACCTGTTGCTTAGGACTGCAGAAGTGAACCCTGGGGCATGGGCCACTGAAAGTATGAAGGATATAGAGGAGACAGGTCTTTGAACTGGACAGAGGGCATCCATGGGCTGGTTTTAAACACAGATTGTAGGCACAACTCACAGCACAATCAATCAGATGTGGCCTCTCCTTATCCCACTCAGCCCGCTCTTGGCTGTTGACCCCACTCTGATTCTGTCACAATTAAAAACTCTATGTAACAAAAGGGAGAACCTTGCCTTATTTTTGCAAATTAGATTTTTTTTTTTTTTAGGAAAAAAAAAGCCTCGTCTCCTATGGCTCCCAAATCTATCTATTACAGCAAGATCCATCTATTATCAGAGCCTAGCTACAGGGAGATTTTAACTTTAGACCAGCTTAGGACTGTTGGGAATTTCTTGACACTGATTGTGTGAAGTTAGTGTATTGAAGTCTCGCTGTAAATTAATTGAGCTCCTTCTGTCCCGTAAGTGAAACACCAGGCTTGTAAGCTAGTACCAAGGAAACAAGTGCTCTGGGCTTCATTAGTCATCAGTGGGGAAAGTAAAGTTTATTTCAAATTAATTACGATAATTATCTAGATAATTAATCAGATAATTGTCCTTATCTACTAACCTGGCTTTGAACTCAATCCTGCAGGCTCTCAAAGCCACCCTCGTCCCCAGCTCACCATGAGAGATGTTGGTTGAGTGTCAACTTAACTTTAACCTACTTCAGTTAACAATGGGGCTTTGAAAGTTTTCTGAACTCTGTGAAACTCCAGAGAGCTGGACAATATCATAGAGGATGTCAGAGGAGTCACCACTGGCAGGGGTGGGGTCCACACAGAGCTTGACGCCGGCCTTTGTCAGCCATCAGCATCTTCACAGTCATTAGCCTGAATTCTCTTGTGAATAAAGAAATACTGAGTAGGGCTGAAGAACGGGATATGAAAAGCAGAGGGGTTGCCACACCACCCCGGAGTCACACCACTGTCATCAACAGCTTCTCTGTGCTTCCCCCCCTCACCCTCAATGGAGACAGTTTTACTACTTGACCTGTTTGCCTTTCTCTTCAAAATCTACCCTGTATCTACCCCAGTCCATCTGATTCCCCATTGCTTCCATGAACATGGTAATATTCAGTTCGTAATTTAGTCAGTAAACTATAAGCATGTAACTGACAAGAGCTGCTCATGCAGATCATGCCATTTAATTATTAAAATATCTATAATTTTAAACCTAGCATATTGAAATGTGCCTATTTTTTAATTTGCCTTTAAAATGTTTTCCCATCTACTAAAGCAACTAGTACTTATTATAAAAATATATCTAAAACTAAATATTAAGAGAAAGTAAAATAACCCCTCGTTTCACTCCTTGTGGTGGATTCAAACCCATAACTTTCACCCACCCCACATCTGGAGTTCACGCCGCCATCTCTGCCCACGTGGTGTCTCTCTCTAAGGCATCACCATAAGAAGAAGCATTTGGATATGGCCACATGGTTTTCTGTGACAACTATAGCCAGAGAAATTAGGAGACCCTGGGAGTTTCTGCCTATGTGTGGAAGCTTCTACCTCACCCCAGGTAAACAGTGACCCATGCTGTGTCTGCTTCCTAAGCCAGCATCGACAGAGTGGTGACATGTGGGGCTGAACCACGATCAGCTCTTCTGTAACACAGCTCACAGGTCATCAAGCAAGAGGGCAGACATGAGTGGTCAGACAGGAGGACTGTGTGCCTAGCTCATGTTACTATGGTAATGGCTAGGAATGAAACTGATATAAATATCCTTCTCAGAGCTTGGCAGTACCGACAAACACAACTCCAGATTAGATTTTTTTTAAAAGTATGCCATTAAAGTAGGTAGGGGTCTTGAGAGTCGAAATTGAGGGGCACAACTGGAATCACAGTCTTGGTTACTCTGCCGTGGAGAAAATAAAAGAAGTAGCGGGGAGCCAAGAGCAGGCCACTGTGGGAATACCAAGGACAGATGTCTATGCAGAACAACACTGTGGACACACAACTAGTGATATAGCACCATGTGCTGGAGAAGGACTAGCTACCGGAGGCAGTGGGCACTTTATCGTGATCTACCACAGCGGGCTTCAGTAAGACTAGTGAGTACTTCCTGGAAACGTCCTCACTAGAGCTCACTAGATGAGAACTGTGCAACCTTTTCATTGCTAATTCCCCTGGTTCTGCAATCGCTATAATGCTGTGAAATTTCAAGTCTTATGGTTTTTCCAAATAAAATAAATGCTGCTTATATTCTAGACACCGGAAGGATACAGATTATAGTCAATATAATCTTATGGGAGTGGACTGAAGGAGTGGATGGGAGCCCACAGGCCACATGAAGCATCTGTGTTGGGAGCCCATCCTAGTACTACAGGACGAAGGTGACACTGAGCCATTGATAGTTCACTGGACTTGACTCTAGTCAACGCCATCAAGACTCACATGCCGGCAAGCACTGACCTTGTCAGCTAGATCTGTTCTCCAGGAGTGAAACCCCTGATCCATTTCTTGGCTTTGCTCTGAGCCGATCACACATGTGGGACTGTACAACAAATATACTGTGCTCAGGCTGATGACTGGCAACAAGCACTGGGCTTGAGCACACATGCCCCGAGTGCATGACGATTCTTTAAACTATATGTTTAGTGCACAGCTAACAAAAACTTAAATAAAAACTAATCCCCTCCGACACCTATGCCAGTCCTTGGGGTATTTTAGACATTTCTAGAATTGTCACTAATATAGTGTCACAGACATCCAGAGCCCTTTCCAGCTTTGGCATCAGTAATGTTGGTGTTGCTATCCTTAGCTGTTCACAGACCTTGATGACTTTGCTTGGTCCTGGGGCCAATCATCGGTCTGGTACATTCCCTCATCCCCTGGCTTTCATCTTCCCTATATCCTCTCATCCTCAACCGGGAAACCAATTCCCAAATCTCTAAGATCACTCAGATTCAGTCGCCCAGGAATTTTGTTAGTGCCTTAAGGATAAAACATGGAAACTGTATAACGAACTTGGCTTTTTCTAACCTTCCGTCTGAATGTCTGAAACCAAACTGATGGGCATTGAACTGATCTCAGACATCTTAATTAAAAGTCACAAAGCATTGTACTGTTACCTCAGACCTCCTTAGAATATCTCCCTTGAATGTTTTGCCCTAACTACCAGCCTCGACTAAGTGCCTGTGGACACAGTAGCTGTTTTAATTTAGAACATCTCCTGCATGCAAAGCCAGGCTGCATGTTTATGTATTAGCCTCTCTGTAAACAGTTAGCCCATCGCTCAGCAGGAACTTACAGTTGAAGAGAAAGAGCCTGAATCCCAGAGCAGCAATTTCCTGTTAAAACCCAGGCAAATGGAAACCTCGCATCTAACTTCCTCATGTGTAAAAGGGAACGAGAGACATAAGATGTAAAAGCTCCTGATACCCAAGTCTGACAAAATCCTGAATCCAGTCACCAGGACCACATGGTGGAAGGGGAGAACTGACTCCTGCATATTATCTTCTGAGCTCCACAAATGTGCCATGGCACGAGCACACAACCCACTCACACACACTCACACTCACTCACACCTACTCACATGAACTCACACCCACTCACATGAACTCACACCCACTCACACCTACTCACACCTGCTCACATTCACTCACAGCCACCCACACCCATTCATACCCACTCACACCCACTCACACCTACTCACACCTACTCACACCCATTCACACTCACTCACACCTACTCACATGAACTCACACCCCTCACATTCACTAACACCCACTCCATACCTACTCACACCCCTCACATTCCTCCCTCCTCCACCTACTCCGCCCCTCACATGAACTCACACCCCTCACACCCATTCATACCCCTCACACCCTCCACACCCCTCACACTCCTCCCACCCCTCCACTCCTCCACCCCTCACCTCCTCCACCTACTCCATGAACTCCACCCCTCATACCTACTCCACCCCTCACATGAACTCCACACCCTCCACACCTACTCACACCCCTCCACATTCCTCCACACCCACCCACACCCATTCCATACCCTCCACCCCTCCACCTCTCCACCCCCTCACACTCCTCACACCTACTCCACATGAACTCACACCCCTCACATTCCTCCACCCCCTCCACCTACTCACACCCCCTCACATTCCTCCATACCCACCCACACCCATTCATACCCCTCACACCCCTCCACCCTTATACTCACAGAACAAATATAATTTAAAATAAATAGATAAAAATGAAATAAAATTGACATGATAGCAGTGTTTTTAAAGATTAACTGATAGTGCATGGTCCCAAAACTTATTCAATGTTCAGAAAGTGATGAGAATTTGTCTGTCTGCTTTTACTATGGTAGGGCTGTTATTATTTTTATTATAGATTTATTGTCTAAATAAAATTTCTGGATTAGATGTGTTAGAGTCATGAGTACAAGGTCATATTTTATACTTTAGTGAAAACAGACCTCGTGGTTTTTAAGCTGTCTATGAAAATGAACTTTTACAAAAAATTATAAAGAAAGCTTGAAAATTTCATCTGCCGTGGGATAGTAGCTTAGGCAAGAGAAAGATGCCCCCCCCCACACACACACACTTTTTCCTCTCACTGTATCTGGTAGGAGTGCTGGTTCCAAGGTCATGAGAGTGGGAGAGCCAGTCCCACCCCTCACTGGCTCCAACACAAGGTAAGAGTGTACCCTGCACTGAGCCGGGGCATCACAGTACAGCTGGCCTTGAAAACAAAGGTGCACATGAGCCAGCCCCAAGGGCAAGAGAGTGGGACAGCTGACCGCAGCACTCAGGGGGAGTGGGGCCCACACCTCAGATGGGCAGCACAGTAGAGCTGGTCCTGGTGGCACAGATGTGGGAGAGCTGGCCCCAAGGGCACGAGAGCAGAAGAGGTTGCTATGCCCCTTGTTGGCTGTAGCAATGAGTAAGCTAGGGGGTAGGATAGGGAGGATGTAGTCCTGCAGAGCTCACCTTGGTGGTGTGGGTGTGGGAGAACTGGTAGTCTGACCAGGTCAGCTACCGCTCAGACCCAGATCCAGGTTTTAAGTTGGCCCATCCCAACACCCACCCCATCTATGAACTTCTGGAGCACATGCAGGGGTGGTCCTGCAGAAACGAAGCTGTAGGATCTCCATGACACAGGGTGACAACAGGATATCTGGGAGGAGTCCCTGTATGGATCCAGTATTGATAGTGTAGCAGAAGTCAGAGGCCTCAAAGCAGACCAATGACTCATTGCAGTGAACATTAGCAAGTGAAGATGTGTGGACAAAACAGTGTGCAGTGGGACACACTGTGACACACTGAAGCTTCCACAATGGGATTTTTGCTTTGCTGGTTGTGTTGTGTGTGTGTGTGTGTGTGTGTGTGTGTGTGTGTGTGTGTGTGTGTGTACATCACAGTGCTTTTTAAGTGAGTCACTACACCCAAATTTCTTCCAAGCGTTCTTCATACAGAATCCTGTGATACAATGAGCAGGTCTTATATGGTGGGATCTTGCACCTCAGTGTGGTAGGATTTGGAAGCAGAGGCTTTGGGAAGTGATGAGGTTATGAGGGAAGGCAGTAGGCAGATAATACAGCACCCAGTCAAAGAAGCCCCAGAGAGCCCTCTCAGTCTTCTGCTGACTGAGCTGATGCAGAGATGGTGGCTGCTATGTCTGCAGAACTTGACTCTGACCTCAGACCTTCAACCTCCATGGAAGTAGGTAGCAGACCCCATTGCTTAGAACCTATTCGGGCATGGGCACTTCATTGACCAGCCCAAGTTAGCCCAAGCTAGCCCAGACAGGTTTTGCTGTATAAAACCTCATTCAGAATAGAAAAAATATAGGTTCAACTAATCCAGTGGCCAAAGTCACATTACTCAAAAGCCTAGATGAAGTGACATTGTGCTTAGCGGTGTCTTCCTTCCCCTCTATGTTGATTCTATTTTAGATACACTTAGTGCTTTCTGCTAGGAAACAGCACCATTACCGAAGTGACTTGGACTGAAAACAGTAATTGTATGTGTTTGTTTGAATGGTCCACTCTATTTAGGTTCAAATAGGTTTGACTTTTTTTAAAAAAAAAATGGTAATAGCTTTTCACGCAAACATATTAGTGCATGACTGAGTTTAAGGTCAAGTTTAATTTATAGCATTATTTGAATGTTCGAATTCATTCAGACAAATAGCAGCACATCGCTGGAGTTTTAGAGTGGAGTATGTCTTATGGCATCCTGCTTGAGTTTAGTTAAATCACAAGACCTGCTTCGTCGGAACCATGAAGGGCTCTGCATGCAACTATCAGGAAGCCACAAGAATAGTCAGGCTTTCCTTCCGAGCATCCCATTTAGTCAGCAAAGAAGAAATGCATTGTGAGCAGGGGTTCTGCCAGAGTCTGGCAAACACTACCCGTGGCAGTCTATGCCAGGAGAAGAAAAGGTTATGCAAGCAAGTCATGCTTCTCTGTTCTACTAATGGGAAAGTCGGCAGCCCTTGATATTGGGGGAGGGGTGTCCCCAGAGGTGAGACACACTCTCCTCTCACGCCGACTGTGCCCAGTAAGTGCATTCTGTTCAAAAGAGCTACACCAGATATCAGTGGGTGGGGTTGGCAATCAGCCCAATTAGATAGACCCTTAAATGGGACCTTGCAGATCCTTAGATGGATGGACCCCCTAGATGCAACCACAGATTGACCATTAAAAGCCCCTTCAGAAGTACCCCTAGATAAGCCCTTAAAAGGATGCCTAGGTAGAGCGTGTTCTTCAGAGCGTTCAACAATATTTTAGTATAGACAAAGCCTGTGTGGGGAAGGAAGGAAGGCAAACCCATCATTTCGTCAGATCCCCCGCCCCAAATAAGCAATGTAAAGAAACACATCGAAGTTGCTCAAGGCATGTTTAATGCCTAGACATACGATAGGATAAATGGGTCCTAAAACGAGTTCTAAACACAAAGCAATACTGCGTGAATACACCACTTTCATAAAGCCAAGCCACAATCTTCCTAAGTTCTGAAATATTAAAATACTTCTCTCCATGACTTGTACTACACATTACACCAGATACTGTTCAGTGCAAACCGCAATTTACAGATGTTACCTTAAAGCAATGTCTGCACAGAACAACTTTCGTTTATATTTCATTAAAACAAAACACGATAACAACAACAACAACAAAAACCATTGCTCTAAGCATAACAATCTGAAACAACCAAACTTATGAGCAGTTTACCTGCAAACATAGATACCTGAAATTTTAATCTCAAGTGCAGACTCGGTATCAGACACATAAATTCAGATGAACAGAAACAGAGCGAGTGTTATCTCGAATAAGCACGACGTAGAAATTACATAATGCAGCACAAAACTAGCACAGCACACTTAATTTTTAAATACCACATTACTGAAATATCCAAAGCAAATATTTAATACCATATTCATAGCATCTAGGTCATTAAAACAATGCCATTTCCTACCAGAAATTGTATCCTCACAAAATTGGCTTGAATGTGTTCCTGTGTACAACTGAATCAATTTCACACTTACTCACAGCCCTGTCTCTGGGAGGTGGTCCATTCATCGGTTTGATGTTACCATAGCAACCCTGCAGCATGGTCATGTGCCAGCTAAGCTAAGGTTGAGTCCTAGTATTCCACAAACTACACTGTACGAACTCACAGTACTGTGCCTCCCTAGCTCTGGGCTCTTTGACACTCGCTCCTCACCTTACACACTACAAAAAAAAAGAAATCTAACAGTAACTTGTGATGTTGGAAGGAATACGCTAGGTGCACACATAAAATGTCTTTAAGGCCCTACAAAGAGAAGTCTGAGCTAACGTGAACTGCTCTTATGGCGGATGATTGAGTATTCGGGTAGAACGCCCTTTCAAATCAAAGGCTGTTGTCTAACACCCAAGGGCTTTGATTCTTGGTAATGGGAACTTAGTCAGGACATACCTTGTTCTTCCTGTAGAATCTCACTGGCTTTGGGGTTATCCGTCTGTGTTAGCCCTCTCACTAGCACTGTGTTAGAAAATGGAAGTTTAGCTTCTCCCGCATCAGGTTGCTGGAAGTGCAAACACTGGTGTCTACAGGAACCCTCCTCTTCCAAAGAACTTTAGGGTAGTGTCCCTTGCTAGATGCCTGTGGCTGCCAGCCTAAGTGTTCTGTTGCTTAGATGTATGTCTCTCTCGTATCTGGTTGTGTCTTTACATTTCCTTCCCTCTCTGCTCTTGTCAGGACGCTCAGCCTGCTGGCTGTAGCCAACCCTAGTGCCTCATCCTCACTTGATGGCATGTGAAAGACTTAATTCCCACAGGTCTGCATAGTTTTGGGATCAAGAACTCAGTGCTTTTCGGGGAAGTCAGTTCAGATCTTTACCAACCTATTCACGAAACAAACCAAACAAAGGCAAAGGCAGGCATTCTGCCAGCTCTGCTTTTCTTACCTACGAAGAAAGGCAGAAGCGAGAACCAAATCGCTCTCACTTACACATAAACACTGAAACAACATTACATAGGAGCACACACCCAGGTTGGGCATATCATGCTGCCCTGTGAGTTTGTACCGCTCTCTCAGACAGACAGACAGATTCATTGAGAAGAGCTACAAGACACACAGAAAGCAAAATGCCTTTCAACCAAAAGCATCAGCCAGAGACAAGAAAACATGAAACACAGATTCCAGGGCCTCTATCTTGCACCTTCTGAGCAATTGTCCTGTCTCTGCCATCCCTAATGGAGCACCTATGAATGACACGGCATTATGTTCAGTGCCCCTCTTATGCTGGACACAGGCGTAGTGACTGAGAACATGTTTTCTGAGGAGTCTTTAGAGCATGGACATCAGCAGCCAGGAAGCCCACCCACTAGTGGAGGAAGCATGCATCACTACCTTATGATCTTTCTACTCCTGGTTGCCTCTCCTCCTAACTGTAATGCCATGAGTGCTGTTCCGGGACTTAGGTGGGGGATGGATGGGCTTTCTGCTTTTTGTTGCCTTTCCTGTCAATGTTGTCTCAGTCTTGTCCTCCTCTTGCTTCTTGTTATATGTTTGCTTAAGTTGAGGAGCAGGAAAATTCACTAGTTTCGATTCCCTGTGTGAGGTTTTCTGTTCTGAAACTTATTTGATAGCTTCTTTAGCAAAATCCATGGGAGCTACCATAGAGTCAGGACTACCTTACAGGAGACAGCGTCCATGAGAAAAATCACTGCAACCTTAGTAAGCTTGGAGTTCGACTCTTGTTTGAGTTAAAAACAACTTAATAAAAAAAAAAAAAGCAGTTCATGAGTCAAATTATAGAAAATTTCCCTATGGTGATGTGCAACCCTGGTTTTTAACTTAGCAAGATCGAGAATCACCCCGCAGTTGGATTCTGTGAGCAGAAGCCCTGAGAGTTCACTGTTCGACAGAAACAGAAGATGTCCACTGAGGAACCCGCAAGCACGACTGAGTCAGCCCAAGAGAGCAGCGGCGTGTGCTGCAGAGTGAGGCTACCCACTGCATTCTGAATACAGATGGTTCTCCCAGGAGTCTCGGGTGCCAAGCATGGAGGTGTAGTACTTGTTGTTTGCCCTGCTGGGCTTCAGTCTGCTAAGTCCCAAAGTCTTTCCTCATTGTTTCCCAGTTCCTCTCTTTGGAGTGAGAATGTTTATTCTCTTCTACTGTATGTCGGGTTTTACCTTTTTAACTTTAGATGCGTTCCCAGGTGAAGATTGCTTCGAGTCTCAGATGAGACATGGACTTTAGATTTTTAATACTTGGAGTGGTTGAAGACTATAGGGACTTTTGAAATGAAACTGTATTTTTGTTTTATAGATGGCCAGGGTCCTATGGGAACAAAGTTGGAAGTTTAATGGGACATAGTTAGTTGCAAGTTGACAAAGGGCTGCTTGTATTCAAGATGGGCCTTGGGAGGTGATCGGATCATGAGGTTTCTGATGTCCCAAGTAGATTAATCCCCACTGACAATTCACAGATAAATGGTAGATGGTGAAGAGCTTAGGAGGTGAAACACGTTAGCAGACACAGACTATAGTAGAGTGGCACGCCTTGATGGGCGTGTATCTCATTACCAAGTACGGATGCAAGAGAGAAACCAGAGAGGAGATGGAATAGCTCCAGGTAGCTATGTGCAAGAACACAGAAGTCCTTGGAAAGGGTGCAGTTCTCTAGAACCCCAGTGTGAAGAAAAATATGGAGGAGTTGAGGATGGAGACAAGGTGAAGCACGGGTGTGAACTGAGGGACAGTGTTATCTGGTGTTGGGAGTGTGAGTCCAGGAAAGACATCTCCATAAAAACTCAGACAATTCAACACCAGCCACTTCAAAATGCATGTGTCACCGCTGTGATATCTGTCAAACACATAGTAGACTACAGCCATTTTCAATCAGACACTGTGTTTGTAGATACAAAACATCTCTAAGATGGATGCTTAGACAGCAAAGTAACACTGCTAGCAAAAGAAAAAAACTAACATATTTCTCCAAATACACTGATTTACTTTCAAGTTAACAGAAACTCAATTTTTTTTAATAAAAGAACAAATTCAGTCATGGGAGATCACTCTGGTAAGCACAATAACAAACACAAATGGTGGTTATGATCAGCTCAGCTCAAGTCCATTTCAAACCCAGAGGCATCCACGGACCTCAACGTACTGTATCGGACTCACAAGTTAAAAGTCACAACAGAATACAAATGGCCGCTTCAATGGCCATCCTTCTATTTTTACCTTGTTAGTACTCCAGCAGGTGCAATTAAAAAAACACTATTCTTACCCTTTCTCTGGAGAACTGTACAGATTCGGCGCCAACTGAAGTCTTCTGTATCACTCTGAGGTAATTTGACGGCTTTCACCAGCACGCATGCTCTGTTTTGCCCACAAGTGGCTTTTGAGTAAAAAGCTAACAGCTACAACAAGGTGGCTCTGGCTACCAGGAAATGAAAAGATTGGGTTCTTTCTGAGAGTGCATAGCTGCCAAAAGCCTTGGAAGAATAGCTACGTCAAGGAGGAGATGGGTGAGGGACCCTGTCATCAGCGGGTAAACTGTCTCTGAGACCCACTGTTTCCTCACATGCTAACTTCTAGCCAATAGGTCATCTTGTCCCAGGGTATAAACGCAGGTGAAGGGGGCTGGCCAGCTGGCCCCAGGCATGTGGTAGAAACGGAGAAGAGTGAACTGCAGTTCAACTACACAGAAGAGCATGGAACACTCAAGCTTAAGGTAGTCAACGCCTGAGGGGCCAGAGAGTCCGCAGCACAGCTCAATCCAGCAAAGTGTGTTGTGGAGTTATTCTACTTTGCATTGGTGCCAGCATTAGTGTCTGTCTGAGACCAAATTTATTGGGAAAACAATTAACCTTTGCTCTCTTTCAAATATATTGAGGCATAAGGATAAGTTAGTTTTAGGCTGTTTCCCAATCTTCCTATGTGCCCACTAAGTCTAATTTCTGAAAATTGCTCTTGTCTGTTACACAAGTCTCCTTTCTCCTTCTCCTGTATCTCTTCCAAGTACTCCCCCTTCTTAGCACTAAGGGCTGGCTGTCCTCACACACACACACACACACACACACAGTAGAAGTATAATGTGGCCAGCCTGTGCCCTATGCCGTCACTTGCTTATAGCGCCTGTGTTTAGCGACGGCTGCTACCTATGGGTAGAATGTGGAGAAACCAAGGCCAGAGACATCAGCTCTTCCAACCCCTTCTGGGAAGTCAGGTGACTCAGTTTTTGCAGCTACTAGACAACATGCAGAGACAGTCATTAAATAAGATTGAGGGTCCACCAAAGATGACTAGCATATCCCCCAGTGACTCTCAAGTTTCTGTTTCTGCTACAGAATTTATTTTCTCACCACTAACAGGTATAATATATAATATATTCAGATGAATGCATTTCCAATCCCTGCAGGTGGAAACTAAAAATTGTGATGTGTTCCTGAGAGATGTAAAAATAAACTTGGAACTGTTACTGCATTCTGCGATGGGAATTTGAACACCACAAATCCTCAACAGCACTAAATAGCCATTTTAAACTTGTTAACATAAGCACAACTCAGGCGTGCAGAAATGGGTTTGGGAGGGAACAGGGAGGAAAGAGAGAGTAATCTCTAGGATCCAACTGTGGGCAAAATAAACAAATTTCTCAGGATACAGTGCTTTAAGGGAGAGATAAAGATAATCAACAAATGAATGTTTAGTGTTACAGAAAACATTACACAACAAAGGTGTGAAATACTCCTATGTGTGCATGTGTGCACTTCATGTAAGTATTGGAAATAGAAATACACACACACACAACACACACATACACACACATACACCACCACCCCCCCCACACACACACACACCAACCTCTGACCCCTATATATGAAAGATAAAAGTTGTAGCATCCTTCTGAGAGAAAAAAAAAAGCTTTGGCAACTGACAACACACACCATGTTATAGGAATTTTGGTATCGCAAACCCTACATAACATTCAATGGACCTTTAAGATGTCCTAAAAGCACAGCCTTATTCACAAATTATGACTTACACAGCAGGATAAAATACAATTAACATTACATGAAATGGAATATAGCAATATGTTTTATAATATGCACATATTATATACCATAATAACTACAAATTATCTCCAGTCTCAAAATCACAAGGGATGAATCCGTGCAAGTTTAGGTCAGATTTCTGAACAGCATATATTTTTCTTACATATTAGATGGTTGCAAGGCTAAGAGAGGACCGTGTCTTGTTAGAACCTCTCGTCTTCATTTTCATATTCAGAGCAATAGACTGATAGATATGTGAGTGTAGCAGCACCTATCAGAAGTTACAGACCCATGCATTCAGTGATGTTTGTCTCTCTAACGGAGCCCTGAACCCACCAGCAAGGCCAGGAGCCTGTGTGAGGGGAATGTAAAGTCTGACCAGACTGAACCAGCTGACAGCAAATAAATTGGAACCAATAAGTAATCACACTGCCTTATCATTTCATCTTTGCGAGAAGAAAGACGGATATTCTGGGACATCCCTAGCCAACAAAAACAGCCATTTAACACCCTGGTTTCCATTACGAGGTGTGCGTGGCAAAGGCGAATGCTGTCATGGAGTAAGTTATTCTGATGGATTACCCTTGCAGACACTTTCCCCTAAATGAAATGAATCACTGTGGATGATGTGCGGACGTGAGCGTGAGTGTGCCCCCCCACACATATACACACATAGGCACACACATTCAGACACACACACACACAGCCCCCCACACACATACCAGGCACACACACACAAACACACACAAGACACACATATACACACACAGGCACATGCACACACACACAGGCACATACACACACAAACATATACACACACACAGGAACACACGTATACACACACACATACACACACACATACACACAAACACATGCACACATGCACACATACACACACACATACACACACACATACATACATACATACACACACACACAGGCACATACACACACAAACATATACACACACACAGGCATACACACACACACACACACACATACACACCAGACACACACACACACACAGGCACACACAGGCACACACATAGGAACACACATATCCCACACAGGCACACACACACACACACACACACACACACACACACATACACACAGGCGTGCACACACACACACACACACACACACACACACACTCCCACAACCCCAGCCGAATGTACAGAAGTTGCAAAGGTCTGATTCAGCCACCTTAATGATTACCAACAACAAAAGATAAGTATTCTAAGTCTTGGTTTCACTTTTAAATGAGATTGTGATAGTGCATGAAAATGAGCTACAGCACAGAAAAAAGTATAAATGGCATCATTTGGTAAGACAGGCGTTTATAGACACCTTGCAGACATAGTCAGACATCAAACAGCACCCTTCTTCCACCATTAGCATTAACACCAACACCGCCATACTGTCACATTAGCTTCATCTCTCCCATATTCCACACCAGTGCACCCACCATAATCAACACCACGATCACCACCATCACCAGACCGGCCATTGCTACTATCATTGTCATTGTTATGGTCATTATCACCAATATTATCACCACCACAACCACCGCTACCACCACTTCCTCCACCATCATCATCACCATGATCATCATCACCATCACCATCATCACTATCACCACCACAACCACCATCACTACTACCATCACCACCATCACCATCACCACCATCATCATCACCATCACCACCATCACCATCACCACCATCATCATCACCATCACCACCATCATCATCATCATCACCATCACCACCAAAACACCACCATCACCACCATCATCACCATCACCACCATCATCATCACCATCACCACCACCACTATCATCACCACCACCACTGCCATCACCACCACCACCACTGTCATTACCATCACCACCACCATCATCCCTCATTTCCACCACTACAGGGTCATGACCGCCCTGTACCATCAAACGCAGCTGCAGCAGGATAACACCCAAGTGAATTTGAAAACTGATTTTTGTATTTTGGGTACATCTTCTTATCCTGAAGACAAACTCTCGCTATCTCCATAGCATATCAGCTGAGGGGAACTAGATCATCAAGGGAACCCACACCAGCTGCTCTGGCCGCACATTAACAGCTCAGCTCTCCACTGACCTTTCTCATGGCTCTTCGCTCCAACCTCTTCTGCCCCGGGGAGTAAAACTCGGTGTGACAGAGCCAGTGGAAGGTAAGTGGCAAGCTCAGAAATCTCAGAAGGACCACGCAGAGTGGACAAGAAGAAGGAGCTGTGCTCAGTAGTCACCTGACACTGAAGGTTCCTCTCTTTAAATCCAACCAGCCAACGTCCTGTTCTTCCAGGCCCGAGAGACCTCACCCACCTGGGCCTTTCCATGGAAAGTTTTACAGCCAATGACAAACCTCAGTACATTTCCCTCATGGTACTGCACCCCACATCACAGCGCTCCCACCTCACCTACCTCACAGTATCCTCCTTTTCCACCCACCTCACAGTCCCTGTCCCACCCACATCACATCACAGTGTCCCTTGTCCTACCCACATCACATCACAGTGTCCCCTGTCCTACCCACATCACATCACAGTATCCTCTGTCCTACCCACATCACATCACAGTGTCCCCTGTCCTACCCACATCACATCACAGTGTCCCCTGTCCTACCCACATCACATCACAGTGTCCCCTGTCCTACCCACATCACATCACAGTGTCCCCTGTCCTACCCACATCACATCACAGTGTCCTCTGTCCCACCCACATCATAGTATCCCCTGTCCTACTCACCTCACAGTGTCCTGTCCCACCCACATCACAGTGTCTCTTGTCCAACCTACATTATATCACAATGTCCCTTGTCCCACCCACCTCACAGTGTCCCCTGTCCCACCTACATTGTATCACAGTGTCCCCTGTCCCACCCACCTCACAGTGTCCCCTGTCCCACCTACATCACATCAGTGTCCCCTGTCCCACCCACCTCACAGTGTCCCCTGTCCCACCCACCTCACAGTGTCCCCTGTCCCACCCACCTCACAGTGTCCCCTGTCTCACCTACCTCAGTGTCCCCGTCCCACCTACATTGTATCACAGTGTCTCCTGCCCCATCCTAGCGGCAACTTAGACATGGTTTCTTGTTCAAAGACCATAAAATCAGCCCTGACAGGTCATGGCACAGACGGAAGTCTCGTCTTTGTTATAATATGAGGTAAAGATGAGATAGGAGGCATATGCAGGAGGTCTCTGATCTTGCCGGGGCTTCCCCTTTTGAGCTGGTACAAAAGTGGGAGGCCTAAGAACAGACAGAGGCCATTTAAGGATGGTCTCTGATCTCTGCTTCTGGAAGAAGCTGCTGTAGTGGTTCTTTTCCTTTTTGAATTGTGTGCATGAGACAGAGACAATAGTGAAAAAGAAACAGAGAGATCACCTCAAGAAGTAATTATTTTCCCCACTGGGACCCAAGAGCAGAATCACTTAACATAAAGGTCTTAGGACTCTTGTCAAGGTCATCTTGGATTTGTCCAACAGTCTTTAAAACAACAACCATGGAAGAGTTCTGCACCAGAATAGTGTCCATTCAGTTATAACAAGAAATCCCTTCTGGGATCCTGTGCTTGAGAGTCAGCTGTTGAAGCCTCTGGCACCAGTTGCAACCAGGTGCAGTTCTAGTCACCTTCCCCTGGTCATGTGCAGATATCCCTAACCTCATTTATGTCTGTGTTTTTCCACCACACATCACTAAAGCTTCTCAGAGCTAGGATGCTGGAAGCTGCCAATGTCTGCAGAAAAACAACTGTGGAGAACACTAGGAAAGGATGTTGTCCCAGCCCACACACAAATGCACTGACTTGACCTCCCTCACACCAACTGAGAAAAGGCTGTAGACGTGGCCCGGGTGTCTTAAAATGGTCCTCTCAGGAGCATTTGATCACCTCTGAGCCGGTGATCTTCAGAGAAACACTGTTATTTAGACATCTTCACAGACGCTGGCAGGTATCTCCATGGAGACCCTGACTTAGCAATCTCCACTCAGGAGATACGTTAGACACACTCCCAGAAATGACAGTGAGTCCTCATACAGTCAGGTAACGCCACAGGAAGTATGATAAATAATTTCTCCATCCTGTCTCCACGCTCATTTGATAATTTTATACAGAAAAGATTGGTTTAGCATTGACATTGACCAATGCTCTTAATTGATGAAAAATGGCAAAATCATTATGCGTAAATGAAATAATTGTTTTGTG
The DNA here is from genome assembly GCF_011064425.1 of Rattus rattus. Taxonomy (NCBI): domain Eukaryota; kingdom Metazoa; phylum Chordata; class Mammalia; order Rodentia; family Muridae; genus Rattus; species Rattus rattus. The sequence goes on from NC_046166.1 coordinate 73,667,039, forward strand.
TAAAACAAAACAGTATTTGATTGTCTAAGATGTAGGTGAATTTTTTTCTCTTGTTTTCTCCAGAGACAGAGAGCAGTATTTCTCCAGTACATTGTGGAAATTACTAGCATAACCTATCTCCCTCTACTATTATGGCAAATGTCCCAAATAGCTAGCCAACATTTCTATAGCAACATTTACTTAAATGTCAATGTATTTCTACTCCTGAGAAATGTACATAAACTTTCAAAACAAGGGCCAATCTCCCCAAACTTTGCACATTTATCTCCTTTCAAGAAATATTTCAGAATTTCAGACATCGAAGAAAGTGATAGGAACAAAAATACTATCCATCTCCTGTTAAGAAATAATGATCACAGTGGAATTAAGAACATCTGAAGCCTGATTACTATAGATCCTTTTGATGGCACACTGGAACTTTTATGACGAAATGTTAAAAAGGGTAAAATAAATATTCAATGCACAAAACCCTAAAGCATGGGCTGAAAGTGGGAACTAAAGCAAGCAGCACAGCAGCTAAGGCCATATTTGTGCTGAACATCGGGCTGTATCAAAACCTGACGTACCAAAAACCCCACATGCAATATTATGTGCTTATGTTTTTATTTGGTAATTCATAAAACACAATCCATTAGTAGATGCTGATGTAAATGGTTCAGTGTCATTCTTATACAGGTATTGTTATGGGAAACATGGACATTTTTACTTTAGTTTCTCAATCTTCGCCTCAATAATATTGTAATGAATAGCTGGTGTTGAGAGTTCTCTAAGGCTACTGACAAATTCTGAAGGAGAAACAACTCCCTGACCACATCATAGGAGCTCAACCTGTTTCTGGAGATTCATTTCACCTAAGCATGTCTCATTTCCCCTAGACTTCAAAGTTGATGCTGAATGAGAATGAATACACTCATTAAGAAAATTCCAAATTTTTTGTAACATTGGGGAATTAAACATTTCCTGCGTATTCATTAATAAATGAAATCTTTTAAACATATTTATTTTAGTTTTAATGATATGTACATGGGGGGCAGTATGTGCACTTGAGTATGGGTGCCTGATCCCCAGGCCAGAAGAGGGCACAAGGTGCTCTTGAGATTTGGTTTCAGGTGATAGTCAGCTGCCTTGTGTGGTCACTGAAAACCCAACGCAGACTTTCTACAAGATCAACACAGAGGATCCCGGTTCATCCTCTCATGCTTTACAGAAGTAAAACTTCAACAATTCCACATTCTAAAGTGTTTCTTCCTTGAAAGAGGTTCTGTCAGCCAAATCACTGTGAGGTAGGGGCATGGCGAGCATTCTACAGCAAGTGCCAGTGTTACAAATGGATACTGTTCCAGTTTCTTCAAGTGCCAGTGTTACAAATGGATACTGTTAACATTCCCTCCCTTTACAGAAGGACTACTGGTTCCCCAGGGTCTAGAGAGCACTACTTTGACATAATATAAAATCTGTACTAATTGGCCATTCATATTTTATTCTGCATATTGCTTATTTCTGCCAGTTCTTCTGGGTACTGCACGACTGACTGTTTTTGCATGTTTTTGCATGTATGAGCATGTATGAGCATGTAAGAGCATGTAAGAGCATGTAAGTCAAGTTTCTTCTCTCTTGTGCCTTTCTTTCATCACACTCTAGTTTGTTCACACCTAAGTGATGAGACCTCTAACTTACAGTAAAAAGCAAGCTGATGTTATACCTTTTCCAGTTCACACCACTTCAGCATACCGTGAGAACTGCACACAAGTGAGGCCAAAGGAAGAGGGAGGGAAGACAAAATTATATCTTTCTGTACTCCTGGTAACAAAAGACAAAATGAAATATTGATCGATTGTTTCTGACTGAGCTTCTTGGGGTTTGTGACTGACATCCTCTTTTCTGTGGAAAACTCAAAAGCAAAAATCGCTTATTGCTCACTTGTAGATCTGAGCTCCATGGATCCTCAACAGCTGACTAGTTAATTAAATGTAGTAATGGGATCATATATTAATCCTTTCCCTATAAGTATGCATTAATGAACCCATTTTTCAATGCAAGAAACATCTGCATATGACTACTGTTACATTCTACAAGTACAGCATCCCGCTCACTGTCTGACAGATCATAAGTTATTTGACCCAAGAGAGAACAGATCATCAATTTTCAGTTTCATGCCTGGTGTCCTGAATGAACTCTGAAGTTTAATACATGGTTTGGGCCTCTCCTCATTCATCTGCTTGGGGGATGAAATGCCAGCTATTCAAGAAGTGGGGCTTGGATTGGGAAGAGCCTACTCTTTGCTGTTTGAGCATGAAGTGTGGATTATGGCTGCTTCACAGTGTGCCCTAATGAAGCCTTCTCAGTTTTGTAAAACAATGCAATCTCCATAAAACAGATACTAGACACCAGATGTTTCTGTATTGTATGTGTTATTAACATTAAGAAGGATACCTTTGACAAGTCTTGGTCAAATTCATTTCTTTTTAACTCAAGCACAGAGAATGAAACTCTGGAAAGCAATTTTTTCTGATAAATGACATCTTCAGAACCATTATCTTCTAAATCAGATAGTGCAGCAAGAAAATGGCAGAACAGTGGGAAAGAGCAGCAAGACAGAGGGACACAGGGTGAGAGCAGTGTGCAAGGCAAAAGGACAAGGGTGAGAGCAGTGTGCAAGGCAGAAGGACACAGGGTGAGAGCAGTGTGCAAAGCAGAGGAACACAGGGCATGAGCAGTGTGCAAGGTAGAGGGACACAGGGTGTGAGCAGTGTGCAAGGCAGAGGAACACAGGGCATGAGCAGTGTGCAAGGTAGAGGGACACAGGGTGTGAGCAGTGTGCAAGGCAGAGGAACACAGGGCATGAGCAGTGTGCAATGCAAAAAGACTCATGGCATGGGCATGGGGCAGAGCAGAAAGGCATGGGGTTTAGACAAAAGCACCAGACTCAGCTGAACTCACTATTCATTTGAAATCTCTCCAGGAACATCCCCTGATCTGAGTAGAATTTTTTAACAGACATCAGAAGAGAGTTCCAAATTTGGGATCAGTGTCTGGCCTAGCCCGAACACCTTTGTTTTGATAGAAGGCAAGGGAGACTTTCTATCATTCTGCATATTGAGTTTCAGATTCTGGCCATGGTGCTGAGTGTGGAGGGCGGAGAAACGGTGTCCTTCAATGATAGAAGACAGTGAGGCAAGAGGACTACATCAGAAATGCTCCGTCCTAATTCCTGACACTCCAGGTCTTAGCCCCAGAGGCTAAGTTTCAAATCCCCTTAGCTCCTGACATCTTAGTCACTGCTGTGCTGAGCTCCAGTGAGGAAGACATAGAATCTATTGCCTCTACTTCATTGCCAGGACAGTCCACTCAATACATCCCGGATTTGATGCCCCTGCCCCACCCACACAAAACACTCATGAAATTTCTCCTGCTAAAGCTATCCACAAAATGAATTGGCTGATGGAATGGTTCTGCTCACCCTCACCAAGAATCCTTGCCAATTTTAACTTCAGTTCTCCTTCCCAATGCAACATCTTCCCTGGAGATCTCCCTGGTTCCTTGGCTACGTTGTATCTCTCTGCTTTACCAACTCCAGACTGTGCATCTTGTGTTCTCTCAGTGACACTGTGTATTAGTCTGTCTTCCGGGGTTAGGTTACTTCTTATACACACTCATCCCTGTGGCTACAAATAATATGCCAAGCCTCTGCTAGAAACCCGGAACCTATTCTAGTAACACAATTTGTAGCAATTACAACTGTTGAAATTTATTTGGGGTTTGTTTCAGAAAAAAAAAAAGAGACAGTTTCAGATTTGAAATACTCCACTTAACCTTTCTGTAAGTGTACCTTTGGGCATTTAATTATTCACACGTATGACAGAGAAAATGAGAAATAAAGGGCCCAAATCTAGTTGAAAGTGTAGCTAAACTTTCTCACCATTATATCGTCCACACATGATTTATAAGAAATCAGACTGACTCATTTGTTCTGCAGATTTTCCATGATTAAACAATTAACTGGGTAAATGGTTCATTTTCCGTCTTTACTGAGAAAGCAGAGGCCCCTGTTACTGTCGGCCACACTTGCTGATGGGCTTCAGATCTGATTCTGACTCCAGAGCGTGCTGAGAACAATGGGAATCACAGCCCTTTCATCCCAAGCGGTTGGTTGGCTGCCCCCTGTAATGCTGTCTTCAAATGTCTCCCCCCCACCCAGCCTCTGCAATCAACTGCTCCTGCTGGGAAATTCTGGAGTGATAGCTAGCAAACTAAATCCTGTGCTATCACAAAGGTCTTGTAAACTGAGATTGCTGGCCAAGGAGGTTAAAATAAGCCCCTGGCAATGTCTATGCTCAGGTGGCCTGAATGAGACAGGGCTGGCTAGAGCCAATAAGAATTTACATTTGACCTACACCATACATTATGCTGGCATTGTTTTTAGAATGTTTGCTATCTGACAATGTCCCCATAGTTTACAAAAGTTGTACACACACACACACACACACACACACACACACACACACACACACACACACTAACCTGGAGTTCCACTACTGTGAAATTTCTTTGCCTGCATCTGACATTTCTATATAGGTTTCCTCTTAAAATTCTGTAGGGTTGGCCTCAGGGCTGATGATTCAACAATTAGGAAAGTTTTGGGGGCATATCTAGTATTTCTAGAGAAATACTAGGGAAACCCAGATTAATGTCCACTCCCCCAATATAGGGCGGCAAGATATAAAAAAGCATGATTCCACCAAGGTTCAACTTGGGAAGCCAGTGACTTTAGTGTGCTGAAGTACAGGGCATGGTTGAAAGGTGAATTATAGGAGCTTAGTTGACCCCAAAGTAGCCACGCCACTAAAAACGTCTCAGCCAGCAAGGATGACTTCCATGTAGCTGAGTAGCCGAATATATAGTTAGCTTTTTAGTTACTGCCCTTCCTACAGACATGAAATTAGGGAGAATTTCATACTAAAAAGTCAAGGAGGCGTGGCTGGAATCTCAGGTCAGGCTCAGTAATCCTGGTGAGGGGACAAGAGCAGGAAGTCTGGACGTCACAGGGGCCTCGTGAGAGTGGCTCTAATGACGACAATCACGGTAGTACTTAGAGAGAAACACTCTACATTAGCATCAGGTCAGCCTCAATGACTTAAGCTCCAGTAAAGCAACAGACTCTCGAGGGTTGGCTTGACATCAGTCATGCAAGAAGAAAGAACACACAATGTGTTGCCTCTTGCAGATGGGTGAAGTCATTCAGTGATTCCCAGGCTGCAGAGTGGAAGGCGATGGGGGACTGAAAAAGGTGTGTAAGAGTCTCCACTCTTCTCCCTCATCTAGAAAGTCAAAATGCAAGAACAACGCAAAACAAAGCTCTCTGAGGACTTAGAGTAGCCACCATGGGTCACGGGAAGTCAAGCAGGTCCAGCATGGGTGCGGATCACTGGGCAAGCCTAGTACTGTGCAATACAGTAGAGACGAGAAAGGCAAACCTTGGCAACACCCAAACAAGCGATCTGGGTGGTTTTAGCTTCGTCTCCAAGGCTACGCCTAAAGACTGCACATGGAGAGAGTTGAGCTCTGTTGCTGCTTGGCGTCTTCTCTTTCTGCTCACACCATCCCCACCTGGCAAAAATAGCATGGAAAATTACCACCTGCCAGCATTCCACTCCCATGGTCCATGAGACCTTGAGGGTGCAGAGTCCCTGTTGCCCACCCTAGGAGGAAGCAGAATAAGCTAGATTGACCATGTTTGTCACCTTAACACTCATCAGAGGAGCCGAGAAATGACTGCTTCTCATAGGAGGATCTGGGTCCCTTCCATGTGGACATGCAGGGGGCATTCCAGGCGTCTGGGACTCTGAGGACAGTGTGACTTGTTTTCCGGATTTATCTTGTTTTCATTGCAAAGCATCTCTAGATGCTGAACAGGTCTAAGCACAAGCAAGAAAATAATATTCTGAGGCTGGTGGCTCTTCTGAGCTTAGTGAATGTCCTGTGGATGTGACAGGCACCTTCTGGAAGCTGTTGGATAATCCACACGACTCTTTCTGCTTTCAATGAAAAAAAAATATGCACAGTGGTCCAATGGTCAGAATGACCTCTGAGAACGCCCTGAAAGCATGTTACTAAAATAATGTTCTGTTCGAAGCTGACTTTTCTGAACTTCCTTTGATACAATGAAACAAAGTACCTTTTTGAGACACAAGAATGGCCACAGACAAATGAGAGGACTCAGCAGCCAAAAAGCAACACGGAAGAATTGCATAAGATCAGTAAAGCCAGCATTTCCGTTCCTGTGTGTGGAGTATGGTAATTAGTGTTCTAACACACTCAGTGACCTGCCTATCTGAACAAATACAAAATCTGCTTTTACAACCGTACAAAAGCGCGGGCAGAGGGTCGTCCTGCTAGAGCTCCAGTGGGACCTCAATGAGATCAAGGACTCGTTTTCCGGGCACTTTGCATATTCCATTGAACTGGGGCAGATGAAAGCACTAGAGAAGGACATCTGCATTTTTCATTCAAGGCAATTATTAATTCGATGAAATATGAATTAATTTAAAATGAATAAATTATCATTCCAAATAGAATTTTTCCCCTGATTAATTGCTATTGGACGAGATACCCAGTCCATCAGACCCATCCTATCGGTGTCTATGCAGCCACCAGACAAGGCAAAGACCCTGAGGTTGGAAAGTTGATGCGAGACATCGTACAAAGAGCTTTGAATCTACCTGAGAAATGGACTTGATTGTGTGTCTCCCTCATTTATCACAGTGCCCATCCCCTCGTTAAATCTTTTTCCTTTCACCTACAATTATTTACTAGATTCTGACAAGCACTTTAGTACTATTGGAACACACACAGATATTCTCTTTTAGAAAGGCAAACCAGAAACGCTCATAACACTGTGTAGAAAACACAGACACATTCTCTCAGAAAAACAAATCAGAAACACCCATGACACTCTCTCTCATCCAGGGTGTACATGCTGGTCTAGACTACTGCAGCTCCTGTCCTTGCTTGCCCTTCATGATGACCTTAATGGACATCACAGAGATTGCACATGTTACCGATACAGCTGGGAGCTTGGTCTTTACCCCAGCTAAGACACAAAATATATTTCATAATCTGATGCCTCTGAATGTTCTCTAACCTAAAGTGCCATCCTGCAATTCTGTTGTTTCAAACACTAAAAGCTCTCTGCACATGGGTCCCTCATTATTTTTGCCACTTATGCTACCTGGATAGCATGCTGGGAGGAGGACTCTACTAGACAATTATCAACAGGCTGACCACAATGTCCCACAGCTCCTACCAATGCCCAAGCTACAACTCTGAATGTATCAAGATCAATTCCTCTTTGTGGTGAGGACTGGTAAGTTCCCACAAAGCTCACTGGAATGTATTATGCAGGTGGTTATGTCGACCATGAGGAAAAAGCACAGACTAGAAACAACTCTGGGGAGATTCTCTCTCCTCGAGGACGTGGTACACCCCAGCATACCTGCCAAGCATGGCAAAGCCAAATTTGTCTGAGAGTGTCTCAGGACGATGCCTGAAGCTCCATTACAAGGCATGACTTGTCAATGCACAATGCACACTGGGTGGAAGCTTCTAGATCCAGAGGTTGACTGTGTGGCCCAAACCTCACAGAAAACATCATGGGCTGGTCTTCTGCACAACCAACCCCAACTTTAGGCATCTAGTTGTCCTAAGCTCAGGATCATTGTCCCCGGGCATACCCCTGGGTGATTGATCCACAGAAACCAACTGTAATCCAGAGAGAAGGAGGAATGTTCAAGCCGAGACCAATGAGATGCAAAAGAGCCTTAAGGGATGCAGTGACAAATTGTGTCCCAATGCTTTTGGAAGTCTGGAGGGAAGTGATAAATGTTCAAACGTGCTCGACCTACAAAACTTATACCAAGTCATAAACAGTTTGAATTGATCTATGATCATCAAGGGGATTGAAGAAATGATCACTGCCTGGCAAAGTAAAACAAGGCTAGATGTGTTCAAGGCCAAGCCCCACGAGATACTTCAATGAAACTATAGATAAGTAATTCTACAAAGCTTCTTCAGTGGCTACAAAATTGAATAAAGCCAGTTCCCAGGAAGAAAACGATAGACCAAAATTCCCTCTAGGATCCAGGATGCAAAATTTCTGAGTGCAATTCTTGCCAAGAAAGTTCATCAGAAAACATGAAAGAGTATAGGGTATGATCAAGTGTGAGTATTATTCCAGAGATGGGGAAAAAAGAAGCAATTCAAGCTGTGCGAATCAAATAAATCCAAAATAGAACAGGAAAATAAATGATTCGATCATCTGAATCTAGGCAGAAGAGTTTATTTGGCGGAGTTCAGTGTCCTTTCTTGATAAAAGCCCTTAGACATACTAAGAACATTTCTTTCTTAACCTGCTTGTCTGTCCCTGTCATAAACTCTGACCAAAAGCTACCTGAGGAGAAAAGAGTTTATTTTATTAACAGGACACAGCCCATCATCCAGGGAAACAAGGGAGACACTTGGGTGGGAGATTGAAGCAGAAACCAAGGATAAACACCAATGGCTTCTCCCCATGACTTACTCTACTGTCTTTCTTACACAGCCCAAACACAGTTGCCCAGGGCTAGCACCACACAGAGTAGGCTGGGTCTTCCTAAGTCAATTAACAATTAGAAAAGTATCCCCATTGACATGCCCAATCAGATGGATGTAATTCTTCCATTGAGGTTCCCCCATCCCAGGTGAATCAGGTTGACCACGAAGGTTTACTAAGGCCTCCACATTTCTTGAATAAATAAAACATAAATTCATAGACAAGTGACTGGGTAGTTCTCAAAGGAAGTGCCAAGAGTCGACAAATACACAGAAGTGTTCAACCTCCTCTAGCCTTGGGAGGAAATGCAAATCAAAACTACATTGAGATTCCACTTCTGCCTAGACAGAAGGGCTATTAGCAAGGAAGCTCCCACAGCTACCAGCGGGAGAGGGAAATGCTGTGGAAGAGGAGATGTGCATCCAGGAGGTGACAGGATGTACCAGACCACACAAACTCAGGCCAGACCAAACCTCGTCGTGTAAAGGGAACAGGACACAAAGTCCCAGGAACAGAGGAGCAAACGGCAGCTGACAGCATCTGGAAGAGGGGTGGCCAATTTTCTACAAGGAGCGCAGCTCCCTGGCAAGTCCACTGGGCTCAGATTAAGGTCAGGAGGTCAGCACAAATTAGTCTTTACAGATTGAAAATTTTTTTTTAAGGCACAGGTTGGGTGGATACAATAAGGAGTGGATTTTTGAAGTGTTGGGGGTGAATATGACCAAAACATGTTGTTTAATATTCTCAAGTAACTAAAAAATAATACTTTACAATGCCAAAATTAAACAAAAAGAGACATAAGGGAAAAAAATAACCTCCCCAAAGTGAAATTACAAGTACGGCATGATCCGGCTTCACTGCCACTGTATGTGTACCTGAAAGAATCTTAATCAAATATGATAGGAATCCCCGCAGCCCCCAGTTTACTGCAGAGCTGTTCACGACTGTTGCCAAAATCTAAAAATGAGCCAAGGCAGCTGTACTGGCTATTCTTGGTTGCCAGCTTAACTACATCTGGAACTAAGTAAAACTCGAATTAAACACACCGGTGAGGGATCTTGCTGAAGTCATTTGACATGGGAAGTTCCACTTCTGATCTAGATTTTTTTGAGGTGGGAAGATCCACCTCTAATCGGGGCCACACCTTCTGCTGGGAGCAGACATATGAGACGTGGATGAAGGAAGCTTGCTCTCTCTGTTTCCTCTCTCTAGCAAGTCCATCCCTTCACTGGCATAAGAATTTACATCTTCAGGATTCCTGGGTAGACTGAAGTCCAGCTGAGACTACTGGATTCTTAGACCTTCCAGTATTAGACAGCAGTTTTGGGCTACCTGGACCACAATATGTAAACCATTCTAATAAATCCCCCAGTACCTGTGTGTATGCGTGCGTGCGTGTGTGCATGAGTGCGTGTGTGTGTGTGTGTGTGTGTGTGTGTGTGTGTGTGTGTGTGTGTGCAAATTCTGTACGTTCTGTTCCTCTAGAGGACCTAAGGAACCCCGATGGATACAGCATCCTTCAGATAAATGGAGTCACTGAACCCATAAAGAAGGAGGAAATGATATCATTTCCAGAAAAGTAGATAAAACTGGAAATCACCGTGTTAATTGAAATAAGCTAGACTCAAGAAGATGTGTTTTATGTGTACAGGGGATCTCGGTGAGGAAAGTAGAAAAAGACATTAATACAGGGGGAATGTGCTGAGGGCCAGCAGGAGGCGCCAGATACATTACCTCATGTCTGCATGAAAAGAATCATAATAAAACCTATTATTCCGTGAAGAATATATGTGTGAATAAAATCATGGAGAGGTTGAATATCTGTTTTTTTTAAATATCTGCATCCCATTATTGTAATTAAAACAAATAATCCACTCAGGTCTAATATCACTAATGGAAAAAAAAAAAAAGCCATGAACATAACTAGGTTCTTCAGTGCCGGTCAAGCATAGCTTTAAAGCATCAGTGCCCTTTCATGGGTGATTTACAGTTACACCTCCTTCTCTTTCCATGATTTCCCCCACATTCACAAATAAGACAGTTCCTATTTGCTTTCTTCCTGCCGTTTCTTCTTTCTTTCTTCTGGGAACGCTGTGAGAGGCTGTGCTCCCTCAAGTCTCTGGCCTCTGGATAAGGAAGAAAGCTGGAAAAAGGTCAGGGATGCAGTGTCCCTGGGGGCTGTGCAGCAGGCTGTGGAGAGGTGCCTGGGTCCGAGCTCCTTTGAGAGTGGCAGGGAATGGGGACCAAAGGCTCTGATCCCTTGGGAGGCTTTCTGTGGGGACGGCAGGGAATTAGTGGGGAAAAGAAAAAAACAGTGTGTGTGGGGGGAGGGGCATTTCTCAACAAATGATTGCTCTTTCTGTACCTGAAGGAGTGAACCTTAGGACACCCATGTGACATGGAGTCCAGGGACCTCCATGGACTGAAGTTATCAAAGACCAGGTCACCTGAATGAACAAAGGAAAGCGAGACCAGGCGTTTCCTATTCCCTCTGAATTATAAATGTGGGCCTTGGTGGTTAATCAAATCAGTATTAATTATTAAAGACCATTATTCAAAATGAGGCTTTATGAAAAGAATCTATGCCTACTTACTCTCCTAATCCAGTTACACAATCCACAAGTGTTAGGCTCATAGGGGAGACCCCAAGGATGCCCTATACAAATCCCTAAACCCCTAAAACAACCCTTGTGCGCCCTGTACCAGGTCCATCCACCCCATCGATTTTCACAGTGAACACTGTGGTCTCTGGTGAACAAAAAGACGTTTCCCTACTGTCTTAACAAGGGATGAGGGCACAAGCCCACAACTATGCAGAGATGGTGTCCCTTCCTTACTGCGGTGCCCGTGTGCTTCCATTCAGGAACACTGTAGTAAAATATGAAACAGGCTTCGAATGGAAATGCATGAGCTATCCAGGCTGACAATTCCAAAGATGAGCAACGGGGCGGGGCTAGCATGCTCCCGCTGGGGGGCTGGAACATAAAGAGCCCCAGCCCACCTCGTTCTCCTCCCCGCACGCTCCAGTAATCAGTGACCTCAGACCAGGGAGCATCCAAGACCAGAGCAAACCTGTGCGACACATTTATGGCACATGCCAAACGCAGGCAGCAACTTGACAGCTGAGGATTAGGAGCGCTGGGTGGATGGGCTCCGTATTTGGGACCGGGGGATTATTTGAAGTTGGAATGGGTCAGTAAGAAAGGCTTTTCTGGCGCAAGTGTTCTGAATCATTTGGTGACTAGAAGAGAGGGACTTACGCGGTGGTGTCACTTACAAAGGACGGAGTCTGATGCTGGCTTATGACTTCTGACCCACAGTAAGGTTAACCAACCCCTAGAGTGGCGCACGCCCTCGTTCCCCTTACTCTTTCTATTTTCACCTCACCGTGCTCCCCTTACTCTGACAAACTTATTTTCTCTTCCGTGCACATACTTTGAGGAGAAAACGAAAAGTTGAAAACACAGTTGTGCGCCCGGGAGACGGCTCAGTGGACAAAGTACTTGCTGCACGGCATTTCGGTAAAACCGGGCCGGCTGGGCTGGTGGGATGGCTCACTGGTTAGAGCTCTTGCGTCTCTCACAGTGACGCACGTTTGGCCTCAGTTTCTTCACTCGGGTTGGGTGGCCAACAAACACCTACTTGAGCTCACCTGGGGAGCTCCCTGGACACCAGCACTGGGTTGCCCACGCCCGCACTCACATACATAATAATAAAATTTAAAAAAAAAATCTTTAAAAGTCAAGGAAGTGTGAGGGCCACTGAAATCCTAACACCTGGGAGGTCAAGGTAGGGATCCCTGGGTGACGCTGGCTAGCTAGACTAGACAGGATCGGTTTTCTCTGGGATCAGCGAGAGACCCCACCTCAGTAACTAAAGTGGAGAGTAATGGATACCACCCTTGTGTATTCACACACGCATACACGGACTCACCACGTACATGCACAAGCACATGCATGCTCGCACGTGCGCGCACACACACAAGAAGATGTGTGTGTGCTAAAAAGAACGACGTAAGAAGGGGAAAGATGTGGAAAGGAGTTACAAGAAATAGAGGGAAAGGGAAGGAAAGAGCACTACCATCCTCAGAACATCGGGGCACCATTGGGGACTGCGCATTTCCTAGTTAACACAGGGCACACGCTTCAGCCCTGCCACACTTTTTTCAGGATAGGTAAACATCTCACTTCCTCACCACCCTAGCGTCTGGTCTTTTCCTTGGCATCGTAGCTTATGTTTGTTGTTCTAAACTCTGTTCTCTGATCTCCGTAAATAGCCCCGGGTTGTGCCATCTGGTAAGGGCAGAGTCTGTTCCCTGCGAAGGAGGGGAGGGGGGTGTCTATCCTTATCCTGGTTACAGCGCTTTCAAGTGGGATAGAACACCCACAGTATCAGAGAGCTCTCTGATGGCAAGGGCACGTGCTAACCCCTCGTCGGCTGAGTGTTCGTTTCCTATACATGTAAAACCTCACCAGTCTGTGAGCCTATCTCCTTTCACCTCCTCCTGTTACAGCAGGACCCACAGATAGCCTGCAGGTACCAGTTTTCCCAGGTGTTAAACATAAGGATTAACAGGTCAGAAAGTCAACTGTCAGGAGGGACTCACACCAGAGGCACAAGCTGCCAGGGCAGCAGAGAGGCTTCAGCAAGTGACGTTCTGTCCTGGGCACATCTGCCAAGATAGACTGCTGGGAAGCCAGGGAGAAAGCTAAGAGTATCTTCTAGAGAAGTCAGCCGTGTAAGTGCTGCTGCGGTGCCTACACTCCTGACCCTCATGCCGGCAAGAGCTCACATTTACAGGAATGACGTGGGCCTGCATGCACCATAGGCCCAGGAAGGCTGGCAAGGCCACTTCCTACACAGTGGCTACTCAGCCACTCGCCACAGATCAGTGCAGAGGCCCAAACTGTTGTGGACGCTTGCGGTGATCCACTTGGAAAAGTTTCTTAAAGGGGGATCTATAGGAAACTATAAACCTGGCATTATTCTGTGATTCATTAGGCAAACACCTGGAAGCTACATATCAGGGTACCTGATGGACAGGTGTGTACTCACCCAAAGCAAGGCACTCAGAACAAAGCAAAACTGGAGGTTCTGGGCCATTCCACTCCACCCCCACCCCCCGAAGCTGATCCTGAACTTGACTTATGCCTTCTCAGTTAAAGTCGAATGTCTCATGAAACTTCCCGTTTGCTAAGGATGTAGACGGTGTTTTCCCTTAACTCTGGGAGGCCTTTTAATGACAGCGTCCCAAGCCCTTGTCTGCCCATTCTAACATGCTAACTGGGAAAAGCTGCGTTTGCAGAAGTTTGTCTGGGGAGGCGGTGGTGCTCCCAGAAAGCCGTGAGCCGCTTTGTCAAAGGCAGTGGGGGTTTTGCGCACCAGCCTCTTGGTAATTATCTCGCCATCTGTGGCCTCACAGGGGCTTGTGATTTCATCCCAAATTCAACAACTTGACCTTATTCGTCAACCAGGGAACAAGAGCAGTGTTTTCTGAAGTTAAGACTCAAGTGCCACAGTTCGTCAGCACTTCAGAGCTCAAACTCTGGCATTTCTCAGCTTCTCCTTAGGATGGAAGCAAGATGCTAGGGGGGGGATGTTGGCAGCAGACACTGGGGGTTAGTAACCACTAGAGGCAGAGACAAAACAGAATATCCATAGGTTATCCAGCACATCCATTAATGGGATACTTTGACCAAAGGTCAAACACAGTAGGTTGAGTGAGAGACCGGAACTAATATGCAAATTATATTATGGGATTATTGATACGTGGATCATATTTTGAGGTGATTGATATGCAAATCCTAATTGTGACATCACCAGATCCCTTCTTCTGACTTCATAAAAACTGCCACCCTGAATGCAGCAGGCCTCCGGTTGCACCTGAATATTACTCTCCCTCCACCTCACATCCAATACCAATAGAACACATCCCTCACAATCTCTCTGGAAGCGCTCCCTGCTTTAAGTCACATGGGGCGTACCTTAAACTAACCATTTCTGAAATGTACTTAACTTACCGAACCAAAAAAAAAAAAAATTCAAGTGGGTGAATTAACACATCCTGTGATGGGCCCTTCAGACAATAGAGCATACATCCAGTTTTCTTCTGACACAGCATCTGTGGCAAAGCTCCTAGGGTCTGAATCCCAAAGCTTGCAACATATGTGTCCAAAGAAAAGAAAAAAGTATCCGCTCTGTTACTAGGAACCTAAAAGGGCAGGAGCAGCTGCCACTGTCATCGGAGGGTGGTCACCCATGTCTGCACTTTTGAGAGCAGTAATCTGTAATTAATTCTGCACTCACCATCTGGCCTCTGCAGTCCCCTCCCCAGGCCCCTCCAGCCTGGAGAGGTGAGGAGCCTCATCTGTTGCCAGGCTTAAAAAAAGAAATGGCATTGTTTGCTCAGGCAAGACAACTCAGAAAGTGTGTGAAAGAGTAACGTAATTAAATTTCTCAATAACGTAAGTTTAGTCCAATGCATTCAGCCCAAGAGCCCTAAGTATACAGGCTTTATTTTTAGGATTATCATGAAAACCTCATTATTAAGTTAATCATCTGATGTGCACATGACCCAGCTCTACAGCTGTGTGCTCCATAGGTGTTCTTCAAGCCCACCCAGGATGAAGACAACGTTGCAGAACTGGTGCGAACCTCTCCTTCAGAGGTTTCTGTTTCTGGTGATTTGCTTCCTAACAATTTTGGTGGTGTCCAGGACAGTATAGTTGACAAAACTGGGTTTGGGGACTTGTTTCAAGAGTGTAGAACCAGCTGAGCAGGAAAGTCACCACAACATGGGTTCCTGGCTCCTGAGGAGCTCCAGAAATCCCAGCCAGAGCACAGTGACTCACTGACCAACTTACATGCCCAGAAGCCATGATTTGGAGAAGTAGCTGTTCAAAGAGCAAGCATTGGGGCATAGCTGGAGCCTAGAGCCTGGTGGCTGGATCTGCCTGTTAGATAACAATCAAATTGGGTGTGAAACCATGGATGCCTGGGTGAAAGGAAGGAAATATCTGCATCAAAGGAAATTATGAGTGTGGTTACAAGGTATAAGGCCAGAGGACAGAGAGAATGGGCTTCATCATTCTTCAGTTCATTTCCACTTGACAGGAGAAATGCCTACACCAAGCCAAAATCCTTTCAGAGCTCATCCAGCCAAGGAATTCGATGCTACCCTGCTGTGGTGTGGAGGTGAAGAGTTCCTTGTCTGACACTGGGCTGACACAACAGAACAGAGAGGAGATTCTAGCCTCCAATGGTGGGTCAGGGAACTCGGTGCAAGAGTTGAACTTGCTTACAGACCTCTGTTTACTTTTGAGTGTGTTGGCCGAAGCTTTTGTTCAAGCTCACATTCTTCTACTTGTAACCATCTCTTCCACAAAGAGCACCCTGACCACCCTCCACCAGACATGACCGCTCTAACCATGGAAGTCTTCACTGCCTCCAGACCATTGTACATCCTGGACTCATTTCACTACGAAGCTTCTGTGTGTCATTTCTGAACTGAACTGGTCGGGGCTTTATGTGATGTGGACATTGAATCCTGTCTCCCATTCCAAAATCTCTGTGTTGAAGCCTACGACTCATCCTTACTTGGAAGCAGGGACATTAAAACTGTTTTATTTAAGATGTGATCATTAAGGAGGTCTAGATGCAACAACATTGTGTCCATCATGGTAGGGAAATGTATTCATCAATAATAGAATGCAAAGATGAAGACTGAATTCTTCAAGTCAAGGATATCAAGGTAGCCAGCTGATCTCAAGGAACCAGAACAAGGATGGATGGATTCTTGTCACTATCTACAGGAGAAGCCTTTCATCCCGGCATCCAAGAGGCAGAAGCAAGTGATCTCTGTAAGTCTGAGGCCAGCCTGGTCTACACAGTGACCAAGAAAACCAGAGTTGTATAGTGAGACCCTATTTCTAAGACAAAAAGAAAAAGGCTCACCATTCTAGAATATCAGGACGTTGTTAAAATACTGAGTGTCCATTTCATCAGTCCTGATCTCTTCATGTGGAAAGTAATTAATAACTATCGACTATACTAGAAACAATCTACTGAGAAGAAAGTAGGGAAGATGCAAAGTAAAAAGATTTCTTGTGTCTTTTAGTGAATGTTTTCACAAATCTAAATAAATCTGAGACCTTCTGTGATGAAATAAATGCAAATTTAGAACAAAGTATAAAATATGCATAATAATAGGAACCATCTCCAAGATGTGTAAAGTTCACATTTATTTTCTTAATTATTTTCACATTTAAATTCAGCCCAGAGAAAGGAAAAGCCGTTGTATTTACAAAACAGACCATTAACTATAATTACATTTATAAGGAAAATGACTTAGGTCCCACATGCCAGGTCCAAGGGCGTATTGTCAGGCACACAGAAGATGGTTTTCAGTGTGAGTGCTGCTGTTTTCTCTCCAGCTGCACAGAAGGTGAGGGGGTTAAGTATTAAGTAGCAAGCAGGCACCTAAGATGTTTGTATTACAGGCAATTATGTCTGCAGCCGAAGGGATCAAGAAACAAGACTGGTGTAGCAGATAACTGCGTTCCAAATAGAAATTGGTAGATAATTAAAAGAAGTTGAAATCCAATTTAAAAGTTCCAATCATTTGCCCTGCTTGTCATCCAACATAAATTTACGAAAAGAAAAGTCAATAAACCACTAAGTCTTCTATGATCTCCACGTAGCAGTCATACAAATGAGCTCTGTCCTTCCTTTCCTGTCTCTCAGGAACCACCTCTCCTATTCTGGTCTCAACAGTCTCCCTTCTGTGTCCCTGACCTTGATGTCATGCTCTCTGCATTTTCTGGGACAGATGCTCACCCATTGACTGGATCCCAACTGCCTCACTGTTTCAAGGAATCTGTTCTTCCCAGTTAAGACTGAGATACAGAGGACCAATCAACACGTTTCTACCTTTCTCAGCATGATAGCTTGTGACAAGAAGGAGAAAGCAGAAAACAGAAGAAGTCAAATAGGAAAGTGGAGAGAGAGAGAGAGAGAGAGAGAGAGAGAGAGAGAGAGAGAGAGAGAGAGAAAGTGAGAGAGAGGGGGAGGGAGAAAGAGAGGAAGAAAGAGGAGGAGGAAGAGGAGGAGGAAAAGGAAGAGGAAGAGAAGCAGAAGCAGTAGGAGGAGGGGGAGGGGGAGAGGGGAGGGGGAGGGGAGGGAGAGGAGAGGAAAGGAGAAGAGAAGAG
The DNA here is from genome assembly GCF_011064425.1 of Rattus rattus. Classification (NCBI taxonomy): domain Eukaryota; kingdom Metazoa; phylum Chordata; class Mammalia; order Rodentia; family Muridae; genus Rattus; species Rattus rattus. The sequence continues at coordinate 73,684,832 of NC_046166.1, forward strand.
TAGAGAAAGTGGGGTGGAGAAAGGAAGAAAATACAGGAAAATGGGTGTTACCCAATTCCAGCATCCAAAATGTAACCAAGGCAGTTTCCCAACTGGCTGACAGCTGAGGGCAGAGAGTTGGACATCTCTGGGGCAGATCACCACTGGGAGAGAGAAACCAGCCGGTAAACACAGGCAGAAGGTCCAAAGTGACCATTGCCAAGGTTTTGCCCCGATAGTGAATGCAGGCTTTCTCCTCTATGAACAGGAGACAATTTCTCTTCTATGCTCTCAAATTGTATATAACCATACTGCAGAGAGTTAAATGTTTATTGATTTAAATATACCCCAGACAAAAGAGAACTTAAATCTCCATCACTGTTAAATGAATTGTGAAAATTGTTTCAGATTGTCGATAGATTTTACTAGCTAATTTTCTCTTTGACAAATACCAATCGTGATCCATATGCCCTAATTTTCTAATTCAGAAAAAAAGAAATCTACTTTTTCCTTCAAGGGAGTTTACTGACAAGTTCTTAAAATATAAGAACGATGACCTTCATAATTTCTAAAAGACAAGTAAGAAAGGACACAATTCCCTTATATTTTGTCCTTGCACTTAAATTGGATTTCCTTCATGTAAAATGACCCACAGTTAGAGCGTGATTGCCACTAACATGTACCTGGGTAACCGTGATGTGTGTCAATACTTCACATGCTTCACTTGACTCTCACCACAGCTGAAGCAGCTCAGACTGACCTCTAGACACCAGACCATCTCCACATAATAGTAAACAACTTGTTCAAGCCACATACAAAGCAGAAGTAGGCCAGTAGTGTCAGGCCACAGCAAGGCTAATCCAGTGAGAGTAAATTCTGGGGACTATTTTTAAAGGTTTTATGAAGTTTTTCTACATGAGTACTGTATTTACATCATTTCTACACCTCCCCCTTCTCCATTAATTCCTTCCTGTCTGCCCAACACTGTCTCAAGCTCATAGCCTCTTCTTCATTGTTAAATATATATGTATAACTAATAAGATAAATATGTAGGTATGTGTAACCTACTAAGTCTGCTCACATGTATGTGCATGTGCTTAAACACCAACCACTTGAGATCAAATCACCTATAAGGGGTGTCCTCGAAGAAGACATTCTCCCTCTTGGCAGCCAATGATAGCCAGTAGCCCTTCATTTAGGGGTGAGGTCTTGTGAGAGCTTCCTCATCTGTGTTGGCAGTGTCACTCTTCAGGTCTTGTTTGGGTGGCTATATTCATCTTGCACATGTATTTAGTTAGTGAGAAACTCTTTAAAAATTCTGGTAAATTTTTAAAACCGATGGATCTTGGATTACGGTCTCAAGTCAAAAGGTAAAGCTCAGTTAGATTGGAATCTCTTATCTCTGTGGTGTGTGTGTATGTGTGTGTGTGTGTGTGTGTGTGTGTGTGTATTTTTGTGTGCATGTGTGCATGAGTATGTGTGCATGAGTATGTGTGCATAAGTATGTGTGAATGTGTATGCATATGGGCTTGTATGTGCGTGTGTGCATGTGTGCACATGTATATGTGCATGTGTATGTGTGCATGTGTGTACATGGTAAAAGTGAAAGGGTGGAAGTAGAGATGGTTCCATGACAATGGGAAGGGAAGGGGGTGTAATTACAGGGAAACTGTGTAAGATAAAAGGGGGCATATAATTGAGGAACAGAAAGTCTTCAGAAGAAGTCACTGTGAAATGGGGCAGACAGACAGGAGCCTAAGAGCACAGTGCATGAGCACATATGTATGAAAATGTCACAGTGTAGCATAATACATTTTCTAACAAGAAACATTAAAAATAGGAAATATGGAGGGAAGCTCACATCTGCTGGTTTTCTGTCTCTAGCTTCTTTCAATCTTGTTGTGGTTTAGTTCATGGGTCTTTCCTCTTTACTTTCTTTCCTAGTATTCTACCATTACTATCTTTCCCTCTGGTTAATGGGGCTGCTTTCTCAACCTCCTTTTCAGAGAGCCCAGAGGTAGTGGTTGCTCAGTGGGTAAGAGTGCTTGCTATGCACACCTAGGAACCTGAGTTCAAATCCCCAGCACTTGCGTAAAAGCTGGGCGTGGCCATACACTCCTGCAACCTCAGCACTGGGAGGGAGAGTCAGGTAGATGCCAGGAGCTCATGGGACTAACCTGCTTGCCCCGGATTCAGTGGGAGACCCTGTTCCATGGTTACAAGGCAGAGGGTAATGGAGAAGGATGCAGAAGTCGTCCTCTGAAGCCCCATGTGCACACAACTGTGCACACAACTGTGCACGTACACATTAAATTCATATGACAGATACAGTACTAACACATAGAAGCATGGAGACTTTGTGCCTCACGTTTCAGTTTTCTTTAATACAATGACTGTTTCTTCTCTTAAGGTGAACAGAAGACAGACCCCAGGTTCCCTAGTGCTTTTATTTTGAATCCTAGAGAGTCCTACTTACTGTTCTGTAACATCCATTCTTAAGACAGATTTTTGTGAACTCTGAAAGCAGTAGCAACCCATGGCTATACATGTGGCTTCCCCTGAAATGTGTGTTCTACATACTGCTTATCTCAGTCAGGTACATAGCTCTTCCCCCTTTCATGGTAGATGTGAGGTGCACTTGGACAACTCATGTGTTCGTGCACTCAGTTTTACAAGGAAGAGAACAGTTGAGAAAAAAAAAAGATGAGTATGGAATACAAGAGTCGTCCATAAAGGGACCACAGAGGGAGGAGAGAAAGAGGCAGAAGCAAGGCTATGCACGGTATGTGTGTGTCTCTGTGTATGTCTGTCTGTCTGTGTGCATGTTTGTCTGTCTGTCTATCTGTCTGTCTCTGTGTCTCTGTGTATGTCTGTCTGTGTGCATGTCTGTCTGTGTGTATGTCTGTCTGTCTGTCTCTGTGTCTGTCTGTCTGTGTGTGTCTCTGTGTGTGTGTCTCTCTGTGTGTGTCTCTGTGTGTGTCTGTCTGTCTGTGTGTATGTCTGTGTGTATGTCTGTCTCTGTGTATGTCTGTGTGTATGTCTGTCTCTGTGTCTGTCTGTCTGTGTGTATGTCTGTGTGTATGTCTGTCTGTGTGTATGTCTGTCTGTGTGTATGTCTGTATATCTGTCTCTGTGTCTGTCTGTCTGTGTGTATGTCTGTATATCTGTCTCTGTGTCTGTCTGTCTGTCTGTATGTCTGTCTCTGTGTGTCTGTCTCTCTGTGTGTGTCTCTCTGTGTGTCTGTCTGTCTCTGTGTGTGTCTGTGTGTGTTTCTGTGTGTCTGTGAGTGTGTGTCTGTCTGTGTGTGTCTGTGTGTGTGTGTCTGTGTGTGTGTGTTTCTGTGTGTGTGTGGTGTGTGTGTCTGTCTGTCTGTGTGTCTGTGTGTGTGTCTGTGTGTGTCTTTGTGTGTCTGTGTGTGTTTGTGTGTGGTGTGTATATGTAGACAGATGCGGAGGGGCAGGAAGGGGAGGAGAGAGAAGCAGAGCAGAGCTGGAGACTCTGGTTTCTACACTACAGAAGAACCCACCCCCCCATGCTTTTACCGAGCAGGTTCACTCCACAGAGTGCCTGCTTCTCCACACCACCAGAGCTCATTACAAACTGCTGCTGGCCTCTGCTGTGCTGACTAAACTACCCTGCACTCACCCGTGTGAAATCTGGGCTTCCAGCTTCTGTCAGAATGACAGTGGAGGACAGGGACTTAAGACATCGGCTGCCTCACTGGTCTCTTGGAAATATGAGCCTAACTAAACAGGAGGAGGCTCTGCTGTTTTGTTTTCTTTGGAGACAGACACTTTCCTCCCTCCCATTGTTCCCAAATGCCTGAAACTAGGATCTCTCTCTCTCTCTCTCTCTCTCTCTCTCTCTCTCTCTCTCTCTCACACACACACACACACACACACACACACACACACACACACATTGATTTCAAGGCACATTACAAATTCCCTATGTACTCCCTACCCTGACAGAGATTTTAATTCTAGAAGACAATAGTTGAATATTTTAACCATCTAGAATTCAGACAATTAAATACACTCCCATCCAGGTCTGCTTCCAGGTCGTATTGGGCGTCACAGTCTCTGGAACTGAAGTTACAGTTGGCTGGAAGCCATCATGTGGGTGCTGGGATTCGAACCCAGATACCCTGAGAGAGCAGCCAGCTCACTCAATGCTGTAGCTTCTGCTCCACACCAGTAAAGCAACGAAACCCTGAAGGAGCGGTGACCTCAAGGGTTACCCTAGCCTGTGGCTTTGGCATGGCTTCCTTGTAAGAGTCAGGGCTCACTTTTTCCTTTGTTTTGACTTTATCCCCTTCGCAAGCAGTAATTATCCCTGTGGAAGGCAGGGACGACTGTCTAAGTCACATGGCACATATAAGTGGAAGCTGTAATTTAGGAGTAAGGCTTGCTTCTCCGTTCCAGGAGGGAAATGCTGCAAGTGGAACAGTTGAAAGATCCTGGGATTTCCCTGTTGAAGACCTCAAACTGTCCCAGGGAGACATCCTGAGATGCTGTCTAAAGTCAGAATCTCAGACATCCAGGAAAGGACCTTTCCGTTTGACTGGTTCTATAAAGACACGCTATACAGAGGATATGATCGTTTTTCTCTTCATTTGGAATTCCTACGGTAAAATTTACATTGACTTATGAGCCACAAAAAACGCTCTTTAATATAACCTTCCTCTACCCAATCTACCCATCCAAGGTCAACTATGTAGTAAGCATGAAACAGACATGACCATTTCTCTACATGAATGATACATTCTTTCCCCACCTCTCCGGTATAAACCTTTCCAGGGAAAACCTCACATGCTTCTGCTCAGGGCTTTAACAATTCTAGTGTATTTTCACTGGATGTATTCCATTTTGAAACCTTTTAATTTTTTGTGGTCCCCCAAAACACACATATGTGTGTAAATATTGACTCATCAGTGGGGCTACGAGGCCCGGGTCCCTGACGTCTACGGGCTATCCGCACATTCTGCCTGTGTTATGCTGATGTCGCTCACTGTGCCGAGTGTCAGTCAAAAGCTAGTCCACATGCTCTCTCATCAAGATGGGTCTTTGACATTTCAAATTTGTACCATTAGTATTTTGAAAGCATCAACTGCAGGTGACAAGTCTTCCTGATAAGTTGCTTCCTATTGGCCCAAAACATCAACTTACTCCAATCAATTTTTTTTCAGTGCTAACTCACTTAGCATGCTCATATCTAGGACTCTCTCCCTGACTGGATACACTCGCTGTAGAATTTTTTTATACCTCTGTACCAAAGAGCTAAGGTAGACCTGGAGAGAGAGAAGTGATGAATACCATGGTCACCTCAGACACAACCCTCAATGTCCAGTAAAAGAGAAAGAATCTTCTGGCGTATGCCCAAGAACAGAGTCATTCAGACATGGATGACCCACAGCCTGTGCCACAGTCCTCCACAGTTTCAGTTATAAGCACTGTGTTATCATAACTGAAAAAAACCATAGTGGTCAGGGGTGACAGATGCTGCCCATAAAATTCTATCATGATATAACCTGATGTAACTCCACTCCAATGCTGCTGGGATTCATCCACAGCATATTTATCTTCTGTATGGCTTTCTGGCTTTCGTTAAAGATGTCTGAGGGAATCAGTGGGTAAAGGCACCTGCTACCAAGCCTGACCACATGCGTGTGTGGTCCCTGGAACCTACATGGTAGAGAGAGAAAAGCAATTTCCAAATAATTGTCCTCTCACCTCTATACATGTGTTCTCTCTCTCTCTCTCTCTCTCTCTCTCTCTCTCTCTCTCACTCTCTCTCTCATACATACACACACACATTAAAATAATAAATTTTAAAAATTTACTAAGGTTAATATAAGGAATAATTGTGATGATCCTTCTACAACCCACACACACTTCAAGTTTCAAACTATGCTTCCTCTTGTAGGGAGTATAGTCTACAGTGGGCCCTGAGCATGAATCAACTTCAGGCAAATGCCACAGACTCCTGGAGGCTGAGTCAGACCAGTTCCACCCAAACCATGTTGCCACCACATCATGGGAAAGTTGTGTGACAAATTAGGATCTTGCTGCCCCTGTGTGCACACATAGAGAGCTTGCACACCTGTCATGTGCACAGTGCTGCACACAGATGTATGAAGTGTGCACAGCGCTGCCTGGGGAAGTATAAAGTGTAGATAACCACAGCCCTGCAGCCCTGCTACACTATGTGGCTTCACCTTCTTGGTTCACCCATCCTTTGTGTCACTGTGCATTGTGTTGCTGTACTAAGCACAATCCTTCTGTGCTGGCTTGAAGGGGAAGGACTTCCCATAAGCTTAGATACTGGAATACTTGGACCTCACCTAGTGGTAGCATCTAGGGAGGGTCAGGAGATGCAGCTGTGCTGGAAAAGCATATCATTGGTGATGGACGTTTCAGGGATGGATGGTCTTGGAAGAGGTCAAAGCCTCTTGCAATTCACAGTTCCTGGTCTCTGCTTTGTGCTTTTCAGTTCGAGATGTGAGCCCCCAGCCATTAGTTTTCAGGTACACCTGCTGCTGTGCCGTCCACACCACATGGACCTTAATTCTCTGGAACCATGATACAAATAAACTTGACTCTCTAAGTTGCTTTGGTCATGGTCATAGCAATAGAAGGGTAGCTAACATATTTTCATCCTGCCCTCTTCACAACTGTGATCTTTCCCTGTGCCGTTCACTGCGTTCTTCCTGGTGTGTAGATGGGTACTTATTTCAGACTTTCTCCATTCTTCATGATTTGGTCTCAGTCAGTCCTCCACTGTGCTTCCCCTGACATGACCATATGTCTTGTATGTTTTACTGATGTTGGCCTTTGGCATCTCAAGAGAGAGGCTGGTCCCGTTGATATCTTGCTCTGCAACTAACTAGCTTGACTCGGTCTCTTCTTATCCAGCATCTCCTGCAGTTGGATGCTAACTACAGTTGATAAGGTCAATGTGGACCTTCTAGAACATTTGCCAAATGTCTGGCTAAAATCTGACTGAGCCCCAACTCATGGAATTGTACTATTGAAACAGGAGGTAACAGAGTAGACCCCCTTGGGTACAAGTGCAAGTGTCATGCCCTGATTCACTAGTGCCATTTGGAACAGAACATGTGCTTGGCTTGCAGTGATAGCAGCTGAAAACTGTGAAGATCTTAGAAAGGCACTAGAGGGAGTCTGAGTATGATATTTCCAGAAAAAAAGGAAGCAGGAGAGCCACTAACATAGAAAACATAGAGACATGTGCATGGAAATTACAGTCTCGGGAACTTGACTGCCTGGGATGGTCTTCACCCACAACGAGTCCGTCGGCAAAGACTAAAATCGTTGGCTAATTTCTCAGATTCCCAAGTCTCAGGAAAATAAAAAATGGGTCAAAAGGTACGCAAAGAAGCAGAGACTCAAGGCTCAAACGAGCGTGTACGGTTACTACTATCCAGAGACAACCCCACAGAAGCAGATATCTGTTAATGAGCTGACAAAGAATCCGAGCCTTATCATAACAGGTCAAAGAGCTTAAACAGAACACGAACTAGCAATTTTAAAAGCCGGGAAAACAATGCACGAAAAGAAGAGAATGCCAACAAAGAAAAATAAATCATAAGAAAAAGAAGAATACAATACCTGGATAAAATATCACGATCAGGGTGCAGTGCAGACAAGTCAAACAGGAAAAAGAGAGAATTAACTCATTCCATCTAAATTATTGAGTCAGAATAGCAAAAAGAAGCACAAAAGTGAAAGGCACTCGGGGTCACTTAGGATCCCATTGGATGGTGGGTGGATAGATGTGCACTGTGGGCATCTCAGAGCTTCCCACTGAGAGAAAGTGAGAGAGGGCAGAGAGATGATGTGAAGAGGTCATGGCTACAAGTGATCCAGACCCGAGGAGCTGCACATTCAGATTCAAGAAACTCGGCAGACCCAGCAGCACGATCCCAGAGTGGCTCGCACGTTCACATCATGGTGTCAAAAGTCAAAGACAAAGGGAGAACTTGGAGAGCAGTGAGGAGAGATGAGCTGCTCCCCAGATGGGGACTCCACAAGATCCTCTAAGGACTTAGCGCACACAGAACAGGTCAGAGGAGAGGGGGATAATTAGGTCCAAAACTCTGAGTGGAAAGCAATAATCTGACAAGAAACTGATGGCCTCCAAAACGAAGTAAAGACATTTCCTGATAGGAAGCCTAGGGGAGTTTGTCACCCCTAAGCTGTCTGACTAGAGATGCCATTGCATAACGAGGGTACTGAAATCATCTACTCTGTGGATTGATGGCCATCTGTCTTTAAATGCAGTAGTACAGGTTGTTTGTTTGCATGTTTTTCAACATGCAATATGTTTATGAAACTGGGTGTTTCAAGGTTCAGTGCATGTATGTTTAGGACAGGGATGACTTCTTGGTTAACTGTTCCTTTGATTAGAATGAAGTGCTCCTCTTTATCCCTTCCGACAAGTTTTAGTTTGACGTCCGTCTTGTCCAATATTAGGATAGCAATGCCTGCTTGCTTCCTGGCCCCATTTGATTGGAGTCCTTTGGCTAACACAGTACCTATCCTTAGAGCTGTGTTTCTGGAAGACAACAAAGAGATGGATTCCATGTCTTGATCCAATCAGTCAGCCTGTGTCATTACTTTGTTACAATTTTGTGTAAATCATGATTTCATTATAATTTATGCATTTATAAGATTGTAAAAAGAAACATTTTAAGATAGTTAATAGTACGTAGTTCATACAATCAAAGATTTGTGCTCAGCCATAAATAGGACATCGACCATACTTCTTTCAAGGCTTGGGGGACATCAAGAAGAGGGAGAAAGAATGCAGGAAGGAGGGGAGGGGAACATGGAACACTGACTTCTGCTGTGATATGGGTGCTGGACTCTTGAGCCCACAGCAGCACCACTTTCTGCACAACCTGGGCATCCACCCTGTGTTGTAGAAGGGGGAAAGTCTCTTGGGCTCACACTCTCCTCTAAAATTCTATGCACAACCAATGGCTGATGGGGGAAGATACATTTTTCTCACTGATAAAGGTGAACTTGCTACTGTAAAGGAGTCTCCATCCCATGATCCTTTAAGAAAACTTAGCAAACCTAGTGTGTCTCACTCACACGACACACAGATAGGAAAGCAGAAGGACTAACAGGCTGAGAGACAAGGAGGGGATCTGCGAGACGAAGAGGGACAAGAACATGTGGAATGTGAACATTACCAAAACATACAAAAAGTACATGTATGAAAGTATTACAAGGTATCTCGTTCCTATGCACCAATAAAACATTAAAGTGATATGTGGTAAAGACAGTCTATGTTCATGGATTGGGAGGGTCTCTAACATGACACTGCTACAACCCAGTGAGACTCCCCACAGGCAGTGCAATCCCACTCAGAATACCACGTTTGATGTAGAAACAGCAAAGGGTGCTCTAGAGTTTATGTGGGATCCCCAAGGACCCCCAGTTAGCAAAATGGTCATTACAAAAAAGAACAAATCTATGACGCTACAGACTCCGCATGTCCTGATGTGATGGCATCGAAGCACTGGGGTGTGGCATAAATGTACAGGGAGCAGATTAGGAAACTCAGAGAGATGCTTGCACACGCAGGCAGTTAGCTTATCACCAGTAATAATCCCCAAATCAACAAAACTCTCTCAGAATGCTCCTAACATAAGAACGTAAGGTATGCATTAGCCTAGATCCCCAGTTTTAGTTCTGAGGGAGGCGTAGCATTAGCATAGTCTGACCCCCATCCTTGAACATTGTAATCCAGCCTACTTGTATCGACTTATGGGGTTCTTGACCCTCACACCTGCTATTCACACTCCTACATGTTATTTGTGACCTCGGGACACATAGTTGTAAAAATCTATGTTTGATGGGAACATTCACGCCAGTTCCTATCTTCTGGTTGCTTCCTAATGGAGCTTGAGATTTCCTGACATTTCTGGCGATTCTGTCTCTCCCTGAAGATGGCCCTGGTTGAGTTGCAATTCTAATTCATCTCCCTTAGGCTTTAACCTGAAGTTATTCTAACTCAGGGGCATCTCATGGTGGTCCAATGGTGTCGTCCTTCAACTCATCTCTTCATCCTGTTTGTGATGAGCAGAGAGAAGCTGGGGATCATAGCGAAAGAAATGGGTGTTTTTGTCCCCAGCAGCTTCCAGGATAAATGTCACTTCCCAGGTGCACTCTGGAGAGCAGATGGCATTTCTAGTTATTCCTCTTGCCGCTCCTGACCTTGTAGGTGACTGTGAAGTGACCGTTCTGCTTTCAAGAGCCTCCCAGGCTATTCACGTCCTTTCTGATTTTACAGTTCCCGCTTGTGGTTCTAAAACTATCTCTCCTAACATTTCAAAATCCTCAACACAAACTGAGATGTGGGACCAGTTTCCCTGATACTCTTATCACACGCCCGCCAGCAGTAAGTTCCTGATTATTAAATAGACTCCCACCTATTACAGCACTTCTCTTTCGTTATTTTTATTTAGCCATTTTAGTTTTTCAGAGGATACCTCAGACTTTGCAAATCCCAAGACTTTTGCCGAATGGATAAAACATTCAGGAAAAAAAATAAAACAAAACGTGTGTGTGTGTGTGTGTGTGTGTGTGTACATATGTGTGTATATACATATATGTGTATGTATACATATGTGTATACATATATGTGTGTGTATACGTGTGTGTGTGTGTGTTTGTATGTACAGATGATAAGTTGTCTTCTCTGTGATGGCTGTACAAAGATTAAGGCCTCCAGATCTCTGGATGGGGAGAGCCCTGAATATTTTGTTCCATTAAATCCTGCATTTGACCCTTATAAAGTCCTGTGCCTGTCCTGCCGAGCTGACAAGGACTGGAAAGATTGTCCTGGGCTCCCATCCTCTCAGAGACCTGCATTTCAAGCCTTCCCCTACTCAGGCCTGTTTCCCTACACAGTGACTCTCGCCTGTCTGAAGCCAGTGATAAAACCCACACCAAGAGAAGCCCAGGTAGCACCCCTATGGGAATGTATCCACTGCCTTAACAAACCACCTCCTGAAGAAGATGCAGATCCTAGTTAACTCCAGACCCAATTGATCGGTGGTTTCTGTGCAGAGCAAATGACCACCTGAGTCTTTCTTTCTTGGGATGTATTCCTTTTATCTTGCACTGAGTTTCAAATCACCGAAGTGAATTTCTCTTTACTAAATAAAAAAGATAAAAGGAAATATTAATAGACATTTTAAAGCAGGACTGGGGAGCCCGGAGAGCTATCTCTATTCAAGGATTCCCAGTCACACAGCACCGGCCTGCGAATAACTGAGAATCTAAATTGGGAAGGAAGTGAGTGGCCCAGTGAGAACATATCATTCTTACAGGAGTGACTGAATATTTCAGAGGTGTCTGATAAAGGCTCAGAGAGCCACATGCCAGGGGCTGCAACCTCCAGATTCATTTCAAAACAGGAGACCAACTCTGATAATAAAAATGAAATTAAAGTGCTTTCGATACATTCTTTCTGGAAAAAAATGAGGACTTCAAAACTGATTTTTATGTATGGCAATTCAATTTGGCATACTGCAATTTGAACTTTACACTCATCCTGATACACACCTCCAAGCGTATGTTTTTAAAAGATTTATTTTATTTATGCGTGTGCACTTATACACATGGGCAGGTGCCCTCAGAGGCCAGAGGATTAAGATCTCCTGGAGCTGGAGTTGTAGCTGGTTGTAAGGCACTCCACATGGGTGCTGGGACCTGAACTCTGGTCCTCTGGAAGAGCAGCAAGTGCTCTCTGAACTGCTGAGCCATCTCTCCAGCCCTGCAAAGACCTATTTTAACAACAGATGCTCACGGTGGTACTGGTGTGATATAAGCTAATTGGCTTTGCTTGCACTGACGGTAGTAATCGTGGTAGCGTAGCGAACTATTTATGAATAAATTATAAGACTTAGAATCTGAATAATAGATAGGTCATCAAATATTACTATGCCTCGTGCTTTTTTTCCCCCTTTCAATTCAGTCAATGTATGGTTTACTTTAGAATATATGTATTTCAATGTCACTTATGCATGTCTATATGAGTATATGGTATGTGTGTGTGTGTACACATGGGGCCCAGAAGAGGATATTGGGGCCCTGGAATGGAGGTATAGGCTGTTGTGAGATGCCCAGTGTGTGTACCTGGAACTGGACTCAGGTCCTCTGGAAGAACAAGCTGGAGGTCTTACGTCTGAGACAACTCCCAAGCCCCACGACTGACTTCTTATGTGTCTAGTTTGTTCTCTCCTTTCAACTGTCTGTCACTGTCCAGGTCAATGATCCTTAATGTAAATTATCCTGTAAAGGGCCAGATAGCAATACCCCAGGCTCTTGGGTTACAGAGTCAGGATCTGCACATCCTTCTGGCTATGTTATCTTTCACTGTGTAGAGCCCAGGAGAGGAATGCACGCGGGTGCTGGGCGTTTTGAGCCCATGTTCAGCAGGATTCTGCTGCACACAGAGCAGGCTCGCGCCCAGCCTACAAGTGGATAAGAGCCAGTGGAGTAACTGATGCTAAGGTCTACGTGGAGAATAGCCCTGTTGGGTTATAAAGCAAGGGAGGGCTGTCGACGGAAGTAGAGGAACAGATAGGAGGTAGGCGGGAGGGGTCTGGATGAGTGGTCCACTCTATGGCTCAGAGGGGCTTGCTGTCTACACCGCGGGCAACGAGAAACCGCTGTATCCTTCAGCAAGTGGCCTCGTGGCCAAATCTGCGTCTAAGACAAATCACTCTGGCAACGGTAAGCCTGACTCAGAGGGGAAGGGCAAAGCTGGAAGACAGATGAGGGCCTGGTTCTGAAGCCCTGGCAACATGAGGAAGCTTGGATCGGGGCAGCCAGAGAAGGTCAGAACAGGGGAAACTAATCAGAGCAATATTCATGAGATAAACGGTAGCGACCGGATGACTGATGGGAAATAGCAAGCAGGGGAGGGGGACTGAGCCCATGAATGAGAGACCTGAGGGCAACACAGGACAGCACCACAGACTCAGCTCAGAGACAGAGTGACTGGCCAGAGAGAGCAGGTTTGCATATCCGAACCCAGGTGCTGTATGTACCATCCAGGGAAGGTGTCCTGCAGGCAGACACCTGACTGAAGACAAAACAGAAGGCATGGTCTGAAGTCAGGCCTCAGCCACAGGCATGGAGTGCTCGGGAACAGGGTGGCAAGGGGGTGATGGGGGTGACAAGAAGAGGGGGTGGCAGGGGAACATTAGAGATGGTTCACAGAACCAACCTGAGACAAGGGGGGATGCGGGATGCAGAAAGGTGAGGGGCGAAGCCTGCACAGCCTACAAAGGCCAGGCCAGTCTGTTACAAATAGTTAGCAAAACGGTAAATGGTGTATGTCAAAATGTGTGTGTGCGTGTGTGTGCATGTGTGTGTGTGTGTGTGTGTGTGCGTGTGTGTTATTTTAAAATCCTGTGTGTTGTAAAGTGAAAGAAGGAGAGGTCAAAGGGGAGGTAGGAGGAAAACAGGGAGAGAGGAGGAACTCAGGGAAGAGATAACAGGGACATAGGGGGAGAGGGAAGGGAAAGGCTCAAAGAAATCACATTAGCTTGGCCCTGGAAAATAACGATGCATTTGAAAACACCAGTGCTGTGTATAATCACTTCAGGCAGCCATTGGATACTGCAAATCTAAACATTCTCAGAATCAATGCCCTGGTGTGTTATCAAGTTTTCCTGGTTATCATACTAACAAAAATTACCATCTAAGAAAATCCGTATAGGCTCTTAAGAAGGAGGCGGGGGGAAGGAGGGAGAGAGAGGGAGGGAGACAGGGAGGGAGGGAGACAGGGAGGGAGGGGAAGATATATATATATATATATGGAGAGAGAGAGAGAGAGAGAGAGAGAGAGAGAGAGAGACTGTCTCCAGCTGGAAGGAGCCACCAGCATTGCATTCCCAGACTCAGTGGGTTTCAAAAGACAGCTTGGAGGAAAATGACCCAGAGATAATTGTGTCTTAGCCTCAGACCCAGAGCCTGCAGGGTCAGAGTGGGTAGGAAGAATCCTGTCCTTCCTAGGTACTGTGAGGGAACCTAGAGTCAGCAAGCACAGGCACCTGGACTCCACACGAGATGTGTACAATATTCTTTTCAGACTCAAGCATGCGATAATCGCTTATCTTGTATTAATTAATGTTTTCCATCACTGTGACCACACCAGACAAGAAGCAACTTAAGGAAACAGAGTTTCACTTGGACTCCCAGGATGAAGAAACTCCGTCATGCTGGAGATGGCACTGGCGCATGTGGCCCAGTGTGCATACCAGGAAGCACTGGGCAGAGTTTGTTGCACTCAGCTGGCTTGCGAATTTTTCTGGTTTTCCTCAGTGCAGGCACCCAGCCTGCGTGATGGGGCTGCCCTCATGCAGGATGGGTCTTCGCCTTAAGATGGCCTTGCCAACGCACTTCGAGTTTCCTAATCCAGCCAAGCTAGCCATGAAAGGAACTTCCAAAGAAGCAGGCAGTAAGGTTCTTATGACCTCATGCTGTTCACCAGGCACTGTTGGCTCAGCCCCTTGAATCTGCCTGTGGTAGACAGAAGCAAGTTGACTGGGAAATGAGTTCCTTCGTTCTACAAGGGCACTGCCTCAGTTCTTAGGGAGCGGTTTTCAGGGCAGCGTAAGAGACCAGGAAGACAAAGCAGCCCTGGGGGCCAGACACATACAAGACAGTGTTCAGCTCATATCACTCAGCCCCTAAAGGAAGCCATGGAAGTAAAAGATACTGAGGAAGGAAACTAAGTGATGTTCGTGTCACATCTCGCAGCCCCAACAGAGTGTCTCACTGTCTCTGGCAGAGGTCCACAAAGGGAGAGAGCATGGAATCTGGGGACTGAAATCAAGGAGCCTGAAATTAATGACAACACTTAGCCTGCCTTGTGGGTCAAGTGCTGTGAAGACCAAAAAGAAAAAATGAGAATGAGGAGTCCCTGTGAGAAGCTCTTCAGCTCCTTTGGGGAAGATGGGCAGACTCTGTGCCTGCCTTCTCACCCTGTATTTCTGCAGAAAAACACTACTATCTGGCGTTTTTGCTAATGCACTGGTCAAAGTGGATGCTAGATTATGTCCACACCATTGCTTCATCCTCCTGAAGTTCACATCAAGCACAATGGAAATCTTGAAGAAAAATGAGTCTTAGCAGATACAGGGCAGAATCTATAAAACGGAAGTGGCCAGAAGAATGTCTAGGGACAGAGGGGGCAAGTGAACAAAGTCCCATTCCATCCACGCAGGATTCCTGCCCTGCTGTTTTCCCCTTGGGATCATGTCATTAAGTCCCTCCCAGTTCCCACAGCTCTAAAACTCCAGGCAGACAGCGACAGTGGGACTCAGTCCATCCACACACATCTAGCTGGTAATTAAAAACAAAACAAATAAACAAAAGTGCCCAAGTCCTCTGAGTATCGTAGCTTCCTGGGTAGGAGGAGGAGCCTGAGGCAATCACTTTCAGAGTTCCCTTTATACACTCTGTCTGTCATTGGCTCAGATTCATGCCAGCAGTGGCGTCTGCAAAGGACACACACCTGGTTGAGGTGCTCGGCAGAGCACAGACTCTGGAAGAAATGCCGTTTCTTTCCCCAAATAGCTGAAATCTGGTGCAATTTTTTCCTCACGCATGTATCTGATTATTTTGCACATTCACTATTTGCAAGCTATGTATGTACATATACACACATGGACACACACAGACACATACACATGAACACACACACATACACACACACACACACACACACACACACACACACACACACATGCACATTTGAATTTCATGTGAGTTCTGTGCCTGGATGTAGTAGGACC
Source organism: Rattus rattus (assembly GCF_011064425.1). Taxonomy (NCBI): domain Eukaryota; kingdom Metazoa; phylum Chordata; class Mammalia; order Rodentia; family Muridae; genus Rattus; species Rattus rattus. The sequence continues at coordinate 73,700,652 of NC_046166.1, forward strand.
CAGCAACTTTTCCTTCAGAAATGTTCCCATTTTTGTTTCATCTCCTTTGATACTATCCCTGCCCTGCTGAAGGCCAGTGCCCCCTGAGAGGCCTCCCATTCTGTAGACTCTCTCTTTTATCTGTACAATGTGGTATTTCCCACAGATAATATTAATGACTCTCGGTGTAGCAGCCCCTGGAGTGTCTGACTTGATGCGTTCCCAGAGTGTGGGGAGAGGGTGTCTTTACAGAACAAAGTGCAAACCCAAGATGCTTCAGCTGCGTTAGTGTGCACAGAGCACATCAGCTCTTTCTGTCACAGCTGTCCCACTCCTCTCAGGACACAAATGAACTTATCCATTGCACTGGTCTCTCGAGATGACACTTTTGATTAAGATAATCATTTCTTTAGTAAACAAATATTAAATTCTAAATGACGTTAATGGCGCGCAATGCGGTCAGTATTAATCCTTGCTACAGAGCAACGGCATGTATCCAGGCTGCCACAAAGTCCACCATAAGTCTTGTGGGCTCACCCTTGTCTCCCCTTTCAATAACCATAGATATGTTAGCGTTAACTGTCCATCACTTGTACCTCTGTATTATTAACAACCAAAACAGCTTTGACAGGTTTTTGAACACACTTTAGCTATAGATGGGACAGCCCACCTCTGAAGCCTTTAAATATACCAAGAACAAACTTGAAGCGACCCTGGCTCTGTGAGAAGCCTGCAGAGGTCCCTCCTGAGCCGGGCTTTCATTCCAAGAACTCATGGGTGATTTTGCTGCCTACCCTTGATTCTAAACTAAATGTTTCAGGACAGGCATGACAGGGCTAGAAGAGTGTCACAGACCTTGGCAGTAATTGGGACAACTGTCACCCTGGCAGGACACCAGAGGCTTCCCATGACTCTCAAAGAAAGCCCTACTTAAATGGTTAAAGCGTCTCAGAGAAACAGGAGACAGGAGGGTAAGGACTGGTCCTTAACCCCTCCCTCTTGTGGCAAGCTCACAAGAACTAAGTCTCACTTGACCTGGCCCTTTGATGGCTTCCGCAGTGATCAATACTCCCTTCAGGTGACAAGTGTTGAACACGAAGTCTTAACACACTGACCCAAAATCCATCCTGAGCCACAAGTGAGGAAAAGGCATAGATTGCTAGCGAGCTCTCTGAAAAGCACTATTTCCTTTTAGAAGGTGTTGAAGGTGTCCAAGAGACTAGTTAAAAAGGAGGGCTTCCGCCCATCCAAGGTGTTTAACTGAGGAAGGGAAGGCAGTCTTTGTGGTCCTGAGATGCACGGAACTGCAAATCCTGACCTGCCCCTTACTTTGTCCCTGGCCTCTGAGACAATGGACTGACAGCGGGGTTGAGGCCAGGGGTCAGAGGGACCTGTGTAAGAGGCGCCAGCTGGCAAGCTCTTGCCTGCATCATCTTTGTTCTCCCAAGTCTCGTTTCCATCCCCAAAGAAGAGGAAGAAGTGCATCCCATCGCCCCAGGAGCCTTTGCATAGGTGACAGCGCTGCATCTCCCATGGCAACTAGAGGTTTCTTCCTACAAATTGCCAAATTTGCCTCCTTATGTTAGATCCAGAGTTCTGAGGATTCTGGTCTTGGCCTTCTTTCCCATATCCCAAAGGTGGCAGGGTCCTCGCAATCCCTTGCCGGGAAGAAATAAGAAACCGCTTCACATCTCATGTCCCACGCCCCATGCCTGCCCATGCCTGTCCAGCGCTTACTACTGCAGCTGGGACAGGCGCTAGGGACCCTGCGAGGGTGGTCCCCTCATGCTGTAGGACCCCAACCTCGGCCCCTCCAAGTTCTCTACGCAAGAGACCCCCGCCGCCGTCCCTACCTGCTGAAGACAGATCCCCGGTGTCCCACGATCCAGCAACGGACAGTCCGGCTCTCCTCTGCTGATGGACGCCCGGCCACCGAGCACAGACAGGAGGAGATGCGCTGCGCTGAGAAGCGCTGGGGACCCCGACTCCACCCGCTGGCAGCTCTCAGCCCCCGCCCCTCCAACCGCAGCTCTGTCCCTGCCACTCGGTCCGCGCTCCGCCCCCTCCCTACATAGCCCACAGCTGGGTTCCCGGTCCCTTCTGGTCCTCTTGGTCCCTTTGGGTCCCCACGCAACCACCAGGGCTGTCGCTTGGTCCTGGCGCCCTCCCGCCTCCCCGCCGCGCCCCGCGTCCCTCCCTCCTTCTCACGCGCTCTCACGCTTTCGCGGAGACCGCGCCTCCCAGGCTGGCTCTGCTACCCTCCCTCAGAGTCCTCCCCTCTCCCCCTTTCTAAGGGTGTGAGAAAGGGTCTAGTACTTCAAACTTTTCCGCCCACTTCTGTGAGACCACTGGGAACCGGATGGCGATGTGCAGTGCACAGGGGCTCCCCTTGGACATCCCACCAGAACAAAGGCCATCCAGTCCTGGGGACTGTGGCAATTGTCCAGATGGAATGGGTAACCAATTTTAAAGCTACAGAAGCCAGTGCAGTCTTCTCTGTCTCTGCTATTCGAGATCCTGCTGTACAATGGGCTTCAAATTAAGAGTTTAGGCGCAGGACATTAGGAAATCATGCCAGGACTGTAGTGCGTTCATTCGCCATGACAAAATACAAGACGTGCCTGCCCGCTTAAAATTTGGTTCTCAGTCAGCTCTGTAAAGTTTGCTTGTCTGTATTTTGCCAAAAGTGGAGAATGTTTTCTTAATTCTGGGGTGGTGTATGTGTATGCGTCTGAAGCGCGCGCGCGCACGCGCGCGAACGCGCGCCCGAGCACACACACTAACACACAGAGACGAGCGCGATATCAACATGCCCATGGATAAATGAGTGTGTGACTCAGGTTAGTTCTTAGACACAAGGGGATAAACACAAGCCCATATGACAACGGAGAAACTGCAGATGTCTGGACTTAGTACACATTTTACATTTTGTATGTAGGTGTTATAACCTTACAGTTAAAAAAGAGTGAGTTGGATCTTTTGAAAGACGATCTAGGAATGTAGAGATAGGTTCGATTAAACTGTTGAATTACCGTTAAAACTATGAGGGGGCGGGAGGGGGCAGATCTGTCTTTAAATGTTCACTAAGCAGGAAGCCTGAATTCCACCTCTTAGAATCCAAGTGGGAAGCTAAGTGTAGTTTAAAAACTCTACAACTATGAGGCTCGCAGCCAACAGGAACCAATATGATGAGCCCCAGGACAATAGAAGATCTCATCTTAAACAAAGCGGACAGGAGAGACACCCAGGGCTGTCCTCTGGCTCCAAGTCCTCCCAAATGTGCCCACATACAACATGCCCACATGAAGCGTGTGAGGTGTTGATATGGAGAATTTTCTTCCAATATCTAAAGTAAGACTGGATTTTTTAGTTATTTAAAGATAACTTGTGAAATCATTTGTCAAAATAATCCAACAACATTACCAAAGCACAATGTATCTTGGCAAGAATGACTGTAAATTACAGTTCCAACAGGCACTTCACTACCCATGTCTTCTCCTGGAATCTTCTGCACTTAGCAAGATAGAGATACGAATGCCATGTGAGAAATATCATCGACTTTTATGAGGCGTTGAGTGACATTTGAAACCCTAACTTCCCGTTGTACTCTGAGATTCCTAGAGACAAGGGATTTAGTGCAGTCAAGTTAGGCTTGGTCACCAGCATTCACCGCTGGTAACGAAAGTACAATTCCACTCATCGTGAGAGTTCCTATTTCCTGACATCAGGCGGCATACATTTCTAAATCGTGGCTTCGTGCTTGACATGCATTTGAATTGTATTGTAGATCTAAGTTTCTCTATTAACGGAGAAGTCATGGGATAACCTTAAAAGGAGGGGCACAATATAAAACATACACCCTAAACACATACACCTGTGTTTCAACCATTCCCAACACATTCCACACCTGAGTAGCCAGAGGCCTGAAACATACAGCTGACTCCGATAAGGGTTTTAAAAATGATTATACTGTCTGGGAGTACGGGCGATGTATTATTAAGAATGTCAATATTGGCTCAGCTCCCAAAGGTAATTTTCCTCTCTAAACTGAGATATAAATGCCGGTTTGCCGTTGATCCCTGTGTTTACACACACACATTCTGTTCTGAAATAGCAATTATTTTGCTACCATAGAGGGGTGTGTTTTCTGGCTTTGCCAACCCCTTGAGACAAGGAAAGCCATACCTGGTAGTGAAGGAAGTTAGCCTTCAATGGTACCCACAAGAACATGACCACCACGTAGTTCCCAACTAAAAGTCTTGTTATCTTCCAGGAGAGAATGTGTTCATTTCGTGGAAAGGGAAACTCTGGGAACAATTCCCCCCCCCTTTAGCATACTTTTAATCTACCCTGGCTCTATAGCTCTCTTTCTCAAAGTAACCAGACGCTGGGACACAGAAATTAAGTCATGTGCTAAATGGACGTATTCATTCTCCACGAAACATCACAGGGATATTAAAATTCTTCCCACAAGCGCCTGTTTGAGAGAAAAACCCAGGAATCTCCCTTTAGATGGTGGGAAATCCAACCTCTGTTCCAATGAGGGCACAGTCGAATCTCTGCTCCCAAGTCGCTGCCGGTTGGAGTCTTACTTCTCCACATCTGTTTTCAAACCTCTAACTTGCACAAGATGTCTCTTCTTCCCTGACATCTCAGTCCACACCTTCTAAGATCTACCAGTCAGCCATCAATGTGCAGATGTATTCCCGGAGTTTTCTTTGTTTTTTTTTTCTTTTCTTTTCTTTTTTTTCGGAGCTGGGGACCGAACCCAGGGCCTTGCACTTGCTAGGCAAGTGCTCTACCACTGAGCTAAATCCCCAACCCCTCCCAGAGTTTTCTATGCCATGGGTTCACTTACAATATCCACGTTATCAAACCGCCTTGGTTTGTTGTGGCGTAGATTTAAATAAATGTAAACCACCTACTATCATTTCCACTCTATCGGATGTTTTTGTCTTTCCCATCCTCTGTGTTTGTTTGTAAAAAAAAAAAAAAAAAAAAAAAAAAAGTTAGCAGAAGGCATAAAACGAACAAAAACTAGTTGACTGATCAGAAAACTTCAGAGATGTGGCCCAGACTACACCAAGTCTCCGACTGACATTTTCCATTTGCGCACTCTGGACTCCTAATATTTTAAGTCATTTTCTGAAAAGAATCGTGTCATGTCTTGCACTTTAAGGGAGTCGTGTCTGGATTTCAGACATTGAATTTAGGTGATTTGTCTTTTACACAGACAAAAGGTATCACAACAGTACACTGCCGTGTGACTTTAATTTTTTTCAAATCCTGTTTTTAATGATGGTTTTTAAATGCTTTCACCTCCCTTGTAGCCCACCACCCACCAGAGGTAGTGGGAAAGAGAGGATACAGAGGTAGGGGGGAAGAGTGGATACAGAGGTAGGGGGGAAGAGTGGACCTGCTTTGAAAGTTTCTTTGGAGCAACTACAGTCCGTGTTGTCTGGGAATCAGCAGTTCAGTTCGCAGGTTGTCAGGCAGTGGCAGCTCCATTTACTTGCAAACACTTCCTGGTTCCACCAACAGTCCAGTTTGGAAGAGTCTTGCTAGTACCAGCACTGACACGACCTAGCAGAGACAGCCAAGCCTCGGCCCTGGCTCCAGTCATCGGGAGGGACCAGCAGGAACACCTGAAGTTCTTTCAGCAATGCCTCTCTCAGAGAAATGAAGATCAGTGAAGACCCACAAGCTTTGCACACCTACCTGTACCAGCAAGCCAAGCTCTGTCTCTATCACTCCGTTGAGTCCTTTTTATACCCTCCAAACATCATGTGTCCTCCACGTGCCTTGTCTCAGCACTGGTCCTGCCTCAGCACGTGCATCCAATCAGCCTGAGGCCAAAGAAGTGGTAAGAAACCGCAGCGCACCACCAGAAGTTTTTCGGTACATTTCTCTCTACGGAGTCCCAACAAATGCAGCTAAACTATGCAATGTAAAATGGACCAATGTATGAATGTTGTTAGCACAGAGTCCTTCATCACATGTCCTTTTATGTGCTTGCTCTAGGAGAACAGCCTCTCTCCTGTGTCTGCTTCAGTGAAACATCCCTTCACAAGTCTGCCTTATCCTTTCATACCTGTGTCCATGTTAATGAAGCGAACCCATGTTCCTTCACATGTTTGCCCCAGCAGAACACCATCCAACTGACTTTCCGAAGAACCCTTAAGTGTCCACTTCACTGTCAGTCATATTCTGGATGTGGACCCAAGTTCCTCGAGGCAGGAAGGTGCTGTGGCAGAGCACTGCCTCTGACTTGCTCATCCGGGGAGGAAGAAGAGAGAAAGTGATTTAATGTGCTACAAAGCTTGTTACTGAGAATGCCACCCGTATCGCATGCCCCACTACTACCCAACAGGGACTGCGTTAGAGAAACATGCAGCCACAGGAGGCTAACTTACACACTCTATATACTCACCCCACACCATCTGCCTAACAAAATGAAGTCAGAACCACGGAGATGCCACTAGATATCATGGAATGCCTAGTCCCCGCAGGGGAGTCGAGGTCAATCTGCAACCCACACCCCAGTGTCTGAGGGTAACAACAGCAGCGGCTGATTCCGCCAATGGAGATGTTTGTTGGTTTAGTCCCTTGGCACAGAAATGCTCTCAGCCTCTCTATAAAGTCACTTCTTTATCAGCACTTCCGTATTTCATGTCTGCAGCCAGCTCTGTAACGGCAGAGACATTTAACTCCTTACACCAACCACTTAGAAACTAAGCAGGTGTGATGTGTGGGTTTTATCAATAGGGCAAACACTTCTTGAAGCAATCTGCTAATCATTGCTGAGAAAAAACATTAAAATTTTTGTCCTTCTGCGATCAAGTACCTCATTAAAAATAATTGTTCTCTCTCTCTCTCTCTCTCTCTCACACACACACACACACACACATACACACACAAACACACACACACAAACACACACAAACACACATACAAACATACAAACACACAAACACACACACAAACACACACACAAACACACATACAAACATACAAACACACAAACACACATACAAACATACAAACACAAACACATACAAACATACAAACACACACACACGTACACATACACACATACACACACATACACACACACGTACAAACACACACAAACACACATACAAACACACACACACACACACACACACACACGACTAAGTGCTAACATAAACATGTTCGGAACAGTCATTGTTAAAATTTAAACTTTCAGTTAAGTATGCATTTACTCTACGCCAGGCATCTTTGGTGGCACATGCGTCAATGATAAAACATGACTGCGGTATGACAGCCATCTTTTTCCAAGGGTCACTCTCATCTCTCATCAAGGAAGCTTCTCTTTTCAGGAGAAAGAGACCATCACAGAAAACCACAGCTGTTCAAATATGGAGAACGCCTGCTCTTGGGGCTGAACTGCGGTGGATTTGTACAGAAGATGGGGCAGAAAGACAGTGAGAGTCAGAGGGATAGGCAATCCTCCATGAAATATTGTCTCTTAGAAAGGGCAAGAACACTTCACCCATGATGCCCCAACAATATGACCACCTGAACACTATGGCCGCCTGAACATTATGGCCTAAACAGTTTAAACACCTACTGATGTGCTTAAACTCAGGAAAGGGAAGATATTGCTAGGCCCTGTCCATAGACAGAAGCCTGCAAGTGACTAAGGAGTGCTGAGAGCAGGAGAAATAGTCTTCACCAGGGATGAGCCCCCTGATGGGTGGGTTGGTTGTGGGTTCGTTGGCTGTCTAATACCAAGCCTTAAATCATATACTTACAAGTAACACTAAACAGAGTCAGCAGGTTGTATTTACATATTTAGACATGTATGGGTACATACACATACATGTATTAATAATAATTAAAGAAAAAGAGGCCATAAATTGGAAAGAAGTTGGGGGAGGACATGGGAGGGGTTGGAGAGAAGAAAAGATGTAATTATATTTTAATTAAGATGAATTATCAAGGAGAAACTGTAATAGTAAAGTAACAAAACATTTCCCCAGTTAACAAAGTAGCCAGAAGGCCAAGGCCAAGTGTGTGGGGTCTGGTGGTGGTAGACAGAGCATCTCCAGGCAAGGGGCATGGCAGGGAGCTGACCAGCAAGGGGTATATCAGGGAACTAACCAGCCAGGGGAATGGTGAAGGGAGGGCTGGCCCGCAAGGTCATCGCTGTGCAAAGCGCATGGGTTAGCCCAGCCACATAAGACATTCTAGCCAACAAAGACAGTGTGGTTACTCTCATGTCTGAAAACACAATTCTTGTCTGGGCAGGATGTAATTTAGCAGCATTAGAACAGCATTAGGTTTGCATGAAAACCATGTGCAGATGCTAAGATGAAGAATTTCCACTGAGTCAAGTGTCAGATCACTTGCCCAATGTGTCCCACTTTCACTTCTGTGGTCAACAAAGGACATCTTCAGTGTGTGAGCTAGGACATCTCATGGACAGCGCAGCTCTTTGTCTTCCAGGATCCTTCGTTCAACCTACTTAGCAGCCTTCTGGGTCTTACCCCGACAGGCTTAGCTCTGTGGGGGCTCCTCAGCTCCCCAGACCCTAATTCCAGTTTAATCCCTCAATTACCCTATCTCTTCATGTAAGTAGACACCCTGACCTAACCGAACTGTGTTTCCCCAGCCCTGCTAGGAGCCGTTCCCCATGGGTTGTACACTTCCTCCCTAGATCAAATGCAGATCAGGCTGGAGCTGATTTTGTCTGCAACTGAATTCAGTCGGCTCAGGCTGTAATTCTCTGACTCATTTCCATCCCTTCTTGTCCTTGTGCTACTAAGCCAAATGGAATAGCCTGGTGCCCTCTCAGTCCTCTTCACTGATTTACTGTTATCTATACACTTTCATGGGTGAGCTCAGTAGAGATGGAGGAATGCACAGCATTGCTGGGACGAACAATTCTTGGAGGTTGGCATTTTTGCTTCTGTAATTCTAGGGAATTAATTTAATACCTAGCATGCTCACTTAAGACATCTACCCCTGAGCTACATACCCAGCCCAACGTGTGCGCAATAAACTCTTGATCACCTCTTGATTAGCTAATCACTGCTCAATGTGAGGCACTTGGGAAGAGAGATCTCGAGGATTGCCTCCCTCAGATGGCCCTGTGGCAGTGTCATGGTCAGAGTTTTCCTGCTGTGAACAGATACCATGACCAATGCAAGTCTTACAAATGACAACGTTTAATTGGGGCTGGCTTACAGGTTCAGAGGATCAGTCCATTATCATCAAGGCAGAAAGCATGGCAGCATCCTGACAGGCATGGTGCAGGAGGAGCTGAGAGTTCTACATCTTCATCTGAAGGCTGCTAGTGAAGACTCATTTCCAGACAGCTAGGATGAGGGTATTAAAGTTCACTCCCACAGTGACATTTCAATAAGGCCACACTTTCAAATAGTGCTGCTCCTTAGGCCGAGCACATACAAACCATCACAGGTAGTGTCTGATCTAATTATAGTTGGAAGACCGGGCCGACTACACACAGTGTCACCTCTGGGCAAGTAACCCTAGGCTATATAAGAAAGGCAGCTGAGAAAGCCAGAAGAAACATATAGGTCCTCCATGGTTCCTGCCTGTGCTCCTGCCCTGACTTCCCTCAGGGATAGGCAATGATGTAGAAGCATAAACCAAATAAACCCTTTCACCTTGCCAAGGTGATTTTGATCACAGTGTTTATCTTGGCAACAGATAGCAAACTAGGACACACCCAAATCTGATATACTCCATGAGGTATGTAGTTGTTATGTCTCACCGTAATTAGATGAGGAAGAGAATCCATTGTTCTGGAACGCTGTAACTGATATTGTTTTCTTTCTCTTGTTTACAAAATCTCACAACTTTCACCGTCGTGAGGTTCAAGGGGCTCATCAGTGATGCCCACTCTTCATACTTTGTAAGACCTCTTCTGGATGTCAAGGGTCAAGGGTTTACTTGGTCATTCCCCAAGACTTTGAGTTACACTGTCTATTGCAACCTTAGAAACTCACCCCTAAGATTCTAACCTGTCTTCCCCTGGGTCCGACGACGGCATCGGACCTTCGTCAAAGGCTGAGCCTGTGTGATGTGGCCTCAGTGGAAAGCTGACTGACATGAACAGCGGAGGGGTGCCGCAGAATTCCCTGGTGAGTCACTCAGGCTTTTTTTATTCTGCCTTTCACTAAATCCTAAAAACGAGCAAACTCAACATTAATCCCGAATTTAAGAATAAAATGTTGAGAGTGCCCTCCTTCTATTTAAAAATAATCTTATTTCCAGATTTGTTCAAAATTCCTTACCAACAAATACTGTCGTACCAAAACATATGAATGTTTGTGAGAGACAGACAGTGGGTTGGAGAGACCCTGAGACACCCATGAATGGGAGAAGCCAAAGAGTGTGAGTTTCCACCCAGCCTTCATCAAGGGAACCGAGCAGACAATCACAGATGTTCCTCCCGGAAGCACTCGACACCCCACAGCAGTCTTGGAAGCTCCTGGACCTCCCGGATGAAGGATGCCTGGCTAGCAGCCATCTGGATTCTCACCCTAGGTCTCAGCATACATTTAAAGAAAAGAATGGCAGCTTTCTGCAGATATCCCATTTACTCCCATGCGGAAACCATGCTATCAACCTCTTTGCTTTGTTTCCAACCAACTGCTTAGTACCATCCCTTCTGGGTATATTTGGAAATTCCTTTTTCCTAGGAAATACTTGCCAAAGGACATGAGCGACTGTTTCAGATAAATATTATTGACGCTCTTGAGTTTGATCCCACCATTAACCTCATCTTTAGATGACAAACCCTCATGAAAACACTGTGTGCCTCTTGTCCATCCACAGTGTACGTTTGTTTTTAACAGAACTAGGTTGCGAGCAGGGATTTTGAGCCGTCTTTTTATTTGCATTTATTGCTTTGCCCTTTCTAAAAGGACAGGAGGAAGTTTACCAAGAGGTAGGAAGTAGGAATGGGCTGAAGAACACAGGAGGGGCTACATGGAGGCAGAACTTTTCAATGGCGGTTGTTGCTGCTCTGCAGCCTGTGGTGCACCACAGATTTGTAACAGGATATATTAATTTCTCAAGGGATAGGGATGTAAGAGTAGCACAAGGGGTGGGTTCCTAGTAATGGCCCCTGAGTTGGGAACTCGAAGTTGCTTTTAACGTTCTTAGCCAACAACAAAATAGACGTAAATATTTCATCAGTTGTGCCTTTTGTGAAATAAGAGAGTGTTCCTTCTGTGGGGATAACAGCACTCTCTTTCCATGTTATTTCAGTCAGGTAAAAACATCTTCCGGAGAGCGTTTATTTATAGAAACACGTAGGAAAGTTGTCTAAAACCCAGCCTTTTTAGGAATAACTGTAACCGATTCTACCAGTGCTGTGCACCTGTGTGCAAAATAAGTTATGACTCCACTGTAGAGAATGGGAGTTATGCATACAACCGACACCTTCTCTTCACTGTGTGTACGTGTGCATCGGTGTGTGTGGAGGGGACAGAGGTTGACAAACCCATATCCTCCCCCATTCAATGTCCATCTCAAACTTTGTCTCTCACCGGACCTGGATCACTAGTTCGATTCAGCTAGAGTAACCAGCCACTGAGCCCCAGACGTCCCCCTGCCTCCCTAGCCCTGGCATTATAACCACGCCGCTCTGCATGGCTTTTACACGAGTGCCAGGGAGCCAAACTCAGGTCTTCGTGGTTGCAAGGCAACCTCCTTACTGACTAAGCCAGCTCCTCAGCCCCTTCTGTATTCTGGAAAATATGAACAGAGTGAATGTTCCGTATTCTCACCACAAAAGTGACCTCAGAGGCAACAGCACTGGTAGTTGGCTGTGATTCACACATCTGCCATCCCAGCAGTCACGAGGCTGGAGCAGAGCAGGAAGAACCCTGAAAACAGCTGAGGCTGCACAGCCGGATTCTGTCTCAGAGAGGTAAAGAGACTAAAAGTGATGTCATACCACACTGAGCAGGACACGCTGCGCACCCAATGTAAACACTGGTGTCATCATTACAGCTATCTGGTGTGTGCGGCAATTTCACTCCACAGCCTGTCAGTTTACCTGACCCAGAGAGGGAGAGAGAGTTTAATGATTCAACTTTCAATCTCCAAGCCTCTTTACAACCTCCCCTGTACTTGAGACAAGCTCTGCTTTTAGGCTGAATGTGCTATTTATGCTTTTAGTTTTATATTGAAAGCTTTCTCTTATGATTTCAGTGGAGGTAATGAGAAGAATTCCATTGACCCATAAAGTGATCCACCGGAACCTTTATGGGGATGAAGGTTCTGTGGAGTTTCTGGATCTGGGAAGATGGTTTAGCAGGCTAATTCTCACCCTTCGCCGAGCCTATCAGGTCCTGTGAAAATTTTAAGAGACACCGTGGTTCAGTGGATGAGGGGTGGAACCTGACGCTGGGGGCTCTTTGCATTTTTCGTGATGTCACCTTGATATCTGGAGCTGCCATTGTGCTATAGTGTGACATGTTTCCATTTACAGATTTTACCATAGCATATCTGTCTTGAGAAAGCCATGGTTATCAAGTACCATAATTGATCCTATTTTTCCAATAAAACCGAGAGGTCAGTGGGTCCCAGATATGCTCAGCCTGCACAAAGGTGATCATAAAGCCTCACTACGGGCTAACATTGTGATTCAAATGCTCCTCCCACCATCTGACCACTGCTTAAAGAGGGTAATGCATCCTGACCCTTAATTCTGCACTTCTATGCATGTCCATCAAGACACTATGCACCCGCAGATAAAGGCATTGACTCCTTGGTGCAGATCCAACACCCGAGAAACTTCATGATTGTCTAAGAGCCCCAGACACCGGGCTTGGGTCTATGCTCCTGCAAGAGAACATAGGTGTTGTTTCCCTGTGTTCCTGATTCATGGACCCCAAGAGAGGGCTAGTGGAGCTAGCCTGCTCCATTGATGTGACGCCACCTTTAATTCGAGGCCTGAGCAGCCGCTGTTAGCCCCTCCCACACTTAGCCCCTCCCACGCTTGGCCCCTCCCACGCTTGGCCCCTCCCATGTTTGCCCCACACTTAGCCCCGCCCACGCCTGGCCCCTCCCACGCCTGGCCCCTCCCACGCCTAGCCCCTCCCACGCCTAGCCCCTCCCACGCTTAGCCCCTCCCACGCTTAGCCCCTCCCACGCTTAGCCCCTCCCACGCTTAGCCCCTCCCACGCTTAGCCCCTCCCACGCTTAGCCCCTCCCACGCTTAGCCCCGTGATCTTCCTTCTGCTACTTCTAGCCCACACCCAGCTCTGCCTTCGCCCTCCATGCCACTCAAGGATAGACTCTTCTATCCTCATTCATTAGTGTGACTTCCGTGGCCTCCTCTTCCTTCTATTCAGGATAATAAGAAAAGGATGAAGGCTTGACAAAGTCACAGGAAATATATACATTCTTATGTTCCCTGTACTTTGCTTATGAGCGAATGGCAATTTATCCTGCATGTAATGCACTTGGTCCTTAATCTTCTGTTTTAAATTCATCACCTCTGGGCTGGAAAGATGGCTTAGCAGTCAAGAGCAATGACTTGCACTTCCAGAGGTCCTGAGTTCAATTCCCAACCACCTCATGGTAGCTCACAGTCATCTCTAATGGGATCTGATGCCCTCTTCTGGTGTGGATGGCTACAGTGTACTTATATCTAAATCTTTCTTAAAATATTAAAAATAAAAAATAAATAGTTCATCACCTCTGTCATCTCCTTAGAAAATCTCCTTCCCCGGGTTGGGAAGAATACATTATATCTGCATGATTGGCTCTTCTGCAGTACTGTACCTCTGGGCACAGTCCTCTGCTGTAGATCTGCAAATGCTGAAAGAGGGTCATGGTGGCCAAAGCCTCATTTCATGGGTGTCTAAACGGTGTAACTGGCCACTGTGGTGGAAGAAAGGCTGTCAGTCTCACTGAGAAATTCTGCAGTGGCGTAAACTGCAGCAAGGGGGTGTTCCAATGTGGGAGGATCTTTAGTGCCTTCCTGATTCTGGCACTGTTTTCTGCAGGGCGTTTTATATGGCCTGTGAGGTTCATAATTAAAGAAACACAGCTCACAGGCAAAATCTCCCATTACCTAAATTTACAGGGGATACAGCAACACTCACGTCTTTGTCCCATGCTTTTGTCCAGGCACTCAGTATAATGGGCTTTGGAAGCATAAAACAAAACAAAACAAACAACGAGAAGAACAAGAACAAACTTCACTCCCCTGACCACGAGAGCCTTGAGTAATTTTGTTGAGTAAATGTAAGTAGTCATGCATATATGGATTTCCCAACATAGGTAAAACATGTTTGTTCATAGCTAGTAGCCTGCCTATGAACTGAGATGTATTTTAAAGTCTACGTTTGTCAGCATTGGCCTAGGGAAACTGAAAAATCCCAGAAGCTGTGGAAAGCACAGGCCACCACACTTAGGCAAGGATCTCCAGAGGAAGGCTGCAGACAACAGGGAAGCCCCCCCAGGAGACATCTGGGAAAGCTCAGGATTGGCTAGTTTGAGCAATGTCAACAGGACCTTAGGTCCAGGGACAGGTGAGCCCCTGCTGTCTGGTCACCAGCCCTGAGTTGATAAGTCCAGGGTGGTCATGGCGTGGAGTGTGGGATAAATAAGAGAGATATCTGGAATGTAGGATAGTTGATTTGTGAATGGAAGCCACTCCCCAGCCAGCCCTTAACTACAAACTAGACTTTGGGGAAGGTCCTCTCTCCAAGTTCAGAAAGGCCTTTGAGATGCCATTGCATCCAAAGGACAGGAAGGAAAAGTCAATACCGTGCGCAATTGATTAAAGCACGGGATGCAAAGCATTTGCTGCTCCTTGCTGATAGTCACAGTAAGGACTTCCTGAAGTGGTTAGGACCGAAGCTCGGCTGGTAAAGTGCTTACCTAGCACGCATGCAGCCCTGGGTTTGGACCCCTCCCCTGGCACTTCATAAACCGAGTATGGAGATTTGTGCCTATAAGCCTGGCACTTAGGAGACTGAGGCAGGAGGATCTGGACTTTAAGGTTATCCACGGCTACAGAGTGAGCCAGCCTGGGCTACATGAGATTCTATCTCAAAAGAAAAACAATTGTAAAAAGTATGTCTCTAAAGCATTGTCCTAGAGAGGCCGTGAATTTGAAAGAAAGGGGAGGGGAGCTTTATGAGAGGGTTTGGGGTGAGGAGAAAGAAGGAAAGAAGATATAATCATATTATACTCTCAAAAAAAAAAAAGAAAGGAAGAAAAAAAGAAAAAACCACGAGCAATTTCTAACTCAATCGATGCACATCAGAGCAATGGCAATAAAGCTGTCTAGGTTTGCATCAGAAATTAAGATGTCTCCTGGAAATTCAATCCCCGTGCCACAGATAGACCTAAGTGTTAAAATGAAACCATAAAATCCTAGCAGGACCTGGGTGGAGCCAGGGTTAAAGGGCAAGCACACTGAGTGTCTGGGGATGTGGGGCTGGGGTGGCAGTGCTCATGGATCTGCACCCCACTCCTCAGATCCACCGTGAAGACGGTCTGACCCACTTCAGACATGAAGGGCATGAGAGAGGGAGGATTCCGTAGGGCACCATTGCCAACAGCCAGCGCGCAGATTCAAATCCTTCAGGGCACAAGACACGACGCCTTCACGGGAGAAAGAGAATGGCTGCTCTGAGTTTGCAGTTCAGTATTGTAGCACATGTGGTCCACAGCCAAGTGAGACAGGGACTTAAATAGGAATGTGTTCTTTAAAAACATGAATAGAAAAATACAAACAGAAGGGATTTTACGGAGGCTCCCAGAGAATTCAGGCTGGCAGCCGCCCTCAGCCTGGCACAGAGAAGCTTCTCTTTGCAGACAGTGATGGCTGACACACAGAGAGAGAGAGAGAGAGAGAGAGAGAGAGAGAGAGAGAGAGAGAGAGAGACTGAGGAACACTGGGTCTTTAACAGGACACTTACATCATTCTTGCCAGAGAGAGAGACAGACAGACAGACAGATGGACACACAGAGACAGAGACCCATACATACACACAGAGAGACAGACAGACACAAAGAGACAGACAACATACACAGGGACAGACAGACACACACACACACACATACACACAGAGACAGACACATACAAAAAGACAAACAACAGACACACACAGAGATATACACAGAGAGACACACAGAGACAGGCACGCACATAGTGACATAGTGACAGAGAGAGACAGACAGAGAGAGAGAGAGAGACAGACAGACAGACAGACAGAAACAGAGAGACACAGAGATTCTAAGAGAGGAAGGCTCATTTAGAAAGGCACTCATTCCATGGAACATGTTGGTTCGCGCTCAGCCATAGTAACAATGAAGAAAAAGTGCAGAAGGGAAGTTAGATCAGATGTTTAAATACCACGTGGGCAGTTGTTTGTTTTATTTAAATCAGAAGAGATGAGGGTCTTATATATATTACAAGAGTATAGTGATGTGGACACCACGGTAGGAACACGCTGTTGCTGTGAAGGGAAAACAGTCTACATGGCTGTGCTCTACACAGAGATATTCTATACTCTACACAGATATTCTCACTGTGCATGCAGATGATGAACAGACAGAGGCTGCCAATGGAGATTCAGCCACAGCACCTTCATCCAATTAAAATGATTAAAACCTATGGTGCTCATAAAAACAAATTCTAGGGGGATTATGACATAGCCCCCTCTAAGTGAATCCTGAAGCCCCTTCCTGTCCCTTTGCACGAGTGACTTGGTGAAAATGTAGAGAAGGGCACAAGCACAGTCAAAGGCACACAGACAGTGCTAAAAGCACAATTGCTTTCAGAGAGTAGCATGTGCTGAGGGACATGGACTGATGTTTTCTGGGCTGCTGTGTGACAGTGCCCTGAGCCCTCCATCTCCCCAGACCGTCATCCAGTCATATGTCCAGATGCCTCTATGATATTTTTTTAATATGATAAGAAAAATAACTGAAATTCACATTTGGCCAGTGTGATAGAGACAAGGAAATCTTGCAGGTGACAGCCGCAAGATTCCACGAGAACTCATTTAATGGAAGCCCACCCGCATGCAGAGCCGGGATTGATGACGAGAAAATGGCACCCCTAGTAATTCACAGAAATCCTGGTGAGGGCACTGAGCTTTCTACAATCTATTATGTGAGAATTTCGAGTCAATCTTATCTACAGCTTAGGAAATAGGCTGACCCCAATTTGCCATTTTGATTGTCAAAATCCCAGATTTCTATGGAGTCCTTAGAAAGGGAGCTTCCGAGGGATGTGTAATGGTAGATAAGGTTGTACGGGTCTGTATTATTTAGAGAACAAGCAAGTACGGAATTACATAGCAAGTGTTATAATTTAACATTCTAATGTATAGATAAGACACGACTGTAAGAACCGTTAATAGCGGCTCTCTGTGGGAGGTGACGTGCACTGTGATTTTTGTATTCTTTGTTCATCTCTATTTTATACACCAAAAACCGGGCTCTCTTCCTGAGTCTGTGTGATGCGTGAACCCTCAGAAAGGTTATCTGTGCACCTAGGCGTCTTAGGTCAGCTTCTGAAGAAATAGTGCCCCAAATCTGGGGCCTATTTGAGGGACTTCGAGCACCCTGCCAAGAAGTATTAACATAAGGGCAGAGAAAAGACTCCAGCATGATGTCCTGGGATTACTGGCATGGATCAGCCCTCACATTCCCTTTAAAACTGACTCTGATATGGCTCCCAACATTTAAAGTTGCAAGATGAGCTTAGAAATTGAGCGTGCATCTATGAGTGTTTCAAAGGGTTGCGAAGTTCCAAGGATGGCACTTGCACGGTAGAGAGCTCACCTGCATGCGGGATGCCTGAGTTTGACTTCCAGAACATGCCTTGAGCAAGGTAGTGCACAACTGTACCACCAGCTGTCAAGAAGCAGAGGCAGGAGGCTCAGAAGGTTGATGTCACCCTTCGCTCCCGAACAGGTTTAACACCAGTCTGGACTGCATGACACTCTATCTTAAAAACATAAGCAAGATGTTTCAAATATTTGTTTCTAGGCCAAGTCATTACAGGCAACTGGTTGGTTGGGTATTCACCACAACTCTGTCATGTGTGCTGTTTGGTGACTTGATTGTCCACCCAGGATCAGAGCATCTTCTAGTCTACCCGCTAATGGGCACAGCCTCTCTGTTTCGTACTTGTTAGGCCCAAACCATCAGCGTCAAAGTGCATCTTCTCTGACTACACAAGGTACCCGAGGAAAGACTGCTGGAGCTGCCTCCCAGTCACAGGTCATATCCGTCCATCACTCCTGTCCCCTGCCATACCCCTACTCAGCCATCACCATGGACAACTTGGGCTTGAGTCTTACCAGTGTATTTTAAATATGATCGCTTGAGAGATGTTTAGAAGTTCATGTTAGATCTTATACCTCCTTAGCTCAAACCCCTCCAAAATCCATTCCTGAGTCCGGTTGCTTCTGCATTTCTTCCTCTCTTGGCAACAAGGATCTGAGGGGACCACAGGGACATGACTAGGACTGGAACATATGTGAAACTCACAAAGAAAAAGCTGAAAGGTTTTGAAAAAAAAGTATGAATTTACAACCATCTGTAGTTCCTGCTCCAGAAAATTTGACTCTTCTGGAATTTGGGGCACTGTATTCAGGTGGCATACACACATACACACATGTACACACACATGCACACACACATATACAGACATACACATGCACACATACATGCATGCACACATACACATGCACACACATATGCACACATACATGTATGCATACATGCACACACACAGAAGCACACACAGATGCACACATGCACACACACAGAAGCACACACAGATGCACACATGTACACACATGCATACACCAATTTAAAAAATAAGATAACTTTAAAAATAAATAAAATGAAGAGGACAATGTAGAAACTCTATTCATTTCTGTATCACCCACAAGTGGGTCTCAATTTATTTCTGCTTTGTAGAGAGTAGAGACAAAGGAGGGACCAGCTAAGTGTGGTTGGACAGAGTCTCAATCTGAGGGAGTTCCCAAGGGAGCAAGACTTGTCAGAGCAATGTCCAGGATCACATAGGAGAGGTGGCCTGTCTGTGGTCTAAGGCACCCAGGAAGGCAGAGGGAAGCTGCTTGGCATTACAACCTGAGCTAGTGAGTGAGGCAGACAGAGCAGGCAGCTCCAAGAGGACAGCCTCTCCAGAGTCTGAGGCAAGCAGGTAGAGCGGGAAAGGAGAGAAGCAGCAGGAGACGCATTCTAGATTTGGAGTGGATACAATGTGCTGCAGAGGCCAGCGGAGGCAAATGATCCATTCTCAGGAGGGTCCAGTTGGCATTTGTGTGAGAGTTAAGAGGTGGAGGATGTTTAATTTACATTTCTCTGCCTCTCTCTAATCTTTAAAAGATAGTTTTGTTTCTATTCATTATTTTCTTTTTTCATGTTTTTCTTTTATTGGATATTTTATTTATTTACATTTCAAATGCTATCCCCTTTCCCAGTTTCCCCTCTGGAAACCCCCTATCCCATCCCCAGCCCCTGCCTCCATGAGGGTGCTCACCCACCCACCCACTCCCTCCCACCTCCCTACCCTGGCATTCCCCAATGCTGGGACATCGACCATTCATAGGAACAAAGGCCTCTTCTCTCATTGATGCCCAGAAAAGCCATTCTCTGCTACATATGCGGCTGGAGCCATGGGTCCATTCCTATGTACTTTTGGGATGGTAGGTTAGTCTCTGGGAGCTCTGGGTATCTGGTTGGTTGATATTGGTGTTCTTCCTATGGGGTTGCAAACCCCTTCAGTTACCCCAGTCCCTTCTCTAACTCCTCTATTGGGGACCCTGTTCTCAGTCCAACGGTTGTCTGTGAGCATCCACCTCTGTATTTGTCAGACTCTGGCATAGCCTCTCAGGAGACAGCTATAACGGGCTCCTGTCAGCATGCACCCCAATAGTGACTGGGTTTGGTGAGTGCATGTGGGATGGATCCCCTGGGGGGGTGCTGTCTCTGGATGGCCTTTCCTTCAGCCTCTGCTCCACACTTTGTCTCTGTATCTCCTCCTGTGAGTATTTTGTCCCCCCTTCTAAGAAGGTCTGAAGCATCCACACTTTGGTCTTCCTTCTTCTTGAGCTTCGTGTGGTCCGTGAATTACAGCATTACTGAGCTGCAACCTCCGGAGGGGTTGTCATGAGAACCACACATGATGGATCCCAGTTCTTTCCAGAGTATCATGTGAGATTGTTTTCATATATCAGGCCACACCTGCACTTTTACATAGAGCGGATGAAAAGCTACCCCTTTCACTTGCCACAGTTACCCCCGAAGTTTGTCCAGGGCGGGAGTCTGGAGGCAGAAGTGGATTCAGAGGCCATGGAGGGATGCTGCTTGCTGGCTGCTTCCCATGGCTTCTTCACCCTGCTTTCTTATAGAACCCGGGACCATCCCTATGCTGGGACCTCCCAACTGATCACTAATTGAGAACACGTGCTACAGCCGGATCTCAGGGAGGCATTTCCTCCACTGAGGTTCCTTCCTCTCTGATGACTCTAGCCTGTGTCAGTTGACACACAAATCCAGCTAGGACAACTCCATATACAACAGGATCCATTGTCCTGGCCGAATAATATCTCATTATGTTTGGGGAAGGGTGTCACATTTGCTGTGTCCGTGTGTGTGTTGATGGACACCTTGGTGAAGTAGCATCTTTGGTGTTGTGACCAGCCCAGCAGTGCAAACTGGAGGAGGGGCTTTTGTTATATTTCCTCTGGGAATGCACCCATACGTAGGTGGGTGACCATGCAGTAGTTCTATTTGTAGTATTTGAGGACCAAGATACTGTTCCTTCTCCATGGTGATGATGCTAATTTATGGCCCCAGCATCAGTGACAAGAATCTTCTTCCCTTTGCCTCTTCAGCAGAATCTGTTCAATCTCTCTTTTATGATAGCCAGTCTGATTATTTGGATCCACACTTCCTTGGTTGCTTGTAAGACCGAGTGCTGTCCCTTATGGACCTTTTGGCCATCTGCATGTTCTTTGGAGAAATAGCCCAGGTTCTCTCTCATACGTGGAGGCTAGATATGTCCTCAGAGAAGAGAAGAGCACAATGAGGAGTGGTAAATTGAGAGAGCAGAGGAAGATGGTGAACAACAGGTGTCAGGCTGGACCAGAGCAGAACAATGTGATGATGTGCTTTAGAACACAGTGTGAGAGATACTCAGTCTCGAAACAAAGAGACGCCAGGACAAGAAATTCTAACAACCTTAATTTCATAATTAGATGCCACGTGACTGTATACTGAAGTATCTTACTGTGTTCAACAATATATATTGTTGTTAATTTTCCCAGTAAAGGGGAAAAGGTAAAACTAAAACAGCACTCTTCCTGGAGAGAGGTCAGGATATCTCTCACAGATTCTTGAAACCCTCCACAGGAGACATATCATCTCTTCAACCACATAGCTTGTCAGTTTCGGGCCCCTCTTCCCCATCTACTGTGCAGCAGGCGCATGGCTGGGTCTCTGAACCTTAACAACTGAGGTGTCTGGTACCTCAAGTTCTTAAGAAGACTTCTCTGTCTATATCATGTCTTTGCAAGCCTACCTGCACCTAACTCAGGGGAGAACCTCCCTGATCACTCTTCTCAGTCTCTCTCTCTCTCTCTCTCTCTCTCTCTCTCTCTCTCTCTCTCTCTCTCCTCTCTCCCTCTCCTCTCTTTCTCCTCCCCTCTTTCTCTCTCCTCTCTCTCTCTTTCTCTCTCCTCTCTCTCTCCTCTCTCTTCTCTCTCTCTCTCTCTCTCTCTCTCTCTCTCTCTCTCTCTCTCTCTCTCTCTCAATTACTTTTATCTACTCGTGTTTGTTGACTGCAAAAATATTCTCCACCATATGCCAGGAAACTGTCTTTCTACCCCTGGCACCGTTCCTATCACTTTCTGCCTTTCCTAGTCTTTATAAGTTAAATTCTGGGTGCCCCTCTCCCACTTTATTTACAGGTTACTGTTGCCATTGAAATGGGATTGCATCTCTGTCATTTTATTAAAACCGTTTCCTGGGGTCACTAATCATCTTTGTGGGTCCTGGAGTTTTGTAAACACCCTTGTTCTGCCTTCCATGGGAAGATTGTCCTTTAAAAGCACAGACTAAACCTCACCACATCTCAAGATTTCTAATATTCTGGTCTTGGACTCCCTTCAGATTAATGATAAAAATAAATTTCTGTTCTTTGGGCCACTTAATCTGAGCTATTTTGTCATGCCTGCCCTACAAGAGGAACACAGCAACACACATCCACTGAGAAAGCTAAGCTGCAAGTTAACATAGACTCGCACTATGTATGAAGCCCAAACACAGACGGCTTTCTGAATTGTCCTCTGCCTGGCTCTCACTGGGCATTCGAGGACCCTCAGGGGAAAGGGTTAAGCAATGTTTAGCCAGTATGTATAGTTAGTTCTTTTTACCTCCCAAGACTTATTAGCACTCTGGGTATCAATTCACCGAGAATGAATAATACTTTAAATGACATCAGCTTCCGCCAACATGAAGAGGTTACTATGGTGATGGAGCAAGTTCTTCAGAGCACAAACCAAATACCATGCTTGATATATTAGTCATCCAGGGAGAGCAGCGGCAGGAGAGCTACAGCATTCACTCCGTGAATGGCTGTCTATGCAGAGTGCGTGTCAGCAATTCTGCTTCGCTTTCCTGAATATCAAATCTGGGATGGCTGTACTGGGAATCTTGGCAGAGTTACAAAAGTATTAGCACTCATGTTCAGAGACTTTTTGTTTGTTGTTTTTATTTGCTTTTCTTCTTTATTTCTTGGGGGTTCATATTTTTAACAGGTTCATGAGGGTTCTCTGCTCAAATGTCAAAAGGAATGCCCTCCCCAGGGCTCTTTCCCTATTCGACTATGAACTCAGTGAATTCCCTCTCCGGCCATTTAGACCGTACATTATCCCGATGCTAATTCCAGTTGTTGTTTTTAGTGTAAGTTGTTGCCTGTGCATGTTTCCTTGAGATTTTTTTTTCATGGACACAGTTGAGATAGTAAGGCTCTATCATTTGACATTTCTTCTGTTTCTAAATTGGGAAAATGGCAATGGGTTTGAGGCCTTTGCATGCAAAGCGACACATGTCTCTGATCGCCTCCTTGGGGTAAATTAAAAATGTGGTTATTGAGGTAAAAGACATAAAGGTTTCAAATGCACTCAAATGAATCGCCAAATTGTTTCACAAAGGTCATCCAAGCTCACGCTCCCACAGGGGAACCAACCTGAATTGCCTCTGCCAGCTCCTTCCCAGGGACTGGCCTGATGAAAATGTTCAGGTGTGAAGGGCAGTGACATCATTGTAGAAGGCAATGATAACCGGTGGACAAGGTAAGGCTCACACACAATTCGCTGAACAAAATGTTCAAGACATGAAATATGGATGACTGAAGTCCAACTAAGACTCTTCCTGGGAACTTGGAGAAAGCAAGTCAAAATACATCACAGGAGATGATCATGAATCATGGGTGAATAGAGCCAGGCTACACAGGAGATGGTCATGGATCATGGGTGAATAGAGCCAGGCTACACAGGAGATGATCATGGATCATGGGTGAGTATAGCCAGGCCACATAGGAGATGATCATGGGTGCATAGAGCCAGGCTGCACAGGAGATGATCATGGGTGCATAGAGTCAGGCTACACAGGAGATGATCATGGGTGAATAGAGTCAGGCTACACAGGAGATGGTCGTGGATCATGGGTGAATAGAGCTAGGTCACACAGGAGATGATCATGGGTGAATAGAGCCAGGCCACACAGGAGATGATCATGGATCATGGGTGAATACAGCCAGGCCACCCAGGAAATGATCATGGGTGCATAGAGACAGGTTATACAGGAGATGGTCATGGATCATAGGTGAATAGAGCCAGGCTACACAGGAGATGGTCATGGGTGCATAGAGCCAGGCTACACAGGAGATGATCATGGATCATGGGTGAATACAGCCTGGCCACACAGGAGATAGATGATCATGGGTGGATAGAGACAGGGTATACACAGGAGATGATCATGGGTGCATAGAGCTAGGCTACACAGGAGATGATCATGGGTGGATAGAGCCAGACTACACACAGTCGCCATCCCTATCCACAGATGTACAGAGTTTAGAGTGAAAAATGTTCAGAAATAACAGAGCTGCTTTAGGACAGTCATGCTGTTCAGGGTCATAAGTAATCCAGAGATGCTTTGAAGTGTGCAGCAGAATTTGTATAACGATTTGTAAATACCGTATCATTTAAGTAAAGAGTTTTTAACCTGCTGTCATCCTGGCAATTCCTGAAATCGCATCCCTGGAAGACGCCAGAAACGAATACACAGAAATTTGAGGGATGCAGATCGAGAGCATGTGGTAAGTAAAATGCTCATGCTGGAAGTACAAGGACCTGAACTCAAAGCCCAGTGAAGAGGTAGATGAGGCAGCTTCCTTGTACTCCTAGGGCTCCAGCTGCCAGATGGGAAACCAACAGGAGTGTTAAGATCAGGGGCCAGCCAGTCCCCGTATGCAGCAATGAACAGAGACACCATTTCCAAAAAACTAGAAGATGAGGGCTGAACCTTGAGGTTGTCCTCTGATTTCCACACGTGTGCTATGATGTGCGTGTCAAACATGCATACATTATTTAAACCATGTAAAAAATTTAAGAAGAAATTCAAAAAGTCCAAGAAATGTAGTGGAGAGGGCAAGCCAAATGCTGAGCTCTGACTGCTTGCTTTCTCTTTCGTCCATTTTTAATGGCTGCAACCATAGCCAGAGATGGCTGGTGCTTGCCTCACTTTCAGCATGATTTCCAGAATCTACAGGGAGAAGGGGAGGGAGAAGAGAGGAAGCGAGAGCGAGAGCGAGAGCGAGAGCGAGAGCGAATGCGAACATCTTCATACAGCTTTGGGCCACACAGACCCTCAGAAGAAAGAATGGCAGGAGAGCATACTGTAGGCCACGATAGTGCTGCAGTGTCAATGTCTTCTCCCTCAAAAACCCATGGTAAAATTTTTTTTTGCCACAGAGATAGCATTGAGAGACAGGGTCTACAGGAGGCGATTACGCTGCTTCAGAAGGGGTTTAATGCTGTTGTCATGGTGTCTCTGTCCTTGCCCTCTGACCTCCATCGTGAGATGAAGGATAGGAAGGCTGTTCCAGAGCTTTGGCTGTGAATGGTGAGCCTCAGAACCGTGAGCCTCAGAACCGTGAGCCTCAGAACCGTGAGCCTCAGAACCGTGAGCCTCAGAACCGTGAGCCTCAGAACCGTGCGCCTCAGAACCGTGAGCCTCAGAACCGTGAGCCTCAGAGCCTCAGAACCGTGAGCCTCAGAACCGTGCGCCTCAGAACCGTGAGCCTCAGAACCGTGCGCCTCAGAACCGTGAGCCTCAGAACCGTGAGTAACAAGCTTGAGGTCCATCTGGGAAGTGAATCAAGGTCCATGGAGAGCACCATGGCAAGGTCCTTTTTCTACAGTGTCATCTTTTGCCAGCGTGCTCCCAGCAGGTCCTTCATGTTGTGAATTTCACCCATCACTTTGAGTCATGACTACATATCAAGATAAAAAGTATTTGTTGCTGTTTGGGTTTTTTTTTAATATCTTTATTGTGATCGACCTTGAGTTGAATGTTTAAGGTATCTGGAAAAGTTTCAACCAAAATTATCAAGTTTGGTGCATCTGTAAACAAAACTCCCCAGTGTAGCATAACACGGAGAGAGGGTTTAAATGCATGGAAGGACTGAAAGGCACAAGAGCACAGAGAAGCAAGCAAAGAAGAGGGTGGTGGTGTTGCATTTGTTTACTTTTTTACCTTAACATAATAAAATGCTTAGCACTATGTAAAGCATTTGGCACAGAGATAAAATGTCAAAAGCAGTGGGTCTTAACCTATGGGGATCATATACCTAACGCACCGTGCGTTAGAAAGGTGCATTATGATTCATAACAGTAGCAAATTTACTATTGTGAAGTAGCAATGAAATAATTTGATGGTTGGGGACTCAGCACAACATGAGGAGCTGCATTAATGTTTGCAGCATTAGGAAGGTTGGGAACAACTTTTCTGGAGGAACTGGAGCATCAGAGAAGAGCCCCATGTAAGGTGGGGTCTGACTTACGCTGACAGAACAGTCAGCTGGGTGGTGCATGCTGGGAATTGCATGAGGAGGAGGCAGCCTGCAATCCCGAGTTCAGGGAGACAGATGGAGGGCATGGATCCTGGGAAATGATACGGAAAGTAAGGAATCTGGGACGATTGTCACTTTTAACTTCTTGGACTTGAGGTCCAGGGTAGATGCCAGGCACCAGCAGTACGGTCCGATCTACATAGCTGAACAGTTTTCAAGAGAAAAATTAGAACTGCATTTCTCAAACTATGTTACACAAGGATAGACTAAAACTGAGCTTGCTTGATTTGTGAGAGTTAAGGGATTTAATGGAAAATCGTTGGAGGAGAAAATGGAATGGAAACCGTTATGTGGGGCTGGAGAGTTGGCTCAGCAGATGAGGAAACATGGTGCTCCTGTAGATGACCTGAGTTCAAATCCCAGTGCCTACAACAACTTACAGCTCTAGGTCCAGGAAATCTGATGCTCATTTCTGTCCTCAGAAGGCACCCTCATACGCATGGTGCACAGACACACATGTAAGTACATGCAAATACACATTAATTAAAAAATGGTGTCACTTTGAAGAAAACAGAAAAACCATTATCTTCTGTCATCCATGTTCACAGAAAAGATCACTACTGGGGGCTCTGAAATAAACAACTTTGTGAGCTTTGTGATCATGAGGGTCGCCAGCCGTGGTGATTGCCCAGGTCATCACCCTCAGAAAGGTACAAATTTCCATATACCCTCACAGAGGAAAGAGACATCATAATCACTGCGATAACAATATACAGTGAGTTAAAATAATGTGTGTGCATGCGTGTGCACACATGTGCACATGTGTGTTCATGCATGTGTGTGAGCGTTTGCAAGTGTGCACATGGAAGATCAAGCAAGCAGTTTTCAGAGTTGATGTGAACATGTATAGAACATTATATAGCTATGAAATAAATGGGAATAAGTGAATAAGACAGTCAGGTATCCTCTGACTGGGAAACTTCATCCTTGGTCAAGAATGGAGGCTGTGTTCTCTTCCCAGCACATGAGGATGGATGGTTAACTCAGATTCCTACTTTCATCCCCTAGATAAAGAAAGGGAGGCTTGGGAACAGAGCAGCATCACGTGAGAGGTCCACTCTGCACTGTGCTCTGGGGGCCCCTGTGCTTGGTTTAATGATGGGCTGTCAATGCTGTGGGACCCACCCTAAGTGTTGGAGAAGAGGACTCTCATTCATTTACTTAGTCATGCACACAGACAGTTAGTCCTGCATTTGTGCCACAGACCTCAGAGTGATAAAACGGGGTCAGCTAGGGTTATGTTCTACAGCATAAGGGCTCTACTCTCTGAGCGCTTCAAGTTGAACTGTCTAGCCGTATCCACTGTGAGAGCTCTGTGGCTGATGAGGATAAGGGTTCTTCTGTCTGGGGGCCTTAACTGCCTAGTCACATCTACTGAGAGTGATGAGGGGTCTGCTTCCTAGAAACATGTATGCCAAGGATCAGACACAGGGCAGACAGGATCACACAATGGAAATGCATGGTTGATAGAGTCCTGGTTACTGCTACTTCTGCCTGCTGAAGTAAGTGGTGTGAAGCAGAGTCAGCCGGTGCTACCAAACATCCTTGCCAAAGCCCAGACCCCAAACTTATCAAGCTGGATATAAAAAGTGGCTAGCTCCGTCAAAACAAAACTGGAAGTCCCTTTTTACATTTTCAGCCAAATGACTTCACCCATTGGCTAAACACACACCAAATAGTCAGAGACATACAGTTGACATTTAAGTATTTGATGTGTGCATGGGACACCGATGGTGTTCCTCTGTTCAAAGCATGTATTAGTGGTTACTAATAGTGACACTGATAGAGTTATGGGGCTCATCGGGAGGCTGAGGGCTGGGTGACAGGAGTGATGGACCCTTCAGAGAGTGGCTCATCAACAAGAGACAGAGACCCAGTGCTCCATGTACAGTACCTTTCTGTGGGAAGATTTTGTGCTCAATAGATTCATGAGCCACTATATCCCTAAATATCTGGGTGACAGACACACTGACCTTTTCCATCCATCCCTCAATTCCAAAATGATAAAATGGGTAGGAGAGACTTCCTGAAGGAGATCTTGGATTATATTTGCAGTTGAAGGGCAAAATATGGTCAGTTATTCTTCTACCAAAACCTTGGGCAGCCAAGGTGTGGTGTGGGGAGTTGGGAGTCTCCTTGTTTTTAAGAGTCCTTTAGAATATATTAGCCAACATGACTCTTAATATCCATCCATTTGCATACCCTGCCAGGGAATAGCAGGACAGACAGCCAACCCAATGGGAACATTGCATATAATGAGGTTTCAGGAGGGTCATGAGTCCCCAGGGTGGCAGGTGTTATTAAGATTTGAAAGGACATTATTGTTACAGTTAGGCAGGGAGTTTGGCTATTGGCCTGGAAGGCCATTAATGCCATCTGTCTTGCTCAATGCTCCCACTGATATCAAAGCAAACAGAAACACACCAGGATGCATTTGAAGGAAGACGGAACATTAAACCATGATCCTGAAGAACGCATCTTCACGCTAAGTTTTCAACTTGATCCTTGCACACCTCTAAATCGACCCCTCTCATCAATGTTTACCTCTTTCCAGTGTTTCTAAATGGGAGCTGCTCATCAAGGACAGAAGTGAAAATCACATGTGCTGAGCCTGTGTCATCTGACCCCATGAAATGAGTCACATGATCACATGAGTCTATACTCTTGGAAAAGAATCTCCTAAAGAATACAATTTTTTTTTTTACCACATTCAAAGTATGAAATTATCTGTTTCTGGACACTCCTGTCCACTAAGCACACTTCAGTAAATGCTTCCATTCTTCTGATACAAGCCATCCTGGGTCCCCTTTAATCCAGCCACACTCTGATGTCAGTGAAATGACCAGAATGCCACGGATGGGTTCTATGTGCTTGGCCTTCCCCAGAGCTCAGGCTGTGTGTTTTTGTTGATCTGAGCAGGAGACACCCTGAGTGCGCCTGCCTTGTATTGCAAGTGGTGGGAGCTCTGTGCCCCTGGCTTACAAAGAGGTTCCCTGCTGATTGATGGGGATCAGAACAGCTCATTTGTGGATCTATTAACTTGAATTATCCAGGCTCAACACCGCCTTATTATTTCCCAGGCGCACCCTTAACCTTCGCCGTCCCGTTTTAAATATCTGGTTTTGCTCCTCAGTGATGCTTATAACACTTTCCAAATTGAGATCTGTTCCGAAACAATGAAAGGAATCTCTGTTTGTCCCCGTTTTCCCAGCCTAAAATAAAAATGCAAAGTGGATTCAGCTTCCTGCTCGTCCTGTGGTCCTGAGAGGAAGCCGGTCTGTGATCAGAGCACTCAATTCCTCTGACTCTGTTAGGCTTCTCTCTTTGTTCAGGGTTAAGGGATTGTGAACCAATTTCATTTCCCTAATTTTTCATTTTCTTACGTAAGATGTCCCCACACGTTGGTGAGATATTTTGAGAAAAAGACTTCGTTCCTGTTTTGAGCAGAAGCCTGTGTTGTGCTTGTGTGAAATGATCAGAATGTGAGTTCAGAAATCTTCATTCAAGTGTCCCCTGGATTAAACAAAGTGACAAGGGACCGGCGATTTACCAGGCAACCTAGTGCTGAGATAGCATGAAGGCAAGGACATTTCCCAAGGAACCAACAGTAGAGAGTCCTGACACAATCGCCACAGTGAGGGCTTCTGCTCCGAACCAGCCGCAGTTGGCAGCACGATGTTAAATAGGGGTCCCTCCTCTTCATCTCAGAAAGACAATGAAAAGCAGGGTTTGCTACACGGACATGAGCTAGTGTGGGAAATGACAACCAAAACATCACAGTAACTGCTTAATGCATGGAGTGGGTGATACAGACTAGTGTGAACTGTGCTAGTTATGGATTTCTTCAGGGGCTGCTTGTGGAAACACTCAAGGTAGCAAGAGAGTATAGGGGGGCAAATTGTAATTACAGATAATCCGCTGGAGTGTTCTTCTCCATTGAGATATTCGCTGTGTGCCCCAAATAGAGGTTGTGTAAATCCATCTGGCTTTTATACACAAGGTTCAGAATAGTTGCAAATCTTGTTACCTCTTGGGTTAAATCTTTGTTTTATCTGATTTGTAACCTGGCAAATTACAAAAAAAAAAGCCAGATTCATCCACATAGACATGCTGACAGGAAACAGTAACAATGGAGAAGGGCTGCACCTTGGCAATAGATGAAGCTTCCAAGAGTGAGGTAGCATCACCCAGGCATATGTCCCCTTGCTCAGCATCCACCCTGAAAGCAATGCAGAGGAAGGACCTGAGTTCCGCTGCTTAACACACACTCAAGGACTTCTGGGCCAGGATTTATGATGCTCCTCCATGCAGGTATGCGCTTAGGAAGCCTAATGCTTAGCATCTGATGTGACTATTCTCTGAAGCGAAATAGGATTTGGTGGTTTGAATGAAAATGGTCTCTCCAGGCTCATGCATTCCATTTGATGAAACTCCAGTTGATGGAATTGTTTGGGAAGGATTGGGAGGTGTGGCCTTGTTGGAGGGGGTGTGTCACTAGGAGTTGACTGTGAGGTCTCATTCCAGCTAGCTAGCTCTCTCTCTCTCTCTCTCTCTCTCTCTCTCTCTCTCTCTCTCTCTCTCTCTGCCTGTGATTGTGATATAAGCTCCCAGCTACTGCTCCAGTGTCTGTCTGTTGATATGTTCCCCCGTCATGATGGTCATGGTCTCAATCTTCTGGAACCATGAGCCCCTTAATTAAATATTTTCTTTTATACATTGCTTTGGTCATGGTGTTTTGTCATGACAATAGGAAGGCAACTAAAACAAGGGGAAATGGCTCTTGATCTTATGAACCATTTCCCTTCCGCAATTGTCCTTGAGTATGGGGGAAATAGGGCGGAATGATGGTTTCTAAAAATAGCAAACACTGTGATGTCTTCCACAGCCTTTGTGGTTTCTTTTGAAGGATGGGTAGACAAGTACTTGTTCATAATCTCTTGACTTTCATAACATAAAGGTATTCCTGTAATTAATTACCATCCACCTAGAATGGGTCTTCAGCCCAGCTGTAGATATGACAATGAGTATCAAAGACAAAAACAATGAGTATCAGACATGACTTTCAGTCATGTTTGGATAATGCCAAGCTCTGGGCATAGCCCACAATCTGCTGTTAGAGGCCATGATGACTCCCACAGGCTGCTGCTACACGGTGGATAATCTCCTTTCTGTGTTTTGCCATTAAGACATGCACTGTTTCATATGGAAGAAGGGAACTTACAGAAAGAAAAAGGAAGAAATTTGGATAAAAGGGGGACTCGTAGTCTCGGTGGTAAATTTTTCATTCCAGAGTACACTGGAGCATGGTTTGTTGATCCCATTTAAGAGGATGCCAAGCTGAGGAGGAATGTGATTTGTGCAGTGTGGTGAAGATGCTGTGTTTATTCCCCTCCACAGGTATATCCCAAGGAGGACAGCAGTGTGTTGACTCATTCTTAACTATTCCAGAATAAATGATGAAAAGCACAAGGTCATCTGAACACAAATTCAATGTGAGCTTAATCTCATTCCATTTTAATAGAAATTTCTGGACCTAATCTCCACTGAAAGACATTTTCCCCCTAAGGCTGTGACTTCTCCTGCCATCTATGATTCAAATATCCCCAAGACGTAAATTAATACTTACACCTACAATCAGATAGTTATGCTTAGAAAATGAGATACGGTGGCTCAAAGGCGGAGCCGCCCGGTGTGAGCGGAGACCGGCGATATTTCCACAGCAGAGAAACAACGTGATTTAGTTAAAAGTGAAATGGAATAAGTTTCTCGGAAGCTAACAAATAACCCAAGCCCCCAAAAGGAGGCGAGACACGGCCCCACCCGCATACGGTTCATGCGATAGAACTTTAGACCTAGGCTGCCAAGTCTGCCTCAGACTCTCCCAGCTTCTCTCCCAGTTTTAGTGTATGCCGGGCTAGGAAGCCTGCACGAGATAGAATAATTTGGGATAGAGGTCTTCCTAGATGTTCTCTCTTACCAAGTCTGTTGCCTGCCTGTGGTCTCCACTCCTCCATGGAGGGCCTGGGTGGCAACAGTTTTGGGTTCATTTGCAGTCTCTGAGCTTGAGATCCGGGTGCTTGGTCCACCTTTGTTCTCATGTTAATTCCAGCTGCAAGTACAGCTCCCTGGGCAGAGAAGGTGAGCTGAGTGAGGACTCCAAAATGAAGGCTTGGTTCTGAGAAATCCCTGAACACGGCAGAAGGGAAAGTGCTGGCATTTATCCAGCAGCCTGAGGGGACACGGGCTCCTTGTACTTTATGTTTCCATCCATGAGAGGCCACCTGGGAGATGCCTGATTGTTAGCTGAGTTAAGGTGACATTTAACCAGGTTAGACAAACACGGAAGGATGAATCTAGGAAAACCAGCATGCACGTGTGTGAACTAGCACACACACACACACACACCTGAGTATACACACATAAACACACTCACAATACACATCCCTACACACACAGACACACACGCATACACACACACAGACACAGACCTGAGCATACACACATAAACACACTCATACACATCCCTACCCCCCCCACACACACACCTGAGCATACACACATAAACACACTCACACATACACATCCCTATACACACACACATACACACACACATACACACATAAACACACACACTGACATACACACATAACACATACACACATACACACCCTACACACACACAGACATACACACATAAACACACACACACACACACACCTGAGCATACACACATAAACACACACACATACACATCCCTATACACACACACACACACACACACACCTGAGCATACACACATAAACACACTCACACATACACATCCCTACACATACACACACACCTGAGCATACACACATACACACACATACACATCCACATACACACACACACACACACACACACACCTGAGCATACACACATAAACACACTCACACATACACATCCCTATACACACACACAGATACATACACATATGCACACACACACACACACACATCCTCTACTGGCCTCTATTTTATTTTATTCCCTTTATTTAAAAAAGTTAAAGCTTTTGGTTCACCTCCTTCCTTGTGCGGGTGCTGGATAGAGGCTGCGCCTGTCAGCAGAACACTGCCCCTGGCTCTTAAAGCACTTGAAGCTTGCGCTCACCCTGAGGCAGCTGCCAGGTCTGCCCTGCAAGCAGGTAGATTTTGTTCCTAGAACTCTTAAAATGTGCTGAGCTCCACCCAGAAGGATTCTGGCACCTGCTTTTCAGAACATGGGACGGGGGGAGGGTGGTGGTGGAGGGGGGCTCTGCTTTCTTGCTTCTAGTTTTCTAGTTTAGGTTACTTTGGTTTTACATGGAAATAATTTTACTTCTTGTTTAACTTAAGGGGAGGACACGTCTATGAAGAAAGTTTTAGAGATCATACTAATTCATGAACTCATTCATAACGGCCCACTGACCTCGGAATCTTGCCTATGTGCACTCTGCAGGAGGAAATGCACACCTGGTGCCATAGATCTGGCCAAAACCCATAGTGGAGAGTTCATAGTCCCCAGGGGGAGAGCCTACGACTATTAGCTCACTAAATGAACAGAGTCAAGCAGCCCTTCCCGCCTGTGTGTGCACGTATTAGCACAGCTCTCAGACTTCATGGAAGCTTCCTGGTGAAATTGTTGGCCCTTAACTCAGAAACTTGACTACCAAAATGAAAGCTGTTTCTTTGAGAAGACCAAGATAGACAAGACTTGTAAATACTAACTCTAGAAGTTTTTGCAAGTAAATAGGAAACAGGTTTTAGAGGGGTCAATCAGTGTCAGTTATAAAACACTTGAAGATTCATAACAAATTAAAATTTGCCCTACATATTCTAATAAATTTTAAGTCCTGCGTCAGGTGGCTGAGATTTTAAGAGCTTGAGGTTTGATGAGATACACCCAGAAGTAGATTATCTTGAATGACCAATAACAATTTAAAGTATATATTGATGACCAAACTGTCATATGCACTTACACAAGTTCCCATGTGTGCATCGCCCACCTTCAAACACAAATTAACAGTTATTGGCAGGTGGGTTCTACAAAGCGAAACTTTTTGCAAGTAGTGACATAAAACCAAATGGTAACTCCGATGTCTCAGAGAATTAAAAAATTCACAAAAGACTCGCAGAATGGCGGCGCCACAAACAAGAAAGATTTCTAGAGTTGTTTGCACCAATAAAACTGCTCGACATACAACTTTAACTGCCAATGTTATTTCCTACCCACGCACCAGTATTATAGAAGGAACACCCTGAATCCAGCCAGTTTACTCTAGAATGCTTACAGTGCTTCAGTTGTGCCTCTCTGTGGGTCATGGTGGCTTAGAGAGGAAGGTAACAGTCATCTCAATGCCCAAAGGACACATCACAATCGAGAGAGCTGTGTTCACCCCCAAAAGATACTCAAACACATTTACAAAGGATTAGTTATGTCCTTACCATCTATCTTCCATTAACCAGTAAGAAAATAACCAGTCAGCTTCTAAGAGCTGGTCCTAGAACAGGCAAAAGTTCTGTGGCAGGACAAAGGTGGCCTCAGACCTTCTGACTTAAAGACATAGCTATTCTCGGCTGCCAGTATAATTAATGAAGTGAGAATTAAACCCAGAGTGTTTTTTAACACTTCCCACCTATCAAATGAAGTTTGGTGATTCATTTCATAGCGGGAGCAAACTGGGGTGAAACAGACACTTTGGGGCGGTGGTGGGAGTATAAGTTTTCGCAGGTTGTCTGGAAGGAATGGGGTAATATTTACCAAAGTTTAAATGCCTACCCTTCCCATCTCCTGTGTAGAAATTAGTGCTGTATTATAACCACTAATCTAATCACAGATATGCTGGGATCCAGGTGCAGGCACATTCCCCTAGACATCGATGCTGACTGACACTGCCAAGATGAGCTGCCTAACGGAATTTTTAAAACTGCAGTTGAATCAGAGCAGAATGAACATCAAACACACCGATGAAGATGGCGGGCGGGCATAAAATGGTCCCGGGAAGGTTTGTAAAACAAGGCGTGGGGTACAGTTTCACAGGTAGTGCTGTAGGCAGTAGATCCTTGTAGAACTAAGGATGGTTCCACAGTCACACGGCATCAGCGTCTGCACAGAAGTGCCTGTTGGAAGGATGAGCTGGGAGTTTAATCAACTGCCTGTGACATGGCCGTGACTGTGGGAAATCCCAGTCCTCCCTTTTGCTGTGTCTCCCCCTGACACCACTTCTGCATGCACCCATGCTGGCAGACATGCTGCTGCCCTGTTGCCGTTGTAGAAGCTTTGGCCAAGCCTCTTCCTACCCTTTTCTTGCTACCATCTGGCTGTTGGAGTAAAACAAACAAATGAAAGACTTGTACTTAGCATAAGAATCCGACAAGCTGATGGGGTCTCTATGATGCTCTCACCTTATACCCACTTTCTCCATGTAATAGCATAAACACCAACCAGATCAAAACAGTCCATCTTCGTGCAGCCCTGAGACTCCATTCAACCCCTTGCTGCTTAGCATGGGCTGCCCACCCCCCATCACTGTTGATACGTTTCCCCCTCTCTCCTGTTCCTGATGCATATTATAAAACAGAGTTGTATAGGGTATTATCCTTCATATCTAGTCTTTATTTTCTTATCTTCCTTCCTGAGAGATGTTTCCATGGGTAGCAACCCCTTTTCATCTTCTTCCTACTGATGGGGAGTACGCTGTTGTCTACACACACCCTGCAAGTTTTACTTATTCTACAACCGACTTGCGTTATTTCCAGTTGGGAGCTGTCTAAGCAGAGATGTGAGGACTGTGTGCGTAGTCTCTCGACAGGCACAGACTCAAGTTTTCTACTTGCCATAGTCACAGACACTTTGTATCTGATTAGAGTAAGCAGAGAGCTAGCTGGGCAAGGGGCTTGTATCTAAATCAACAGAGCAAGGGGAGTCGTTAAATTGTTGTGGTTTGCCCTGAAGTTATCTGTATTTTGATGCTAATTCCACTGCCCCAAAGACAGCTGCCTAGTCAAGGACTCAGAACTCAGGTAACTTCACCAGAACCACCTCCCCATTGAATTTGTAAAGTACAGGTGAGGGGCAGGTACAGGATAGGAGGCCTGACATTGGAGGAGAAGGAAGGATGGGCGGGAGAGAAGTTTGAAGGAAGAGGAGGAGACAGGAGAAAGGAGACAGGAGAGGAGAGGGTGAGAAGCCATGGCAGGTGATGTTAATATTCTGCTCTCTGTATTTACAGGTTGTTATTAATGTTCCTAGGGATGGATGGTACCGGGCTTTGTATGTTTAAGTGGGCAATTATATCTTATCAATTGGATCTAAGATTACTGTGTTGTGTGTTCTTTAATGTGAGGGTTTGAGTGTGCGGCTGGGATATGTTTCCACCCAGATATCTAACAGATATCTTGGGACACCCCGGTGCAGACCTAGCGGGGTAAAAGACAAATCTACTTTTTATTTTTATATTTTTACAACAACATTAAATCACCTCTAAGCCAATCCTGGAGGTGGGTAGGGCAGTGAGGGGCAGGGAGGAAAGACTTTCTGAAGGCTCCTTAGTCTTCAGTGTTGGTTTTGTAAAGTCGTGGGAGTGGGAAGACAGCCTTAGCTGCTTCTCTTAGCTGGTCCTTGTAAGTGCTGTCCATTCTATCTTCGGAATCAGGGTCTCTCGTAGCTCACCAGGTATGCACCCGCAAGAATCCGTCTGTGCCTGTGTCCGCCTACCTCCCTGCCTCTCCCCATACACAGTGGAATTATAAGCTCATGCAACCACACCTGGCTTTTTACAAAAGTGAATTTTGCCGATAACCCTTGGGTCCTCATGCTTGCAAATGGCAAGCAATTTACTGACTGGACCGTAACCCTTGCCCCTCCTTTGTGTTCCTAAGCAGATATTCTATCAACTATCCCCCCTCAGTCGCGGTCCTTTTTGTCTTTGCAAGCGTTAATACTTTGTGCCCCGTAAAATTTAATGGGAAAACAGCTAGATTTTTAAATAACAACTTCTCATTCCTTCTTAAATACTTTCTGGGTCAGCTTGGCTCGCTGCGTGTTTCCCTGCAAAACGTTCACTCCACCCAGTTCTCATCTTTCTTGGCGATGTAACCACATGAACGGTTAAGTCATTTCCTTTTGTGTTTTAATGGTTTGTTTGTTTTACGCAGTGCTCTCTTTGGTCTTTTGTAAATCACTTCATGGTTCCCGTGTACGCGGCCAGTTCATGCGTGTTGGTTACTATTTCCGGACAGTTAATTAACTGAAGATTTTTGTGTTCACTTCCCCAAATTCTAGGGAGTGATCTGAGTAGTTTGAATAAGGATTTCGTTCTTTTACACTCTCCTGCCGTGTTTTCATTAAAAAATGTGTTTGATTTCTCCTGCTTTCTGTATTTGTTCTTAGCCTCGTTCCGTGTTTCTTGGAAGTTTTTCTTTACTTACTTGTTAATGAAGAGTCTCTTACACAGCCCATACTTCCCAGCAGCTATGATTGAAGGTGTGCGTTACTAGGTCCAGCCTTGGGTCTCTTTTCAGATTATATTCTTCCAAAATAATTGCTGTTTTAGCGAGGTTTGAAGGTCATGATAGGAAGCAAGATCTGAGGGCAGGTTTGAGCATCAGGCTTGGGGTGTGGTCAGGCTTGCAGGACACCCCTGCTCTGACAATGAATGTTTTGTACCAGTATTTTAAAGGCTCACAGGCAGTGAGAATTCCTGCTGAAAACTGCCTTTAAAACCATTCTGGTTACAAACTCAGGCTTCCTCCATCTAGGCCAATGCTTCTCAAATGCTGTGACCCTTTAATACCATTCTTCATGCTCTGGTGGCCTCCCAACCATAAAATGATATCATTGCTACTTACCCCTATATTTTTCTACTGTTATGAATCCTAGTGTAAAATGCAGTACATCTGACATGTGACCCTCCCCCACCAAGGGGTTGTGACCCACAGGTTGAGAACCACTGATCTAGAGTAATACTGTATCTCAGCCTTTGGGTACAGCCAGTTGTACATTATAATTACATGAAAAGTTGTCTGATTTTGGAACATGGGTTCTGTGGTTACTCAATACTGAAGGCTTAGCACCAAGTGTCCCTTCTATCATGTGGAAGAGGGAGTGAGTGGTTTCCCAACCTCCTTTGACAATGTGCTAACCTCCAAGCTAGACCTTCAATGAGGATGGCTACATCTTTTGTCTTGTCTCTTTCACTCTGCAGCCAGCAGAATAAACGATCAGGTATTTCAGAGCCAATGACATGAGGGAATGTCTTGAGGGAGATGAGAGGACAAATTGGTTGGGGAGGTGGGCAGGAGGGTGGATTTGCAGGCTGGGAGGTGGATCTGCAGCCTGGGGAGTGACTCTGCAGGAGGAGGGTAGATCTGCAGGGAGGAGGGTGGATCTAGAGTTGTAGAAGTGATGTGATTGATTACAATCAAAATAATTTGTATGAAATTTTCAAGGAACTAATAAAAAGTGAGAAATAATTTGCTAACAGTTTGGGTTGAAATCATCTTTTAAAAGACAGCTTTTAGTAATATCGGCCTCTCATTGGAGAAAATGTGTGCTGCTGTGGGCTGATTTTTCAAATGATCCCTAGTAATCTTGGCAATACCCAAAAAAACACGTAGGATGCAGGTGAAGGAGGCTCATGGGTGGAAGCAGAGTCGGGGTGATGATGTCTCTGGCATTCTCTAGTTACGATGCTACGGCATGTTTAAGTAACAGAAGGCCAAAGAGGTCTTAAATCTTTTTCTAATTAAACTTGTTCAACAGAGCCAATATTAATTCCCCAGATAAGCGCCCACTGTGCTTTTGGAGACAGTGATGAGGTAGACACAGCCTTTCTTCAACACCATATATTATTCTGGAGAAGGGATCAGAGTCCAAGATCTGCCTGATATCCATGTGTTTATTTAAAGTGTTGTGAGCATTGAATAGTTCACTTCATATTTACACACAAGGCTCTTTACTCTGCCTCCAACTTGGTTGTTTGATAACTTTTTCCTCAGTCTTGACAGTCATAAATTCGCCCTGCACAAGCAAATGGACAAAGCAGTGGCGTTGCGTGATTGACCGTGTATAAAGGGAGCATACACTTACAGTGAAAATGGAATCTTCCTCAGGCAAACATACGGTAACCACAGTCATTTCTACACCCCAAGAAGGCTATCACTGCCATAGGAAATCAATGACGCAGAAAGTCAATTCTTCAATAGACAAGGTTGAGAAATCCTAGAAAAACTAGCCAGAAGGAAGGGCAGGATCTACGTTTAGAAAACTAAGTATACAAAGGGGAACCATAGGCTCATGTTATTGAAATTAACAGAATGATGGGGAATACTACAAAGATCTACATGGCAATAACTCAGAAAATCTAAAAGTGAGTAAGTCTCTAGACACACATGACCCATCAAAAGTGAACCAAGGCACGGACACTCAGACAGGCCTATGACAAGCAATTGAGTTGCACAGGTAGTCATCCATCATCCACCTTCTAGGAAAAGGCCAGCGTGGCTAGGTCCTCTGTTAAATTTTACCAGATGCTTAACATTGAACTCTCAGCCCTGTGGGATTCGCTATCACTAAAACAACAGATGTTGGCAAGGGTGAAGTGTAAGCATGAGCAGACAGGGGCCTTGTATGCTGCTGGTGGGGATGTAAACTGATTCACACAATATGGAAATAATGCAGAGTTTCTCAAAAACCTAAGAGTAGATCCGTCCTGGGACCCATCTATGACACCTCTCGGATATTACCCAAAGGAATTGAGGTCAGCCACCTCCTGAGCCACCTAGCCACCCGTGTTTATGGCCGAACTATTCACTTCAGCCAACTTAAGGACTCGGCCAGCAGATGGTGGGTAAGGAAGATACAGTTTATATAAACGGTTGGGTTTTTCCTAGCCAAAATAGCAAAGAAATTAGGCCCTTTGTAGGAAACGAAATTAAAACCACCAAGTTAGGTAAAATACACCAAACCCAAGGAGTACGAATAAGTCATTCTGACAGTCATATACGGAGTGCGTGATATAATATAATAATATAGTATATTAATATAATATGTAAATATGGTGTAGAAACAGGAGGGGGTTGTTTTGAAAGAGGAAGGAGCTAAGTGGGAAGGGTATGTTGGATAAGGAGGTCAGTGAGGCATGAATACAGTCAAGCTGCATGATATACTTAACAATGATGTCGTTATGAGATCTTCCACTTTTAACAGCAAATATGATATATATATATATATATATATATATATATATATATATATGATGTTTTCATTACTCCAGTTCACTTCTACTATTGCTCGAATCTATAAGCATCTGCTAAAATATCATTTGGATATTTTCTTTGGGGCATTTTAAAATAAAATTTGCATGGGTTTATATGCTGCTGTTCCTGGAGTCAGCTTACCTGAGTGGTCTGGGGAGAGGCCAGGTGCCATGAGTTCAGTCAGCTGGCGTTGGAGGACAGAGATCAGCGAGACCAAGGGCGACAGTCACTGCAGCCTCTCCAGGGACCGAAGTAACGCAGAGAGTTTGCGTGCTATCTGTAACTATAACTTAGCTACATATTATCTGAAATCCAGTATTTTACAAGCTGCAAAATCCCCTTAAGCTTAAAAAGTCAAACATTTCTAAGTTTTTATTTAAAAAGAGGCAATTTAGATGTTAGTGTGTTCCTACTATAAGATATTCTCAGTTCCCTGTTCACTTGCATTTAAACAAAGTATATATATATATATATATATATATATATATATATATAAACATTCACACATTAAGCGTTAGCTACTGAGATAAAATCGGCTCCCTTTTAAGACATAAATGGCTCTCATTGCATCAGCCACACCTGCTGTCTTGTGTGAGCTGTGTTTTAGCCTCACGCTCCTAGAGCTTCAGGGAAAATGGGGGATTTTATCACCATCTACATTATTAGGGCTTTGTAATCCCGGATGTGGGAGTTAGTTCATCTTTCTTTATCCGATAGATTCTTAAAAAGATCAGAGCATGAGGAGAAATGTAAATTTGGCATATCAAATTATCTACCATTACATTACATTATAATGCATTCAGGTTCTGCGAAGAGAGGAGCTAACTTTAGCTGAATGCTTAAGACAGAAAAGACACTGTCAGTTTCCTAAGTTGGTGTAAACCCCAAAATATACAACTTCCTTTTTAGAACCAGGGTTTGTGAGACTTACTTAGTTTAAATGCTGCTCTTCACTAGCACTGAAGACTCCTCCCTTCCATGCTGCTGATCCTTTGCTGTAGTTATAGGTGTCTTAGTTAGGGATTTACTGCTGTGAACAGACACCATGACCAAGGCAAGTCTTATAAAGGACAACATTTAATTGGGGCTGGCTTACAGGTTCAGAGGTTCAGTCCATTACCATCAGGAGCATGGCAGCATCCAGGCAGGCATGGTGCAGGAGGAGCTGAGAGTTCTACATCTTCATCTGAGGGTTGCTAGCGGAATACTGACTTCTAGGCAGCTACAATGGGGGTCTTATAGCCCACGCCCACAGTGACACACCCACTCCAACAAGGCCACACTCACTCCAACAAGGCCACACCCACTCCAACAAGGCCACACCTTCTAATAGTGCCACTCCCTGGGCCAAGCATATACACCCCATCACAATGGTTTCTGCTCTAAGTCAGGTGTAAAATTTATGTTCTGTGCTGGCAGAGTGTTCATCCTCTTGTGACTTCTCCTTTTTCTAAGGTTGAATTTCGATCATCCTAGCAAAGTAAACACATTCATCAATCTCAGAGCAGAGGGGCTTGCAGAACTCGGGTCTCCAGGGCAGTGTTTTCTAATACGCACAAGTGCTGCAATGTCTCTCTGTGTGTGTGTGTGTGTGTGTGTGTGTGTGTGTGTGTGTGTGTGTAATGCGTGTGTCCGTTCTCCAAATAATGAGTAATAGCATTCATCAGAAAATAATACCATTTTAGTACAAAAGCCTGTTGAAGACTCTATGCAGATACACCAAGTTTACATGATAAACCCCATAAAACTCACCTTGCTATTGTTCAGTATTTCATTACATTCAGAGCCATGGAGTCCTTCTGTGCTGGCTGGTTTGATGTCAATTTGACACAAGCTAGAGTCACCTGAGAGGAGGGAAACCTCACCTGAGAAAAGACCTCCATAAGATCTGACTATTGGCAAGCCTGTAGGGCATTTGCTTAATTGGTGATTGGTGAAGAAGGGACCAGCGCATTGTGAGTCCTACAACCTGTGCTGCTGGTTATGGGTTCTATAAGAAAGCAGTATGAGCAAGCCATGGCGAGCAAGCCAGTAAGCAGCGCCCTTCCAAAGCTCTGCATCCAGGTTCCTTCCTGGGTTTGGTTCCTGACCGGACTTCTGTCAAGGGAGGATATGTAAATGAAGCAAACCCTTTCCTTCCTGGGTTGCTTTTGGTTATGGTGTTTCCTCACGGCAATAGTAGCCCTAATGGAGATGCCTCACCACTATTGAACTCTAGAACGTTCTCTTCATTTGGAAGAAACACTGTGTGTTGTCACAGGGACACTAATAAACATCCTCTCTCTACAGACCGTCCTCTGCTGGGCACTTCAAATCTACTGAGTCAGAAAGAGATGACCTAGTTGTACCCTTGCAAACAGACTTTCTAATGAAGAGCGGATCTTGTTTGGTTTCGTTCTCTCTTCTGATGCCATTTCGTTTTAAAGAGTTGCCTGATGAGAAATATAAAATCTACACAAGCAATTACGCTGACTCATTTCCCCCATCAAACTGATTTATCTACTTCATTAGGGTATACATTACCAATTAAAAATTATTAACAGCAAATTAATAATAAATTCTAAAATATTCCATTTAAAGAACATGCTTATTCCACTGCTCGATTAATAAGTTTGGAGTAACCATTGGGCAAAATCAGATTCTTCTACCTTACATGAGGAGAAAGGTACTACGAAGGCATGAAAACCCACAGGGAAAGGGAAGCCTT
Source organism: Rattus rattus (assembly GCF_011064425.1). Taxonomy (NCBI): domain Eukaryota; kingdom Metazoa; phylum Chordata; class Mammalia; order Rodentia; family Muridae; genus Rattus; species Rattus rattus. The sequence goes on from NC_046166.1 coordinate 73,743,835, forward strand.
GAACCCAGGTCATCTCAGAGCAATCAGTACAGGTGGGAAGCTTGTTCTTACCTCAGGGAGCCCAATAGAATGGGAAAAGGATGCTTTAATAATCGCACATTTCCCACACACGATGGGAAGAGGGGAGGAAACACCATGTATTCCAGTGTTCATCAACAAAGGTGCTCACCTTGTTCACCCAGAGAGGGTTTTAGCTCTCCCATTCAGAGCCTCTGGCAGGAGCAGATTAAAATTGTAGGAAAGTAAACATGTTGAAACAGACCCATGAGCTATGGAAACAAGTATGTCCTATCTCTGGTCCTCACCCTGCCACCCCTGAGTGAACTGTCCTCAAGGACTTGATGATGGTATTAGTGCACTCCCGACAGAACAGAGTCCTCGAGCCACAAACATGCCTTCTGGTGGAATACCACATCCCTACAAAAACACAGCTCTCTCCTCAGAGGGAATAGGAGATGGTTTATCTGAAGCCAAATATGAGTGACCATGAATCTGAACACGAATTCAGGTTAACCCCAAATTTCATGGTCCCTTGTGGAAGTAGTTTTATGAATATTTTTATACTAATGGGAAAGAGATACTTTCAAATTCCTTGGTGAAAATATGAGGTTAAAAGAAAGCAGGAGAGCCCCTTGCTGGCCTCAGATGCCTTCTCACAGGGTTCTTAGCTTTTTGCTTGGTTAGAAGCTAGAGGTCTAAATTAAGATGTTTCAAAATGTTTCAGCTGATAGACACAGGGATGTGAGATCAGACATAGAGGTGGGAAGGGTGGGTAATACTGGGATTAAACATATCCCAGGTTAGGTGCCAATTAGACTTTGTACCTACAACACCATGCTCCCCCAAAATCTTTGGAGTTTTAATTAGCAAGGGGCCTTGCTGGAATTTCAAAGGTTCGGCTCACCCCTCCAACTTGGGCTCACTAATGTAACAGAACAAGTTCAGTAGTCGGTTTGCAGTCACTACCTTGGCATTAACACGGGTCTCTGAGAGGCACATGAATCCCAGTGGATTTGTGTGGGATTTAAATTTATCCAACCCAAGGTGAAAATATCTTGGGAATGACATGTCTAGGACAAAAGCTCAAGACTGGCACCAATAAGAGGACAACTAATTAACTCTGCTGTACTTCTGTGTTTTCAGCTCCAGAGAGGCCTCTCTGCTACAGGGATGCGGGATCATCAACTCAGAAATCATTCACTTTAAAGCATTCTATGCAGCGAATGGTAATAACTATTCCCAAAGATAGTATAACATCTAAAATAGAGGCTTTACGAAGTATTATGAGGCAGAGTTTAATTTTAAGGAATATTGGCACCAGGCCTGGGTTTTGACGAATGACGCAGAACTTAGATTGTTATCAAAAAATGAGAAAATTATACATTTTTCAATAGTCAGAGTGGTTTACAATGTAATAGAAAGTGTCAAAGTCAGACATCCAACTCATTCAGTGTTTGAAGCGTTGTGAAGTGTTTATGACTGGAGCTTCAGTCTGTGTGGACCAACTCTTCAGGAAGCCCTGCTTAGAATCTAGGGTGCCCTTCCCTCCCTGCTGATTCTTGTGTCTGTTAGATAAAAGCTTCAAGACTTCATCGAGGGTGTCTCACTCTGGTTTCCAACTCTCCCTGCAGCCTATCATGACAGTGCATGCATTTGAGAAGTGTGGCCTTGACCAAAGAAAGGAAGACGGGCTTTAATATTATAACGAAAAAGTCTGGGCTGCTTCCCAAACAAAGGAGGCAGAGAGGAGGGAAAGGTGTGGAGATGCTTAGAGCTTAAAACCAACACAGGTTTAATGAGACAATGGTGTTGCTTTTGCAATTTTGAATGAAAGATGGATTAGGTGAAGGAAGACGCCAGCATTCTAGATCAATTGGATTACAGAATATCAAGGCTTGCTGACTTTAGGGGTAGTTTTGGGGTTCATTATAAAGTCTCCACTGTGTGTCTTTGTCTCACAAGAGACCAGTGAGGATCCCTGCATTCAGAGGGACCAGGTAAGGGGGTAGCGATCCCCCACCCCAGGATTACTACCTGTGACAGGGCTGTGAGAGAAACTCCGCCTACTCTCCAGGCCATGAATGGAGTTTCTGGCATAAGCATGGAAAGTTTGGCATCATGGAGGAGATGGATGGGAAGTTCAAGAAGGAGAAAGCCATTAAGAAGTGCGAAGATTCCTTAGCTCGTGGATTTCTATTGATATAAAGCAAATCCTCATTGTGTGGGGGAGTCAGCCATCTGGGCATATCCCAGCTGGGTCCTCTGGTCAGGATTTCACCATGCTGCAAACAGAGCCTTGGCTAGGCTTGGTTCCCCCACAGAGGCTGGGCTGCGGGAGACCAACTCCCAAGCTCTCTGATGCCAACGTAAAAGTGTCTTTCTCCTGCGTATGGGATTGAGGAACCTTGCTTTTTCTTCGCAGTTGACTGAGGTCCTCGAGACCCCCACAGTTCCTTGTTTCTTTCCCAGTGTGTCTGATCTAGGTTAACACGGAGCCTTACATGACGGCACACACTCAATGCATGGCCACCCCACGTCCTGTGCTGTACTGTCATGGGCAGAACCAAGTAGCAAGCCATAAGAAGGGCCGGCAGAGAGGCGTGACGATTCGGAGGTGGCTCAGTCTGAACACTGCTCAGTATGACCTCACAAGGTCTCCAGGGATTGGTTTGCCTGTTGGGAGATCATTGGCCCCAGTGATGGGGTGAGGGCAGAAAGCAAACTGCAGTGAGCAAAAGACAAAGGAGGAATGAGGAACTGGAGATAGCAAACAGTGGGCCTCCCAGATGCTTAGCCATGGAGGGGATGGGGAAAGTAGTCACCATATGGTGGGTAAGGCTGTAGTCTTTGTTCTTAGGGTTGGCTCAGGCCTTAAGTGAGACTGTGTAGAATAACATTAGCTACATTGGAGAAAATCAGAACGACCCAGGTTGTTTTTGTTCAGGTGAAACAAACAAATGAGGCCATGGCTGTGTAGTTGCCAGTGAGTGCCCTCTTGAGATGACCGAGTTACCCCTGTCTCCTACACCCCCCCCATAAGTAGCCCCAGTAATCTTGCTGATTAATCCCAACCGTAGGTGGTTTTTGTTTTGTTTTTTGATATGCCATTGCTCCCTTAGCTGCAGGAAATGGACTCTATCCAGAAAATGTCACACAGCATGCATTATAGGAAAATGGAGGAGACCTTAACAGGGAGGAGAAAGACTAGGAGAAGCAGGTAGAGAGTGAAAGATCCACAGGGAACGTACTGGGAGCTCTCTCTGTCCCTCTGTCCCTTCCTCCATCCCTGCCTCCCACTGCTCACACTTGCTTACCCCTGAAGTGAAAGAGGAGCGGCTAGACAGATGGGCTTCCCCTTCCCTGCCTGTCTTACGAGCTCCCTGTCCTACTCCCAGCCCTCCTGCCTGTGAGGTTTCCTGCCCAGGTCCCTGTTCAAGCACCCATACTGCCTGCCTGCAGCTCCTCCTCTTCTTCCTCCTCCTCCCTGCTGTCCTCCTCCCCTTGCCTCCTCCCCCTCCTTCTCCTCCCCCTCCTTCACATCTTCCTTCCTCCTCCTCTCTGTCCTCCTCCTCACCCCCTCCTCCTTCCCCATTTTCCTCTTTTCAAATTATACTATCACCACGTACCTGTTTTTAATGTTCCTGATTGAGAGTGCAAAACCCAAAATAACCAAAGGGGGGAAAAAAATCCCTCAGAACTAAAAGAGCAAACCCCTCCTTACAGTCTCCTCAACTATTCCGACTTTTCCTGCTCCCCAACGTGAAACTTCCCTAGACAATCTCAGGAACTCTCTCCAAACTAATGTTTGTATAAGTGCTGCTCGCTTCCGCCAAGTACTTTAGACTAAGCCTGGTGAGACGGAAACAGAACCTGCTTACAAACCACTGGTAATAGTGTACACTGTGGGGACAACGCAAGGATAAACACTAGCGCTCTTTAGAAAACTACCTTGATTTAGAAGTTGATAGCAGCCGCACCCAAATTCTGAAGAGAACTGCAAATGTTTTAAGCTTCATTTGATGAATTTGAGTCGTCCCTCGTCAACACTGTGTGTTCAGAGGAGCGATTCACAGGGACTGCATGAACATGGGAGTGCCTGCTCCTTGCTACCTGCACCCTCCTTTCTTAGGTGCGGAGTCTTCTGTGACCTACTATAGACTCCCGGGTAGGACCTGGTAGCCAGTATCTTCCTTTCCCAGAAGTAACATGGATGAACAACATGGTTTAGCTTCCGCTGGCTGCGTTGCTGTTCATTGGCCTTCTTGGCTTCCAAACACACGTTTGTTCTTGACGCGGATGCCCTGTATCACTTAAAATGTCGTTTAAACTAGACACATCTCTCACTCATTCTTGCCTTTAGCATTTTTAAGCTTGATAGACTTAAATATTTTTCCTTCGTCCAAGAAACAGCATCAAAACAGTTAAGTGTGGTTTTAGTAATTGGCTCTTTCTCATCCTCGTTCCCAGAAAGCATGTGGATGTGTAATTCTCTTTCGAGCTCTTCAGCCCATTCCGAGGCTTCAGTGGAGACCTGGCAGTGGCCAGTCTCTCCAGCTACTGGAGAAGATTAAAGACATTGAGGGGTTTGCCTTGTGTTTCCCAAATCGTGAGAAAGCAGGGATCTGAGGATAACTGGCAGGGGTATGAGACCTGTGTCCTGAAGGCAGGATCTGCTGGCTAAGGCCACGGTTCCTTCTCTACCATATCTAGGCAAAAATCTAGACTCAGACAGAAAATAGCACCCGAGTACTGAGGGAGGCAGAAATGTGACTGTATCCCTTAGCAGAATCCTGTCCCCAGGGCTCCTGTGAGCCAAAAAGATGTATGACTGTGACATGTGCACATGGATGAGGGGGAAATCCCCATCACTTCGGGGGTTGGAATTCATCCTAGCTACATCAATAAAAGCTATGTCATTTTGTAATGTTCATGCCCAACATTCTACAATGTTTATGTATGAACATATGAATCCAGAAATGTGAGTTAGCACTGATGTTTCCTGAGGAAACATGGAGAAGGCTGCTCTACCTGGTCGGAAAGCATAGGCATCTGTGAAATAGTTGTATTAAAATGGTGGCAATGCTTATTCAGCTATGATTTCCTTCTGGCCCTAATGCGTGTCAGTTTTTAATAGCTCCAAGTTTTCTCGAGTTATATACAAATGACTACTGGGTAGATAGTCTTCTCTGGTGTTTTGAAATGTGTAAGACTCAGCCTCTTGGCCATTTACATTTTATCACAATCTCTTCCACTGAGAAGGTATGCACATGCATGTGAAGCCAGTTCAGGCTAAACCAACAGCTCATTTAAGACTTTCAGTCACTAAGAAAACATGATTTATTACAACAAATCAAAAAGTGGGAAATCAATGATACAATTAGATCACTGCCTATCCCACCAAGAAGGGCAACTATAGATTTTAAAGTCATATTCAAGTGTGATGGTGCATACCTAAAATCCTGGCACCTAAGAAGAGAAGGCAGGAGAATGGCTAACTTGAAGGCCAGCCTGAGCTGCAGAAGGAGATATGTCTCAAACATCAAGGGTGAGAGAAGTAGCCAAGGCTGGAAATGGAAATCAGTGGTAGAGTACCTCCCTAGCATGCTCAAGCCCTACATTCCATTCTAGACAGACAGACAGAGGCAGAAACAGAGACAGAGTCAGTCAGTCAGACAGACAGACAGAGGCAGAAACAGAGACAGAGTCAGTCAGACATTCAGACAGACAGACAGAGGCAGAAACGGAGACAGAGTCAGTTAGACAGTCAGACAGACAGACAGACAGAGGCAGAGACAGATTCAGACAGACAGAGGCAGAAATGGAGACAGAGTCAGTTAGACAGTCAAACAGACAGACAGACAGAGGCAGAGACAGATTCAGAGACAGAGTTAGACAGAGACAGAGTCAGACAGACAGACAGAGACAGAGTCAGACAGACAGAGACAGAGGTAGAGACAGACAGATCAGATAGTCAGAAAGACAGACAGACAGACAGGTCAAGAAAACCAGTCATTTACCATTACTCTTTTGGCCTTATTAAGTACTAGTGTAAAAGTAACTTTTATTCACCTGTATAATTGTCTCCCAGGCTTACTGCCTCTGTCCGCTAACCCAGGCCTAGTCCTGCAAACTTCTAGCCTCCACACAATCATATCTAGGTCTAGAATGTTTTAATCCCCTGAGACTTACTTCTGAATAGGCTCATTTTTTTCTAGCTCTTTCTGAACTCTGGTTGGCTGGTTCAATTCAGCTGTTCTGGCTCCAAGTCCTCTCCAGGATGAGTGATTCAATCTGGCTTCTCTCTCAACCTCTGACTTTTTACTCTGCTTGGCCTCAGACTAATTCTGACAATCTTCTAGTCTTCTAGCTCCTTCTTCTCTGACTCATTCTGTCTTCACCTGTGTCTAGCTGGTTCTCTCTTCAATTGTCTCTGTAAAAGTCTCCTGGTAAAACTGCCTCCTTCTCTCTGCACTGCGCTTACGTAGCTTGTCTTTCCTCTCTCTTCTGGTGAGAGTTGGGCAGATCCTATTCTGTCGAATCTTTCTCTGATTCATCACTTTGTCTGCCACTCATTAGACATCACTTTTAAACATGGGTGCTTCCTTCTACTAGTGTTTGGGATTAAAGGTGTGTACTTAGGGCACATCTCTATTCTAGTCAGAGGGATGAAAGCTATGTGCTAAGGACTGAGCCACACCACAGCTAGAAACAGGCTTTTTTTTTTTTTTTTTAAATAACACAATCTCGTGGTTCATGGTGTGATCAAATATCCTGCAAGACACTAATCACTGGCAATCTAAATCAGACCTCTTGCCAAGAGACCAAACTTTAAAGATACCTTTATCTGTCTGCTAACCCAGGCCTATGTATGTATATGTATATGTATACATACATGAATACTTATATGTGCATACATACATGTATACATATATGCATGCACAAATACACATGTATTATGCACACATACATATACACATATATGTACATATACATATGCATATATATACACACAAATACACACACATATACACGCATACACATGCACATACACACATATATACAAATATACATACACATATACATATAACACATATACATGCCTACAACATATACACATATATACAAACACATACATACACACATATATACATAATATCATTGAGGAAGCTATAGTGTATCACACAGTATACCCTTTGGTCCACACATCTTTACTTGCAAATGCTCATTCAAATGGGTCATTGGTCTGTTGGAGGCCTCTGGCTTCTCCCACTTTATCAGTACTGGATCCTCACTGGGACTCCTCTCAGATATCCTGTTACTGTCCCATGTCATAGAGATCCCACATCTTTGCATCTGCAGGAGCAGCCCTTTCACATGTTCACAGATGGGGTAGATGTTGGGTGGGCCAACTTAAAGCCCTGGATCTGGGCCTGGGTGGTAGCTGGGTTGGTCAGTCAGCCGGTTCACAGCTTTGCCCAGGCCGTCTCTCCAGCAGTCTGGCCATCACACAACAAGGGTAGTTCCCACACGTGTAGCCGTTGTTGAGGGGCAGGACCAGCTCTGTGCAGCCCTTGGGCATCAAATGATCCCAGACAGCAGCCCAGACCAGGGACTTCCACAGGATCTTTGGTGATAACATGGGTCACGTACACGGACACAGTCTCCCGGCTGCTGCAGGACCATGAACCCAGACACGGTCCTTGGCAGCAACATGGGCTGAGACATCACCATGGCCTCAGGTGGCAGTGCAGGCTACTCACATGAGGTGTTCCTCTCTGCCCTCACACATGACAACCGCTCTTGTGTGCATACCCAGTGAGACTCCCTTGGAGAAAACGATTTTCTTTTCTTTGCCAGTCACTGTCAAAGGGAGATAGATTTTCTGGTTGGCATAGGAGATCATATATACTTTTCTCTCAGTGGTGGGACCCGGTCTGGGTTGCACCTGTGCAGGCGCTGTGCACACTGCCCCAGTCTGTGTGAGTTCCTAGGTGTGTCAGCCCTGTTGTATCTAGAAGGCCCTGTGTCCTTGGTGCCTTCCACCCCCAGTGTCTCTTTCAAATCCTTTTGTGTATTCTGCTTCCAGGTTCCCTGAGCCCTAAGGGGAAGGAATTGATGGACAGATCCCACTTAGGACCGAGTGCTCCAAAGTTTCGTACGTTCTGCACATTGCCCAGTTATGGCTCTCAGCACAGTTGCTGTCTACCGCAGAAGAAAGCTTCTCTGGTGATGGGTGAGCAAAACACTGGTCCATGGGTATAGCAGAATGTTTTGAGCAATCATTTTACTGCTGTGTTCCATCAGCAGAACAATAGTACTTTGTTTGCTCCATCTCATGGAGTGGGCCTTGAACCTAATCGGAGAGCGGCTGGTTACTTTTTAATCTGTGTGCTCTCTACTCAGTCTAGATAAACCATACCTGTCCCTAAGTGGAGAGCCACAGAGTTCACCTCAGCTGTGCTGCTGCTTTGCCCTAGGAGGAACATTTCAGGGTCCTCAGAGCTGCAGCATCCTGCACACCCAGCAATCTGACCGGGCTGCAGAAGCAGGAAACCTGTTTTATCACTACCCACATGACTGAACGTGTGAGCAATGAATAAAACTCAGGCACAGTTAATGTCAACATGACACACTTGGGAAGAGCGAGCTTCTGTGAGGAACGCCTCCATCTGGGCTTCTCCACGGAGCATTCTTCTGATTGATGATTGATGGAGGAAGACCTAGCCCCCTGCCAGTGGTGGATCCCTGGGCCACTGGGACTGGATTGTGTAAGAAATGTAGCTTAGGAAAGCAGAGAGAAGCAGGCCATTAAACTCCAGGGCAGCCACTGGTAATTTATTAAGCTAGAGCCATTGTACGGCCTTATTCTTGCTGCTGAAGCCCAGTATGGCCTTGGACTAGAGCTTGCTAGGGGTTTCCTGATCTGTGAAATTAAAAGGGGCTTGTTTATCAGCTCAACTATAGGAGGGGAAAAAAATACTCTACATAACACACATATTTCCTGCATAAAATTCTCCCATGAAGTGTGGATATTTGTTTGAGAATATGAATACTTTGATAATTTATTATGACTTATGCTAACATAATACATTAATGTAGATTATTTAGCTCTCAAAAATAATTTACTACAATCATTTATAAAGCAAACTTACATTATTACCCAGAAATGATTTCTCCGCACTGATAGGAAGTCCATGAATTACAGCCCAACTCATAATAAACACAAATGCCTTTTTTAAGAAAAAAAAAAAAAAAGAACACATTTCTGTCCGGCATTTGCTTCTAAAAATTTTCATCTTGGTAATTAACTCTAGCTCCCAATTACACTGTTTTTAGCACTCCGCTCTCATCTGAGAACAATTCAACCCAGATTCGCTGAACATATGGAGATGCAGTTGTCCTAGGATAGAGAGAATGAGCACAAGAAACTTCTGACATGCTTTTGTGTCCCAGGTCTAGGGACTGAACCATCAACCAAGACTGAAACCACCTTCTGCTTATAGGATCTGGAAAATCAGCCATAACCAAGGAGATGAATGCGCAACAGACATTTTCTCAGAAGTGGCTAAAATTCAGATTGGGGAGGGTGGCATAAAAACCCACTTCTGAAGCCTGACGTTATTGTGTGGAAAACAGTGGTTTCTGGAAAACGGCTGTGTTAGAGCAGCCAGTTGAGTGACCTCATGGAGTCATCCTCTTGTTTGGAGTCAACACATGTGGAAACGGGACATCATCACCTCCTAGTGTTCTTGTGTTGCTGGCTTAGACTTTAAAACACAACGCATTGAACGTCCTCTGTCATTTGGTAGTGATCATGTAATAAAAAGTTATCTTTTACAAAGAAAACTCTTCCGAGGTGGTAGCGTCCGTCCTGTGGATCTCAAGTCTGAAGCCAAAGAACCATGGTAGGTAATTCTATGCTGGTTTTTGTTCTATTTTTTGTGGTTTCTCTTCACATTTTCATTGCCACGTAAGTGACTGAAATCTGTACAGATGTGTGATCTGGCTTCTCTGACTCACGAAGCAACTTCAGGGGTCAGAGTTGTTGTCCAGACAGTACTGTAAATGCCACAGACTTGGTTTCTCTGGCTTCAGAATCAGAAAGGGAGTGTGTACCTTCATCCTGAGGCAACTGAGTCAGGGGAAAGTCGTTAACTCTTCCCTGTAAGTATTGGCGCTTAACCCTGTAGCATTATCAACCAATGAGAAGCTTGCTTCCTAATCCACCAATGGGAAGTTTTTCTCTTTATCCACCAATGGGTAGCTTTCTTCCTTATCCACCAATAGGAAGCTTTCTTCTTTATCCACCAATGGGAAGCCTTCTTCCAGAGACTCAGTTCTGAGATCATCTGTGATATTTCAGCTCACGGCTGTCCTTACACTGCACAAGATGACAGTCCTCTCTGCCCACCATAGCATTCCCCCAAAAGAATCCACGGGACCCACAGTACTATCTTCAGGCATAATTTTGGGAAATCTCCAGAGAGTTGTAGCCTCTTGGATAACCCTTGCCGATTGCAATTGTCTCGGCTTCCAAGATCTGCTTCATTTCTATGTCATCAGGAGAAACTAGGAGAGGGGGTTGGTTCTCAAGCAAGGGTGTAGACCTCAGTCACTTCAGTACACAGCTATGTTGCTAACCATAAGCATGTGAACAGTGTATCTGATATCAAGCAATGGCTGAAGAAACCTCTACAGGGAGAATTTGCCTAATCCAAGTGTATGTGACCAAAGGACTCATCTCCTAGGGGTTTGCTAAGAATATAGAGCCCTTAGTAATATCCTCAGACTTTGAATGAGATTTTTCCACACAAATCTCTTGTCCCAGCTTTATCTGTTGCTGGGATTAACCTTATGACCCAAAATAACTCAGGCAATGGAAGAATTCATTCGGTTTACAGATTATAGCCCGCCATCAAGAGAAGCCAATACAGGAACCCAAAGCAGGAACTTGAATCGGGAATCATTAACCTCCACAAAAAATTCACCATCTCCCCAAATTCCTCAGCCTATGGGCGACATTCTCGCTGAAGCCACCACAATGTGTAATACGGTGCTAAGGTATGTGTACACTATCATGTATAAATTACATATTAGATAGTTATACTTCTGAATTAAAAACCATCTTGAACAGGTGATGTCATTCTCTTTCAGTTACACCCCGACCTTTAGCCAGCTCTCACATGAATGAGAGATGTTATGGGCTGTGATCTCAGGTAAACAGTGTTTTCCCTGTTCTAAACCTAAAGATACTTGGGTGTAATCTCACATAGCGCACGGTGGGGTGAACAAAGGTCTAACTAGATTTCCAGTCAGCAACTTTCTAGAAGAAAATCAACAAAGTAAAACTGAAATAAATAAGATATTTCGGTAACTAGAGAGTGCCCGAGTAGGCACATGGAAGGATGCAAAACTCAGGACTCAGAGTCATTTCATAAAAGAGTTGCATGGAACATCTACAATGGAATATTACTCAGCTATCAAAAACAATGACTTTATGAAATTCGTAGGCAAATGGTTGGAACTGGAAAATATCATCCTGAGTGAGGTAACCCAATCACAGAAAAACACACATGGTATGCACTCATTGATAAGTGACTATTGGCCCAAATGCTTGATTGCCTAGAACAAATGTAAACTCAAGGCGGATGATCAAAATGTTTTTAAAGGGAACAGAATACCCTTGGGGAATAGAGGCAAAAGATTGAGACAAGGAACACCCATTCAGCCCCCCCCACATGGCCCATGCATATACAGTCATCCAATTTCAAGATGGATGAAGCAAAGAAAGTGCAGGCGATGGGGAGCGGATGCGAGACACAGCCAGAATACAGCAAATACAGGCGTATGCCAGCAGCAAACCACTGAATTGAGCAGGACCCCGTTGAAGGAATCAGAAAAGAACTGGAAGAGCTTGAAGGGCTTGAGGACCCCACATGCAACAATGCCAGCAACCCAGAGCTTCCAGGGACTAAGCCACTACCTAAAGACTATACATGGACTGACCCTGGACTCTTTTAGCAATGAATATCCTAGTAAGAGCACCAGTGGAAGGAAGCCCTGGGTCCTGCTAAAGACTGAACCCCAGTGAACTAGATTGTTGGGAAGGGCAGCAAGGGGGAGGATGGGAGGGGAACACCTATAAAAAGGGAGGGGAGGGGGATGTTTGCTGGGAAACCGGGAAAGGGAATAACACTCGAAATATATATAAGAAATACTCAAGTTAATAATAATAATAAAAAAAAAGAGTTGCATGGAATCGCAGTGAATGAAGATGTGTGATTCTACACAAAATGGTGGTGGTATTTTTATAATCCTACAAAGAGCTGCCCTGTAATAGCCATTGAGTTCAGCATAAAATAGAAACACCAACGGCCAGAAAAATTAAACTTACTTATAATGGAGAGTAAAAAACGTCTTGTTGTAAAAAATAAATCACAGAAGTAAGTAAATTTGACACATGCATGCAACATGATTTTGTTTATCTAGTTGGTTGGTTTTTTTCCCCTTCCTTCCTTTTTTTTTTTTTTTCTCGGAGCTGGGGACCGAACCCAGGGCCTTGTGGTTGCTAGGCAAGCGCTCTACCACTGAGCTAAATCCCCAACCCATCTTTCTTTCTTTCTTTCTTTTTTTTTCTTCTTTCTTTTTTCTTTTTCTTTCTTTCTTTTCTTTCTTTCTTTCTTTCTTTAATAATCTATGCTTGGGAGAATAACTTGGTTCGTGGGTTTGTTTCCTTGGTGGGCATCTTTCCTATGTGCTATTGGATTTTGTAAGAACCTTTTCATACTGTTCCTTCCACATGCCCAACATTCATTGTCCACCATCTTTCTTCTCCTCACACTCCCATGAGTCACCCTTGCTCCCTAGACAGCTCACATACTCTCTGATGCCACCTAGGATCCACACATAAGGAGAGGTGTGACATCTGTCCTTCTGAGTCTGACGTACTTCACTCAGGAGCATGATCTCGTTCTTCATGCCTGAGGTAAAGTCCATTGTGTGTATTTGACCTATTTCCTCCGCCCGCTCTTCTGTGGCTGGACACCTAGCCTGATTCTATGGCTTAGCACAGTGAACAGAGCCACGATAAATAAGAATGAGAGAGTTTCTCTGTGGTACATTGACTGAAAAGTCCTTGGGCCAGGCTGCAGAGGTGCCCCAGGGGTTACTAGCAATTTCTGACCCTCTGTTTGTCTCCCACAACCTATAAGACAGCTAACCTATAATGTCAGTTCCAGGAGATTTTTCTTCTGCCTCTGTGACAGGCATATATGCAAGCAAAACATACACATAAAATAAAAATAAATAAGTTTTTTTAATACTTCAGGTAAAATCACCAAGGAGTAGTACTGCTGGGTCATATGGTAAATCTATTTATGGACTAAAAACTATATACATTATTATAAAAGAAAAATTTCAAGTAAAAATAGCACACATTAAAATTAACCAGACCTGCTGACTGTGTAGCTCAGCGAATTTCTATGCAGTTAGAAATAAGGCATTCAGCACGGAAGCTCTCGAGCTCACTTAAGACTCCACAGTTGCAGTATCACTTATCCACCACCAGGCTTCCGAAATTTATGGGAAAATTAGAACTAAAAACAGTTAGTTTTACACCCTTTCATAACTGTCTCCCTCCTCGTCCTTTTATATTTATTTCTTATTCTCTTCACATACATTTGTTTTCATATCTACACATATTACTGGCTAAATTCAGCATATTAAAAATAACCTTCTTTTTCTTCCTTTCTGAGATTGTGTGACCTCATTTAATATTATACATTGGAAATTCATCTGTTTCCCTGAAGACTTTTAACTTCTTTTTTTTTTAGAAGCAAGTTGTGTTCCGTTTTCTACATACACCCCAGATCTTCATCATCCGTCTGTTGATGGACAACTAGGCTGACGCCAACTGTTTGCTGTGGTAAATAAGGCAGCGATATGCATCATGGTGCTGATATCTCAGTGGTAGGATATGGAGTTCTCTGGCTATGCTGAGCGGTGTCCACAGCCTTCCCAGCTGCAGTGAGACAGACCCTTGGTATAGTCATAATTTACAGTGGTTCAGTACATCTTGTCCTAGTTGCTCTTCAATTCCTGTTATAAAACGCTATGACCAAGGCAACTTAGAGAGGAAAGGGTTCATCTGGGGTAGCAGTCCCAGAGGGTGAGAGTTCATGATCATCGGAGAAGAGAAACACGATAGTGGTCAGTCAGTTTCTAAGAGCAGCTAGGAGTACATATCTTCAATCACAAGCAGGAAACAGAAAGAGAAAACTCTAAATGACATGAGTCCTTAAGCTCTCAAAATACCCCAGGGACACCCTTCCCCCAGCGAGGCCACTCCTCCTAGGTCGCTCAAATAGGGTCACCGACTGGAGACCCAGTACTCAAATACTTGATAATATAGGGATATCCCATTCAAACCACCACTCCTACTGATGTTAGATATTTTCCCTGTTTATTGAGCATTTGTATCTTATCTTTCCAGGACCGTCTATTGTCATATATAACTATTATTATCTGAGGTGTATTCTTCTTATTTTCTATAGTGCTCTTACCCTGAAGGGTTTGTCTTCAGCTGTTTAGAGGGTCACACAATTTCTATCTCCATTTTTTGACTTTGGTATGTTGGACCATCCTTGCATCCCTAGAATGAATTCACTCTGGTCATATTGAATGTTGTATTGATGTTGTTGTTGTTTTCATATCCTGAATTAAGTTTGCTAGAATTTTATGCAGGATATGTGTATGAATGTTCGTCAGTTGGACTGGCCATTCTTGTCTTTTTGCGTGTCTTTTCAGCACACACAACAGGGTAATCAATTTGGTATCATTCCTTCAGTTTCATTGTTATGCAACAGTTTGAGGTCTATGGTGTTAGTTCTGTGAAAGTCTCATCGAGTTCAGCACTGAGTACATCTGCCCTGGGCTCTGCTTAGTAAGAAGACTTTTTTATTATTACTACTTCAATCCCATTGTTCATTATAGATCTCTTTATGTTGTTTATATCTTCTTCATTTAATTTTGGCAAGACACGTGTCTCTAGAATCTATTTCTTTTAAATCATCTACCTTGTTGGATTGTAATTTTTGATGTATGATCTAATGAAGCACTGAATTTCATTGAAATGTGCTGTAACGTCTGTTTCCTTTTGTAGTAGATTGTATCAATAGTAGTCTTCCCCTTCTCCACTCTCTCCAATAGTTAAGCTAAAGATTTATCAGTCTCCATCCTGTGGTTTTATGAAGGGCCAACTAGTTTCACTGACTCTTGATACTTTGTTTTAAAATTTCATCCATCTACCTTCCTCTTTTCTATCTAGTGATTTGGGGCTTTGTTTCTTGTTCTTTCAAGGTTCTATGTTACACTGTTTAAATCACTTGTGGTCTTTCTGGCTTTTAAATGTAGATACTTAAAGCTATAAACTTCTCACTTTTGATTGCTTTCCTCCTGCCCCAGAGATTTAGTATGTTGTGTTTTCATTTTCATTGAATTGTAGAGATCTTTAATCTTTCTTCTTGATTCCTTTACTACGCCTTCATTCTTCTTAGAGAAGGTTCCGTGGACTGCTGAGAAGACTGTGTATCCCACAGCATTTGGATAAAACATCAGACATGTTAAAGTTATCCTTACTTAAAAGGAGATGATGAGCATCACAAACTTGAACAAGTCTTGTTAATCAGCTTTGAGCGTTGCTGTGGGAAAACACCTGACAGAAGCAACTCAAGAAAAGAAGGTCTGATTTTTGACTCACAGTTTGAGACATACAGCCATTATGGTAGGGAAGGCATGACGGTGAGATCATGAAACAGCTGGCCATGTCCTAATCAGGAAGTAGAGAAGAATGGATATGAATCCTTGTCTAGCTTTCCAACTCCCCTTTCTCTTCATGCTCTCTGGGATGATGTCATCCAATCTCGAGGTATTCTCTTTTTAGTAAACTTATATGGAAAATCCCACAGATATACTCAGAGCTGGGTCACCTGGGTGTCTCTGCACTCAGCCAGGTTGACGATGAAGTCCGCATTACAGTGTGTTAGTCACTGCAGAGTTGTTCAGTGTTCTCATGTGCTGTGCTGAATTGAAGAGTTTTTCTGATATGATTGTTTTAATCTTTAGTTTAATGAGACTTGTTCCTAAATCTTAGTCACACACACTGCAGAATCATCAGTCTGCTTGGTACTTTCGTCAACTTGGTGTTCTCAATGGGAGAGGCTCTTTCACCCTCTGCCCTAAGACCAGCTGGTGATATGTGGAACATTTTGAGTTTCCATGCCTGTGGGTAGAAGATTGTCATACTGGCAGGTGACAATACAGGTCAGATCTATTCAGTGTTGTGTGAGACAGCCCACAACAAGAATAATAAAGCCCACAGATATGTTGTCATGGTGGCTAAAGCCTGAGCTAGCTATATTACCAGTCTTAATAACATTATTCAAATATTTCAGTTTTAGTATTAAAATGGTTCTCTAGTTAGCTAACAGGTCACAACTTACTAAAATGCCTTCCTATAGCACTTAGCAAATTAGAGAGTGGAGTTTACTGCGAGAAGCATTTCAGAAGAAGCTGTAGTAGTAAGAGAAATAAAATTGCATGTCTTTTACATCCAATTGTATGACTCATATTACTAACCACTGTAGTTCACAGGAAGGGAATTTATCCTCTTCTTAAGTAATTGCTCTGGAAACAATTCAGTTGAGCAGAATGAAAGTCCACTTCTATTTATGCCCTGAGCAACGCAGCCCAGGAGATATGCCCAGTGTCCCAGAGAACTGAGTTTCAGAGGAATCCAGAGGTAGAAGCTCACCCCATCATATGTGTTCCCAGGCCCCAGAGCTGTGCTTCACAATGAATCACATACAGAAGGCTCTGAAGACAGTATCTGGTGTGAGTACCTCATCCTAAAGAAAAGGCAACAGAACAACTGTGAGCTTCTGAAAGCTTCCTAGAAAGACCTTCCTTGGACTGCACCCACACAGTCATAGCAGACTTTCATGGTAACTTTCCTCATGGCCGTGTCTTAAGGGAGTAAGGATTTAATTTGGCTCATGGACAGTTCGTCTGGCAGGGAAGGCATAGTGACTAGCACGGCTCAGAGTAGAAGCTGAAGACTGAGACAGCCACACTGCAGTTGTAGACAGCAAACAGAGGCAGAGCAGCAGAGCAGTAGAGCAGGAAGCAGTGTTAGCGTGGAAACCTCAGGGTTTACTACAGTGTTCTACTGTCAGCCAGGTCCTATGTCATTAAGGTTCCATAACTGCCCCAGCATACCACATCTAAGGATCACATATCCAAACCTGCATAGCCCTCTCATTCCCCCTTGTAAGATCATGGCCATTGGATAACATGAAATGTAGTCAATAAAAATGTACAAGTCTGTATGGTTTTAAAGATCTCAACACACCATGTAAAGTTCTAATTTCAAAGTCATTACTGAGACTTGAGGCGCTCCTTGAACTGTGAGCATTGGTAAAGTCAGAATGTTGTGTATTTCCAATATGCAATAGCACAAACCCAGTGGGTCCATTCCAAAATGAAGGAGAGATAACCAGGGCCAAAACAGAACTGAGACCCTCCAGGACAACCACCAAACCTAGGACTCATAATGGCTGCATCTGAACTCCAGTGGGATCGAGTCATCTTTCCTCTGAATCATTGACACTTAAAGCACTTGTAGCTACCCCTTGGGCAGCCCCACATGGTGGTTGGGGCTTTCGTGTGCAGTGGATACCAAACCTCTCGGCATGTCCAGTCCCCCGGAATCTCCAGAGCTTTAGACCGAACCTTCACAACTCCATGCACAGCTTCCTTGGTATCTTCACATGAAGAGTTGGACTCTTCTAGCCTCTGTCCATCTTATCAGCTTTACTCCAGGTAAAGCTCATCATTACTCTTGTATTCTGAATGTCTACAAAAATCTGTATCACGTAGACAAAACCAGGTTATGGGGTCAGCTCAAATTATGGCCAGTGCTTATTCTACATGCACCATAGCTAGGAGAGCCTTTGAATGCCGGCATAGCTGAACCTGAGAGGACATATCCTTCAGTCACCCCTTAGAGCAATAAATTCTTCCCCTAGAACTGTGATTACACGCTGTATCTCCAACTATTCTTCCTTCAGAGAGTCTGAGGATTTACGCCCTGGATAAGTGATGTTCTCTCCCTCATTCTTACTGTCCTCTGGCAAAGTGTCTCCTTTCTATCTACTATCACTAATCTCTTTATCAACTACAGCCGCCTGGTCTGTACCCTCTGTGGTTAGGGCCGCACTATCTTGTCCTTGGAGACCCTGCACCATTTTCCTATCAGCCTGTCACGTCCACCTGTCAGGCCGAGCCACTGGTGCGGCACCCTGCACTGAGGGTGGCAGGTGTGAGACATGCACACTCACAGCTGACGGCCTGACAGAGCTATCAACATACGGCGGGAGGCTCACACTTCTCCCCAGCATGTCTTCCCACCTGTCTGTGACTCCTGAGTCATCTCTGGCTTTGATCCTGTCTGGGATTTATGCTGCCTGACCTCAGCTTTCCGTGGCCTTGGATGACCTTTCTGCTATCGGGTGAAGCTACCATTAACTCTGGTTCTATGTTTAGACAGATTCTTGGAGAGAATTCTGGGAGTTCACTCTCCTGAGCGTCCTTGGGAGTTTGAGCAGTTCTGGGGAAACGCAGGCTCAGTTAAGTCCAAATGAAAGTGGTAGGCAGACAACCACCACGTGGAAGCCCAGAGCCTATGGCAGCTAAGGGGATGCGGATTTTCTAAGTAAATATCAACCTTATTTATTTTCCTTCCTTCCTTTCTTTCTCCCCTCTAATGTCAGGGCTTTCCACATGTTGGGAAGATGCTCGTCCACTGAGTTATACCTCCACCATGATTTTAATAACTGTTTGGGCCAGGTCTTTATTAAGGCGGCCTTGAGCTCACTCTGTCACGTAACAGAGACCTAAGCATTCCATCCTTCACCCTAGCCTCCTAAGTAGCAGGTCGTAGACCTGTGCCCCCACAGTCAAGGACCTCCCCAAAACTATACATTTATTCATCATGAAGTAAGTCCATCTAACCTCACTGTGGTGGCTGACCAGGTCCACCACCGAAGCTGCCTCAGAACTGGAATTGTGCTGCTGATGCAGCCCCAACATCAGTCTTCTTCTTGGCACCAGGAAACACAATGATTCTTCTGCAGGTGTCTGTGTCTACCTTCCGTTGTGTGCGTCTTAGAGGTTACTCAGCTTCTGGACCAGCCAGGCTCAAGACATCTGGGGTACAGGGTTGCATGGGTGATCAGAGGATAAGCAGGACCTTGATGGAGACACTGGATAACCTTGATGATAGAGATAGATAGATAGATAGATAGATAGATAGATAGATAGATAGATAGATCTATACACACATACATAGATAGAAAATACATAGATACATAGATACATAAATACATAGATACATAGATACATAGATAGATGAATAGATAGATGCATATATACATAGATACATAGATAATATATAAATAGATACATAGAAGGATACATAGGATACATAGATACATAGTTAGATATACTATATACATAGTTAGATACATAGATACATAGATAAATACATAGATAGATGAATAGTTAGATAGCTTCACCTAGATAGACTCGAGACTCGAGAGGCTGCCTTGCCTTTATGGAATAATGTTTGTGCACACTCTTTTATACCAGCTCCTGATGTTTGGACATGGGAACCTCCTTCCAGGCCACCATCACTCCATCCTTAGAAAGCAGTTCATAGATGGCAGTTGCACTCTTGTGCATCAGCATCCTGGCATCTGTGGAGTCCAAGCCTGCGGCTGAAAAGGAGGGGGCATGCGCCGTGCTTTTTAAACTATATTTCATCATCTTTTCAACACAAAAGACGATTCTCAGGCATGAAGACTAGACGTAAGGTCTGAAGGGCACCATTGCATTCCTCATGCTCTGTAAAGTCTTGGGCACATGAATCTCCTGCTCTGAGTGCTGTGTCATTTGCATTTCTCAAAACTAAACTCAAAGGTGCACCAGCACGTTTGCTGTGGTAACGCCAGTGACGCGCTCACTCTGTACTACACTTTATGTGAGCACCTCTGCTGTGATTGATGAATGAAATATAGTGAGAGAAGAAATGAAGTGAGTAAAAGTATTTTTTCACTCGCCTGATGTAATTGTTGCCTCTGAGGCTTACTGCCTTAGTCTGCTAACCTAGGCCTAGTCCTGGAAACTTCTAGCCTCCATACAATTTTTCCTAGGCCTAGGTCTCAGACTCTGAGACTTCCTGCTGAATAAGCTCACCCTTTCTTATTCTTTCTAAACTCTGGATGGCTAGTTCAACTCAGCTGTTCTCAAACTCCTCTCCACGCTGACTGATTTGATCAAACTTCTCTCTCTTGGTCTCTGACTTTTTACTTTGCTTGGCCTCAAACTACTTTGGCAATCAATTCTAATCTTCCAGCTCCTTCTCAAGCTGGCTCATCCTGTCTTCACCTATGTCTAGCTTGTTCTCTCTTCAACCTGTCTCTGTAAGATTCCCTTAATAAAACTGCCTCCTTCTCTCTCCACTGCTCCCTTCAGTAGCTTCTCTTTCCTCTCTCTTCTCAAGAGAGTAGGTCATATCCTACTCTGTCAAATCTTTCTCTAATTTGTCACTTTGTCTGCCACTCAGTTTAGACATCACTTTTAAACACGGGTGTGCCACACCACAACTGGAAAAATATTTATTTTCCAGTAGATATTGCAACCCTTGGGTTCCTACAACAGAAGTGCTTCTCCCAGAGAGTCAGAGAGACTGAACGTCTCTGTTAGGATTTCTGGGATGTACACTGGGATCATTCTCTTTGGTAGAATGCTTGTCAAGCATGCAGGAAGCCTGGGCTTGATCCCCAGCACCACACAATCTGAACGTGATAGTGTGACCCTAGAGCCCAACCATCAGAATGGGGAGAGAGGAGGATTAGAAATTCAGAGTCACCATCAGCTATGCAGACAGTTTCAGGGTGGCTTGGGCTCTGTCTCAATCTCAGAGTGTGATGGAAAGATGGCTCAGTGTTTTAAGAGCCCTTGCTGCCCAATTGTGAGGGTGGGAGATTGGAGCCCAGCAACCTGGCTTTAGGGAAAGACCTTACCTCAGAAAGAAGGAAAGTGACAGAGGAGGACTCCTACACTTTGCACTGGATTGTGTCTACACGTGCACGCTTGTGTAAATGAATAAAATATATCTTTAAAAAACAA
Source organism: Rattus rattus (assembly GCF_011064425.1). NCBI lineage: Eukaryota > Metazoa > Chordata > Mammalia > Rodentia > Muridae > Rattus > Rattus rattus. The sequence goes on from NC_046166.1 coordinate 73,765,081, forward strand.
ACAATCACACAAAACAAACTCCAATCACACAAAACATGTGAATTTGGCCTCTGTTAATTGCTGCAGGTTGACTCAACAGAAGTAAACGTGCCTCTCTGAAGCACAGTTCAGAAAACTCCTGGGATTTCGGAGAGCCTACTGTGTTAGGAAAACAAGCATCAGTCTACAGAAAAATAAAACGTTAAATTTTCTTATGGAATAAAAATAGTTTGATAAATCTATGTGAAGAAATAGCACACACTTATGGATGGCAATTTCACATTTGATTCTGAATTCCTCATTTAATGTCATAATGACCCCAGTCTAAACTCTGTAATCTCACACACACATACATTCATGTATGGAAAGAAACTTAAGGACCTTCTTCTCTGCACAGCTGGGTTTCCTCCCAGACCATGGATTAGGCACAACCCCCACCCAAACCCTGTTTTCATAGAAAGAGCCTTTATTAAGTGAGGAAGAAAAGTTAAAATGGCTACTTTCTGACTCAGACAAAAAGCAAACAAACAAACAACAAAAACAGCAGCAAATGACCTTGCAGGTATAACTTTCAAGAAAATAAAATGGGGAGGTCTGTGTTAGGATGGGCTGGGATGTGGTGGTATATTTTGATTGGTTTTGATTGGGCATGCTAATTAGGTGAACCAAAGGGGACTTTCATTGCTGGACTTCAGTATTTTGATAGCTGGACTCTGATCGCCAGCCTCAGAAGGAGGAAGTGGCCAAATAAAGGGACAGACCTTGGTGGGTAGCTTTAGGAATGGAATCTAATGCTGTTGTGGTGGTAGTTAGTGGTGGTGGTGTTTGTTTTTGGTTTTGTAAGGTAGAGGGAATGGAGGAGAAGGACAAGGCTTGCCAGAGATAGGCTTCCTATGCTCAAGCTGGCCAGGGTACTATGTATTGATTACCTATCATCCATCACCTATATATTTACCTACCATCTATTTTCTAATATTTCCAACACAGTGTGTCATCTTCCACACTGGGCCTCATGCTGTGGTGGTAACTGACAAGTGGAACTCAAATGACATGGATCACAGCTGTGTACTCCGTGTCCCAGCCAGCTGTCCTGGGAGCTGTTTTCTACAGGGTGAAGGCAAGGGTCAAGAATCCTTTAAAGACAATGTCCTTACACGAGTTCTGTGAGTAGGACTCAGCTCTTCTGTCCTTTGCTTTCGGTTTGGCTTTGGTTCCTCCAAGGTAAATGTTGAAAAACTAAACTCAGGAGTGTTCTGTCAGAAGTCTCCTCTCTCTTCAAACCCTACATCCATCTAGAACGAGGTCCACTGCCTTGTCTGACAAAAGAAGATTTTAAAACGACTACTGCCTGAGAATAAAGCAATTGTTGTCAGCTGTTGGGTGCCTAGCGTGCTGGTGCGCTGTGCATATTATAAAAATAGGATCCTTTCCTTGTGTGCAAAACAGGACTACCTGGCAACCCGGGCTGGGTGACGAAGGAGAAAAACAAAAAACAAAACAATAACAAAACCCGCAAAACAAGGAAGAGTGAGGGCTGAAACAGGATGAGAAATGAGAGTTAGATGGGGGAGACATGAGATTCTCCAGTGAAGTGTCAGAGACAGCAGCAGATTCTACTTGAAAATTTGATCACTAGACAGACTGATCCAGACCCTGCCCCCTGCCCCAAAAACCCACAGGCATGAGCCTATATAGCCGAAGAGATGAAAAGCCACGTTTTTCTCAAAATCCCCAATGTCTGAGTCTTAAAACCACTGACAGCTAAGGAGCAAGAGCACAGTATAAACTTTCCCATGTAGTAATAAATCTAGCATATAAAACAGGCAGTGAGAAAATTTAAGTGTTTCAAAAGTGGAGCGGCTGGCTTCATGCCACGGGGAGCGGAGTTCCTGCCAGGACTGGAACCTGTGAGGCACCTTCTGGTGTCAGGAGATCTCCTTCTGCAGGGCCAGCCAGCACTCAGTGTCCTTCCTTCTCCTGTCTGTTTTGTATCCCATGCCTTACTGCTCTGCTTGAGTTAGACAGCAGGCACCACCGATGTCTTCTAGAAGCTTTAGACAATTTCCCCCCTTAAAAATTTTGAAGTAGTGAAGTAAACATTCTACTTCCGTTTCATTTTTGTAAAACTTCCATGACTGTGTGATTAGGATATTTAGAAAACTAAACTCTGAAACATAATAAAAACTTTCACCTTTTAAAATCTGTAGATGTGTGGTGTGTGCGTGTGTGTGTGTGTGTGTGTTGAATATTTAGATATAATTCCCCAACGTTTACAAGGGTGAGACTATCTCTTCTTTATCTTGACATGTTATTTTGTTATTTAAACTTGAATACATTCTGTGAACACCTAGATAAGCCACTTACTGTTATTATTGTAATCATTTTTCACTCTCTGTATGACTATTAACAATTTGAAAGTTCTGAATTGCTCATATGCAAATCACCATCATCCCATCATCGCAAATTCCTGAATCTGATTTGAGAAATTTAACCTTAAATAATATTTTGATTAAGAAACATCTCATATTATACACATAAAGGAGTACTCGTGTTTAATGAAATGGAAAATATTTTATTTAAAAGAAGTTTTGGCAATGGCTTTTAAGAGATTAGTAATGTTTTAGAATATATGATATTCAAATTCCTAGGATAACAGGTCTAGAGTTGTAGTTCACTGGTAGGGAGTCTGCCTGTCCTGCGGAGGTCTCTGGCTTCAAGTCTCACTAACCAAAAAGCACACTTAAGGAAGAGGGTGTTAGCAATATTTCTAAAGCACTATTACAGCTAAGTGTAACTGTCAAGCCCGGGTTCTCGCTGTTGGTGCTGATGATGTCAAAGATGCCAGATGTATCGTAGGTGAGTGTCACATCCAGGATAAATACTTCTGATCATTACATAAACATACATGTGTACAGCCGGCTCACGGTGTGTATTTCCTACATTTTTAATTTATCCAATATATACATTTCCTACTTCAGTACACATAGAAACCTATGTTTGCTTTCATAGCAGTGTCCTTGTTGGTGTGAACCAAATTTCTATGATAGACCATCCCCTTTCTGTGTGCTCCCATCTTCCTATAGGGTGAAGGGGTAGTTTCCACCCATGCAGCACCCACACTGAGGGTCTAACTAGCACCAAGCCAGGCCATCCACTGAGAGTGTTGAAAGGGAGTTGCTCCCCAAGGTAAAGTTGCCACTTTCCTCATGCCCACTATCTCTCGTGGTCCCATTGTGAGGTCTTGCAGGCTCTCCAAGCCTTGGTTCTAATCCCCATCCCTTTGTCTCTTCTGATAAAGCATTTTATAACCCTACTGATTTTCCTGTCTATAAGTCCACTTCCTATCCTCAAATACTGTCATTTGGAAACCATGTGCCTGCTGCCCTGTGGAGTCAACCTAGCCTCAGCAGCTTGTCTTGAAATGCCCAAGTCCCACCTCCATGATTTCACCCCGTTGGTTCTTCCAACCTCAAGCATCCAGCATCCAGCCTTCATTCTGGAGTCTCCCCTTCCTCAAGTGCCCTCCTCCCCACACAGTAGGGAGTCAGGCTTTCCTTCCTGTGGTAATTTCTTGGTAAAGCCAAGCTCACTTGCTTTAGATATCTATTTAAATATCTATCCCCCTACTCTTCCTCCTGTTCCTCCAGATCCCCTACAATGTGTTCTCCGTACAACAGCTAGTGTGAGTCTGTTAAAACAAGTCTTGTCTTAAACTGTAGATAAGAGTCCTGACTTGGGGCAAAAGCTTAAGTTCTGCAGGCCCCTGACCTTATCTCTGCATCCTCCTCCTCCTCCCACCCCTCCACCCCTCCTCTCTTCCTCTTCCTCTCCCTCCTTTTCCTTCTCTCTCCCCCTCCTCCTTCCCCTCCCTCCCTCCCTCCCCTCCTCCTTCTCTTTCTCCCTCCTCCTCCCCTTCTCCCCTCTTTCTCCTCCTCTTCCTCCTCTCCTCCTCCCCCTTCCCTCCCTCTCTTTCTTCCTCCTTCTATTCCCCCTCCTCTTCCTCCCTTCTCCTCCTTCCTCCTCCCTCCCTCTTCCCCTCCTTCCCCCCCCCTCCTTCCTCCTCTCCCCTTCTCTTCCTCCTCCCTCCTCCCCTTCCTCCCTCTTTCTCCTCCTCCTCTTCCTCCTCTCCTCCCTTTCCTCCTCTCCTCCCTTCCACCTTTCTCCTCTTCCTCCTTCCCCCTCCTCCCCCCTCCTCTCCTCTCCTTCTCCCTCCCCCCCTCCCTTCTTTCTTCTTCCTCCCCTCCCTCCTCCCCTCCTCCTCCCTTCCTCCCTTCTCCTCCTCCTTCTCTTTCTCCTCCTCCCTTCCCCTTCTCCCCTCCTCCCCCCCTCCTCCTTCTCTTTCTCCCTCCTCCTTTTCTCCTCCCCTCCTCCTCCTTCTCTCTCCTCCTCTCCCCTCCTCCTCCTCCTCCATCATCCTCAGGTTCAGATTCTTCCCCACTCCTGAAACACATAGGCATCCTCCACACCATCACCATCCTCCTCCCTGTCCCTTTTCTGTCTGTTAGCCTCATGCCGAGCTCCCCCATTTCCTATATTCTGCACCCAGAAGCTAGGCTTTCTGTGAGGTTTGCCCTGGCCATGCATCCTGAATCTCTGGCATGCCGCACTCTCCCACAGTGGAATCTTAATCTAAGCACTTATAACTGTTTCATCCGCTGTGCTTTACTTACATGTGTCAATTATCATCCACACCCATACCCACCCTTTTTAATATAAATTTCTTGGGGAAAAGTTTAATCAGCGTTGTACCTCACCAGCACATCCTAGGCTATCTATGAAAGAGGTTTCCCGATCCCACGCAGTCCTAGAAGGATTCATCTCTAAGGTGTGTGACCGACGCAGCCAGACACAGCTCTGTGGCCTTGTACCTACCCAAAGCCCCCAAATAGAAATTTGCAGGAGGATATTCAGCTAAGTCAATGAGCCCAGTCACAGTGTTGATCCTGATAGTCGAATGAAACCATACATTCACTTAACTCACAGCCAATAGAGACATGTGTTCCTCCCAAGCCTGGGCCACGGCTTACTTAATTATCGGAAGTATGTGGAGTGAAATATTGCGTGGTCTCCCATATGGAGCCTCAGCGTGTGAATTGTGATGGCTGCTCACATGACTGACAGCATCCTCTTCAAACACAGGCCCGAGACAGCCCATTGCTGCAGGGAGCCCCAAGCTATGAGTGCTCTTTAGATGGCTGACGTTGGTGTGTGGTACTCCCGCCACGGGCATCCTAGTGCTCATCCTCATTAAACACGAACATGGGGCCACCATCCTTCCTGGGCAGGCAGTCCCTTCTACACGACTCTTCAGTTTTTGTAGGAGGAAGAACATAGCACAAATGCTGAGGGAGGCAGCTGGTCCTACAGGGACGGCTCCCTGGCTGCTGGTCATTCACAGGTTATCAAGTGCTTAGCCAAGGACACATCTACAGAGCTGGAGCCTGGCACCTCTGAGGCAGTGTTCCATCGCAAAGTGCTGCTGTGCTCTGCCATGTGACTTACAAGCAAGCTCTCAGGGGGCTGCTGACAGGGGAAGGACCAGATGCTTTTAGAAATACAATGTTGCACCCCTGACTTGGCTCAGGGGATGAGTGCCATTGCCACTAGTCCTGATGACAGGATTTCAATTCCTGGGACCCTCCGGAGTGAAATCCCTGAGAAGAACATGGTAGAGAGAACAGACTCCCACAAGTCACCCTCTGACCTCCACTTGTACACCGTGAATCGTGCATTCCAGCACACATACATAGGCATGCACTCACGTGAAATGTATCTCTAAATGAAAACTGTTGTCCTACCCAAGCGAGCACACTGTAACAAAGTAAACAGCATGCATCAGCATGCCTTACATTCTTCTCTCACCCAAGGGCTGTGTCGCTGGCTTCCCTGTCAATGCCAGCTTCCCTGTCAATACCGAATTGATGGAGAGGGTGCCACATTCATCTCCCAGTCTTCAGCTTGGTGATTTTTCAATTACCTTGTCCTAACGACAGGACATTTTTTCCCCTGTGCTATTTCCTCTATGTTGAATTTCAAAATATGTCAGCTGCTTCCCACCAGTTGTCTTCCTTGACACCATGGACCTGTGAAGGTTTGCCTTCATCGCTCTGAAGGTAAGAGCGTGGCTCGGCTGCGAGACCTCCTTGGACTGTCTAGTAAGAAGGTTAAGTGCATCCCTCACCCTCATGTCCTTCTGACTGCTGCACAAAAAGATTTACTCAACCAAGGCTCCCAGTTCTGCCCTCAGCCTAACAATTTCCAGAAACACAGTGTCAAAGAACTCGAGTCCTTGAAATTTGGCAGAAGGAAACCCGAGCTTTTAAGGAATTATGTCCCCAAGGGATAAAGTGGCAGGGCTGGGGACGAACAATGACAGTGGGTGTTATGTCACTGCCTGGCAGAACCATGCCAAAATCTATAAGGAGAGAAGTGCAGAATTTCCCTGGGCAACCAATCCCAGTGCCTGCCGTTACGCTCAGGGAAGACAGATGCTGAACAGTGGATTCCCTGTGACCACAGCCTGTCCTTCAGCAGCTACGTACGGCTGGATGCCTACATGCCGAAGGACAAGCTTGGTCTCCATGCCCTTCCCTGCTTCTCAGCTTAGTAGTCCACAGTGACTTCTGGGCTCACACAGAACCAAGAGGGCGACAGCTATTATTAACCCCGTGAGAGCAGAATGGCAGTGCTACATGCTAATGATATTCAGAGCTGTTTTACCACAGCAGCTCGTTTTAGCCAGGCATGGTGGAGCATGCCTGTGATTCCAGCAGCAGCAGGGAGGTGGGAAAGGAAGATCTCCAAATTCCGGGTGACTCCACTACACAGAGAAACACTCCCCAAGAGGAGGATGGGAATACGGAGGAGGCAGACGGCAAACAGAAACAAAAACTGTTCACAATGTTTCAGGTCTCACTTCAGAATGTTGTCTGCTCTCATGTTTTAATTGGTTGAACCTTTCTGTGAGCTCCTGCTGTTCCGTGGGAGCACCCCGCCCCCTCTTGGTACCTAACTTAGTGACTTCAACCAGAACTCCGGCTTTCACCCATCCTTGTAGAGAGACAGCATCAGTTGGCTGAGAATGTACAGGAGCTTATAGCTCTTCTTTTCTTATGATGTAAACATTTCATGTTTAATGTCTGCGCGATACTCAGGCCCCCCGGCTGCAGGTTTCCCTTGGGTCCCATGCCATCCTCACCTCGGACTTATTTTAAACTGTGATGCATAAACGTTAAGGTCTAAACCCATTAGATCTGAGGGCACGTGTGTGATGTAGACTCCCTCACTGGGTGGATCTTATCTCTCTGTGTTTAATTTATTCTTACTTAATATGTGGAACAGCCTATTTTATAAGTGATCCTTAGGGGTCAGATACCTCAGCAGCCTCTCTTAAACTGCCCTCTGATGAGGACTGTATTCAGAGACTGGTTACTAGGGGGGTTCAGGGAAAATGTCAGAAAAGAATTAAGGCTCACTTCGATATCACTGGCTAAATCATGCAAGTAAGTTAAGTATATGGACACTGAATTGATATTTGTTAACGGTAAAAAAAAAAAGTACTGCTTCTTTGTTTAAACTAGTTGGTGGGTATGTTGGGGAATAGATCATCTTGGGAGTACCAGCTCCTCAGTAATTAGAAACTGTGGGGGCTGGAGAAATTGTTGAGCTATTAAGAGCTATGTCTTCTCTTGCTGAGGACTCCAGCTTGTTTCCCAGCATTAACCCAGGAGCTCACAACTGTGCATAACTCTCCAGTTCTGTGGGTACAAGGTGTGCACATGGTTCATTCACATACATGCGAATAAAACACACATAAAATACATGTAAGTAAGTCTGCAAAACTAAAAATTACAGTTTTTTTTTCTGCTTCGGAGCTATGTGACTCTGGGGAAATTATTTAATCCTCTGGAGAGCTCAGGGTCCTCATAGACAAAATAAGGAGAGCTCTAAAACCAACATGAATTGAGAATGGAAATAAAAGCTTTTAAAATACTTGACTAGCCAGCCAGGTGAGGTGGTGCACGCCTTTAATCCCAGTAGAGCAGGTGGATCTCTGTGAGTTCAAGGCCAGCCTGGTCTACCAAGTGAGTTTCAGGACTACACAGAGAAACTCTGTATCAATATCCTCCCAACCCCCAAAAAACTTAAATAAACAATTTTAAGAATGGCCACCCTTGCCTTCTCTGCCCTGAGTCCCCTCCCGACCCTGCCCAGACACATTTGGCATTCCACAGTTTGAATGGACTTTAAACCCAAGCTTGTTTCTGCTTTCAAAGACTTCCAGGTCAGCCCTTCCATTAGTCATTGTGTGTCCCAGCTGGCTTTCACCTGCTGCTTCAGATGGCGGACAGCTGCAGAGGCAGTGTGGTCCTGTCAGCTGTTGCCTCTCTCCGCAGACACAGTGTCTTCAGGATAAGTAGTAACCCTTCCTCTTGGGAGCCTCTAGAGGGGTTTGAACCTCAAACTTCAGCTTCACCCAGTGGACACCTACTGTGCATCCACTGGGCATCACAGGAGGAAGGGAGATGTGTACACTGGGAGTTGATTTGCAGAAATGGAAAAGAACCAGTGTGCAGAAGGAAGATGGAACATGGCTGCGGGAAGAAGGGGTAAGATGAGAATTCGAGCCACAGCGGACTACAGTATGGCCCCCTCCACGACGGAGACCATTCTCCTGTCCTAAAACACCTGAGACTTTCCGACTCAACCTCTCCATCTTTAACACTTAATTTTCCCCAACGAATACTCTGTATCTGGTCAACGTTTTTCTAAAACATACATATGGTTATCTTTCTTCTATTTAATGGCATTCTCCCACCCATTAAATAGAAGAAAGATAAATTTTTCCAAGACTGTGTTTACTCTTTGTTTGCCAAATACAGAATTTTACAGTATATAATAACACTTCCCCATGGCCAGTGTCACCCCTTCTTGCCCATGCAAAGGGACCTCTGAGTCCAGGCTAAGAGTTTCTTCCTGGCTAGGCCTTAGTGTCCCTGTTCCTATGGACAGACAGTGGGCCAACACTGTTTGTTGGAGAAGCCAATCCCTAGTGAAGAGCTAAATACCATTTGTATTTAATATCTCACCCCATGGGCGCTGAGCTCAGTTTCTGGTGTCTGTGTGGTTAATGCTATCTGATTTACTATTTGGTTAAGCAAACCTAGTTATCTGTCTTTGTGGCAACCCCGTATTGAGTGGCTTCCAGCAGCTTTACTGTGTTTGCTGACATCTGCTAAATAGATTTCAGGAGAATTTCTTTGCTATTCCCCGAGGCTTACATTTCATACAAATCTTAAAACTATTTATCCAATTGGAAGCCAAATAAATTCTCTTGGAAGTTTGATTATGATTTCATTAGATTTCCATATTTATATAGAGAGAAACCAACTATTGACATATGGATACTGCTTGTCTTTGTAGCTGACTTTTTGAAATGTCAGATACCTTTGAATTTCCTTACTTAAAGCCTTATTAGTTATTTTCCCATACAAGCTTAACAAATAACAGTAGCTGTTTGGGCGTGGCAAAGCTATTTTGCTTTTCATTGTTGTTGTTTTCTTTTTCTTTCTTTCTTTCTTTTTTTTTAAGAGTCATGGATAGGAAGATTTTAAAAGGAAATATTTGTGGGCACCAGGGATTGACAGTCATTTATATCTCAGTCGTTGTCCATGGCCTTTAAAACACCTCATGCACCACCAGCAAGAACAAAGAAGATACACACGTGTGCAACCTAGATACCACATAGTGTGTGACATACAACGAAATATGTGACAAGGCAGAGGTCAGTGACTACAGTCATTTCCACATTTTCAATTTCTCTCATGCAGAGCCAACTGCATGCTACACATTTGCGATTCACCCCAAACAAATAACACAGAAACGCTCCAGGATCTACAAATACACACAGAAGGAAACAGAGCCGATGAGAAAGCCAAGTAGATGACCCGCACCATCAGCTGAAGTTCAAGGATGAATATTAATCAGAAAGATTAAGTACGAATTGCCATCAATGGTTCATACTTCGACACGGGGAGGAGGAAGACGTGCATACCAACCACCACCTCAGCTTCTCCAAAAGGTGAGAGCGGTGGGGGATCCAGACAAGGCAGACGCACAACTTGGTGCAGGCGACATTCAAGTGTAAGGGGAGAAAAGGGACATTCAGGAACCCAAGGGTAACTCTTCCATAATAAATCGTTGTATATAAAAGTGTGTGTGTGTGTGTGTGTGTGTGTGTGTGTGTGTGTGTGTAAATGGAAGTGTTCAAAAACTTGAGAAAAAATTTCCCAATGGGGGCATGTCAGAGAGCTACCAGTGGCCAAGAGTAGAGAAATTTAACGAACAAAAATGTGTAAGGGCTAGGGGTGGCTCAGGGAAGGATTTACTTCGCAGTTGAGGCCCTGAGCTTGATCTCCAAAACCCAGGTAAAAGGTCAGGGAAAGTGAGATGCACATTTAACCCCAGATGGGGTTGAGCGCATCCCTCAGGATCCCTGGCCTTCTCACTTTGTCCAAATAGCAAGGCCCAGACCAGTGAAGAGAATCAGTCTCAGAAAAACCAGATGGTGATATTCCTGAGGTACAACATAAAGGGTTGACTCCTGGCATCCACATGTATGAAAATACAAGTGCACACAACCGCACATAAATGCACACATGTACACACACACACACACACACACACACACACATACACACACACACACAGTATTATAACTCAAATATCCCCGGGTTCATATGCTCTAAACATCCACACCAGCAAATACATTAACAACACACTAACAGATATTGAAGAAGGGATCAATCTACCATGTGGAAGAATTCCAAACAATTAAGTAACTTCCCCACCCTCCAGAAAGTGCACTGTGTCTCCACAGGCCTGAGAGGCTGCAGACATCGGCTTCCTTCGCAGCACTCAAAGGACGCATCCAGCATGAAGCATCATACACTTTCTGTGATCTCTGGGTGCGATGTTCTAACTGTACCTATCTATGAGTGCCCTGTTCTCATGAGAACACCAGACAAAGCTCAGCAGGCTTATGTTGTGAAACACCCAGGCCTGTCAAGATCCTGACTCACAAGGAAAGCATAAGAACATTGCAAGAGTCTGTCAAGAAGAAAGAATGGTCCTGTGTGAAGTGCTGTGCTTGACTATTTCCCCCTAGAGTTGCCTTTCGAGATCAGTCAAGGGACTCTGCTCTCCTGAATGGGCTTCTGCTACTGCTGTCCAGATGGGTTACCCTGGACATGGGTCCAGCCTCTTTCTTACTGGTTCTTTCTGGTCACAAGGTATCTTGCATCATGCAAGGACCCATTGTGAAGGCCCCTGGAAGCCGTGTCCTCTCAGTCCTGGACTGTGAACAAGCACACATGTGTTCACTATGGAGTCCTATTTCAGCAGCACAGTGTGGACTGAGACAAGCATGCCCTGGGGAAGGCGCAGTAGGTAAGACACAGGACAGCATTGTCTGTGGCTCGGGGATAGCTGCATACTGTGTAGAACCTATGAGAACCCTACCTGAGTTCTCTCACCAGGTCCCCCATGGTGGAAAGGGGGAACTGACACCCACAGCTGTCCTCTGACTGCCACATGTGTACCTTGCTAGATGAGCGGCCTCCTTCTCCAACACTAAACACATAATTAGTATTTTTAAAAGAACAAAGAGAATAAAGCTATAACACGCTCCAAAAAGTTTGACCTCAGCTGAGCATGGTGGTAAAAGCCTGCAATTCCAACACATAGGAGGTTGAGGCAGGAGGCTTACAGTGAGTGTGAGGTCGATACAGGCTACACAGTGAGTTTGAGAGAACACAGGGCTACATACTAGGACCCTGTCTCAGAAAACACCAAAAACCAGCCAAACAAGCAAACAAACAGCAGAATGTCGGCTTTGCCCAAGACCAAATCCCACATCGAATTTGGTGTATGTGGTTTCAGGATTGCTTGGGCTATGAAGTAAGTAATTTGATGAATTAGGAAATAACAAGACGCAGTCAATGTTATCAGCATTTAGGACTTAATCATGCAATTGAGTATTAAATAGAAAAGCATTAAAATAAAGAGCCACCCATCCGTCGGGAAGCAGTGAGCACTGTAAAGTATCATCCATCTGACAGGACGCAGAGAGCCTTTCAGCTGAGCAGGCTGGGAGACAGGAGGTCATGGCATCTGTCTGGAAGTCCGTCTTTCCCTCTGCTCACACATCCCTCCATCAGTGGCTGAGATGGACAGCCAAGGAATGCTTACTGATGTGTTAGCCAATCTTACAGGTGACAGGAAAACTTTTGAACCAACGACAAGAGATGGCCAGGGCTCCGAAGGGACGGAAAGGACAATTGGGATATGGAGGGGGTTGTTTCCAGTTCAGCTTAGCATGAATCCAGGGGACTCTTGATACAGAGACACAGCAAGGCCTCAGGTGGACATGATGGTTGCTTGCCTCCACAGGTCCTCATGGGTGCACAGGACCTTTTGTGGTCAGGTGAGGCTGCAGGAGCCAAAGAAGTCACATCCACAGTCACACTTGCCATTTTCAGTCGAATGGATCTGAAGGAACACCACAGTCTGCAGTAGGTTATGTCCGCCCTCTGGGTTATGTGTCTTCACTGGCTGCTTCCTCTGAGCCACTGTCTTGAACGTGGTCGGCCTGCCTTCCAAGGCTTCCTGTAGTGCTTTCTCTCACCATGGCTGGGAAGTCTCGATAGTCTTACAAAGCCAAGTTACACAACGACCTGTGTTTCTGATCAAATAAATCATTCATTTGCTCTAGCTAAGCCGACTGTTCCAGAAAGGACACAGCATGCAGACAGCATCCTTGTCTTCTCCAGGCTCTCTTACACCCTTTATCTGAGGCTCCCCTCTCCCATCTCGGTACCTAGCCTCTCACTAAAGCCTTACCACACTGTTCTCTAAACCCCTTGGCACACAGGAATAGAAAGATGACAGAATTCAGGCGTTTAATTGGGTTTTAGGAAGAATTGGCTCAAACCTCTTGGAATCCTTTAAAAGTATACATGCCATGTGACAAGAATACCTTTGGCAGTGATATTTAGCAAGTGCCGACCACGTGCTTATTAGAATAAGATTGGAAGAAAAGTTAGATGCTGACCTCCAGCTTGCAGATGTCTCCACAGGAGCAAATGCAGAAATATCTAATCCTCGAGTCATACAGGCAAGAAACACAAGTAAATTTTATTTTACTCACGGTAAAACTCCTAGCTACTTCCAACTTATTCCTTGCATGAGTGGGGCATAGGAGTGTAGAAACTACACTCCCTGGCCTGCCAACAGGGTTTTCACCTGGGTCCTCCCATGGAGAACACTAGAAGCAAAAAGTAAAGATTAGCCGGTGGAGAGCAGGCCAATGTGTGAGCTTCATCAGCCATTGGAAATCTACTGCTAATCTGTATCAGAGACGAGCAGCCCTTTGTCTATACAGCCTCAGATCCCCTCCTCCCTAAGACTAGCAACTATGTTTCTTCCCCGTGGCTGCTCACTGGAGGTCTGTGGGTTTCATAGCATGAATTTCCTACACTAGATCTTTTCAGTTTGAAATGTTTACAAGAAACCTCTGCTTTCAGAATAAGCTTTGTTGATCCTCATTGGTCTGCAAGGGCTACTCTGAAACCATACATACCGGATGGAGGAACAATACTGAATGGCTCTCTACAGTTGAGAAGACCAGAGGAGTCGGTCAACTCAGCATGTCCCAGCCTCCTCGGAGGGCACATAGGCAAGGACTACCATGTGTCCACCTCTTCGCTGGAGATTCATGTGTTACTCATGTGGTGTCCTCCTCATGTGAGGCCAAGATCAAGATCTTCTCTAATCATCTGTCCAATTGGATCGAGACTCACCCTTGTGAATTCAGGGTGACTTGAATGCTGCAACACCCATTTCTAAATCTCCAGATAAGATTACATTACAGGAGACTAGAGTAAGAACTTGATCGTGTCTTTTCCATCACTGTATAATCTGTGTAACACAAGCATAAAGTTCACTCAGGGGTACAGAGTAGCTCAGAGGGCCAAGCCCTTACCTATCGGTTGACAATGGTCAAATCCCTCAAATTTGCCTTACGCAGTTAAATCCTGAATTTTCCAATCCGTTCAGCCACTCTATGTCTTAGGACTAATTTATTTTAATTTTATATGTTTGGGTGTTTTGCTTGCATATATGTAACTAAACCACTTATGTGCCTGGTACACACACAAGTGGGGAAAGTTATTGGGTTAGGTGCCCTGGAACTGGAGTTACAGACAGTTGTGAGCCTTTGTGGGAAGGCTTGGAACTGAACCCTAGTCCTTTCGAGAGTAGCCACTGTGCTTCAGGCCATGATCTTGATGGGAAATGGTAATTATCTTTCCAAGCAGTTATGGCTGTTCACAATGTTCAATATGTAAAACTTTGAGAATAACAAGTTTTTATGCAGACCATAGTCAGATGTCACCAGTTTTAGTATTCTGGAAGCCAGAACCACTAACGGTCACCACAGTTTTTGGCCTGTCACTAGCTTTACACTACACTTACCTCTGGGGCCCTTGTTCTTAGTCACATCAAAAGCAGACAAAGCTAGAGAGCTGGCTCGGCAGTTAAGAGCCCTTGTTTCTCGGGTGGAGAGTTTGGGTCCCAGAACCAGGTCAGGCAGCTCACATCTGTGCACGGATGTACACACACACACATATACACACACACACATATACACACACACACACACACACACACAGAGAGACACACACAGAGAGAGAGAGAGAGAGAGAGAGAGAGAGAGAGAGAGAGAAAGAGAGAGAGAGCATACAAAAGCAAAAGCAAGGTTAGGTCAGTTTGTATTCTACAGTTCTCATCTAGAATGTCAGGTCCTAAGTGGCTTCTAAAAGACTTCCTTAGTCTTGCCCCTTCTTGGCAATGGACACACAGTATTAAAATGAATCTGCTCTGCAGTGTTAGCGTCAGGTCTCCTGTCTTTGAGATACAGCACTGAGCTTTTGCTCTGCTGCCCTCGCTCACCTGCACTCTCCCAATGTCTCCCGCTCTGCTCTGCCCTCACTCAGCACCTCAGCATGGCTGTCACCTGCTGCAGCCCCTTAGAAGAGATGAACGAAAGAGAGAAGAAAGGACAACGGCCAGACAATGGGATTTCCCTAAACAGGACAGGTGACACAGACGGAAAGGGCCCCTGTAATTCAATTCAATTCCTCTTTCAAAGAGGCTGCTTACAATTAGCAGACGCATTCCAGATTGTGACTCCCCTCTCTCTGAGAAAAGCTTTCTGTTCTCAGACGCTCTGTGCAGAAGCAGCTGCTGTGCTGCCCCCACCTAGTGGCAACCACCGGAAAGCCTTTTATGCTCAACATCAACACGCGGGATGGGACTGAAGCCCAATTTTCTCGTGGTCTTAATCTCTTTCCCTGTAATATATTAACCCGCTTGAAAAATCACATAAACTTTTTTTACGATGAGAATACGTTCTTGTGAAGTTTTGAATGTGTGATTAACAGAGAAAGTGTTTCTTGTAATATTAAAATTACACAAGACATCATTCTCAAAGGGCAGTATTGCTTCTCACAGTGAGCTTGAATAAGTGCTCTTTCACAGAGCCTTGCCTCTCTCCTGTGAAGAGGGGCTTTTCACACCAGCTCCTAATACTGGAAGTGAGACTTGTAGTCTTTTATCCTCAAGGGTGTTTGGTCTCCTCCCCTCTGCCCCTCCCCCTCCTTCCCTCCCTCCCTCCTCTCCCTCTCTCCCTCCCCCTCTCTCTCCCCCCCCCCCCCCTCCCTCCCCCTCCCCTCCCTCTCCCCCCCTCCCCCCCCCCCCCCCCCCCCCTCCCCTCCTCCGCCCCCCCCACCCCTCCCCCCCCCTCCCCTTCCTCCCTCCTCCCCTCCTCCTCCTCCTTCCTCCCTCCCTTCCCCCCTCCTCCCCTCCTCCCTCCCTCCCCTCATGTTTAGGAACTGAACCCAAGCTCTTGTGCATGATAGTCAATGACTCTACCACTGAGCCATATTCCCAACCCCACTGAGCCTTCTTAAGCAAGCAACAGAGGGAATACCCCAACAGCTGACAGTAGGGAGCCTTTCCATATTCTGGGTTTTTTTTCCTCACAAACACCATAAAAATGACTGATCCCTGAAGACAATCTCTCTAATGGAAGAGCATCTTTAAGGCAGCGTCAATTAATTGCTAGTAGTTACAGAAGGCTCTGTATTAAGAAAAAGCATCTGATTAGGCTGAAAGCAATTTAGCCAAAGTAATTTGGCTCACTACAACTGGGGTGAACACGAGACACTCCACTTAAAAGCCTAATTGAAAATGAATATTTAGCAAATGATTTCTCAATCATAGCGCTTCTTAAATAAATTGCTAAAATATCTGAGTCTACTAAGAATTTGGGGGACAAAACTCTACTCTCTTTTTGTAAATTTATCACTTATTCTGGATGTTTGCTTGTTTGTATTTACAAATATATGGACAGATGCAGGTCCCAAACTTTGGTAATTGTGACACTCTGGATATCTTTTTTTTTTTTTTTTTTTTTTCTGGAGCGAAAGTGCAAGGACCGAACCCAGGGCCTTGCACTTGCTAGGCAAGCGCTCTACCACTGAGCTAAATCCCCAACCGGCTGGATATCTTATGGATACTATTTGGAGAGGAGATAAGTTTTCTACTTCAATATATCACAAAGATTTAAATCAATTATAAAAATACATTTAAGAAATTGTCGAAGATGTGGGAATAATGAAGGATAAGCCATTACAAAGCCTAGACTGAAAGAAGTGCCGGTACAGGAGTGAGTGAGCATGATTTTACTTGATCATCCTGGGGCAAAGCACACACTTGGTTAAACAGTATTCATCCAATCACCTGTGCTCATGCAGCAATGGGGGGGAGAGCTAGAGATGAGATGCAGAGAACAAATGTCTGGATCAGGAGAATGAGAGGCTTCTAGAAGCACTGAAGTGGGAACAAGGCTTCTCTGAACGGGATAGTTTGTTCAAACAGTAACAAGCAAATGGTGTTCTATAAACTACAGAAACAGTCTCAGAACAAACGTCCACCTTTCTGCCACAGTGAAACCAAGCTTTCGCAAAGGAATTCCTCAGGCAGCATTTGTTAAACCAAATTTTCATCTGTACCCAGTCTGGGAACAAGGGGGTTTTGTTACTATGTAAACAGTAAACCAGGGTGTGGCTTCTGCAGCTGATTCTCAGCTGCTTTCCTGCAATGATGAGCTGTAGCCTTGAATTACGAACCAGAAAAACACTTTCTGCACTGTACTGCTTTTAGACAGGGAGCTCCGCACTGTAACAAAACAAAACGCATGCAGATAACGTTCCCTCTGAGCGCTCTGCTTCCACAAGGGCCTCCTTGCCACAGCCCTCTCTTGCCTCTTCGCATCTTCCTAGTTTTCTCAGGGAGTCAGCTGCCAGCTTCTGCAAAGTCAAAAATGCTTTAATGTTGCTATTCTCACACACTGCCATTTATTAATGGTGTTATGTGATCTGTCGGTCGTTGACAAATTCTGTGTAGACAGTGAAGCGTGTGTGTGTGTGTGTGTGTGTGTGTGTGTGTGTGTGTGTGTGAGAGAGAGAGAGAGAGAGAGAGAGAGAGAGAGAGAGAGAGACTTGTCTTTCATTCATAATGAAGGAGGGTGGCACAATAATTTCAGGAGAAATCCTGGGTGGGAAGCTAAAATATCTGGTCTGCGTTCCAGAGTCCAGAATTCCGGAGGTATGGAAAGCTCTCAGAGCAGTGTAACTCAGCTGCTCTCGACAACAGCTGCTTAGTCTCAAGAGAATATAGTATACACTGGAGAAATGACTGTTGTTCGAGAACAGTGATGTCTCCCCACTCTTACAAAGTCACTCAGTTAACCTCCCCAAATGCCTACCAAAGATCCACCTCTCTGGTTGATCCCATGGCCCAAATTTTCAAGACAGTGGTGCAGCCTCCCTTTGGAGTACATAAATACGAACCTGCAAACGCTGTGCAAGCTGCCTGTCAGAGTGCTCTAGACAACAGGAGCTTGGCTCTGGGTCTGCCTGGGAGCACAGCGCTCTCCTGCTATCCTTCCCGTGTTACCATATGCAGGGGTAGCAGTAGGTGCCTTCTTTTAATTATTAAAACCCAATGATGTTGTCACAGAGGGTAGGACCATGATTGTGAGGTACCACATTCATCCTTGCTGGTGTCCAGCAGATGCAGCTATGTCTCAGGAACTGTCTAACTCATTGGGCAGTTAGATAAAAGGCCGCATGTGCTGATGTTAGATCACTGAGAGAACACAGCTAAACTCGTAAGTGAAAGGCAAACCTAAGTGTTTCCCAGGAGAAGTGTGCTAAACATGCATAAATGAAACTACAGACACATAGGGACACAGAGATAATTGCATATATTTTTAACCCATAGGAATACAGAATGAAAAGTTAAAAGGGTAAGCCCGACTTCTCATCCCTTTAAAGACGCTTGCTCTAGGAAAAAAAAAAATAGAAAATACCTGAATAAATTTACTATATTTGAATATAAATAGTTGAAAGTACTTGAGTCTACAAGACAGAGAAAATTATGAATTATACATAAATAGTTCTGTCCCTGACTGAACCAAATCTTTATTTCTTGAAAGTAGCATGTTTGTGTGTCAGCATTCTGGAGTGTGGGAGTGCAGACTAAGGAACTGGGGTGACTTATGTACTCATGACAGCTGGGTCAGATCTGTAACCTCAGTTTCTCAGAAGTGTCCAGGGTCTTACCTCAGACACTTTGGTCTTAGCTTCTGTGGGTTGGATCGGTCCTCAGCCATGGATGCCCACAAGCAGATTTGGAAAGCGTATGTGTCTCTGAGGGTTTACTAATCCCCCCAAAGTCCTACCTTACTGGTTCTTCTCTGGTTCTGCAGAGTTAAAAATAAAAAGAATGAAACATACCCCTACCCCAACAGAAAAGCACATATATACTTTTGTGCCCTCATCTTCCTCGGGGGCCCCCATGTGCAATATATTATTTTCTGCCTGCCTGGGTTCAGTTCTTCAGAACATTCCCCAAGTGTAAGTGCACTTCAGTAATTCTGTAGCAGGGTTGGCTGGAGGTTGTTTCCAAGTCTGCCTTCAGTACTTCCCTCCCACGGGTATTACAGATCACTGGAATTTGACGTGGACTCTGCAGATGAGTGAAGTGTGGCAAAGCGCTCACACTGAGAGTCTCTGAGGAAACAAACAAGCACGTTGCTCCCATTCCTCTACCAGAGCCATGCTCTGCAATGTTCAGATCCAAGAACGGAGTGGAGGAAATAGCTGTCCTTATTGGTGTCAATGCGTATGCCGTTTACATAGCCATTTCTTAACTTTGAAACGTGAATGGACAGCTCTTCTGAGCCAAAGCCTGTACCAGGCCACAGAGATAGTGAGAGGACTGGGCTGGAACTAGCCTTGGCCCCGAAGGACCCCAGTATTTCCAAAGGAGAGCTGAGCAGTACTAAACGGAGAGGCCTGCAAAATCTCCATGGCAAAGCAGAGATGCTGACATCCACTTGTAGACAAGGAAGATAAAACGAGAGTCCTTCCACCCCCACAACTCTGCTACATATACATACACGCTCTAAAATTACCAGCATACAGTTTGTGGGTCAAGGCAGAGTGTGTGGGCGAGGATTTACAGAAAGGTTTTTGTAGCTCAAGATGTGCAGGGTTCCTGAAATACTGAACAGACCCGTGTCTTCTCGTGGTTGTGGTCTGGCATGCTCGTCGAGAACTGATGGGGTTAGACTCCAAGGTCAATGTGAATGTGACGCAGTCATTCACATTAACATGAATCACATTAACAACAATCACTAAACCGGCCCTGGTCTGTGTCTGTTCACAGCCCAGAGGAATCCTTCTACCCACCTGGCTGGTCTGTCTCCGTCACGAGTAAATTCAATGTGGCTACTACCTCTGAGGCTCAGGGACTATTAGGTCTTATTCATTATTGTTAAACCTGAAAGCTCTTTGTAACTGAATAAGAAGACAGTGTGGATGCGCCCTCCCCCATGAATGAAGACAGTGTGTGTTTAGAAGGAGAGGCAAGACTCTGACCATGCATGGAACACCACATTTAAGAGCTTCAGTGAGACTTGGGGATTTGATGATCCTTTTTGCCGATTGGACACAAGCTAGACACTTAGAAAGAGGAAATGTCAATTAAAAAGCAGTCTCTCTCGATTGGCCTGTAGACAGTCTGTGGTATAATTATTACTCATGCATCATTACTGATGTGCGAGGGCGTGACCCACTGTGACCAGTGCCTCCCTGGGCAGACGCTCC
This sequence comes from Rattus rattus, assembly GCF_011064425.1. Taxonomy (NCBI): domain Eukaryota; kingdom Metazoa; phylum Chordata; class Mammalia; order Rodentia; family Muridae; genus Rattus; species Rattus rattus. The sequence continues at coordinate 73,785,354 of NC_046166.1, forward strand.
TGAGGTGCTTACAAAAGCAGACTGCACTTGGTCCATTAGGTGCAAATAGCCCTAAATGGTCTCTGCTCCAGCTCCTGCCCCTAGATTCCTGCTTGAGTTCCTGCCCTGGATTCTTGTCATGATGGACTATGGTCCAGACACACAAACCAAATAAACCCTTTCCTCCGCAAGATGCTTTTGATTAACGTGTTTATCACAGCAGAACACATAGTAGATAGGAGTCAGCATAAAGAAAATGTGGTGTCACCCTCAGAAGGCAGAAAGTACGGCTGTGAGAAGCTGCCCCTCACTGGGATGAGCGCTCAAGGGCAGAAAAGGGAGAGGGTTTGGGTCACCAGTTTTGGGTAGATAGCTAGAAAACCATCCAGTCATATCATAGGTCACTCTTTTCAATTCATATGTAATCACTGTGTGTGTGTGTGTGTGTGTGTGTGTGTGTGTGTGTGTGTGTGTGTACATTTGATACAGGCAAATAACACATGACCAAATCAGGAAAAACAGATATTCCAATGTTATGAATAGATCAGTTCGTGTGTTGGGAACATTAAAAAAAATATTTCTTTCTGAGAGTGGTGGTCCATGTCTTTAATCCTAGCATTCAGGAGGCAGAGGCAGGTGGATCTCTGTGAGTTCTGTTCTACAAATTGAGTCCAGGAAAGCCAGGACAAACAAACAAGTAAATAAAAATATTTCTCTTTACTATAGCTCATTTTATAGCCAACTGTAGGGTTTGGTTATAAATCTTTTTCCCTTTATTACTACTACTACTACTACTACTACTACTACTACTACTACTACTACCACCTACTACTAGTAGTAGTACTTATTACTACTACTTACTACTACTACTACCTACTAGTAGTAGTTACTACTACTACTAACTACTTACTACTACTACCTACTACTACTACTAACTACTTACTACTACTACTACTACTACTAACTACTTACTACTACTACCTACTACTACTACTAACTACTACTACTACTACTAACTACTACTACTACTACTACTACTACTACTACTACTACTACTAACTACTACTACTATTTAGGGGGGATTTTCAAGACATGCAGGTAAAGGTCATAAAGGAACTGGGTGGAATCTGTTTTCTCCTTCCACCATGTGGGTTTCTAGGACTGAACTCAGGCTCGGCAACAGCTTTACTAGGTGATTCATCTCTCTGCCCCCTCCCACAGCCTTCGCCTGCCCAAGGATGTTGCATTAGGTTCCCTCCCCACAGTAGTACTGTGTTCAGCCTGTGTACCGGCCGAAGTCCCACAGTGACTACACCATGTCCTGTTTCCATCAGACTGCTTGAAAACCTCTCTTCCCGTCATCTGCCCATCTGCCACCATGTGCTTCTTTGTCCAAATCCATACACCGCCCAGCTTCTGCAGTATGTGTGTTCCCCGAGGCACATGCAGGACTGTTCACTTTCCCTGGCTTCCTTCCTCCACGTGTGCACTTGACCACAGCTCCCAAACCTCCTTCTGGGCCGTCTTCATGTCTTGATTCAATGCTGAAGCTGGTCATCAGAGGGCACATCTCTGAAGCACCGATATCCTACCTTGTGCCCATCTCCCAATGCTCCCTCGGAAGATGACACCACAGATTGGGTGCCACATCCCAGCAAACGACCCCTCTGCTGAGCCTGGAAGGACAAAACTCTAGAGATTGTTACTACTTTTAAATCACACACAGTAGCGCCGGTATGAGGGTGCAGTGGAAACTTCAGGACTGATACACAAGGAATAACAGCTGAGTGAACTACGCTCCAGCTTCCTGCACGCACACACACCATTTCTTTGATCTGGAGGTTTTGAGCTCCTCTCTCCTACTTCTTTAGATGGTGTATAACACATTTGCTGTAAACTGCTGTACTTCAGCATGGCGCAGAGCACTAGGACCTGCTCCTTTGTATCTGTATCCTGGTGCTTATCCCCTCCAGCTCCAGCATCCTCCCCCTCCACTCCTCTGTCCTTAGCTAACTCTGCTGCTGATAAAACCTCTAACAGAAAGCAACTAAGGGAGCAACGGGTTTATACGGATTACACCACTCAGTTATAAATATTCATAAGGCAAATAAAATATTCATCTCCTCTTGACCTAACTATAGCCCAACATAGAAATATTTCCCATTCAGTGTCTTGTAAAATATAATCCTTATGCACACGTATGCAGAGCCTGTGCCGTTTTGGATACATGTTGTCATTATGAATGCCCAAGTCCATCTACACGAACCTGTCTGTCCACCTGTCTGTCTTTCCCTGGTGGTAAAAACACTCAGATTCTTTTTTGTAGATTCTTTTAAATACTCCCTAGAACATTATTAACCGCAACCACTCCACTGCGTGCACACCACGGTCACTCCACTGTGCACACCAGAGTCACACTAGTGTATACATTGTAGTCACACTACTGTGCACACCACAGCAACTCCACTGTGCACACCACAGTCACACTAGTGTATACATCATAGTCACACTACTGTGCACACCACAGTCACTCCACTGTGTGCACACCATGGTCACTCCACTGTGCACACCAGAGTCACACTAGTGTATACATTGTAGTCACACTACTGTGTACACCACAGTCACTGCACTGTGAACACCACAATCACACTAGTATGCATTCAAGGATCACTCCACTGTGAACACTGCAGTCACACTACTATGCACACCATAATCACTATACCGCATACCACAGTCACACTGCTGTGCACACCATAGTCACACTATGTGAACTACCACAATCACTGCACTGGGCACACCACAGTCATACTGCTCTGCACACCACAGTCACTCCACTGTGCACACCACAGTCACACTAGTGTATACATTGTAGTCACACTACTGTGCACACCACAGCAACTCCACTGTGCACACCAGAGTCACACTAGTGTATACATCATAGTCACACTACTGTGCATACCACAGTCACTCCACTGTGTACACACCACGGTCACTCCACTGTGCACACCAGAGTCACACTAGTGTATATATCATAGTCACACTACTGTGCACACCACAGTCACTGCACTGTGGACACCACAATCACACTAGTATGCATTCAAGGATCACTCCACTGTGAACACTGCAGTCACACTACTATGCACACCATAATCACTATACCGCATACCACAGTCACACCGCTGTGAACACCACAGTCACTGCACTGAGCACACCACGGTCATACTACTCTGCACACCATAGTCACTGGACTGTGCACACCACAGTCACACCATGTGAACACCGTGGTACCTCCACCATACACACCACACTTTCTATCACTCTTGTGTACCTGTAGCTCATTACATGGCAGCCAAGTACCGTGCAGCAGCCTTTCTGCCCCACTCCAGCTTCTGATAACCATCATTTTTACCCTTATCCTTGAACAGGATCAAGCATTGATTCACAGATGAAGTGAGTGAGGTCACATGGAGAAATACATCCTATGTACGTGCATCTCCATGGCAGGAGAAGCATATTTGACTGCTCAAAGTAAGAGTCCTCAGGTTATTTCCTGCTGTAGATTGTGTAAAGTGAGAAGTTCAAGCTCCATTATAATGAGAAGCCATTTGTGTTGTATTTAATTTACTTCTTAAAACAAAGATCATAAGTGCATTTGCCCAAGTCCAAGAGCTTTCAGTAACCCTAGACATTGCCTCTGGGAATAACACTCTCCAAACAGATGTATGGAGGAGAAATAAGAATCCACGGGCACCCCAAGTCAGAATGAGCCCAGACAGGGAGCTGTGGGCAAGAGCCTTGACTTCTGGGAAGCAGGCTTTTGGTGTCCATCCACATGTCCTACAGGGCAAAGATGAACCAATTTTACGACCACAAATGTCCTGTTGCCTACAGGCCAGGCTCTATAGGAAAGTGTCTTTAGTATTTGCTTGCTGGAGATGATGTATGTGTGAATGTGTATTTTTCTTCCAAGATCACTGACAGAAACTGGAGGGATCAATCTCATGATAACATTGCAGAAATATCTTTGGTGCAAAAAAAGTGCTAAGTTCTTGATGGTTGCATACAGAGAAGGAGGCACGGCGTGTGTGGTACTGCAAGAAGGGAGCGCTGTCCCGGGTGTCCTGGTACAACAAGGAGGGGTGGGTGAGAGGGCCATCAGGACCACACATTTATAGGCAGACTGTGATAGGTGATCTTGACAGCTTTTAGAATATCAGAATTTGAAATGTCAAGAGAAAAGGACTTTCAATTGAATGTGGAGTTCATAGGACTCGCCACGGGTCTTACAAGCCTTAATGGAAGCACGAAAGAAATTAATTACAGTGTGCTATCTGACCTTGGGCTGCAAACATTAATGTGGGTCATTCCTAAGACTGTGTCCCACTGTGGAAGTGGTTACACAAGACACTGTTAATTACTAAACAAGGAAAGTCATAAACCAAGTCATTTATAACCCAGGGCATATACCACGCGCATCGGTGGGCACTGCAGGTGGCAGGGCAGCTACAAAAAGGGGGAACTGCTATAGGTTTCAGATGCTATCTGACAGTACCCTCAGCTTGCTGCTGGCGGAAGTTCATACTCTGCTATGGATGCATGTTTAAGGTTTTGATAGTCACAAAAGGTTTGATCAGACATGGGAATGAGCAATGAATTTTTCTGTGTGACTGAGAAAAGCAGAAGTGTTAAATGTCAACACTCACAATGTTTAGTCTCTTGGCCTTGTAGACTCTTGAGAAACAGAGTGGCTTTGTTTCTAGAAGCCTTAGCTACATCTTTGCTGGGGGTGGGGGTGGGTTATGGCTGTGCAAGGTCTTGGCATTGAGTGGCTTGATACAGTGGAACTTCCAGCAAAGATGGACAGCAGATGTGGCAACATCTTGGACTTTCAGTGCCCATGGAATATACCTTAAGGGAACACTCGTGGTGTCTGTCTGGTAGCTTATTGTTCCTTCTCGCAGCCTCACAATTTTTACCATTTACTTAATTGTAGTTAATAAAGTAGAGGGTTTCATTAGGTGTTCGAGTGCTTCCCTCTAGTGGTTGCATGTGTGAGCATCAGGGCAAAGGAAGGCACTACTTTGATGAGAAAGGCACTGCACCTGTATGATGACGCAACTACACTAAACACACACACACACACACACACACACACACACACACACACACACACACACACAAGAAAAGGAAAAAAACACCTGATTCACCTCACCCACTCTACAAAACATCTGACCATCCCTGCTTACCATTGTCAAGCTGCAAAAACTAAGGAGAGACGGAAGGATTGATACTATCTTTCTTTCTATCCTTACCTATCCTGTACTCTAATCTCCAGGTCTGGATATTTTAAAGCAATTATACAACATTTCAAGTAACACTGTATATATATATATATATATATATATATATATATATATATATATATTAAAATTACATCTAAAGTTAAAATGTATCCAAATGTAATAGGATTTATATAGTATCGCAAAAAGTAGTCTAAAAAGAAAAGAAGGAAAAATCCAAAGGTTCTGCCTTCTTCTGCTAATATTGCATTTGGTGCTATTTCACTCTTTAAATACTGAAAACGCTTTTTCTTCTTCCCTTTCTCTCTCCTCTCTCCTGCTTTTCTTTGTCTCTTTTGATGTCCTTATTTGGACACGAGTACCATGGTGAGAGTATAAAGTGCCTTTGGTCCCATGTTTGGAACCCTGTCCACAGCTTGCAATACTGTTTTGAATGCTATGGGGACTTTAGGAGGTTCAAGATGGCTGACAGGAGCAGATCACTAGGGAGGTGTTTAGAGGCTACATGCCATGGCTGTGGCCAGGCTTTCTGCTTCCAGACCTGCTATGTGAGCACTAGTTGCCTTGCTCAGGTTCCTCCTGCAACAACTTTAGCAGGATGAGCTGAAATCTCAACCATCAGTCAAAATCAGCTCTTCCTCCCTTACACCGCCTCTGCCATGTATTTTGTTGTAATGCTAATACAAGCAACTAATGCAGAAAATTAACATCAGAAAGGTGAGGTCATTGCTAAATTAAGCCTGACCCAGAGATGTTTGATTTTTCCAAGGATTTGGAAGAGATTGGAACTAAGGACTACAGATGTCCTATGATACACTAGTCTCCACTTAATAGGATTATGCTGGGAGCTGGAATCCCAGAATGCCTGAAGAATGGTGGACCACAATGACAGTATGTGTGCTTTCAGGTGGAAACCGAACTCTTTTGGTGACTGGACTCTAGACCATGTGTGTCACATTTATCCGAGAACCAAGCTATGTTTCCCGTGTCTTCAGAGTAGAGTTAGTGCGAACTCTATGGAATTGGATGCTTTGTGGAGGAAGTTTTGACACAGCATATAGCACGGAGGCTTTAGCATTGCTACTTCCCAGAGCTTTAAGCCAAATGGACTCCAAGACTCAGGCCTAAACAACAGAAAAGGATTTGCAAATGTATGGTTAGAAAGGGGAGCAACTGAATGTTGTGGACAAAAGAAGTGCAGATAAAATGGCTTTAACAAACAAAGAGATCAACACCATTAAACAGAAGATACACAAGGCGCTCAGAGGCCAGAGCAGCCATGGTCCAAGGGACCAGACACATCTTGGAGTGACAGCAGAGGCCGGCATTTTCTGCATGCTGACCCCATAGAAGTACTGGGTCAAGATAAAGTCAGTAAAGCACAAGTAGGGTCTGTATATCGGGGCTCCCTTGCAGCACAGGGCTCCCTTGCAGCACCTTCACAGGGCTTTGCACATGAAATCTGGGTTGCAGTGTGGATCTGAGGATGTTAAGCAGTGGAATGCCTGGCACAGAAAGCCACAGGTACCATGTGGAGCTGGCCCAAGGTGCTGCCCTTAGCAAGGGCCCTACAGAAGTAGGGCTCCTCATGTCAGGAATCACGCTGTGATAACATGTGCCACAGAACCAGACCCAGGACTACAAGATTCAACATTTGTCCTGTTTATCTTCGACTGGTCCAATATTTCCTTGCTACCTGCAATCCCACCCTTTTGAAATGATACTACCTGGTTGGTGCTCCCGTGTGCTAGAAGATCATTTTACAAAGCCTTGTAGCTCAGACATGGTTTTGAGACCAGGAAGAGACTTTGAACATTGAATACTTGCATGAGTTGGAATTGTCGTTAGTATGATGGGAACTCTCAAATTTGGACTAGCGGAACTTCTCACTATTAGACTACCATGAGCCTTCGGGGCAAGGGACAGAGGATTGCGATTTGAGTCTGAAATGCACCCCACCAAACTCATATTTGGAATGCTGAATTCCCAGTTTCCAGTGCCATCTTTGAAGGCTGTGCAACCTTTGAGTGAGGCCTTCAGGATTGGCAGAAGTCACTAAAGTCTTTGATGATTCTGGTTGAGGTCAGTTCTTTGCTCCTACTGGACCACCCATCAGTAGGGAGTGGAACCTACCTGTCCTGCTGTCCACGATAAACGGAAATCCCTCTGAAACCAAGAGCCCAGTTCCAGTTAAGGTCTTCGCTTATACACAGTAGAAAGGGGCACACCCTTCTGAAGTTTCTGCCACCCTGCCTTCCCTGTGCAGTGGGATAAAAGTTCTCTGAAATTGCCAACCTGGACCACATAGTAAGTTCCAGGCCAGCTTGGGTTACAGATGGAGAGTGTATCTCAAAAGGGCCATTGAGATAGCTCACCAGGGAAAAGCACTTGCTATGGAAGCCCAGTGACATGGGTTTGATCCCCAGAACCCACAAGGTGTAAGTATTGTAGGGTATCCACTGGAGAAGATTGCTTGGACATAGGTTTAAGGCAATAGAAAGTCACTTCTATTAGCCAGCAACTACACTGGTTGTCTAGGATCCTAGTATAACA